>NC_081319.1:62432320-63117320 GCF_026419965.1 Kogia breviceps
AGGTAGAAATTCATCTCCACTATTTAATTATGAGAAAACTGAAATTTTAATTGGCTGATGAATACATGAGAGAGCCAGAATTCAGACTCAAGTTTTCACTGTTGCCTTAAAGCTTCTTTCCTTTGCTTTAACTGATTAATCTATTTGTCATTAAAAATCATTCTTATAACAAAATATACAAGTGAATATATCAAGTAGAACATTCCTTATTTTCTCATCATTGAGCAAATATCTTAATGTTGTGATTATCAAAGTGTGGTCCCTAAACCAAGCTGCTGAATCAGCATCATTGGGGAACTTGTTAGAAATGCACATTCTTGACCCTCCCCCAGCCCTACTGAATCAGAAATTCTGAGCATGGAGCCCAGTCATCTGTCCAAACTCTCCAGGTGGTCCTGATGCGGCTAGTCTGAGAGCAACTCTTTCAACGGATTACTTTAAATCAACTGCAGGAAGCCACCATAGTTGAAACCTGAGTACCTGAAAAATCCAGAAGGTACTAATGCGGACTCTTCTACAGTTTTAGCCTGATTTAAGATGCTAAATGTCATCATGTTAACTTTTTCAACATTATGTTTCTGTTTCCAGAAAGATAACTAGTAGACACATAAAACACAGTAGTATTATTTTCATTATGCCAACTGTTGCACTGTGTTTAAAAAGGATCAAGTCTCTTATTCTCTTCCCTTCTAATGGGTTTTAGAGATTTCCCATAAATTCCTGCATCAAGACCAGAAATCATGTATCTTAACATGAGATGCAAATGGTTTTGAACCAGATTAACATGGCCTGCTTTGGTCTGATTTGCTCGTGAAAATAATTGAGTATCTAAGGTATGGGTCAACATTTTATTTTCTGTAAAGGGTGAGACAAAATATTTAGGGTTTTTCAGATCACATGGTCTCTTGGAATTACTCAACTCTTCTTGTAACACAAAATAGCTGTAGACAATACATAAACAAATGGGTATGGTTATATTCTAATAAAACTTTACCAAAATAGGCCATGAATTTGATACATGGGCCATAGTTCTTCAACACTTGTGGACTAAATCTCATGACAATACTCTACATGAAAATGGAACTAAGGCAGCTGAAAGATTTTATTCAAATCATATAGCTTAATAAGAGGGAGTTTCACTAAATGATTCCCAATCAGGAGATATGCTTCTTTAAGTATGAGGAACTCATTATAACTAAAGACTCAGCATCATTCCATTACTATATAAATATGTTTAATCCATTATAGTGTACTCACGATTATCTTAATTTTGTATGAGTACTGCATAAGTAATAGTGTTTGCTTTTGCTTAGGTAGTAGATTTGATTTGATGATGTTAAGGCTTTGCTTTTTTTCTCGCTAGGAAAAGAAAATTAGAAAAACAATTACAGTGTAAGACTATTGCTAATGTTAAAATGTCACTGAGTGGTTACCACAGTGAAAATCCACAATCATGTAAGATTTCTGGCTCCTGCCTGGCACATGGTTGCCAGGCACTTTAAAAGCACAGCAATTTAGACACATAGTCTTTTAGTCTGTTCTCTGAGGAAAAGCTCATAGCTCTTTGGTGACACATGTAAGAACTTACTAATGGCACCGGCAAAGTTGGCCTGGCCTCTCTATTTGAAATTTGCTCCTCCCCTTCCTCACTGTCTGGCTGGAGCCCCTGGATGCTAAACCTCACCTGATAGACTTTCAGGTCTTTCTAAAATCAAAATTATGCTCAGATTTTGTGACTGATTTCTTCATCTTCTAGATTTCTGGCATCTAAAGCAGACAATCTTCTGGGGATAACTCACATTAAGCATGTAGGCAGTATAAATCAAAACACACTGCAAGATTTATATTAAATGACAACTGATATGTGGTCTCAGAGTCAGTGAACAACAGAGAGTGAGGGAGACTTGGGCTGACCAGAGGGGGTACAGCCTATCTAAGGAAAGAGTCACTATGTCTCACCAACTGATTAGTGACCTCAGGCTACAAAAGCCCAGTAGTATTCTCTTTTCCAATTTTTTCATAAAATAAATTTTTAATTCAATAGGTTTTCTATGTGAAATACCCAGGTTGAAATGCTGCCCGCTAATTCCTGTTTCTTAAATACTATGAGGATTGAACATGCACTTCATGAGCTGCCACTTTAGAAACACGGACCTAAGGTTTAATAAATTATTTTAAATGTTTGGATTCATATTCTGATGTCCGCAAAGCTAAATGTGCAGTTTCCTCTAAGCAGCACAATTGTTGTTCAATGGGATTTATTCAGCTGGGATCTTCAAATCACACTGAATATCTACAATGTGCTGTCCTGCCATGTTTGTCACCCTGCATGCTGGTTTTGCTGCCATGTTCACCTGCTCATGTCCTGTTCCCTCACTGGCTAAGCCCACAGTTGACAGACTTGCGGGCTGACACTTGTATGACCCAGGAGCACAAGCATGATTGATTACCATGTTCTGAATAAGACTTAGAGCCAAAGCAATAGCAGGTAAAGGCACTCAATAACCTTCTGTCTGCTTGTCTCCAAATACTGTATGCATAAATGTTATCGTAGCCTCTTCTCAAGCCATCTAGGTGATTTTGACAAGCTCCAATTATTCTGTAATTGCATCCGTTTTTCAACAGTTGTGCTCTTGGAATGCATTTGCTCTTTTGACTAATCAGATAACTAGAAGATGCAGCACCACTTCTGCAATAAAACCAATATTGATAAGAGTCTGAAATAAAACCAATATTAAAAGAACCATATTTCAGGAGAAAATTAGACTATCAACTGTGATTTATGTGAAATTCCTGTTATTTGTAAAGCAAGTGGGCCTCTAAATTTTTACTTATGCAAAATTCAACCAAAAATGTTATCTCTTACTACTTTCACCAATTCAAAGGCTAATAAAAAAAAAAAAGTGATTCTAGAGTTGCTCATATTGCATTTTCTCTTAATCTTAAAAAAGCAGTCTGTTGCCAAACAAAAGAAATAACAGGATAACTGAAGCTTGTCAAGACCATCTAGGAGGTTGATTAAACCTATAAATGGTTCTGTGTGAAATTGACTGTAAACTAGAATTTACGAACTCATTATACTTTGCAGATATGCCTGATACAGATTACTCCCTCAAGAAAAATTTAAGGAAAATGGAGATATGTCACCAAAAACTATATGTGTTGCCATTACAACAAAGTATAAGGTCAAATATAAACAAACCTGCATAGTTAATGTTTTATCTTAACAACCTGAAAGCATGTTTTTACAAGAAGAGTGTAAAATAGGATATTAAATTATTCCAAAGCAGTGCATAAAATGGCCACTGGCAAGGCATAAGTAATTGTTTGCTGTACACTTTTCCCTCAGAAAATGCAATGTTGCTCTTTTAATGCTGAAAAAGACAGTGTTAAAAACAAATTGACTTTTTTTAAAGATGCAAAACAATTTGAAAACTTAGTATTTAAAATCTTTAGATTTTATTACTTTTTAAAAATCTTTGACAAGAATTTTCGAAAACAATATTTCACTAGATGCCATTAGAAAGGCAATAGAGAGAATATATATTACCTTATAAAAATGACTTTGTTAATTTGAGTTTAAAAGTTTTTTTATCATTTATATATATTGACAAGTCGGGAAGAAATATAACTAAATTCTGAGGCTACTCTTTATTGCCCCATCTCCTAAAACTGATTCAATCTACGTAGTTCTCATTCTACAGTACAATGTACACTTAATCAGAGTGATTAGAAACTGATGAGAACCATGACAAGGTCATTGACTTTTATTTATTTTTTTTTTATTAAAGTTTAGTTGATTTATAATTTTGCATTAGTTTCAGGTATACAGCATAGTGATTCAGTATGTTTGCAGATTATATTCCATTATAGGTTATTACAAATGAATGACTTTTAAACCATTAAAGTAACATGACATACGTCATACCACTCACTAAATAGCAATCACAATGAGGGCTGCCATTAGCCCAGCTCCTCTGTGGATGGTTTATGCTCTGCCTCTGCCCCTAATGCTAGTTCCACCTCTCAGCTTTGCCATGTGAGATTTCACCTTTGCAACAGCTATCTTCACCTTGCTCATCATATTTACTTTCAAATATTCATTTAGAATATTTTAAGTGTCTGGATATAAATAAAAAATAACCCAAACTCCATGGTCTATTCATCTTATTCCATAATTATAAACACACAAAATTTCCAGAAAATCTTTTTCTTTAAATCTTTTCTTCCATATTTTCCTTAAGCTCTGAGCTTTCTGTAGTTTCCATGAAGAATTCCCAATCTCTTAATAATATGTAAAAATGATATAATATTTAGAAATAAACAAAGTGAAATAATTGATATAGTTTCTGACCTGTAGCAGGCACACCATGAAAAATATTTATATGCAGGAAATGAAAAGGGATGAGGTAGGAAAGATGGGTAGCATACAAATAATGGGAAACATCCTACATGATATGAAGAAGCTCAGATATTGCAAGCAGATTTCCATTTTAGATAAATAATTCTGGCAGCTGAGTAGAGAATACATTTGTGGGGCAAGACTAGAGGCAGGGACAGTTGGGAGACTTCTTTAACAAACATGGAAAGAAATGACATAAAATTCTGGGTAGTTAGAGTTCTTCATCAAAAGTCCATTCATGGGACTCATAGAATTCACAAGCCCTCTGAAATATATATATAACTCCTTGTGCTTCTGTAATGTACATGTTACCATTCACTCATTTATCTTGTCAGGACAAAATGTCCATATATATCAATAGAATCTCAAACAGATGTACAAATTAAAACCAAAAACATTAAGGACCACTAGTAGTGTAAAGTGTCAGATGCTACGGATTAAGAATGAAACCCTGACGAACACTGATATTTAAGGAGAAGATAGAGGGGAAAAAGGCAAACAGGAAACCCATAAACGTATTAAGGAGAAACTGGTAAATGAAGTGCTTTAGAATTGAAGGAAATATAAAGTTTTAAAAAGTAGATTGAGCTTAACTGTGTACAATGGAGCATGGAAGTCTTGCATAGAAAGAAATTCTATTGGTGTTTAAAATTAGAATGATGCTGAGGATCTAAGGGAACAGTTTTGAAAGAACAGTGATTTACAATCAGGGAAGATACTGTTACATCGGGGACATTTGGAAATTTGAATTTGACAATCAGTGTTTTCTGACAGTCAGAACTACTGAAGTTTAATTCACAGGATCAAGGAATGCCAAACATTTTCAAAAGTGTGGTACAGTCTTGAATAAGGCAGAAATGAGCATGAAAGTCAGATTGAAGTGAATAGGGAAATTAATGGCAGTATAGAACTGAACACAGTGAGAATAGAATTATTTTGTAAAGCTAAACAAGAAAGAATGGAAAGATATTAGACAGCAGTTAGGTGTATACTTCCTTTTTAAAATGGAAGAGATTAGATTATCTATATTGACTAAGAGGGAAAGGCCCATAGAAAATGTGATACTGACAAATAATAATAACAAAACAAGGTTCTAGAGGAGATTAATGGATGATGTGAGAATTGGCAAAAAAAAAAAAAAATTGTGATTTGAAATTAGGCAAGGAAGAATAAACTTCACCCTATGTGACAGCGGAAGGAGTCGGTCTTAGGTTTTAGAGGAGGGAGTAGATGAGGAAGATCCTGCCTGATGTCACTGGTTTTCTCAGCAAAATAGGACTGAAGTTCGGGGCAGTGGATGCTTCTAATGCTTCTTCTATTTACTGTTGCAAGTCTCCTTTTCCCCAATATCTTTTTCTTATGCATAACCATTTTCAGTATTTTTAAAGAATTGTATCATAGGCTTCATGATAATCGTATTTCATATAGCCAGTCTTGATACAAATATACAAATAATCTCTAATTTTTTATTTACTCTTTTGTTTGTTTGTTTTATGAGCACATAACATAAACCCACGCATTACTCTGGCACATGTTAACAGATAGGGTAGGTGGGTTTCCTTTGGTGCCTTTCATTTACATGGGTACTAAAATAATTCTACCCTTAGATCTTAAGTTAGAAACAAAGCTGATGTGCAAAGCTCCTAGTTAAATTTATTGTATCTAAAGCATGTTTTCCAGTGTGATTTCCCTGGGCTAAAATTTTTGCCTTTCCTAATGCTTTTTCAAACAACACATGGAGTGGGAAATAGCCCTGAGTAATTTTACATAGTCCATATTTAACTCATCAAAAGTAGAGAAAGAAATGACAACCACCAATCCTCGGGCTCTTTGCATCTCTACTACCTTCCTCTTCTGTAGAACTTCCACACTTTTCTTCTGATTGTACTCAATTTGCAGGAATTACAGAAAGAATATTATGGATGAGGGCAAGCAAGAGGGGTTGATCTGTCAAGATACTGTAAGATAGCAGTGAGTAAACGTAGCTAAGTTTCCAGTTGGCAAAGGCCAAGGTCTACACAAAGGATATAAAATTGGAATATGATTTTTTTTAAAACTGCTGACTTCTTCCTGTTTAGTTGTTGTTTTGTTTTAGGTTTCTATTTGTGCTTTGATGGATAAAATGTGTCTTGTTGCCTGAAAGATTGCTGGTTAATGTTCCCTGAGTGTACAATTTTGCAACTTTGCATCTCTTGGGATCTATTTACCTGGATTTCCCAGAGAACATCAATAAGCAGATGTCTCAGGCTGGCCTGCCCTAAATGCTGACTCTGAGATGAAAGGTGCAGTGTGAGTGGGCCATCTGGGAGGGGATTCCAGGATGCACTAGGGAAGTAAGGAACTGAGAAAAGGAAGTGAAGAAGGCCAAGAAAAGGCCTAACTCATCAGGTTACTGCTGTGAGCAACTGCGGCTCAATTCCCTTGGGACCTCTGTTGGACAGTGTAGAACATCCCTCAGGGCTATCCACCTGAGAAGTGAAGAAACTAGGTAGTTGTCCCCAACACCTTTTGTCATTGGCAAGGGGCTGCTACCAAAGTCATTAATCCCTTGGCACCTCTGACATGATCTATGTCTGGACTGAGAGAAAGGCCTCAAGTAGCTCTTTGAAGATTCTTCAAGTAGGACAATGTTGGCACATACTGGATGGAGTGCAATCATCTGCTCTTGGATGGTCATCTATCTGAAATGTTTGGTGTTGTATGGCAGGTATTATGATCTCATTCTTCTAACATTTTGCCATTCTATCTATGTAGTCATGTAGTTTTAGCTAGTCAGGTAGTCAAAAGTTTATACTATTGTTTATTTGGTGTTTTCCCTACAGATAAGCTTTTTGTTTTTTAAACTATGAACATTACAAAAGTTCAGCTTTCAAAACAAGAAAAAATATTACACCTGGAACAGAGACAGTAAAAATTCACCCTTTTTGTAGAGTAGGTAGTGATTATATTTTATTACCAGTATTAATATCATATGGGGGTAAGCTAAGTTGTGCTTAAAATATTAATTTCAGACTTTAGACCTCAGAACTTAGCCTCAAATTGCAAGGGCAATTCTACCTGTATTTTAAAACATCCAAAAATATGTCTCTGAACATATCTGTTCTAATTTATCTAAAATTATTCTTTGATTTAAATTCCAATCATCTAAACCTGCATATGCTCTACAAGAATCCAGATTATTTTAGAGGATACAAGTCTCAGGAAGTAGCCTCATTCTAAAGAAATATTTGGTAGTGTGAACTCTTTAATACTGGTGTCCATAAACACTATTAGCTCTTCTAAGTACCTAACCAAGGTGTTTGTTTTATATATAAATATGGGAGTATTTTCCATCAAAAATGTGGAATATGATTATTTTTAAGTAAATATCAGTGCAGCTGTAAACTTAAGTAAACATCTAGAACACCACAATTGAATACACAACAAGAATGTTTGAAGAAATTTCAAGTTAAAGAGGAAATAGGACTACTTTAGGTCAGGATAAGCTATGCCCATGAACTTAGGAAGTAATAGATGGATTCTAAAGCTTCTATCAGCTATATGTTTATACTTTTTAAAAGAACTGTATTCTGAAGTCCTGTAATGAAATATCTACATATTACAAACAAGCAGGTGGTGAAATGCATCTAGGAAAACATTATATATACAGAGAGAGAGAGACAGAGAGGGTAAATTCCCAGTTCCAATGCACTTTCTTCCTAGGAGGTGATTTTGAGCAACTCTCGATTATATAACAGTCATTCTCGTCTGGTAAGTTTCAGGATACTATTCTTTTCCCTTTATTTTCAAACACCAGGTTTAAAACAGAATGTAATATTCTAAGAGTCTGATTAATACAGAACAGAATTACTGTCTTATTTATTCTGAATAGCCTGCTGCTTTTAAAGCTGTCACACATTATGGATTTATATAGACAGTACTTCTGACATCTCTGTTGGGAACAAAATACATGTCCTCATAGTTATCCCTTTTTAAAGATACAAAACATAGATATTAATTCAATTAGTCAATACAGCTGCCATTGAAAAAGCCAACAACAAAGTGTGGTGAGCTTACTCTTAGTGCCTCATATGAACCAGCGATAAAGTAACACACATACGTCCACAGCACACCACTAAACATGTCTTTCAAAACTGACAATTAAAACCAGGTACATTATTTCAACCCGGTACCAATCCTCTTTGTTACTTTTACCTTTGTCCTATATTTCTCTATTATATCATGAAGGAATTAGTAAAATGCCTCTCATAAAACAAGAATGTTAAGTCTACCATATTTTCTTGCCTAAAATGTTAGCTTGACATGATTTACATTTAGAAACCCATGATGGTTATTTCTAATGATACTTTTTTCCTGTTTTAGATATTAGCAAAATATGCATTTTTAAACAATAAATCCTTTCAAGGTAGCATTCAGAACTGGTGTCAGGTCAACCAGTTAGTGGTTTTATAAAAAGCATCCTCTAATGTTTTATGAAAATTAGTAGGCATTTACCCATCTTGAATCCCTCAGAACTCTTAATACTTATGTCTCTTTTCTCCAAAAACACTGATGGTGGCTCAGCAGTCTTATCTGCAAGCTTCCCTGATATCTGGATATGTATTTTCTATGTTCTAGGGGATGATGTTCATGTGAAATGGCTACATGCTCTTTAAGACTTACTGTTATTTGGATCTGAGTTTCATCTTACCAATCAATATTTACTCTCATTTCTTTTGAAAGACACTACCTGATTTAGTTTGGATCATTCAAGAACAGCTTCTTTGGAAAAATACCATTTAACCTAATATCTCATGGATAAGCAGTTTTTAGATATGGTAAGTAGCATGAAAATAATATCCCAATAAGAAGTAGCAGGGTATGTTAGGCTCTGAGATTAGATTGCATGTAACCGAATGTGCAGTGCATGAAGAACAATGTAAGGCAAGCGGCATGTCCGTGAAGTTAGGAAGGAAGACCACGTAACAGACCTTGTGGAGCACTAAGGATATTTCCTATTTGATGGGAAGCCATCAGATTGTTTTAAGCTGTATTCATGATTGGATTTATATTTTTAAAATATCACCTGAATACCACCTGAAAATTGGATGAGAACGGGGGCAAGACGAAGCTGGGAGCACAGCTATTGCATTAGTAAAAATTAGATTAGTATAAATAAGATCTCAGAATGGGTGGAGAGAAATGGATAAATTTAACTATATTGAAGAAGTATAATTTAACAATATTGAAGAACCCACTGTGAGGGTTCAGAAAGAAGAGGGTGTCAAGAATAAAATCCAAATATCTGGATTAGGCAACTGGAAGTCTAGAAGTGCCATAACCAGAAGTAATAAATATGGTGGAAGGCTATTTGTGTAGGGTAGTGCTGTGCATATTGTGTTTGAGATGATTGAGGGACATACAAAAAGAGATGAGACTCAAACAATAGAATCAATTTTTCTATAGTCTATGCAAATGGTATTTTTGGCCATGACAATAAACATAATGTGATGTGTTGGAGAGAGCAGAGACAGAAAAAAGTTGAACTTCAAGGGTTTCAACAGGGGTGCTCAAATACATGGACTAATTATTACAGTGAAGGACATATTAATTATATCACTAATGTTAATTAATGACATACTAATACTGAATATAAAATCTATAGGCAGTTTTTAAATAACAAAATGAAAATCAGTTATCTTTTTGGTATCTACTGTTACAGCCTAAATGTGATAATGTGGCTGCCTGAATGTTTATAAAAAGTTCCATGTAAGGTACTGTGTAACCTACTGTTTACATTTAAAAATACATTGTCATGAACTTCCTGTCAATAAATACAGAACTATAGTATTATTTTTATAAGTTTATAATTTTTCTTTTGAGAGCTATATCATAATTTGTCAAATTTCCTAAACATCTTGGCTATTCATATTTTTCATTTTAAAAAATATTGTGATGAACACATTTATACATCCACCTTTTTGCCCTTGTTTAATTATGTTCTTTTTCTCACTAAAAATCTTTTAAATGTATCAGTGTGGCCCATGAAAAAGTGTTCCAATTAGCATTTCTACCAACCATGCATAAATATACTACTGTACATATTTTACCAAACCTGGGTTTTAACTTTCATTTTACTATTGTCAACTTAACTAAAATTTGAGTTCTCTTTAGTTTGCAATACTTTCATTATTAATAATGCTAAGCAGTTGTTTCATCTACTTACAGGTATTAGTATGTTTTCCAATTGCCTGAATGGCTCTTGTAGTGGTCATTAGAGGTGCTAAGAAATAGTCTAGCTCCTTCTAGGCATACACTGTACACACTGACTCCTGGGGAGCTAGGCTGGGCCTTGTGTGGCACTTTGGTCATTTAACTATAAACAGAAGAAATGTCACTACCAGGTGGAAACTTTTACAGCCAGTGTGTGATTCACTGTGTTGACTTCCTCCTGCCCTGGTGACCGTGGGATTGTGGGTCACATGGAACCTCTGTCAGTTTGAGTTCACGAGTGACCATAATAAGCAACCCCACCCCCCACCCCACCACCGGCCTACCAATAATAGATAGGTAATTGGAAGAAAAATAAGCTTCAATGTATTATCAAACTGGGATTAGGGAGTTGTTCATTCCTGCATCATAATGTAGTTTATATTAATTTGTATTTCTTTCTGTTTTCAACTATGGATTTCATTGTTATTACTGATTTGTAAGAGTTCCTTTCATATGTTAAAGTATTTTTATTTCTATTTTGTTTATATCATTATTTTAATGCAGAAATTCTCAAAACATTTTTTTTTTTCATTATGAGATCTGACCTTAAGATTCTTGGATGCCTTCACTCTACTAAAATATTCAATCTAGAACTAGAAAATATCCATTTTTTTGTATTTAACTTTTCAGTACACTAAGTTATACTGGAATAAGGTATGAGACAAAATAACTATTTCCACAGCAGCTACATTATTTGTTAAATAAAATATTTCATACAAAGAATTTGACATGCCAAATTTTCACATCATAAATTCTCACACATACTTGGGTCTGACTGATCCATCAGTGTATGAAACAAGAACCATAGGTTTTTATTTTTAACTATTTTTTTAGAGTATATTAGATTTACCATATAATTGAGAGGGAGGTACAGAGATTTCCTATATACCCCCTGCCCCACACATGCAGAGCCTCTCCCATTGTCAACATCCCCACCAGATGGTATGCTTGTTTCAACAGATAAACCTACACATCATAATCACCCAAAGACCACGGTTTACTGTTCACTCTTGTATACATTATATGGGTTCTGACAAACATAATGACATGAATAACTCATTAGCATATCATAGAGAGTACTATCATTTCCCTAAAAATCCTCTGTACTCTGCCTAATCATCCCTCCCACCCAGCTCCTTCAACAACTGATCTTTTTCCTATCTCCACAGTTTTGCATTTTCCAGGATGTCATGTAGTTGGAATCATACAGCATGAAGGCTTTTCAGATGGGTTTATTTCACTGAGTAATATACTTTTGTTTCCTCCGTGTCTATTCATAACTTGGTAGCTTATTTCTTTGTAGTGCTGAGTAATATCCCATTGTCAAGACATACAATAGTTTATCCATTCATCTACCAAAGCACATCTTGGTTACTTCCGAGTTTTTTCAATTATGAATAAAACTTCTATAAACATCTGTGTGCAGGTTTTTGTGTGGATTTAAGGTTTCAGCTCCTTTGCGTAAATATCAAGGAACATGACAGTTGGAGCATACGGTAAGACTAGTTTGTAAGGAAACACCAAACTATCTTCCAAAGTGGCCATACCATTTTAAGCATTCCCATCAGCAAGTGAGTGATACTGTTGCTCCACATCTTCTATAGTAGTGCATGTTGTCAGTGTTCTTGATTCTGGCCATTCTAATAGATGCGTTGTAGTATTTTTAATTGTTGTCTTAATTTGCATTTCTATGATGACATATGATATGAATCATTTTTTCATATGTTTACTTGGCATCTGTTTATCTTCTCTGGTGAGATCTCTTTAAGGTCTTGGTCCATGTTTTAAGTGGGTTGCTTTCTTATTCTTAAGTTTTAAGTGTTATTTTTATATTTCAGATTTATCAGAAGTGTCTTTTACAATATTCTCTCCCTTTTTGTAACTTGTCTAAGTCTCTTGATACTGTCTTTCACAGAGTAGTTTTTAATTTTAATGAGGTCCAGCTTGTTAATTATTTCTTTCATGGATCATGCTTTGGTGTCTTTTCTTAGAAGTCATCACCATACCCAAGGTCATCTAAATTGTTTCCTATGTTATCTTCTAGGATTTTTATAGTTCTGCATTTTATATTTTTAGTTAATTTTTGTGAAGGGTGTATGGTCTGTGTCTAGATTCATTTTTCTGGATGTGGACATCCAGTTTTAACAGCACCATTTGTTGAAGTGAGTATCTTTGCTCCAATGTATTGCCTTTGCTCCTGTCAAAGGTCAGTTGATTATATTTATGGGGATCTATTTCTGGGTTCTCTATGCTATTCAGTTGATCTATTTGTCTAACCTTTTGTCAATACCACACTGTCCTGATCACTGTAGTTTTATAGTAAGTCTTGAAGTCAGGTAGTATCAGTCTTCCAACTTTGTTCTTCTCCTTCAATATTGTGTTGGCTTTTCTGAGTCTTGCCTCTCCATGTAAACTTTAGAAAAAGTTGTAGATATCCATAAAATAACTTGCTGGGATTTAGATTGAGATTGTATTGAACCTATAAATTGAGTTGGGAAGGGCTGACATATTGACAATATTGAGTCTTCCTATCCATGAATGTAGATTATCTTTCAATTTATTTATTTCACCTTATTTGATTTTGTTCATGAGTCTTATAGTTTTCCTCATAGAGATCTTGTGTTTTGTTAAATTTATACCTAAGAATTTACTTTTGGGAGGTGGTAATATAAATGGTATTGCATTTTTAATTCTAAATTCCACTTGTTCATTATTGGTAGATAGGTATACAACTGACTTTTGTATATTAATCTTGTATCCTGCAATCTTCCTCTAATTGCTTGTCAAAGAGTTTTTTTGTCAATGCTTCTGGATTTTCTACATAATCACCAATACATGATTATGATATCTGTGAATAAAGACAATTTTATGTCTTTCTTCCCAATCTGTATACCTTCTATTTTCTTTTCTTGCCTTAGTCCATTAACAAGGACTTCTAGTACAGCTTTGAAAAGGAGTGATGAGAGGGGACATCCTCACCGTGTACCTCATCTTACTGAGTTTTTAATCATGAGTGGTTATTGGTTTATGTCAAACGTTTTTTCTACATTTATTAATTTGATCATGTAATTTTTCATTTTTAGTATGGTGATATAATGGATTAGATTAATTGATTTTCAAATGCTGAACCAGACTTGCACATCTAAGAGAACTCCCATTGGGCCATAGTGTATAATTCCTTTTATGTTTTCTTCAGATTTGATTTGCTAATAATTTGTTGAGGATTTTTACATCTGTATTCACAACAGATACTGGTCTGTAATTTTCCTTTCTTGTAATGTCATTGTCTGCCTTTTGTATTAGGTCATGCTGACCTCATAGAATGAGTTAGGAAGTAGTCTCTCTGCTTCTATCTTCTGAAAGAGATTGTAGTCTTAGTTATAATATTTTTCAAACAAGTTTATTGAGGTATATTTACATACCATAAAATTCACCCATTTAATGTATACAATTTAATCATTTCTAGTACATTTATAGTCTTGTGTGATCATCACCATCCTCCTTCTCCTCTTTATCCCATCACTCCACCCTGCACTCTTCTAACTAGTATTTAATTCTTCCCAAATGAAAGTGGTGTGTGGATGACACGTGTATTAGTTTGCTAGGGCTTCCATAACAAGGTACCACAGACTGGGTGGTTTAAACAACAGAAATTTATCTTCTCACAGTTCTGGAGTCCAGAAGTCCAAGATCACATTGTTGTCAGGATTAGTTTCTTCTGAGGCCTCTGTCCTTGGTTTACAGTAAGCCACATTCTCACTGCCCTCACAGGGCCAATAAACCTCTATGGGCATAAATCCCTGGCAACTCTTGTTAATTGAAATTTACTCTTCTTATAGGGACACCAGTCAGACTGAATTAGAGCCCACCCTAATGGTATTTGTAACTTAATCACCTCTTTAGAGTCTTCTCTCCAAACACAGTCCCCAACTTACAATGGCTCAATTTATGAGTTTCTGACTCTACAATGTTGTGAAAGTGACATGCATTCAGTAGAAACCATATTTCAGATTTTTAATTCTGCTCTTTTCCTAGGCTATTGATATAAAATCCACCCATTTTATATTCTCATGATGCTGGACAGTGGCAGCGAGCTGGATCTCCCAGTCAGGTACATGGGTCAGTTTAAACAACAGATACACTTTATAACCATGCTGAACCCAGACAACCACTCTGTATTTTTACTTTCAGTACAGTATTCAATAAATAACATGAGATATTCAACACTTTATTATAAAATAGACTTTGGTTAGATGCTTTGCCCAAGTGTAGGTTAATGTAAGTGTTCTGAATACGTTTAAGGCAGGCTGGGCTAAGCTATGATGTTCAGTAGGTTAGATGTAGTTAATGCATTTTCAACATATGATATTTTCATCACCTGACGGTTTGGTTTATTGGAATGTAACCCCACTGTAAGTTGAGGAAGATCTGTAGGTACAACTGAGATAATTAGGGTTAGGGCTTCAACATATAAATTTGGGGAAGACACAATTCAGCCCATAGCAACAGATATTATTTCCTTTAAACAAAACACCTCCTATTACTCAAGATAATAAAGGCCATACATGACAAACCCACAGCAAACATCAAACTCAATGGTAAAAAACTGAAAACACTTCCTCTAAGATCAGGAAGAAGACAAGGATGTCCACTCTTGCCAATAGTGTTCAACAGAGTCTTAGAAGTCCTAGCCTTGGAAGTCCTAGGCAATCAGAGAAGAAAAAGAAATAAAAAGATTCTAAACTGGAAAGAAGAAGTAAAACTGTCTCTGTTCAGTAATCAAGACAGTATGATACTGGCACAAAAACAGAAATATAGATCAATGGAACAGGATAGAAACCCTAGAGATAAACCCACACACATATGGTCACCTTATCTTTGATAAAGGAGGCAAGAATATAGAGTGGAAAAAAGACAGCCTCTTCAATAAGTGGTGTTGGGAAAACTGGACAGCTACATGTTAAAGAATGAAATTAGAACACTCCTTAACACCATACACAAAAATAAACTCAACATGGATTAAAGATCTAAATGTAAGGCCAGACACTATTAAAGTCTTAGGGGAAAACATAGGCAGAACACTCCATGACATAAATCACAGCAAGATCCTTTTTGACCCACCTCCTAGAGTAATGGAAATTTAAAAACAAAACAAAACAAAACAACCCAAATGGGACCTAATGAAACTTAAAAGCTTTTGCACAGCAAAGGAAACCATAAGCAAGATGAAAAGACAACCCTCAGAATGGGAGAAAATATTTGCAAATGAAGCAACTGACAAAGGATTAATGTCCAAAATTTACAAGCAGCTCATGCAGCTCAATATCATAAAAACAAACAACCCAATCCTAAAATAGGCAGAAGACCTAATAGAAATTTCTCCAAAGAAGATATATAGATTGCCAACAAACACATGAAAGGATGCTCAACATCATTAATCATTAGAGAAATGCAAATCAAAACTACAATGAGATATCATCTCACACCAGTCAGAATGGCCCTCATCAAAAAATCTACAAACAATAAAGCTGGAGAGGGTGTGGAGAAAAGGGAACACTCTTGCACTGTTGGTGGGGATGTAAATTGATACAGCCATTATGGAGAACAGTATGGAGGTTCCTTAAAAAATTAAAAATAGACCTACCATATGACCCAGCAATCCCACTACTGGGCATATACCCTGAGAAAACCATAATTCTAAAAGAGTCATGTACCACAATGTTTACTGCAGCTCTATTTACAATAGCCAGGACATGGAAGTAACCTAAGTGTCCATCAGCAGATGAATGGATAAAGAAGATGTGGCACATATATACAATGGAATATTACTCAGCCATAAAAAGAAACAAAATTGAGTTATTTGTAGTGAGGTGGAAGGACTTAGAATCTGTCATACAGAGTGAAGTAAGTCAGAAAGAGAAAAACAAATACTGTATGTTAACACATATATATATATATATGGAATCTAAGAAAATAAAAAAGGTCATGAAGAACATAGGGACAAAACAAGTATAAAGAGGCAGACCTACTAGAGAATGGACTTGAGGATATGGGGAAGGGAAAGGGTAAGCTGAGACTAAGTGAGAAAGTGGCATGGACACATATACACTACCAAACATAAAATAGATAGCTAGTGCGAAGCAGCTGCATAGCACAGGGAGATCACCTCGGTGCTTTGTGACCACCTAGAGGGGTCGGATAGGTAGGGTGGGAGGGAGGGAGTTGCAAGAGAGAAGAGATATGGGGTATATGTATATGTATAACTGATTCACTGTTATAAAGCAGAAACTAACACGCCATTGTAAAGCAAGTATACTCCAATAAAGATGTTAAAAAAACAAAAAACCAAAAAAATAAAAAAAACTGTCACTGTTTGCAGATGACATGATACTACACATAGAAAATCCTAAAGATGCTACCAGAAAACTACTAGAGCTCACCAATGAATTAGGTAAAGTTGCAGGATACAAAATTAATACACAGAAAGCTCTTACATTCCTATATACTAACAACAAAAGATAAGAAAGAGAAATTAAGGAAACAATCCCATTTATCACTGTATCAAAAAAATATATAGATAGGAATAAACCTACCTAAGGAGGCAAAAACCTGTACTCAGAAAAATATAAGTTACTGATGAAAATAATCAAAGATGACACAAACAGATGGAGAGATATATCACGTTCTTGGATAGGAAGAATCAATATTGTGAAAATGACTATACTACCCAAAGCAATCTACAGATTCAATGCAATCCCTATCAAATTGCCAATAGCATTTTTTACAGAACTAGAACAAAAAACTTCACAAAGTCTATGGAACCACAAAAGACCCCAAATAGCCAAAGCAACCTTGATAAATAAAAAACGCAGCAAGAGGAATCAGGCTCCCTGACATCAGATTATACTACAAAGCTACAGTAATCAAAACAGTATGGTATGGAACAAAAAGGGAAATATAGACCAATGGAACAGGATAGAAAGTCCAGAGATAAATGCATGCACCTATGGTCATCTAATCTATGACAAAGGAGGCATGAATATACAATGGAGAAAAGACAGTCTCTTCAAAGAGTGGTGCTGTGAAAACTGGACAGCTACATATAAAAGAGTGAAATTAGAACACCTCCTAATACCGTACACAAAATGAAACTCAAAATGGATTAAAGACTTAAATGTAAGGCCAGAAAGTATAAAACTCTTAGAAGAAAACATAGGCAGAACACTATTTGACATAAGTTTCAGCAAGATCTTTTCTGATCTACCTCCTAGAGTAATGAAAATAACAAAAATAAACAGATGGGTCCAATTAAACTTAAAAGCTTTTGCACAGCAAAGGAAACCATAAACAAAACAAAAAGACAACCCTCAGAATGGGAGAAAATATTTGCAAATGAAGCCACTGACAAGGTATTAATCTCCAAAATATAGAAACAGCTCATGTCACTCAATATCAAAAAAAAAAAATACAACCCAATCAAAAAATGGGTGGAAGATCTAAATAGACATTTCTCCAAAGAAGACATACAGATGGCCAAACAGCACATGAAAAGATGCTCAACATCAATAATTATTAAAGAAATTCAAATCAAAACTACTATGAGGTGTCACTTCACACCAGTCAGAATGGCCATCATCAAAAAATCTACAAACAGTAAATGCTGGAGAGGGTGTGGAGAAAAGGGAACCCTCCTACACTTTTGGTGGGAATGTAAATTGGTACAACCACTGTAGAGAACAGTATGGATGTTCCTCAAAAAACTAAAAGTAAAGCTACCATTTGACCCAGCAATCCCACTCCTTGGCATATACCCAGAGAAAACCATAATTTGAAAAGATGCATGCACCCCAATGTCCACTGTAGCACTATTTATAATAGCCAAGACATGGAAAGAATAAATGTCTATCAACAGAGGAATGGATAAAGAAGTTGTGGTACATTTATATGATGGAATATTACTCAGTCTTAAAAAAGAACAAAATAATGCCATTTGCCTCAACATGGGTGGACCTAGAGACTGACATAGAGTGAAGTCAGACAGAGAAAGACAAATATAATATGATATCCCTTATATGTAGAATCTACAAAAAGGGTACAACTGAACTTATTTACAAAGCAGAGGTAGAATCACAGGTGTAGAAAACAAACTTATGGTTACCTTTGCGTAAGGGGGGAGAGATAAATTGGGAGATTGGGATTGACATAAAGACACTACTATATAAAAAAATAGATAACTAACAAGGTCTTACTGTATAGCACAGGGAACTCAACACACTGTAATGGCCTATATGGGAAAAGAATCTAAAGAAGAGTGGATATATGTATATATATAACTGATTCACTTTGCTGTATATCTGAAACTAACACAATATTGTAAATCAACTATACTTCAATAAAAATTAAAATTAGAAAAAAGGAAACTCCTACTTACCATGCAGCGTCTATGGTGCAGTGTTCTCTCTCTTTTCCCTTCCTAGTTTGTCTTTTCCCTCTCCAGGCTTTCACATCTGGGATCTTCCTCTCACTGTACTGCTTTTGGTTTTGGAGAGTGAATTTTGCATTATTTCTTCCACCCTATTCAGAAACTCATTTTCCCTTCAGTTTCCGTATTTTTAAGCCAGCAAAGGATACTCAAATGGGGTTTGGTAGTAATTATGTTGATGAAATAATGAAACCGGTGCCTGTTTTTCCTGGGTCTCTACCACATCTCTGTTCTCAGATATTCCATATGCATACTTCTCTCCTTGAAAATTATCATGTAACTTGTCCTTTATTTGACCCACAAGACAAAATTGCATGGCTACTACCCTCAAATAGTCATTGATTATTATGAATTAATACTTCCCAGAAAAAGAAAAAAGTCCTCTGAAGTTTTTAAACTTTCCTCATTATCTCAGTTTCCAAAATCTCTCCCTAAATTCTTAGGTCATCCGAAGTTGTACCTTGGATGACCAGTGTCCCAAACACCTATAAAAAAAAAAAAAAACTGAAGAAATCACTGCTTGCTGCCTGTTTTCTCAGCTATTCCTTACTTCATTAAGTCTTGACTTTTAGTAACTACTTTACAAACAGATTTTAAAAGAAGAAAATAAAAAGATTTAAATCTTCCCTTACATGCTTTTTTCAACTTGGAAGTATGGCTTATACATAAGCTTCTACAGACTTGATTCACATTTCTGTAAAATATATCCTCTACTACAATGCTTTCATTTTACTGCCAATGTCTCTTATCCACAGAGTAATCAATTGTTATCCTTAAAAAAAAGTAAAGGGGGCACATGCAGAAAAACTCCATTTATGTGTCAACATGTGTGAAGTGACCAAAAGAAAGCTGTCTCCTAAATCATAATTACACCTTTCACAAGTATTTCCAAATTTCTTACTGTAATTCAGCATGGGACTAAGCACAGCACTGTGCCCCTGTAGCAGAGAAGCACAATTTATCTCCTCTGCACCAGTCCCTATTCAAGGGTTAAGAAAAATGACATGTCTACAAATCTATGACATTGCTAACTTTTTTGAATATCAGCAGACAAATTCACATGCAGATACAAAATTTTTTGTATAATGATTAAGCATAGGGTTCTCCCCTGGTTAAGGGACCCCAGCCTTTCAAGAGTGAATTTGGGGATGTTCCCACTGTAAGAGGTTACATTTTTGTGCACAAGTGCACACCCCAAGCAATTAGATTTACACTCGACTATTGAGATCTCTTCCTACTAAAAATGCTTTACAACGTAAGACCTACAAAAGGACCATATGCAAACTTATCTAGCCCTCAGATTGGTTCCTCTTCAGCGATTACACTTCGGGTGTCTGTCAGTTATTCTTGCCTATGGAGTTGTCTAGTCCCGTGAGTTTAGAAGTTTGCACTATGTTGCCTCAACTTCCCAAGAAAAATCGATCCTAGGGATTCAAAGACTTTGGAGATGGCCCAATCTGAAGAAAGCAAGATTTTTTTTTCTACCTTTTCCCAGAAATGTTCTACTAAGCAAAAGATCTTCCTTAAATCTGCCAAAAATAGCAGTATGTTTGGTAATCTAGTATTTTCTTATCTTATAAATTACATTGTATCTTTTAAAAAGAGAGAGAAAGAGAAAATATCCCACTTCCCATAAGTCGCTGGTCATTGGATGATGCTTAATTTCACTTTGTTCAGTTCCATCAGGGTTTCTTCTTTTTTTCAATTAGGTAAGGCTATAGCTGTGACTCTTTCAGGACACTGAAAGAAGCTGCTAGTCAAAGGTCTTTTACAGTAATACTATGTTAAAAGAGGGATGCATAATAACAAAGAACTCAAATAATTCTCAAACCCTAGGAAGTGCCACGTTTCTGAGAGAGTCTCAGGATAATATGGAAAGTGCAGTGTCTGGAGGGGATGATAAATGTAATGTTTAATCACTTACAGTGTCCTGTTAAGAAGGGGTGTGTCTGTGTGTGATAATGCTGATAGCATCTTTTTTCTTTACACCAAGGGTTCTTTGCTTTTCCCTACTCCTGGTATCTGAGGAGGTCAAACATCTGGTGACTAAGTAATTCATTTCATCACTAAAAGCCTGCATGTGAAAGGCTAACACAGAGCTCTTACAAGTGTTACCATTGTGGAACTAGGAGCAAATAAACAAGGACAGACAGGCTCCACAGCATATAAAGAAAATGTTAAATGTTCTCAAGAAAGCAAACTGGAATTGTAAGTACTATTCATTCATGGCAAATGGGTTTAGATACATTTTTTATATTAACATTTACAGAAGAGACTGACTTCATAAATTGACTTTGGAAATTAATAAAAAGTTGTTTGTAACTGGATTATCTTGGGGCATATTTTCTTTTATTATAGCCAATATACAAAAAACCCCAACATCCTGGTGTCCTCTTTTTAAACAGTCTATTCTCTGACCATAGACTAAACCTCTAGTTCTTATCATTTACCAATATAAACAGCAAGTCCCATGGCATGGACATAAATTAATCCACCAAGGCACAGCTCACTACCCCTTATGAGCATGGACCCTGCTCAGCACTAAGAGGAAGGAGGTAAAGGGCATCCTTAGCCTTGAGAAGCCCACAAGTCCTGGAGACAAGAAACTACGTTAACAGAGGTTCACAGTGCATGCAGTGTGGTAAGTGTGACAACACAAGTAAGCACAGGGGCCATTGTGAGAACTAAAAAAGGTAAATCCTCTGTTTTCAGTCAAAATTGCTTTAACATCACAGCACCAACAGGCCTCTGGGTGTTCATGTGTGACATCCAGAAGAATCTTACCCCTTCATCAATGCCTCTCCCCTGTCTCTCCCTCTGCACATGTTAATTCACCAATGTCTTAAATCCCTTTCAGACCCTCTGAGGAGCCTTTGCTTACTCTGAAGTCCTGCACTGGGGCTACCTTCCATGCTTCCAACCTCCTGCAGCTGACCTGCGGTCCACTCTGTACTGTAGGGTCTGCTTACCTGTCTATTTCCCAAGCAGAAAGCTCTTTCAAGGAAAAATGAGTATTTAAAAAACAAATATTACTACTGGTATTTGTAGTTACACTGTCTAGTGTAGTACAAGGCAAAAGTAATTTTCTAGACAAATATTTATTAAATACATTAACTTATGGGGACTATAACTGATATAATACAAATAAAGCACTTTCTAAGAATTCAACAAACATAGGTTCTTGTAAAGCTAAGTATAACATGGTGCAGCATGTTAAGAACTTACTGAATAAGTAATAGTAGAAAAAGAAAAAAAAGATTAAAAACATAACCTCCATTAAAGGTACACCAGAAACACTGTGATAAAGGCTACCTACCACCAGCACTTTCATCCCTACAGGCCTATTGAGTTAGATAAAGCTGTGTTCTAACCTTTTACATCTAACATGTCCTAGCACTGATGGTAAGCAATCTATCTAACTCAACTGAATTCAGTTTTTCTCTTTCACATGTAAAGTGAAGTTATAGTGTTTACAGCATAAATTGTTAAAAAGACTGCATGAGACAAAAGATGAGAAGCATTTAGCTCTGTGGCTGGTGTGCAGTCCATCCTGAATCCACACTAATCTTCCTTTCTCCACTCCATATCCATGGTAGAAACAGCTCCCCCCTGAGGTTGGGGCAGCATCTTCAACCGCTGCCTAGAAAAGGGGGAACAGTACATTCAATCCACCTATGCTGGGCTGCTTCATTTGAGGGCACCTTCCAGGCTCACATGTAGGGGAGTAAATGTGGCTGGTCAGCAATGGCCCTGGTGATATGTGTGCTGACACCATGTGGCAGTTGATACAGAGATCATGCTTGGAAGATGTTTAAAAAAATCTTTAGAAATTATAGCACACATTGGGAGCTTGCTTACCACAGTCTAGAAGTTGTGTTAAATCTTTGATATGCCTTTTCTCATTTAATTTATAACAAAAAAAAAGAAATGAAAAGCCTGTGAGGTTGGTGCTGCTTTTTCCCTGTCTTAGAGATGGGCACAGGTCACTGACATGGGAAGGGCAGCCCCTTGCCTGCATCTGTGCTAGAGCGATATTTGCATTCCGAGCAGTCCTATTTCAATACCTAAACACCAAACCATAAGCTGTCCTTTCTTTCCAAATGATGTTCCACTAAAGATTGAAATCTGAATTATTTAGAAAAGTATTTGCTCTCAATGGGCTTCCCTGGTGGCGCAGTGGTTGAGAGTCCGCCTGCCAATGCAGGGCACGCGGGTTCGTGCCCCGGTCCGGGAGGATCCCACGTGCCGCGGGGCGGCTGGGCCCGTGGGCCGTGGCCGCTGGGCCTGCGCGTCCGGAGCCTGTGCCCCGCAACGGGAGAGGCCGCAACAGTGAGAGGCCCACGTACTGCAAAAAAAAAAAAAAAAAATGAACAATTTTCAAAGCACCCAAATAAAAAATGCTGGTTCCTCTCTCTTCACTTACTTGGGTATTTTGCTTCAGTGTATAAGCTGCTTTTCCCACAAGGAGTTTGTTAGTCCTTTAGGATCTAAGGCTGGTCGTAGAAGTCTTTCTATTCCCAGAACCCAGTTTTGTTTTTTTGTTTTTTTTTTTTCGTTACGCGGGCCTCTCACTGCTGTGGCCTCTCCCATTGCAGAGCACAGGCTCTAGACACGCAGGCTCAGCAGCCATGGCTCACGGGCCCAGCTGCTCTGCGACATGTGGGATCTTCCTGGACCGGGGCACGAACCCGTGTCCCCTGCATCGGCAGGCGGACTCTCAACCACTGCGCCACCAGGGAAGCCCCAGAACCCAGTTTTTCTTTTTTTCTTTTTTTTTAAATAAAGGAGACATCAAATCAGTATGTTAATGATTTAAATTTATAGTTTTTAAGCAACTGACAGATCTCTATCTTATTCTTACATCAGATAAAGATAATACATCTTTATATTTCATGCTTGACCTTAATCTGGTCTCAATTTTCCTAAAACAATTTTTCAGCTTCACTGGGTAACTTTCATTCTGCCCCCACCCCCGTCCTCTGCAGTGATTTCACCTTCATCTTTCCTTACAAGGCAGCAGGGGAGGGGAGGGAGCACAGATGGGCTCTGGACTCAGACCCTCACATTCTGGTTTAGCTACAAAGTATTGATGGAATCCCAAGATAATAAATTAATTTCCCTTAGCCTGGGTTTTCTCATCTCTAAATTGGGTATAAGAACTTACTATTGTAACAAAACATTATAAATCAACTCTACTTCCATTAAAAAATATACTAATAGCTAAAATAAAAAAAAAAATAGAACTTATTATGTCAGATTTGCCCCTTATTATACAGTCAATAGATACTTTTCCTTCATCTAGCACAAAAAAAAAAAACCAAATAGAATTCACATACTGCCTCATAAATCCCATCCATTTCTATGTTTCACAATCACAGTCCCAGAATTAATCTTTTTCTTTCTGGGAATATTACTGAAATACTGCCTTTTTTTTTTTTTTTTTTTTGCGGTACGCTGGCCTCTCCCGTTGCGGAGCACAGGCTCCGGATGCGCAGGCTCCGGACGCACAGGCTCAGCGGCCATGGCTCACGGGCCCAGCCGCTCCGCGGCATGTGGGATCCTCCCGG
This sequence comes from Kogia breviceps, assembly GCF_026419965.1. Lineage (NCBI taxonomy): Eukaryota > Metazoa > Chordata > Mammalia > Artiodactyla > Physeteridae > Kogia > Kogia breviceps. The sequence continues at coordinate 62,457,024 of NC_081319.1, forward strand.
ACCGGGGCACGAACCCGCATCCCCTGCATCGGCAGGCGGACTCCCAACCACTGCGCCACCAGGGAAGTCCCTGAAATACTGCTTTTAAAAAAAATAAACAATAGGGTTGCTTCTAGATTTAAGGTTTTCTTCTTCAGTGATGAATAGGGCTTCCTTTAGAAATTATGTTAAACAAGAAGAAAAAGATTTCTAAGGTTATAGAAAAGAAAAATGCTATTTGGTCTTCTCCAGGCCTATATAATCTAAGATGGACAAAGACACACATCTTGGAGACTCAAGTCATTTAAACACATCTTGGAGACTCAAGTCAGTTAAACAAACACTGAAGAAAGTGACAGCAGGACACACACATGCCGATGTGGGGAGAACTGAAGTCCCTGTTAGCACAAGAAGATGGTTTGTGCATGTGCATGCACATATTTAAAATATATCAAATATATTTTATGCCACAAATATTAATCATATGGGTAAAAAGAAGAGACAAAAACTGTGTACAACTGTATAGAACAGCTAATATAAACATGTGGACTGGAGCCAAGTGCTTGGGTTTGAGACCTACGTCCATATCTCGATAGCTAACTGATTAGGCAACATATTTTCCTTCTCTATGCCTTGTGTCCTCATCTGTTAAATGGGAATAATAATAAGACATCACATAGGATTTCTGTGAGGCTTAATTGAGACAACACAAGTTAAAGCAGTTAGCACAGTGCCTGGCACTCAATAAGAATTCACTAAATGTTAGTTCTCATGCATATTAAAAGCAGTTGAGTATCTTACTTTAGAAAGGCATTATTTTATTTACTTAAAAATCTGTTGACTCCCAAGAAAATATATAAATGACATGAAAACTCTTCTTAGTGTGATATACGACTACTCACTTAATCAAGTTATTTAAAAAGTTGAAGATGTAGCATTTTCATCGGAGACTGTCTAAAATATAATTAGAAATGATGATGGAAAATCCATAATCAAGTCCTGACCTCAGTTCCTCTCTGTATTCACTGAATCCTTTGCCATCTGCCTGCTTGCACAGAATGGCTGTGGGTGGTACCGGGGCTGTCCTCCACACGTTACTGCTGGGGAATGACTGAGAAGTAACATGTGCATGACAAGCAACCTCAAGGAATGTAACTCAGATCTGAGATAAACAAATTAATATCTTCAGCCCACAACAAGTTATTTAAACTGCATATTTAGAGCCCATGAACATAGCAGGGTAAAAGTAAAAAGCCCTGGGTCCACCCAGTAGCATGGGGCTTGGGCTCACTCGTGATTATGTATGTGAATGAAAGGCTTGGCAGGGAAACCCTGGATTGGAAAATGGGATTTCACAGTTTATAGCTCACTCGATATGATAAACATTAAACTTCACATTTTAAGGTCCTGTCTCAAAGATGAGTTTCACTCTTTTACAAGTCTTAAATTCATTATCACAAACTATGAATGAACTGAACATTAGGGAATTACCTGCTTAATGTTTTCAGCAGAACACAATGAAATTTCAAATCCAAATTTGCTTGTACAATTCTACAGCTGAGCAAATGCTGAACGTCCTTAATGCCTGTTTATTGTTAAAAAAATCTGCTTACTAATAAAAAAATGAGTATAGAGAGTCATATTTTGGGAGTCCATGCATATTTCATCTCAAATAGCAAAAGGGCACTTTCTTTTTGCGTTGTGCTATGGTTGGTGCTGTGATAAAATCGTAATGCAAGGCTCTGAGAAAAGCACAGGATAAGAATTACGCACAATTCTGTGTTTACCTTATTTAATCCTCACAACTGCCAATGAGATAGATATTCTCCTTTTTTAAAAATTGAAATATAGTTTAGTTACAATATTATATTAGTTTTGGGTATAGAGCATGGAATTTGATATCCTATAGATTATACTGCATATAAAGTTACTATGAAATATTGACTATATTCCCCATGCTGAACATTACATCCTTGGAATTTATTTGTCTTACATCCAGTAGTTTGTCCTTCTTAATCCCCTTGACCAATTTCCACCGCCACTACCCCTGCCCTGCTCTGGTAACCACCAGTTTGTTCTCTGTTATCTTGTGAGTCTGTTTCTGTTTTGTTATAGTTGTATGTTTTATTTTTTAGATTCCACACGTAAGTGAACACATTACAGTTCCCCTTTTTAAAGGAGGATGCGTTTAAAGAGAAATGATGTAAATGTTCACTCTAATATTTATTTTTGTTGATATTATTTTAAAACATGGGAGAAATTAATAAAAGATGATCGGTGTTTTCTCCAAGGGCCATACTTACATCACAATGAGCTGGACAGAGTGTCCGGGAACTGAGAGCAGCTGCTGTCACACCCACTCAGCCCTCCTTTGGCACAACTACAACCAGTCCTCTTGAACCATGAGGATAGGCTCAGGGAGATTCTTTTGCAACCACCAGAAGTCCTCCATCCAGACTGTACCTGAAGCATTGATACCATAACTTTACAGGCAACAACCTCAAATTTCTCCCAGGCATCCTGCTTTATCATATCCCCACCCAACTGCCCTCAAGTCACAAAACAGACCTTTCTTAAGGAGTTTGGGGTACAAGAGTCCTGGGCATTTGGCTTCTTTTTTCCCTAGCAGAAGTTTCTTGTATCACTGGGTTGGTCATCTTGGTGGTGAAATGACCACAGCACTTCCTGGACAAGACAAAATGGATGAAGCCAAGTAGGCACTGAGAGGCTGCATCAGAGACTTTTGCACGGTCAAGTGCAAGGTCAGGGACGGTTGGCAGAGAGGTGGGACATACATGCCTGGGCTCCAGGACACGCCACCCCTCACGGCACTGGAATTCTGCCCATGTTCTCTCCTGCTATTGCCCTCTTCCATTCCCATTTTCTCCTGCCTTATTTCATCTGTTGCATTGCTTTCTAACCTAGGTCTGAATAGAAGAAAAGGGGAATGAAAAGCCCTGAAACTATTTCACCAAAGTGACCTTATAGGATTTCTAGCCAGAATATTTTGAGAATATATCAAAATTTAATTTAAAAATAGCAAATACAAGCCCTGGTGTTTAGCCTGTGTATTAAAAGGAAGCAGGGTTCTGAGTTACATGTTCTCTCAATCTCTGCTAATTTTCCCTTTGTAGAAGGTTCATTTCTTAGTATCCCCTCAGTTTCTCCTATCCATCTTAATAAGTGAAGGAAAACAAAGACAAAAAAATGGAATTAAAAGTTCATAGGAAAGGGGTTAAAATAAGATCATGGGAACAAAAAAACATAAAATGGTAAGAGTAACAAATAATGTTGAGGAGAAGAATGTCAAATGAAGGTTCACTGTTTTAAAGTACAAGACCACACACCTTTATTTTATTTCTATTTTGGTTATATAACCACACAAACTTTGAGTTTTGAGGATTAATCATGCCACAGATATACAAGAGATAGAAGCAGGATGATGGAAGGATTCAAGGGAAAGTGAACTATTCAATCATAGAGGAAGTAGCATGGAGACTGGATTTAGGCAGTGGAGAAACTCTGAAAGTTCTTATGCAGGAGAATGACATTGTCTAAAAATACTTACTCAAAATCCTTTGTGAAGAATACATCAGAAAGTGAAAGACTGAATTCTGCAAAACACATCAGAAGGCTCTTGTAGAATGGATGTCAAGGCTGACGGTAGCCTGGAAGAAGGGGCGGCAGTGGGGCTGGGGAAACATGAAGGTATTTGAATTGTGTTTAGGAGGTAAGAATATACAAGATTTGGTGACTGGAAAGTCAAAGCAAGAGTCGAAGATGCTACCCAAATTTCTATCATTGCAACAAGGAGGATGGGTGTGTCATTCATTGAAACAGGAGCAAAAGAGTGAGAGCAGATTCTAATGAAAAGGGCATTAGTTTTTGTCTTGCTGAGGTTGAATTGCCTCCAGAATACTCAGGTGAAGCCGTCAAATAATGAATACGTAAATCTGGAGATCAAGAAAAGATATCTGATGAAGTTAAGGATTGGGAGTCATCAGTAAAAGCGTGGTCCTGAAGATCGTGGGGCAGGAAACTGTCAGAGAACAGGATGGAGCCGTAGAGGGGAACTGGGTGGAGACCACAAGGTCTGCATGTCCTGCCTCATTTGCAGACTTCAAGGCCACTAGGTCTGGCTCTCTTCCCTACACTGCCCAGAGTAGCAAAATGCACATGCATCATTTTATTCAGCTTCATTGCTAAGCTATTATTTTTCCTTAATGCATGAACACTGTTCACATAATAGAAAACAATTTTCCTCATATGGTTGTTTCTAGAAGCACAGAACAAGCTCTTCCCAGATATGTCTTCAACAGTTTACAGAAAGACAAGAGTTCAAGTGAGTCATTTGCAAGGATGGAAATGGGGAAAAATAGAGATAGTTTCTGCATAATATTTCCATTTTTGTGAAAATTGGAGTGCTGTATCCCACTGGTGTGTATTGGAGGAAAATCCTGTCATAATTTCAGAGGACATAAGGGGCTCAACTTTCTTTGCACACATGTGAAATATGGTTGCAGCAATTTCTCTGTCTACTTAGACAACATATTGGTTGGCAACAAAATGTTGTATGTTAATTTAATGCCTTTCCCCACACATTTCCCAGGGTATAGCCAGAAACAGTTCTATACATACTAAACAATAAAATGTTCTTAATAATGCCATCAACACAATTATATCTGATAGCTGAGGTATAGAATCACTGCATGTAAAGATTTTAATAATTTCAAACCATCTGTGACACGAATATAAAAATGACAAACATTTGAAAAATGTTTCCCAAGTTCCAATAAACTATGTGCTTTTTTTGAGTCTTATACTATAATTTTTTTATCAACCCCTAAGTTACACATTTTAATAGTCAATTTCAGAGAGAATTTTTGAAGACTACATTGAATCTTACAATAAAACATTTCTTTAATTAGTTCAGTAGATTCAGATTGACCTAAAGCAAGATCAACTAATGGGATACATGATCAAATGTTGATAATAAAGTCAACTGCACAATTAGTATGAAACTGTAAAATCAAAAACTATTTCAAGACTTTGAAATTAGACCCCAAAAGATAACCAAAACTTGCAAAAATTTCATAAATCTGAGCATTTTTTTTAATTTGAGAAAATTCAGGTAGGCCACTTCATAAATTAAATTTTCCTCATGACAACTTTACCTTAAAATATAAATTCCACTTTTGACCTAACATTAGTATTCTATTTGAATTGCAATAAATCAGATTGTAGAAAGGGAAATACTCTTCTAAGCATTTTGCTAGATTTTATTGCTGAATTCATAAAACAAAACAAAAAATGTTATCAGTTTTTTTGGCAATGAGAGTTACTCTTCCAAATGTTTATTTTGTAACTTTTTATGACACCATGAAATTGACAATTTTTCCATTAGGTTAAATATAATACCTTACTCTAAAAGAAGAAAATAAAAATGAGGTAAGCTAATCCCAACACGGTTTATGATTTCTAATTTCATATTATACAGCCTATCATACTAATGAAGCAAAGTTACTATTGGCACAAGTCATAATGAAGAATTCTGTGAGGCTTCAGCACTTGCTGCATAGTTCTGGAACCATGCGCCAAACATCCAAGTAACTGAAACTCAGAGCTCTTCACTCTGAGTTAGTTAGTACATGAAATTAAAAATAGACTAGCAACAGCTCTGCCTCTAATTTCTACCTCTCAGAGATGTGTCTTCAGATGGCAACACAGGAAGTAAACAAAATATATTGTCGGGGGTGTACTCACATGTTTTAACACAATGTAGTATATAACTATGAGTAAAAAATATAATATGTAAAATACAATAATAACAATATGGTTTATTTAAATATTCATTTGGTAATTTAATATTACACATAAAATATTCATTTTTCAATTTATGACATTTCACAAATTTCAATCTCAAACACTGAATAAGGAGGAGGGGTATACATTAAGAATGCTTTAGAATTGTATTTAAATAAACAAGATTGAAATTTACCTTGTAAATAAACATTGTAGATATTGAAGATAACTTTCATGCCTAAGCTTTCTCTTTTTCTTCAATCTTGGTTCATTATTAAGTATCTATGTAACTTTGAAAAATTTAATTTTATCTGTGCCTAAATTTCCTCCTCTGTATAGTACATATTCCACAGAATATTAAGTGGCATAAATCAGGTAATAATATAAAAAATAAATCACAGAAAATACTGTTTGATACATAGTAAATAGTCAACAAATAAAAACTTGTATTACCACCAATATATTTGCAATCCCCTTCCAATCACCTTATCTCTATTTTTATTAATGTATTTATTGTTCTCCCTTTCAGGAATGAAGTTACAGAAATCTCAGGGAAATAAGTCCATCTCTCTGTTTTATCACACATACACAGAGCCTGGCAAAGTGTAGGTGCTTCCACACCAAAGAAGAGTATTATTAAGTGGAGCAAAAGAAGAAACTGATAATTACTCAGTGGTTATACCTATACAATCTTCCACTGTGTGCTGATATTATGCCAAGTATGAATACATATTCTCAGGTATTCCTGGTGAAAGCTCCAAGCATTTGATAACACTCATGTTGCAGCTGAAAAACTTTGGTGATGAAAGCGTTAATGGAGATTCCCATGGTCATAGGTGAATAAAAGTAAAACTGTGACTCACAATTAGGTCTATCTGGGTCAAAATTCTATTATTTTCCTATTATATTATACTGTCTCCTCACAGCACTCTTTAGCATCTCAAGCAATTCTACATCTTAATATATCTATACAGATTTCTTTCCAGAAACAGAGAAACACTACAGAAGAAGCAGCCAGGCCTGAAAATTACCAAGAAAAAACAACCATATAAATAAAGGTTTCTCTATTGAGAGGACTTGACAGTAAGATAAATATTACCCTGATCCTACCCTCTGCACCACTTAACTAGATATCCAAATAATACCCAAGCTCTCTTTCTCTTCTCTGTTATGTTTTTCAAATAATGGTTTAGCTTTTCTGTAACCTTGCCTCCTTTTCATGCCTTAGCCTCTAAAATTTAACAAAAATTGTTAAAAACGGTCTAACACAATCCCAAAGCTTCTGGATTCATCCTAGTATGAAGCCACTTTAGAACAATTTTTAAAATCTATTTCAGGACTTCCTGAGACCAGTGAAAACATCTTTTTAATTTTACATTTATGAGTCAAATAAGTGACTACCACATAGATCCAATGCATATATCCTGAATGACAATGAATTGACAGGAATTAATACTTAGAACAATGATGTGGAGGCCTTGTAGGCTCTTTTGTAAAAGGTCAAAAATGTTTAATATACTGCACTTACTAAAAATGGATAATTAACTAATAAAACATGATATTCAGAAATAACTTGAAAGTAATTTGAGTTAACCTTTTAACTTCATTTTAATTAGAAAATATGCTGAAGCAAAGTAACCGATTATCTAGGCATTAGAATTGAGTACAATTTTCTCTGTAATTGCTTTCTTCTTGTACTCGGACTCTGCTAAGATTAGCACTGAGGCTGGGATGAGAACAGTGATACAGGAGTCTCTTCCAGAGGACCAGTGATGTCACTGCAACCACTGTGATGGGTCCCTTGAAAATTCTGTAAGAAGAGGCAACAGGTGAGAACAGGGAGGTCCTTGTTCTGGATCACTCTATGGTAACTGCATTTCCTCCAGCAAGAGTGTCTTCGAGCAGAAGCTGTGTAATTACTCTATATCCACTCGGCAAATATTTATTAACCACCTATCTAACTGTGTGCCAGGCATAGTTCTAGGTGACTGGGACACATGACTGATCGAGAAAGATGAGACTTGGCATTTTGCAGTTGACATTCTAGTGTGGAAAAACCATAAAAATAACAATTAAGAAAATTATGAAATACACTAGAAGGTGATACATGCTATGAAACAAAGCTAGAGAAGGGTAAAGGGACTGTGAGTCCCTGGGTAAGGAGAGGTGAAGGCATGTGTAGAAGCAGACCAGTTAGGAGGTCATCACAGTGGTCCAGGCAAGAGAAGATGAGGACCCAGGCCATAGTAATAGCAATGGAGAGGGTGTGAGCTCTTTGACTCGTGATGTATTTTGAGGATGTGTGGGAGAAAGAGAGGAGTCAAGGAGGACTCCACAGTTTCCGACCTGACCAAGTAAAAGGATGGTATTGCCGGCAACTGAGACAGGTAGGCGACAGGTGAAGGACATGTGGGGTGAGAAGAATACCAAATGAACCTGGGTTCTCTAGACATCCACGTGGTGATGTCAAGTAGGCAGCTCCATATAGGTCTTGGAGAGCAGTCCTGGCTGGATCGTCGGCCATATAAAGCCATTCACTCATAAAGCTATGCCACAGAGGACTAAGGGGGTGTGAGTGCAGACAGAGCAGAGCACTGTGGACAATCTTAGGGACTCCAACATTATGAAGTTGTGTGGAAAAGCACAAAGCAGCAGAGGAGGATGAGAAATGGAACCACTTTTCTGACAGGAGAAAAATATAAATTATGTTATCCAGAAACCAAACGAAGGCAATGTGTCAATGATAGTTCAAGCAAGGCCATGGTTCAAGTGTTTCAAGTGGGTTCTCTAGTGACACAGAAGGCAGAACCAGGACTAATAGCAACTTTAAGGGATAAAGATCATACTTCAATAAGAAAAAGAAATTGAACAGCAATGTCTAATTATTAGATTCAACTGTATTATAATGCAGTGAACTTTCTTTTTAATCACTAGAGGGATTCATAGACAGGCTAATGAGTATCACAAATATTGTAGAAATGATTCCTAAATTGAGTAGACGATTAGACAATAGAAACTATGAGATGCACTCCAACTAATGAGCCTATCATTTCTGCCTCACTTAACACCAGAGGAGAAAGACATCTGCTTTTCCATCTGTGAACCTTTGCAATCTTAGCTGTCTGTGTCCAAAATTATCTCAATGCCTCTTCATATAAAATAAAGTGAATCACAACAACGGTTTAATTCAAAGAAGAGAGGCTCTGGTGCTAGCAGACCTGAGCTCCAGCTTTAACACTATCACTTAAATATTGTGTGGCTTTAGGAAAGTTTCTTAAATGTTTTAAAACCATAGTCTCTTCTTCAGAACTCACCCAGTATTCTTGAGGGAATAAAACAATTCACTGTGCTTTGCTGGGTGTTTCATATACAGTGGGTACTCACAAAAACCTTAATTCTTTAGGCGTGAGGTCCCAGACTGAAGGACTATTTTTTGATGCTTTAGTTATTTCTCTAAACTTGAGTTTTAGGCTATAATCTTCATTTAAGCACTATATCTACACATAAACCAGAAAAAGGAGTGTATGATCTTTTTCATAAAAATAATATGTTCATCTGTTTTTTAAGTTCATACCAGATTTTGATGAGTCATGCTTGGGGTCAAATTTTCTACTGTATGTTTTAAGATGTCATTTGCTTACAGTGTAATAATAGAACCACACAGTATAAACAGGTAAAGACAACATGCCATGAAATCAGAGTTGCTGGATAGGAATCCTGATCAGCTGTTTCCTAAGAATGTGATTTTGGCACATGAGTGCTTCTGAAACTCAGTTTGTCTGTAAAATGGGAAGGATAGAATTACTAGGATTTTTGTGACAATTAAATGATTCAGTATATGTAAAAAATATACAGTGTCTGATATATATATAAAAACATTCCATAATCCTTAGTTTTTATTATTTGTTTCTCTATCTAGTAAAAAGATTTTAAACAGAAACAATTTTTTTAAAATTTTAAATGTTTTCAATTAGCCCAAACTATTTTAAAAATATCTCTATTACTAGGAAAATAACATGTTAGTATAACTAATTCAGACAGCACAAAAGAGCCTGTAATGGAAAAGGGCCTCCTACTGTTTCCTTATTATTTATCTCTATCTATCATCTTATATATATAAGTATACATATTTAATATAAATATATCCCTTTTATTCTTGAGAAATAAACTAAAACCTGTTATACTTTCACTTAACAGCATATATCTGTGCAAATACATTAATTCTAAAATAAATTGCTAGATATCCAACTGATTCCAAAAGTCTGTGCCTTTGTGATTTTCATTGATTTTGTAAAACTGCTCCCTAAAATGGCTGCATCTCCATGCTCTGAGCAGCAGTTTACAGAGTGTATTATTCTCCCGTACTTTAACACCATTAGAATTGGTTATAATCAAACATTTTATATCAGTCTGCTAGAGGAGAGAAGCATTTCAAATTCATCTTAACTTGATTTTTCTGATAAGTGAAGTTCAGGGATTTTTTTCTTTTTGCTTTAAACAGTATATGTGTGACAACTGTGTTGGTATCATTGGCTTCTTCAATTAGAAAAAGTGGGACAATTACATATAAATAAAATAAACTGTCTGTCATGTGTTTCAAATATTTCTCAAATAGCCATGCCAGTTTAGCATTTTGATTGTGACTTTTTATTTTGGTAACCATCATCATTATTTTTGCTTATACAGAGTTTTAGTTTTATGGTGTAAAATATTTTAATCATTTACTTGTGGCTTCAAGTATTTTCCATCTTTCTTAGAAATGTTTTCCCCTCAAATATTATAAAATAAATTTCTCATAATTTATTCCAGTACTTTAAAAAAAAATTTAATCTTAGACCGAGTTGAGATTTATGCTGGTGCAAAATATGGGTTAGGGATTTAGTCTTTATTTTCTTTTGCCCTAAATGCCTCACCAGTTCCCTCTCTAACAGTTAATGAATAAACAATTTCTTCACACTGATTTCTAATATACACTATTATATATGTTCATGTCATTTCATGAGGAATGGAAAATTGATGTTACCAAATGCCTGATTTGATCCTAAAATTCGGTAATTAAAAAAAAATGTTTTAAAGTACTAAACCAGTCTTGCATTCCTTTAATAAAACTACATTTGTGTGTAATTTATTTTGTTTGTAATGTATTATTGAAACTCATTTGGTAATATTTTTGTAACATTATTTATATTGCAATAAAATATATACAACATAAAATTTACCATTTTAACTATTTTTAACTGTGGAATTGAGTGGCATTAAGTACATTCACAATGTGCAATCATCACCACATACATTTCCAGAACTTTTTCACCATCCCAAAGAGAAACTCTATATCTATTAAACAAGAACTCTCCATTCATCTCTCTCCACAGCCCCGGGTAACCTCGATTCCACTTTCTGTACCTATGAATGTGCCTGTTCTAAGTACCTTTCATAAGTGGAATCATACAATATTTGTCCCTTTGTGTCTGGCTTATTCTTCTTATTAACATGATGTTTTCAATATTCATCCATGTTGTAACATGCATCCAAATTTCATTGTTCTTTACAGTTGAATAATATTCCACTGTGTGTATATACCACATTTAGTTTATCGTGCATCAGCTGAGGACATATGAGTTGTTTCTGTATTTTGGCAATTGTGAATAATGGTGCTTTGAATACTGATACACAACATTTGGTAATATTTTTAAAGTTTTTGCATTGATATTCATAATAGAATTGTAGTGTTTATTTTTGTGATATATTTGTGAAATCCATGCATTTTAAGAAAATTACTTATAAAATGGTAGAAATCTAAATGTGTTACACAAATTTCTTTTAACAATTACTTAAATTTGAAAAAGTAAATAAAAGTCACTCACAATTTTTCTACGTGATTCTAAATTTCTTTCAAAAAGGTGGTTGTAGTTAGGTCTTAACTTAGTATAATAAATAACAATAATCCCTTCTCTAGACCTTTCTGGAGGTGGGGAGGAGATGCATTAATTTCTGTTTCCTGTATCCTTTCCAGAGGAAGTTTTTTTCCTGCTATTCTCAAGGTATATTATAGTGCTTGAATTTATGTCAAATTAATTTGGTTCCACATGTCAATATGTCCTTTGAGGTCAGTAATAATATGGGAATCCATTCAACTGATAATGTTGGGCCTCTCCATTTTAATAGTGATCTTTCTCCTCTACTCTCTTGAAGATCTATCTATATAAAAATCCATTTCTACTGCAAGAACAGAATAAATGGCAGAGGGCCATCTATGCTCTAATGGGTGTAGAGAAACTTATTGAAGCCTCACTGAATTAAACAAACAAATGAACAAACAAGCAAATAAAGAATGGTGAGATTAAAGAAGAGATGTGAGCTAGATCTTTTGGCTCTCAAAGGACCCTTGAGTAAAGACACATCTTTGGACACATTTCAAAAAGCACTAGCATTTTAATGATCCATTTGAAGTAGTTCCTGGTTTTTCAGTTGACGGTGAATGTGAAAGAAACTGGTGGGACAGAAACAGCAGGTTAAAACAGACTGGAGATCCCCTAGGGGGTCTAGACCTAGAAAAGAAGGCGAGATCATTTTGGGAATTGTGAGCACATATTTCAGGAGGGTATGCTGAACTCCTACAAAAGGATGGGGAGAGAAACATACAATTCAGGATTAGGAATATATGGGTCACTGGAGAAAAAAAAAAGTTGTGCCATATGGAAAAATAGTATTTAAATACATGGGATGGGCATTAATAAAAGAAGTCATTGGAAAAGAAAAGTACTAGACAGAATACCTCCGCAAATTTCTAAATGTTTCTGGAAAACATGTTTATTTCAGGTGCCACTCTGTCTAAGAGAATGTATTGTACAAGCACTTGGGAATTATTTTCTTTCTCGTAAAAAAATGTGACACTCCTAGGAGTGTCATTATTTTCTCAATTGAGATTTAAATTAACAGGTGAGAGATTAGAAAACAGATATGAATGAAACTGATTGTAAAGCAATTAGACTCCCATAAAGATGTTAAAAAAAAAAGAAACTGAAATCACAAAGCCCATCAATTCCTCTTTTCCATTTCCTTTAGAAAAATAAAAAGCAAGTGATGCTATGAAGTGGTCTCTGGTAAAGATAAAACAAGCTTAAGATATAAGCTACAGAGTGGATTTTAGAAAACCACATTGCTTAGAAAAATACAGAGATGTTTCCAAGATTGTAAGTGGCAATGCTGGCTTTGAAGTGTCATAGTTTCCACAGTTAGTAACCTTGGGTCTCTATTAACCATTCTTTTCTTTTTTAACATCTTTATTGGAGTATAATTGCTTTACAATGGTGTGTTAGTTTCTGCTTTATAACAAAGTGAATCAGTTATACATGTGCATATGTTCCCATATCCTCACCCTCTTGTAGCTCCCTCCCACCCTCCCTATCTGACCTCTCTAGGTCATAAAGCACAAAGTTGATCTCCCTGGGCTATATGGTTGCTTCCCACTTGCTAGCTATTTTACATTTGGTAGTGTATATATGTTAATGCCACTCTCACTTCGTCCCAGCTTACCCTTCCCCTCCATGTGTCCTCAAGTCCGTTCTCTACATCTGCTTCTTTATTCCTGTGATGCCCCTAGGTTCTTCATAACCTTTTTTTTTTTTTTTTTTTTTTTTAGATTCCACATATAAGTGTTAGCATATGGCATTTGTTTTTCTCTTTCTGACTTATGTTACTCTGTATGAAAGACTCTATGTCTATCCACCTCACTATAAATAACTCAATTTCATTTCCATTTATGGCTGAGTAATATTCCATTGTATGTATGTGCCACTTCCTCTTTATCCGTTGATCTGTCAATGGACACTTAGGTTGCTTCCATGTCCTGGCTATTGTAAATAGTGCTGCAACGAACATTATGGTACATGTCTCTTTTTGAATTATGGTTTTCTCACGGTATATGCCCAGTACTGGGATTGCTGGGTCGTATGGTAGTTCTATTTTTAGTTTTTTAAGGCATCTTCATACTGTTCTCCATAGTGGCTGTATCAATTTGCATTCCCACCAACAGTGCAAGAGTGTTCCCTTTTCTCCACACCCTCTCCAGCTTTATTGTTTGTAGATTTTTTGATGATATCTCATTGTAGTTTTGATTTGCATTTCTCTTATGATTAATGATGTTGAGCATCTTTTCATGTGTTTTTTGGCAATCTGTATATCTTCTTTGGAGAAATGTCTATTTAGGACTTCCACCCATTTTTGGATTGGGTTGTTTGTTTTTTGATATTGAGCTGCATGAACTGCTTGTATATTTTGGAGATTAATCCTTTGTCAGTTGCTTTGTTTGCAAATATTTTCTCCCATTCTGAGGGTTTTCTTTTCATCTTGTTTATGGTTCCCTTGTTGTACAAAAGCTTTTAAGTTTCATTAGGTCCCATTTGTTTATTTTTGTTTTTATTTCCATTACTCTAGGAGGTGGGTCAAAAAGGATCTTGCTGTGCTTTATGTCATAGAGTGTTCTGCCTATGTTTTCCTCTAAGAGTTTTATGGTGTCTGGCCTTACATTTAGGTCTTTAATCCATTTGGGGTTTATTTTTGTGTATGGTGTTAGGATGTGTTCTAATTTCATTCTTTTACATGTAGCTGTCCAGCACCACTTAGTGAAGAGGCTGTCATTTCTCCATTGTATATTCTTGCCTCCTTTATCAAAAATAAGGTGACCATATGTATGTGGGTTTATCTCTGGGCTTTCTGTCCTTTTCAATTGATCTATATTTCTGTTTTTGTGCCAGTACCATACTGTCTTGATTACTGTAGCTTTGTAGCATATTCTGAAGTCAGGGAGCCTGATTCCTCCAGCTCCATTTTTCTTTCTCAATATTGCTTTGGCTATTCGGGGTCTTTTGTGTTTCCCTACAAATTGTGAATTTTTTTGTTCTAGTTCTGTGAGAAATGCCATTGGTAGTTTGGAAGGGACTGCATTGAATCTGTAGATTGCTTTGGGTAGTATAGTTATTTTCACAGTGTTGATTCAATGTTGATTCTTCCTATCCAAGAACATGGTATATGTCTCCATCTGTTTGTATCATCTTTAATTTCTTTCATCAGTGTCTTATAGTTTTCTTCATACAGGTCTGTTGCCTCCTTAGGTAGGATTATTCCTAGGTATTTTATTCTTTTTGTTGCAAGGGTAAATGGGAGTGTTTCCTTAATTTCTGTTTCTGGCTTTTTGTTAATGTATAGGAATGCAAGAGATTTCTGTGCATTAATTTTGTATCCTGCTACTTTACCAAATTCATTGATTAGCTCTAATAGTTTTCTGGTGGCCACTTTAGGATTTTCTAAGTATAGTATCATGTCATCTGCAAACAGTGACAGTTTTACTGCTTTTTTTCCAATTTGGATTGATTTTATTTTTTTCTTCTCTGAATGCCATTGGTAGGACTTCCAAAACTATGTGAATAAAAGTGGTGAGAGTGGGCATCCTTGTTTTGTTCCTGATTTTAGAGAAAATGCTTTCAGTTTTTCACCACTGAGAATGATGTTGGCACTGGGTTTGTCATTTATGGTTTTTATTATGTTGAGGTCGGTTCCCTCTATGCCCACTTTCTGGAGAGTTTTTATCATAAATGGGTGTTGAATTTTGTCAAAAGTTTTTTCTGCATCTATTGAGATGATCATATGGTTTTTATTCTTCAATTTGTTAGCATGGTGTATCTCAGTGATTGATTTGCATATATTGAAGAATTCTTGCATTCCTGAGATAAACCCCACTTGATCATTGTATATGATCTATTTAATGTGCTGTTGGATTCTGTTTGTTAGTATTTTGTTGAGGATTTTTGCATTTCTCTTCATCAGTGATATTGGTCTATAATTTTCTTTTTCTGTGACATCTTTGTCTGGTTTTGGTATCAGGGTGATGGTGACCTCATAGAATGAGTTTGGGAGTGTTCCTCCCTTGCTATATTTTGGAAAAGTTTGAGAAGGATAGGTGTTAGCTCTTCACTAAATGTTTGATAGAATTCACCTGTGAAGCCATCTGGTTCTGGGCTTTTGTTTGTTGGAAGATTTGTAATCACAGTTTCAATTTCAGTGCTTTTGATTGATCTGTTCATAGTTTCTATTTTTTCCTGGTTCAGTCCTTGAAGGTTGTACATTTCTAAGAATTTGTCCATATATTCCACCTTGTCCATTTTATTGGCATATAGTTTCTTGCACGTATCTTTCATGATCTTTTTTGTTTCTTCAGTGTCATTTGTTACTTCTCCTTTTTCATTTCTCATTCTGTTGATTTGAGTCTTCTCCCTTTTTTTTATGATGAGCCTGCAATGGTTTATCAATTTTGTTTTCTTATCAAAGAACCAGTTTTAGTTTTATTGATCTTTGTTATTGTTTCCTTCATTTCTTTTTCATTGATTTCTGATCTGATTTTTATGATTTCTTTCCTTCTGCTAATTTTGGTTTTTTTTTGTTGTTGTTCTTCTTCTTTTTCTAATTGCTTTAGGTATAAGGTTAGGTTGTTTATTTGAGATATTTCTTGTTTCTTGAGATAGGATTGTATTGCTATAAACTTCCCTATTAGAACAGCTTTTGCTGCATCCCATAGGTTTTGGGTAGTCATGTTTTCATTGTCATTTATTTCTAGGTATTTTTTGATTTCGTCTTTGATTTCTTCAATGATCTCTTGGTTATTTAGTAACGTATTGTTTAGCCTACATGTGTTTGCATTTTTCACAGTTTTTTCCCTGTAACTGATATTTAGTCTCATAGTGTTGTGGTCAGAAAAGATGCTTTATATAATTTCAATTTTCTTAAACTTACCAAGGCTTGATTTGTGACCCAAGATGTGATCTACCCTGGAGAATGCTGCATGTGCATTTGAGAAGAAAGTGTACTCTTGTTTTTGGATGGAATGTCCTGTAAATATCAATCAAGTCCATTTGTTCTAATGTGTCATTTAAAGCTTGTGTTTCCTTATTTGTTTTCATTTCTGATGATCTGTCCTTTGGTGTAAATGGGGTGTTAAATTCCCCTACTATTATTGTATTATTGTTGATTTCCCCTTTTATGGCTGTTAACGTTTGCCTTATGTATTTGAGGTGCTCCTATGTTGGGTGCATAAATATTTACAATCGTTATATCTTCTTCTTGGATTGATCGCTTGATCATTATGTAGTGCCCCTCTTTGTCTCTTGTAACAATCTTTATTTCAAAGTCTCTTTTGTCTGATATGATAATTGCTGCACCAGCTTTCTTTTGGTTTCCATTTTCATGGAGTATCTTTTTCCATCCCCTCACTTTCAGCTTGTATGTGTCCCTAGGTCTGAAGTTCGTCTCTTGTAGACAGCACATATACAGGTCTTGTCTTTGTATCCATTCAGCCAGAGTGTGACTTTTGGTTGGAGCATTTAACCCATTTACATTTAAGGTAGTTATTGATATGTATGTTTCTTTTATTTTCTTAACTTTGGGGGGGGGTTTGTTTTTGTAGATCTTTTCCTGCTCTTGTGTTTCCTGCCTAGAGAAGTTTCTTTAGCATTTATTGTAAAGCTGCTTTGGTGGTGCTGAAATCTCTTAGCTTTTGCTTGTCTGTACAGCTTCTGATTTCTCCATCGAATCTGAATGACATCCTTGCTGAGTAGAGGAATGTTGGTTATAGGTTTTTCCCTTTCATCACTTTAAGTATATCCTGCCACTCCCCTCTGGCCTGAAGAGTTTCTGCTGAAAGATCAGCTGTTATACTTATAGGGATTCCCTTGTATATTATTTGTTGCTTTTCCCTTGCTTCTTTCAGTATTTTTTCATTTTGTTTAATTTTTGTTAGTTTGATTAATATGTGTCTTGGCATGTTTCTTATTGGGTTTATCCTGTATGGGACTCTTTGCACTTCCTGGACTTGGCTGATTATTTCCTTTCCCGTGTTGGGGACGTTTTCAACTATAATCTCTTGAAATATTTTCTCAGACCCTTTATTTTAAAATTATTCTTCTGGGACGCCTATGATTCAAAGGTTGGTGTTCTTAATATTGTCCCAGAGGTCTCTGAGACTGTCCTCAATTCTTTTCATTCTTTTTCCTTTATTCTGCTCTGCAGCAGTTATTTCCACCATTGTATCTTCCAGCTCACTTATCCGTTCTTCTACCTAAGTTATTTTGCTATTGATTCCTTCTAGAGTATTTTTAATTTCAGTTACTGTGTTGTTCATTACTGTTTGTTCTCTCTTTAGTTCTTCTCAGTTCTTGTTAAACGTTTCTTGTATTTTCTCTATTCTATTTCCGAGATTTTGGTTCATATTTACTCTCTTTAGTAGTTTCAGGTAGTTTGCCTATTTCCTCTTTATTTATTTGGTGTTGTGGGTTTTTATCTTGCTCCTTTGCCTGCAAGATATTTCTCTGTCTTCTCATGTTTTCTAATTTACAGTATTTGGAGTATACTATCTCTCAGCTGCAGGGCTGTAGTTGCTCTTGCTTCTGTTCTCTGCCCCCAGTGGTGAGGTTGGTCCAGTGGCTTGCCTAGGCTTCCTGATGGGAGAGACTGGTGCCTGCATTCTAGTGGATGGAACTGAGTCTTTTCCCTCTGATGAGCAGGGCTGTGTCAGGTGGTATGTTTTGGGGTGTCTGTGAGCTTAGTATGACTTTAGGTAGTCTGTATGCTGATGCATGCTTTTGTCTTCCTGTCTTGTTTGGTGTGAGGCATTCAGCCCTGGGAGCTGCAGGCAGTTGGGTGAAGCTGGGTCTTGTATTCAAATAGAAGCCTCATGAAAGCACTCGGTGATTAATCTTCCCTATGGCAGGGAACTCTCTTGTGGTCCAGTGTCCTGGACTCAGTGCTTCCACCCAGGAGCCTCAGGCCCAACTTCCAGTCAGGGAACCAAGACCCTGCAAGTCACTCATCCTGGCAATAAAGGTGATTAAAAAAAATTTTTTTTAAAGAGTAACAAAACCCCAGACAAATGGTAAAAAAATAAAATCAAACAAACAGAAAGAGAAACAAGGAATCTCTCACACACACACAAAAGAAACAGAGTCAAATAAAACAAAAAGCAAGAGAACAACCAGACAAACGCACCCAAGAATGAAATCAAACCATTAAAAAGAAAAGTAACAAAAACACAAAACCAAAAAACCAAACCAAAGCAGGTTGCCAATTGAAGAATGAAGCAAAGAAACAAAAAAAAGTGACAAAAACAATTTTTAAAAAAAAAGAAAAAGGGGAAAGAAGATAGAACAATAGAAAAGCAACATAGAAATAGAAATGTTAAAAAATAAAATAATTAATATATTACAGTAAAAGAAAGGAAATTAAAAAAGACAAACAAGGCCCCAGACAAATGGTAAAAACAGAATCAAACAGGGCTTCCCTGGTGGGGCAGTGGTTGAGAGTCTGCCTGACGATGCAGGGGACATGGGTTCGTGCCCTGGTCCAAGAAGATCCCATGTGCATGGAGTGGCTGGGCCTGTGAGCCATGGCCGCTAAGCATGTGCATCCGGAGCCTCTGCTCCACAGTGGGAGAGGCCACAACAGTGAGAGGCCCGTGTACTGAAGAAAAAAAAAAAAAAAAAAAATTCAAACAATCAAAAACAGAAACAAGGAAACACACACATGCAAAAGAAACAAAAACAGAACCAAACAAAAAGAGAAACAAAACAAAACAGAAACAAAAAAAGCAAGAGAACAACCAGAGAAAGTGAAGAAACTAAAAATGAAATCAAACAATTAGAATAAAAACTAACAAAAACACAAAACCTAAAAACAAAACCAAAGAAGTGTGCCAACTGAAGAATAAAGCAAAGAAACAGAACAAACCAATAAAAATAATTTTTTTTTAAAATGGAAAAAAACACAGAACAACAGAAAAGGAAAGTAGAAATGGAAAATATTTTTAAAATGCAAAATATATTAAAGAAAAAGAAGAAAAAAAATGAGGGAAAAGAGCACAGAAAACATAAAAGAAAAGTGAAAACAGAAATATATAAAAATTTTTTTTTAAATGTTATAAAACACAAAGGTCTCCCCGAACATAAACTAAAAAAAAAAAAAAAAAAAAAAAAGAAAGAAAAAGCCAGAACCAACAAGAGAATGAATCAAATCATTATAAAAGTAATAGTAATAATTATGTTTCCCTGGGGTCTCATCTGTTAAGTGTCCTTGCACATGCCATGAGCCACAGCCCATCTCTGCCTCCCCAGGAGGCCCTCCTCTGCCTCTGGGCTGGTCTCTGGACCTGATGTGGGCCCTGTGGTGACCACTCAGACTCTGATGTGGCCCAACTCCTGTGTGTGCTTGTCCCCAAAGTCCACAGCTGCCAGAGATAGACTGTTTTCATTTGTGGGAACACTCATTGTCTACTCAGATATTGGATAGACGTAGGGTCTAGCTGATTATGGGGATTTAATCTGCAGCTTGTACAGCTCACGGAAAGATTTTCAATCCTCTTTCTTAGTCGCCCCATCCCTGGGGTTCAGCTTTGGTTTTATCCCCACAGCTCCGTGTGATCCACCCACAGAAGTCTGGTCTTGAGGATGCCCTGGAGCTCGTGGGTCTGCCCCAGTGAGGACCGGGTGCAGAGGTGGTGTGACTGCTTGGATGGCACGAGCCCTGGTGGTGCCAAATGTGCAGGGAAGCCAGTAACCACAGGTGCAAGAGATATGGCCCTAGTGAGGGCCTTTTCTGGCACCTGGCATAAGGTGTGTGAGGGCTGGCCCTGGCCAGGCTATTTTTGGTGCCTGGCAGCAGGCATGTGAGGGCTGGCCCTGAGAGGGTTTCTTGTATTGTCCATTGGCAGGTGCCAGCATGAGGGGAGAGAGAGGCCACAATAGTGGCTCCTCCCCTTGCGTGTGACTCAGCAGTAGTGCTTGCTTACATGGCAGTCTGGTCTTCCTCTGTAGGTATTCCCTGTTGTGGATTTCCTCCCTCCTGTCCCGTCAGTCTGTCTTCCCACAGCCAACACCAGTTCTCACCCCAGGCCTGTTCTCCAATCCCCATGCTCCAGCTCCCAGTCCCCTTGCACACCTGTGAACACACGTCCCAGTCCGGGGCACCTAAGGCCGCAGTACGGACTGTCTGTGTAGTTCTGACTCTGTTGCATCTGCCACAGATCAGCCGCTTCACCCTCTTCCAACAGCCTCAAATGCTTCCCTTCTGTCCCAATTGATTTCCCTGTCAGAGAGCGGTTTCCCCGAATCCGGGAATCTCTCCCCCGCTTCAGCTCCCCAACTGCGGCTGCAGGTCCTGTCCCACTTCCTCTCCTCCTCCTTCTACCTTCTTTTGTTTGTCATACCCAGTTTTGCAAGGATCATTATAGTCCTTTCTGCTAGCATTCAGCCAGTGTTCTGTGAGAACTGTTGCATCTATAGTTGTATTCCTGATGCATCTGTGGAGAGAGATGAACTCCACATCCTCCTACTCCTCTGCCATCTTAACTCATCATCCTATTAACCACTCTTAAATGCTCTTATAATTACTTAAAAAGTTAGAAAAAATAACAGGTTTTGGTTTTCATCTAAGTACAGAGAAGGAAACAAGATTTGTAGGAGGACATGCCAGGCTATGGAGAGTGCATCCAACCAGGCACAGAAGGCAGCCCCTCTCTCTGGGACTGAGCAGGCAAAGATAAAATATAGAGCAAGTGTGGTGCTTTTGAACATATTTTGGAATTTTAATTTTCTGCATTAATCTACATAAGGAATTGATTTCAAAAGCAGCATAGGGGTCATGGCTGCATTTGATCTTAAAAGGGGCCAAATTTGGGGGGCCAATTTATGCTCCTGGCAATTTATTGCTTTAAAAAGTTGGCAGTAACTTGGGTCAAGAAATAAAAAGTGGGCCTTGGGGCAAATTTAATTGAAGAAAATGTCTGATGTATCTCAGAGGATTCTAAAGGCAACATCAAAAAGGTATTTTGAAAAGACACTGAGACGTTGAATTGCCCAGATGGACAAATAGGTACAATAGCAACAGGCAGGTCTCCAGCAGGTGGAGGCAGTACTGCCCCATCCTCTTGACCGGAGGGTCAAGTATGCTTGTGATGGGCATACTTCTCCTTGGATGCCTGCTTGTGATAGTCATCCTTCTAACAGAACAAAACAGAATACAGCAGCCAACATTATGTGTATCTTAGTTTCTTATGTCCTGTAAGGCACTTATTTGTTGAAGACCAAGAAATTTTGACTTTTTTTTCTGCTTCTTGCAAGGATGAAGACTGTCTTCATTAATATCAAATTTATGCCCCAAGCTACAGTTTTCTTCTTTTTCTGTATATGTAATCTCGTAGCATGTCAACACTAAATCATAATGCCCTAATACACTTTCAAAAGCAACTAAACTCAATACACATATTTCCAACACTACAAACAACTCAATATAAGAAGCCATGACCAAATTCACATGTGCATAGTTTACAGACAAAAACAGTGAGTTACAACCACCACTTGCCTGATAGAGACTGTAAACTGATTCTGATTATAATATACGTAAGAGTTGGAAGTATCCAAATTTGAAAAAAAATAAATGTGTATTGGATTATAAAGTGCTGTGTGTGTAGATTCAGGGAGAAAGAGCTAATGTTAAAGGTGGTGAGTTTTCCACACTAATCTCAGGATTATAGAGGAACATACTGACCATATTGCCTCCTTAGAGATTTGACCATCAAGACATAATCGCTCTGAATCTAAAACATTTGCAAATGTAAACAATAGATATACAAAGTCTATTTATTTACTAATCTTGTTACAAACAAAAAAAATGAAAACAAGAAAAACTGTCCATTAAAATCATTTAATATGGCTCTTTTCCTCCAAATTAAGTGATTAACCACATAACACTAGATAAATCATTCTTAATGTGTGTGAAAAGTATTCTTATATTTTCTATAATTTAAATCTCAAACTTCTCTCAGTTCCTTGAATTACTCAATTAAGTCAGCAAATTAACTTGAATTAGAGACTAATTGAAACAAAATCTGTCTGAAGAAGGTCAAGTAGTAAAATCGGGATGAGGTCATTTCCTCAAGAATTCCCATAATTCTGTATTACTCTTTGTTGGAGAGGATGATGTCATCACCACATGGGCTGTCAGTCCACACAGCAGGCATCAAGGGCAGGGACAGCCATGGGAGAAGACGTGGGAGGCAGGCCTTTCCCTGATGGACCCCGGAAGGGTGCATCACTTTTTATTTTAAAAGAGTAAAGCTTGAACCCATACTGTTGTATCCTGCTCAACAGTTCACAGGATCATACCACACTACATGTGTTACAGATCACAAATGCACTGCAAATATGGCTCAAGATTAGAGATTATAACCTTAACACCACAGATATTCAGTCAGCAGGAGAGAAACACCACTTTTGAAAGTAAATATTGTTTTCAAAACGTTGATTTTAATTTTATTGTTATAGTATAAAAATAAGCAAAAACAAATGTAGGTCAGCTTGATAGATGATTGTGTTTCTCAGTATTCTTTTTCTGTAAAAGGGCTCTAAGAGTTCTCTATGTGTGATAATTAGATGTATGAAATGCACATCACCATAATAAATAAAGAAGTTTGGCATTATATTCACTATATTCATAAAAATGGTTCATTTTATAAGGCATAAATTGTTATTTGATAATACTCCATAAAACTATTAATCATTAGGAGCTATCAGTTTTAACTTTCTTCCACACTTTATATGAAAAAGTCATGCAAAATGTGAATATTTTTAGTCAAGTTAAAAATGTAATGGTTCCCACAAAATGAAGAATTTAAAATAACAGCAGCCTCGTGAAGCATTCCATCTAGAGCAAAGATTATTTCTTTGAGCAAGTCACAATTAGTTGTGAATTTTTTATGAGCAAGTCATATTAATTACCACATCTGTAAAATAGAAGTTTTATATATTCTCTGATTTCCAAGATTAGTCTCAGCTTAAGCATTCTGTGATTCTAAAAATTCAAGGTGGTACAATAATTTGCTAGTGAGACATGGTTTGTTTCAATATAATAGGTGGTTTTGTTGTTTAAAAACCTTCCTATAAATTATGAAATTAAATCTCACACAAAAATTAGACACCATAAAATATTCTTGTTTCAGTAGTCATCATTATGAATTAAGTATAAACTACTACTGTAATATTCAGCATAACATCACTTACACCATCACTTGGAGAGCTATCAGGACTTGAACTGTCAACACAACTTGGTCAGAGATACAGAGCTACATTTTATTGAGAAGTAGATATTGAGTCTTTTATGAGCTTTCTCATAGCCAAAGTATAGACAAGCATTATTCTGAGAAAAAGTATCAAGTTATATAATATTTAAATATATGATTTAAAGAAGGAACCTCTACTCCATCTAGACTCTAAAGGTTTAATTAACCAGGTTCCTTAAAAAAGACACAGTACCCCATCATATTTCTACCATATTTCATTACTAAGTAAAACTTTTCATGTACATTTCTATGACAGCCCAATTTAATATTTTAAAACATAATTGTAAAGTAAATTTCATAAAATTTAAATTATAAATATATATCTATTGAATGTACCTATCTTGCAATAGTGTAAGTCTAGCTCAAAATAAACACAAAAACCAAAAACGTGTATGCCCAAAAAACCTCATCTGAAAGTTAAATTTTATGGTTTGATGTGCTGTAACAGCTTATTCTGTTTGAAATAATTATAAACACAACCTTCTACTTAATTGTATTTACTAAACTTTATCATATTAGAAGACAATTGGTAAACTACAGCATTTATTTCTGTAATTTATTATTTGGATAATTATATGGTCTTTGCTTCAGATACACTCTTCAGAAAGTTAATTACCAGCTTAAATCTTTGAGTTTCCTTTTTTTTTGCTTAGGTAATTTACTTGAAGAAAAAATTAAAAAAAGAAACTGCTTTCAACCATTGGAATTTATGAATATAAGTAATGAAACCATGCTATTGAAATGTTATATTTTATAATCATGATTCTGCTGATAAAAATATCACATGATGACAAAGTGTCTAGTGAAAAAGTATTTTCAAGAAAATACTATCATAATCATTATATAAATGGATTCTGAATATAGAAGACTAGAGCTTACAATCCAAGGGTCTAATAAAGACTATATTACCTTCCTAAATATAATAATTCTCTGCTGTTTGGCTAATGCTATATATTGACAGTAGCATTAATTCTACTCCCTTTTGTAGTAAGAATATGCATTTTAACATGAACCAAAACATTATTGAGTGTGTGTATTTGAAAAATCAAATTGTCGAACTATTTACATGTTAAATAAATGATTAAAATATCTAGTTATGCTTCCCATATTCACAGAATAAAAATACAGCCATCAGTTGAAAATTATTGTACTTTCAAAGAGTTTTCCTTCTTCTATGTCAGTATCATATATTTGAATATATTAATAAAATGAAGTTTTACACATTTATTTCATGAAAGACAATGAATAAAACATCAAGTCTTATTTTTATCAATTTTTTCTTAATTCTATGAGAACAAAGCATATATTGCAGTACCTTTGGATACTGTTTGACAGGAATCAATACCCTTTCTGAGAGCTTTATGTTTTTGTTGCTGATGACATCAAGATATTTCTTTTCTTCATCTTCCTTTTTTCCATCAGAACCTTGAAATTTTTCAATTTCTGAAAAAAATTCACAAGAAAAACATCAAATGAAATGAGAAGTCATCATAAATACACTGACTGTTCTTATCACTCCCCTCTAAGATTTTGAAGAACCTTGATAAAAGGACTGAAAGCTGTTACTGTACTGTCTGTACAATGATCTGTATCAACTAAAACTAAAAAGCAATGACTGTGTTGTTGTCTGTGAAACAAAAGATGCATTTAATTAACTTTTAACATCTTCAAACAAAATTTGAGAAAGAATATTCCCTTTAATTATTTAAAATATCTAAGCAAACATAAATTTCCTAGGAGTAATGCATAGAACAAATGTATTTTAACGTTAAATGTTTTGTTTTTAGTCAGAATTGTTCCTAAGGAAAAATAATTGAAAATAGAAATCATCCATTATCTAAAACAGGGTAGTAGAGATAAACAGTATGCTATTTTATATTCTAACAAACTTAAATTTTAAAAAAGGGGGTCACATAAAGGATTCAATCTGTAAATGCTATCATTCATATTCATCAACATGAAATTACCTACATAGATGTTTAAGAGGAAATACTAATTTATCCTTATGAGAATCTTCCCAAAATAAATATTTTTAATTTATTTATTAACTTTTGTCTGCATTGGGTCTTCATTGCTGTGCGTGGGCTTTCTCTAGCTGTGGTGAATGGGGGCTATTCTTCATTATGGTGCATGGGCTTCTCTTGTTGCGGAGCATGGGCTCTAGGTGTGGGAGATTCAGTAGTTGTGTCATACAGGCCCAGTAGTTGTGGCTTGTGGGCTCTAGAGTGCAGCCTCAGTAGTTCTGGTGCATGGGCTTAGTTGCTCTGTGGTAGGTGGGATCTTCCCAGATGAGGGCTTGAACCCATGTCCCCTGCACTGGCAGGCAGATTCTTAACCACTATGCCACCATGGAAGTCCTGAATATTTTTTAAGCAAATGTACTCTATTTATCCTTCCTTCCTTTTAAAAATTAATTTATTTGCCACAGAAATACAAGGGATCATAAGAGACTACTACAAGCAACAATAGGCTAATAAAATGGATAACCTGGAAGAAATGGACAAATTCTTAGAAAGGTACAATCTCCCAAGACTGAATCGGGAAGAAATAGAAAAAATGAACAGAAATTGAATTTGTGATTAAAAAACTCTCAACAAACAAATGTCCAGCACCAGATGGCTTCACAGGTGAAGTCTAACAAAAAATTTTGAGAGAAGAGCTAACATCCATCCTTCTGAAAGTAATCCAAAAAACTGCAGAGGAAGGAACACTCACAAGCTCCATCACCTTGGTACCAAAACCAGACAAAGATACCACAAAAAAAGAAAATTATAGGCCAATATTACTGATGAATATGAAAATTCCTCAACAAAATATTAGCAATCTGAATCCAACAAAACATTAAAATGGTCATACACCATGATCAAGTGCGATTTATCCTGGCGATGTGAGAATTTTTCAGTATCCACAAATCAATCAGTGTGATACACCACATCAACAAACTGAAGAATAAAAATGATGTGATCATTTCAACAGATTCAGACAAGACTTTTGAAAAGATTCAACACCCATTTATGACAAAAACTCTCCAGAAAGTTATAGAGGGAACATACCTCAACATAATAAAGGCCATATATGAGAAGCCTATAGCTAACATCATACTCAATGGTGAAAAGCTGAAAGCAGTTCTTCTAGGATCAGGAAAAAGACAAGGATGTCCACACTTGCCACTTTTATTCAACACAGTTTTGGAAATCCTAGCCATGGAAATAATAGAATAAAAAGAAATAAAAAGAATCCAAATTGGAAAAGACAAAGTGAAGCTGTCACTGTTTGCAGATGACATGATACTATACACAGAAAATCATAAAGATGCTGCCAGAAAACTACTAGAACTCATCAATGAATTTGGTAAAGTTTCAGGATACAAAATTAATACACAGAAATCTTTTGCATTTCTATACACTAGCAATGAAAGATCAGAAAGATAAATTCAAGAAACAATTCCATTTACCATCTAATCAAAAACAAAAAATACCTAGGAATAAACTTACCTAAAGAGACAAAAGACCTGTACTCCAAAAACTAAAAGATGCTGATGAAAGCAATAAAAGATGACACAAACAAATGAAAAGATATACCATGTTCTTGGATTGGAAGAATCAATATTGTCAAAATGACTATAGTAGCCAAGGCAATGTACAGATTCAGTGCAGTCCCTATTGGTTTATCCTTGTCACTCTGTCACAGAAATAAATTAAATTTGTCTGACATTATTTGCTCTCTACAAAACTACCACTTAGGCATTTTTAGACATTTGAAATTTGATCACTTGATGATTAATTCCAACAACTTTTTCATCAAGAAATGGGGCTGGATGAAATACAATTTCCACTGCATTTTCTGTTAATTTCTATACTTTCCTTTAAAATTTTCTTTTTTTTTCTTTTATTTGGGGTATAGTTGCTTGACAATATTTTGTTAGTTTCTGCTGTATAACAAAGTGAATCAGCTATATGCATACATATATCCCCTCCTTTTTGGATTTCCTTCCCATTTAGGTCACCACAGAACATCGAGTAGAGTTCGATGCCATACAGCATCGTTCTCATTAATTATCTATTTTATACATAGTAGTGTATATATGTCAATCCCAATCCCCCAATGCATCATATCCCCTTTCCCCCCTTGGAGTCCATACGTTTGTTCTTTATGTCTGTGTCTCTATTTCTGCTTTGCAAACACGTTCATCTGTGCCATTTTTCTAGATTCCACATATATGCATTAATATACAATATTTGTCTTTTTGTGTCTGACTTACTTCACTCTCTCTGACAGTCTCTAGGTCCATCCACGTCTCTACAAATGACCCAATTTTCTTCCTTTTAATGGTTGCGTAATTTCCCATTGTGTATATGTACCATCTTTATCCATTCATCTGTCGAAGGACATTTAAGTTGCTTCCATTTCCTACTGTAAATAGTGCTGCAATGAACACTGGGGTGCATGTCTTTTTGAATTATAGTTTTCTCAGGGTATATGCCCAGTAGTGGGATTGCTGGGTCATATGGTAGTTATATTTGTAGTTTTTTAAGGAACCTCCATACTGTTCTCCATATTGGCTATATCAATTTACATTCCCACCAACAGTGCAAGAGGGTTCCCTTTTCTCCACATCCTCTCCAGTATTTATTGTTTGTGGATATTTTGATGATGGCCATTCTGACCAGTGTGAAGCCATTGTAGTTCTGATTTGCATTTCTCTAATAATTAATGATTTTGAGCATCTTTTCATGTGCCTCTTGGCCATCTTTATGTTTTCCTTAAAAAATTTTATATTTATTTTGCCCTTCTGATAGTTTCAGGGAATTATCTTGTCTTCTCTGATGTATCTATTAATATATGACTAATAGATCAGTCATTACACTTCTCAACTGTATAGTCACAAAGTGGTATATACCAAACTTGCCTGGTTTTAAAACCATGGAGAATAATGCATACACACTTTTCCTTTTGTAAATTTTAAAGTAATTCTTTTTTTACTTCATAAATAATGCATATTCATTGTTGAATGTTCAGACAATATAGGTATCCATAAAAATGGAAAGGCACTGATTATCATCCAGCAATAACTGATTTTTCATGGAGATGTTGAGTCATTTTATTTAGTTACTTGTTTATACAGTCTCTTTAAACTTGTCTTCCATATTATTGGAAAAACAGTACATAAAGGAAAACTTAATTTTGTTAAAAAATGTTAAACTACAAAGATTTTAATATTTTTGTTTTTCTTTCATTATTTGTTAAGATACAGATAGATATTTAGATAGGTAGACAGATTCAAGGATTTATTTTAGCATTCATTAACTTATTTTTAGTGGCTATCACCAGAGGACACCATAGGATTATGTGGAGATTACAACAGAGTTAAATGTTGGTATGCCTGTATGCACCTTGCACAACTTCACTCATTGGTTTAAGTCAGATGGAAGGTACAGTAAGAAGGTATTCTCTTTATTATGGTAAAAACTACATAACATTATTTATCATTTTAATCATTTTTAAATGTTTAGCTCAGTAGTGATAAGTACACTCACATTATTGTGCAACAGATCTCCATAACTTCTTCATCTTACAAAACTAAAACTCTAGACAATTCATTAAGAAGACATAATAAATATATATATATATATATATGTAAAAAGGAGCACCAAAATATATAAACAATTATTAACAGACATAAAGGAAGAAATTGACTGAAACACAATAATAGTAAGGAAATTTAAC
Source organism: Kogia breviceps (assembly GCF_026419965.1). Lineage (NCBI taxonomy): Eukaryota > Metazoa > Chordata > Mammalia > Artiodactyla > Physeteridae > Kogia > Kogia breviceps. Next base: position 62,486,689 of record NC_081319.1, read on the forward strand.
ACCCCACTTACATCAATGGATAGATCATCCAGACAGAAAGTCAACAAGGAAAGAGTGACCTTAGGTGAAACATTAGACCACATGGATTTGATAGATTTGTACAGCACATTCCATCCAAATACAGCAGAATACACACTCTTGTCAAGGACACATGAAACTTTCTCAAGGATAGACCATATGCTGGGACTCTAAACAAGTCTCAATAAATTAAAAAGGACTGAAATCAGATCAAACTTCTTTTCCAATGAAAATGCTATGAAAGTACAAATCAACTACAAGAAGAAAACTTGAAAAATCACAAATATGTGGAGACTAAACAACATGCTACGGTACAACTAGTGGGTCAATGAAGAAATCAAAGGAGAAATTAAAAAGTACCTGGAGACAAATGAAAATGAAAATGTGACATACCAAAAATCTATGAAATACAGAAAAGGTGTACTAAGAGGGAAGTTCACAGCAATACAGACCTACCTCAAAAAACAAGAAAAAGCTCAAATAAACAATCTTTACACTTAAAGGAAATAAAAAAAGAAGAACACATGAAAAGATGCTCAACATCATTAATTATTAGAGAAATGCAAATCAAAACTACAGTAAAGTATCACCTCACACAGGTCAGAATGGCCATCATCAAAAAATCACCATCTGCATTGATGACCATCCCCATTGACCACCTTTCACCTTTTCAGACATTGAGCCCAAACTACCTTTCTGAGTTCTAAAACTTCTGACTTGACATTTCCACCCTAAAATTTCCGAGACACTTGAAACTCTAACTGAATTCACCTTAACTCTAAAGCCTATTCTTTCTGGTCACTTGAGAACAAGAAGAACATGGATCTTAGCCATTACCCATGAGCTGCTGCCTGGCCCTCCTCACTGTGAAGGCAACAGTCACCAAGTCCCCTTGGTCCCACTGGGACCCCTCAACCCCAGCCTCCACTCAGGGGCTCTCCACTACTTCAGACCTTTTCCATCCACTTCCACCTGTGGCAGCAGACTTTAAACTAGTTTCCTTAAAGATCATTCATGACTTATCTTTCACATCCCGGCTAGCTTTTTAAAACATAGATCTGAGCATTACACATTCCTCTTTTGTATAGCAGTATGGTATTTGTGTCGTGTTTATTCCCTGGCTCTACTGAGCATTCAGATTTTCTTTGTTGGATGAATATCACTGCACTGACAAGTACCTCCTTCTTGTTGCCTGAAGGTTAAATTCTTAATTATTTTTCCTGTCACTAGTAATCAATCAGCCATTCCTTTCTCGTCTCTGGCCACAGTCTAGTGTTGACTCACATAGCATTCCATCCTCGCTCAGACCCTAAGTAGAATGCACGATTCCAAAGTCCTTAGTTTGCCACTCCTGATCCCTCCTGTGTCCTCTGATCGGTGAAGGGCTACTCTCCTGTCTTTAAAAGCTTGAACACTCATCTTGCATGACTATCCCATCCTGGGTCTCCCTTAGCACTTTGTACTTTCTAAATACAGCACTTTTAATCACTTTTTACTGTTCTATTCAACTGTTTTCCACCATTAAACTCTGATCTCCTTGAGGCAAGGGACCATATCACATTTATTATTTTTTTTTACTCCCAGCACCCATTACAATAAATCATCAACTATAAACTCAAAATCGAACTACTCATCAGACTGTCCAAATAAATTTTTCTAGAAAAAACTGTCTCTGGTATTTAAGTCAAAAACTTCATACAATATATGTGACTGTCAATACAATGATTTTTATATCATTGATTACATGGGAAAACTTTTATTTATTTCCACAAAACACAACATTTAAAAATTCATATTTATTTCCACAAAATGCAATACAATAATTTTTATGAGTGGTTTTAATCTCATGTTTGAATCTCATGTTTGGTTTTAATCTCATGTTTCCAAGGGAAAAGGGATTGACATCTAAAAGAGGAGATGAGCATTCAAAACAACTACTTTTTACACCCGTATTGTTTAGTAAACATTAGGTGATATTTTAAGCACTTTACAACCAAACATGATCTTGTTACTATATGTTGCTGTTTAGCTATAATTTTGGTTGTACTTTAGAAAGTTGGCTGAAACTTTTGAGTTGACATGTAATGCATATAATTTTTCATATAAAATATTGAAAAATAAGCTATCAAGATGGTGTTTTTTACTCAATATATTTGATTTTTTTCCAGTGAATTACTAATGTTACATGGGAGTAGTCTGAAGTCATTAATAATTTACCTCTGATTTTCTCATATTCTAAAAGCATGAGTAGAACATATATCCTATGTTTGTGGGAAAAAATGAGAGACTTTACTCTTGCCAAAGGTATCTTGGGATACAACATCATAATAAAAAGAAAACAACACATTTAAAATCAGCTGCTCAAGCTGCACTGTTTGGTTCAAATTAAAATACTTTTTTCTGAGCCTACTTTTACTGTGATAATTATCTAAATCAGAATATATTCACCATTTTGACTAATTTTACAGAAATACTACACCCAGGTGTGCTTAAATTGGTTTTCATTTATTTTCAAGATGTTTAAAAGCCTAATTACATCAGGCACTCCTTGTGTTTAATTTTCCTGAATTGAATAAAGGTGGGCTATTATTCACTGGAGTTAAAAATTCCTAATATGTCAACAGAAAAAAGCATTTAAATAGAACTGAGTATGACCTGCTTCACATTCATCTGCTCCAGGGTACAGTTTCTTCATCCAATACTTTCATCACTTAGCAAATGTTAGAGTTTCTTACTGTGTGTAAGTCACTGGGAGGGAGAAGAAGTAACAATCTGTGCTCAAGTGCTAACTATCCAGTGGCTTATAATTCCAAGTAGCACAGTGAATAGTTTATTTTATTGTTGTTCATACCATTCCTAATGTCTTACCTATATATTTCAATAAGCCATACTTATGTAAACCAAATTCACAAGTTTATTAAATACATTTGCAGTATTTATGAATGGCACAAATAATAAACTGGGAACCCATCTTCCTTAGGAGCATTGATCTTGCTGAATAATATATGCAATTGGTACCGAATTATGACACTGGTATTTAGAAGAAATTCCGAGATTCCATGTATGTATATTTATACCCCTATCTTGTTGGATTGTTTTGAAATTAGCTAGGATATAATTTATGGGCTTGGTGTTTGTGGTGATTTCCAATCTTTAGAAAAAATTTACCAACTTTTCCCTTTACCCCAGTCATCTTTACCCAACTAATAAAGAGGGAAGCTCCCATAATGAATCGAGGGCAAATAATCAGGGCTATATTAGAAAATAAAATTTCTACAGTAGTTAAAGATGATTTTTTTTTTAGCTTCTTGGATCCATTCTACTTTCCATTTGTTCTTCCTATTCCTCATTTTAGTTATCCCCATGCAGCTCTGGTAAAACAGACTGGCCATATCTTATGAAGGTCTCTGATCACCATGGCGTGGTGCTGAACAAATGCACACAAAGGCCTGTCTGTAGCTGCTCTTCTTTAGATGCAGTGAGAAAAGTTTTATTCTTTGAGTTTGCCTTCCTCTGCCTCTCCTCGCCAATAAAGCAGTAAATCCTTGAGGAATGAAACCATCCCTAGACCTAAGAGAAAGGGGCCAGTGTCTGGTTGCTACTCAGCCTGAATTTCATCTTAAGGTAGGCTTGACTCCATAGGTCTCACAAACGGCATAGCTTGTCATGATAAACTATAGAATTCTATCTCTATGGACTTGCCTCTTCTGAACTTTCCACACAAATGGAATCACACACTATGTGGCCTGTTGTGCCTTGCTTGTTTCACTTAGCATATGGTTCTTGAGGTTCATTCATGTTGTAGCATGTATTGGTACTTCATTCCTTTTTACAGTCAAATAATATTCTACTGTATGTATACATCTTTTTTTTTTTTAACCCCATTCATCAGCTGATGGGAATATAGGTTGTTTCTACATTTTAGATAAAATACCTAGTTTTGTTTTGAGCTTTTGTGTGGATATTTGTTTTTAGTTCTCTTGAATAGATTCCTAGGGGTGGAATTAACTCAGTCATATAGTTTCTATATGCTAAACGTTCTGAACAATTGCCAAACTGCTTTCCAAATTTACTGTATCATATTAAAATAAACACTTGTTATTGTATATCTTATTTTAGCCATCTTAGTGTGTATGAAGTTGTATTCTGACTTTGATTTGCACTTTTAATAACTATGTTGACATCTTTTAATGTGATTACTGGTAATTTGCATATATTCTATGGAGAAATGTGTACTCTAATCCATTGCCTATTTTTAATTAAATTAATAGTATTTTCATATTGAGTTGTAAGATTTCCTTACATTCTTCGATACAAGTCCCTTATCACAAAGTAATTTGCAAATGTTTTCTCCTATTCTGTGTGTTTTCTTTTCAATTCCTTGATGGTATCATTTGTACCACAAGTTTTATGTTTTTTGTAGTCCAATTTTTCTCTCTCTTTTTTGGTCACCTAACTTTTATGTCATATCTAAGAAATGATTGCCTAACTCGTGGTCAAAAAGATTTATTCCCATAGAATTTTATAATTTCAGTTCTTACATTTAGGTCTCTGATCTATGTTGATTTAATTTTCTGTATATGGTGTGAGGTAGGGGTCCAACTTCATTTTGCTGCATGTAGATATCCACTTGCCCCACCACCATTTATCGAAAGGACTATTGTTCCACACTGAATGGTCTTGGAACCCTTCTTAAGAATCTATAGTGTGAAGATCTATTTCTGCATTTTCAAATCTATTCTATTGATTTATCTGTCTATCCTTATGCCAATACCACATTGTCAATACTATGCTGTCTTGATTACATTAGTTTGTAGTAAATTTTGAAATCAGGAAGTATGAGTTTTCCAAATTTGTACATCTTTTTCATGACTGTTTTGGCTATTTAGGTCTCTTGGATTCCCATATGAATTTTTGATTAGTTTGCCAGTGTATGAAAGAAAGCAGCTGGAATTTTGATAGGAATTGCAAAGAATTTGTATGTCAATCAAGGAATTTTGTCATCTTAATAATATTTAGTCTTTCAAATCACAGACATGGGATGCATTTCTCTCTGTTTAGGTCTCCTTTAATGTCTTTCAAGAATGCTTTGTAATTTCATACATTCCTTATACTTTGTTGGTCAAACTCAATCCTAAAAAATTTATTCTTTTTGATGCTACTGTAAATGGAATTATTTTCTTAATTTCATTTTGGATCATTCATCTCTGACACAGAAATACAATTTATTTGTGTATAATCTTGTGTCCTGTAATCTTGCTGTATTTTATTAGTTACAATATTTTCGTGTAGATGTCTCAGGATTTTCTACATCAATTATATTTTGATATTTACATTATCTTACCAATCTTTGTTTCCCACCACAAATTCTTTAGAAGAGAGTATCACTACATTATTCTTCCAAATCAGTAACGTTTTTAATAAAATAAATTTAAGAAAGAAGACTGAATCAGAAATTTTTTAGTCACCAAACAAAAGGTCTCCTCTAGAAAAATAAATACATTTTGTTATAGAGCACAGATTATATTTTTATCCTAGTAAAATTGAAATTATTATTGTGAAATAATGAGAGCACTCTGAAAATCTTTTCTGAGCTAAAGAAAGAAAAAAAGCTCTGGGGCAATGGATATTCAATAAATCTTCACTGAATGAAGTGAATGGTATGTATAAGTGAATGGTATGTATGTATAATGGTATGTATAAAAATATGTAAAGTGTGCACAGTCCAACTAAGAAAAATCCATGAATTCTCATCCCCAGAGGAAAGTCTTAGTACAGAAAAGGGTGCCTGAGCACTGATTCCCTCCCTGGTGTAGGCTGGACAGTACAGCCACTTAGCTCTATTTTATATGAACAAATTGGGAGGAAAAAAGAACTGGACTGAATATTAGAAATTATTTTTTAATTTAAATTAATGAAATAATTGGGAACAATGTTTTGCATGTTGTTAAGCTGACTGTGTCTAAAAATATTAAAACAGAGATCCAATAAGCATCTGTCATGGATTCTACAAAGTGATCTTCCATTCTAGGTAGGGGAGTGGACAAAGTGACCTCAAAGCTCCACGTAGGATCTATAATTATATAAATAAAAAGAACTCAAGTCTTTAATAAAAAGTGAATATTGTTTTCATAAAATGAAATTTGGAACGTCTGTCAAGACCAACTCTTACCATTTGCAGGACCTGTAGTAATTGTGCAAATAGGAGCCCTTATACCATAAGGCTAAATATTTAAAAGTTATAAACCAAGTTAACAAAGCATTAAATAAAACAAGTTCTATTCTTCTACAATGACAAATAGCCTTCCAACTTAATATTGGTATTAGTATTCATTAGTTCCTAATCAGTAGACTTACACTTAGGTGAAAGACCTGATGGAATTTAGATGTCTCAGACTCCTTCAAGTTCTGTGCAAGAACAGATGGCATGGGAAGAGCCAGGTTACTCTCAGCTCTATCCAGTACCACAATGTGAAGCCCACATCTGTGTGGACATCCATCCCACATGACCAAATTGCACAGAGCCATATATTAGAATTCTGTAGGTCTGGGGTGGGCACATCTGTGGTATGGTCTGTCCTTAGAAAGATGGACACTCAGCCTACACCACCAATCTCCACCATACATCCCCTGCACCCATTCTTTAGGCTTGGGGTATGAACCTCTGTGGCGTGGACTGTCTATGGGAAGAGAGACACCCAGCCCACACTACCAAGCTCCAGCCATACATCCCCTGAATGTAGCCATTCCTTGGAAACCTTCAGGCTAGATGTTCATACACTAGCAATGGGGTCTGCCCTCAGGAAGATAGTCACAAGAAATATATTTAAATAAGCCCTAGAAGTGGGTATGGGGTCAAATGGGCAGGGATTTGGGTTTTTCAGGTGTGTCTAGAATATGTTCTAGAAAATGGGGGTGGGGGCGTCAACTCTACATGGGCACAACAATTTGGTCATATGAGGCTCCTTGCCACAGGGGGAGTTACATCCAGAGGAGAACCACAGGGGTCTTCCACAGAGCAAAGCGCTCAGAGCAGGGCCCCTCTGGCCCAGGGTTAATTAAGATGGAACCATGGGGCTTCCCTGGTGGTGCAGTGGTTGAGAGTCCGCCTGCCGATGCAGGGGACGCGGGTTCGTGCCCCGGTCCGGGAAGATCCCACATGCCGCAGAGCGGCTGGGCCCGTGAGCCGTGGCCGCTGAGCCTGCGTGTCCGGAGCCTGTGCTCCGCTAAGGGAGAGGCCACAACAGTGAGAGGCCCGCGTACCACCAAAAAAAAAAAAAAAAAAAAAAAAAAAGATGGAACCATGTTGCTCATTCTATAATCTACTTTGTCCTCTTGCATTTTACCAAGCAGGGTAAAAATCACAATGACAAAATAATTTGTACAATAATTAGAGCAACTACTTAAGCTTTTAATCTTATGAGAAAAATTCAGAACAAAGATTCAGAACATGAACATTTCAATCAAAAATAAGGTATTAGATGATAATAAATGAATTTGTCATATACAGGTAATTTCAAGATCCCTTGGATATGTAAGCTAACTTAACAGTCCTATGTTTTCCCTAAAATGCCATCACAATCTGAGGCAAATGTGATAAAGATATATATCATAACAAGTTACAACTTATACACTCTATTGTGAACATAGATCAAACAGTATTTCTAAAAACCTGTATTTTCCTGTGGTACAATAAAATCAGCATGAATTCTAACTGGTATCATATACAATACATGTTCAATCATTTATAGGAACTGTTCCTTAAGATTACTCTGAGAACACTGCTTCTAAGAAAATAGGTCCAGAAGGAGTTTACTATTATAGTAAGACATGCATAGCCAATTTGACTATTTATCACACTAAGCATTAAAAATGAGCTTTCTTGAGCCCCGTCTTTCAGACTAAGAAACATGAAAGCAGAGCAGAAATAGAGACACTGATGTAGAGAACAAACATATGGACACCAAGGGGGAAAGTAGTGGGGTGGTGGTGGTGGTGTGATGAATTGGGAGATTGGGATTGACATATATAGACTAATATGTATAAAATGGAAAACTAATAAGAACCTGCTGTATAAAAAAATAAAATAAAATTCAAAAAAAAAAAAAAAGAAAGAAAGAAAAGAAAGTCCTCTAGTGTGTCTAGTAAGGACAAAGTACATGAATTTATAAATACAGATTTTAGAGTAGAGATAAAACTTCTAAAGATTATATAAAAGATGAAAGAAGTTTATATAAAAATAGAACAGAAAAGGTATAATTAAAATGTGGCAGATGTGTCAGACTTCTGAAAGACAGTTTGAAAGTTGTAAGAAAGGGTTGTAAATGTTAAGATGCTTAGAACAAAAGTGCACAGTTCATATTAAAATGTCCAAGATACTTTAAGACATCACATAAATTGCATCTACATGCCTTTAACAAAACTGAATTAATTTGTGAATCAAACTTTAACTTTTGCTTTGGACAAATGGATTAGAAAAATAAAACATTTTATCCTATAACCTTAAAACACTAGTTACTATTATAAAGTCATTTGTGCTTTAACGCCTTATGCTAATGGAGAGAAGATTATTTCTATAAAAGACAGCCAATGTTCAGCAATATCAATGTTCACACATTTCAAAGTTATGCACTTTCATAAAATTAAAGACATAAATGTTTCAAGGATGTGTAATCTATCTTCTTGATTTTAGAAATATTTTTTTATAGATATCCAAGAAGTCATCTTTAAAGAACGCTTTGTGTCAAAAACTCTACATAGTTACTTAAATGCACATGCAATAAGTATTTGTTATTTAAGATGTAATTTTCCAGCAATATGTGAAAGTAACTTTACTTAAAAATAAATCCATACTAAGTAGTATAGGGTTTGTGTTTATTCCAATTATACACTTCACACTAGTACAGGCATTTGATTATAATTGGAAATACTATTATAATACACTTACACCATTTCCCAAATATCAGTGAATAAGAATTTTGCCCTTAAATTTTCAGAAACTGTGTTCTTCAGATTCTCATACCAACTTTGACTAATAATTGACCACTCAACTCAACTTTATAATCTGTGGGTACCTCAAAAGCATAGAAATGTGGCAACTCCCCTGATCTTTTATCTCTTTATCCCTTCATATCAAAGACATTACTCAGTCTTTCCAGTGTCCTTTCAAAATATTTTCAGGATACAAATATATATGCAAGTATATTCAAGTATGATATATCCATATTCAAGTATGAGATAAGAAGCATTATGCTACATAATACAATCATAGATACAAAGAAATAGATATATGATTGATACACAGACACATGATAGAAAGAGATGGATGGACAGATCGCATTGTTCCCCTACTGACTTCCTGTCCTTACTTCATATGTAGACACACTGCTGTTGGTCTGTCTTCTCCACATCCAGACATGCAAGGCAGTGTGTTGGCATATTCACCATCTAACAAGGCAAGGCTATAAACTTCCACCTAATGATATTTAACTATGTATCCACCTATCCACACATACATAAAACATCTATACTATATATGTAATAAATATGTTATCAGTAGAAAAAGAATAACATACAAGTAAGCAAAGAGCAGAATGGAAAAAGATTAAATAATACCACAGTTGCTACTGTCAAACTTTTATCTATGCATCCACATTTCAAACAAGATTTTGTATATTCAACAAACATTGATTATCTATTATGTGACAGACATTGTTCAAGGTGATTGGAACATATCAGTGAATAAAAACAAATTAAAGGACTCTGTAAGCTATACTATAAATTAAGACTATCTAAACATATATATATATATATATATATATATATATATATATATAAACACATTAATAACAAAATTTTAATTATTTTAAATGTATAATTTTCTATCCAGACATGTATTCCAATACATGTTGTAAATATCTGTTTTATCTACCAAATCAAACTTACATGACTAGCAAGACTGCTGGCTCTGTCCTCTAAAGGAATGGGAGTGAGCATCCTTACATTACAAAATCCAATACCTATTTAGCCTTGAAGTGAGCAGATAAATATTCTACCAATTTATCTCACAACGTGCTTGAAGCCAAACTGAAAATCCATGTGAAAGTGAACTTTAAATTTGAACAAAGGTCTATAACAAATAAGAGAAGTACATATTACAAAACCCAAGGAAATTTAAAAGGAACCCACAAACTATTGTTATCTAAACATTATCATATGAAGTATGCTGTCTTTGACATCTGTCACCCCAACTAATTATCATGTGGCTAAACATAATGCCATCTCTATAGTGTGAGGAGCATTCCATGCAAAGATTATTGTAAAAGATACTGGAGTTTCAACATGAGGAAGTAGAAAAGCCAAAAAGTGTTTTCAACATCTCTCAGGGTAGGAAGAGCAAACGTGTTTTCAACATCTCTCACCCCTGCCACTCTCCTTTCCTGATACGTGAGAAAAAGTTAAGAGGGAAGATTTGAAGACAAGAATCAAAGACAGAGTAAGACAGAGGCAGATCATATATTTTGTGAAAGTGGATGAGCTTCATTCTTGGTGATTTAAAGAGCATTCCTCAAAGTATGGTATAAGGTCTTACACACCCCATATGTACATGGAATGCATGTACATATACACACATATTCACACACTCACTAACTACCACCGTACCATCAGATATTAAGAATACTACACAAAGTGCTATTTAGAGCTAATATCTCATAAGCAAGAAATACTGAAAATAGTTTGGCTTTTATTTATCTGTTAAGAAAAATTATTATCAAAGAACCTCAGACCACCCACTTTATTGGGTGGAAAAGTAGAAAATAGAGATGATATTCCTAATAAGTCTCTGCTTAAATAATAAATTCCTGATAAACACTTAATAGGTGCTAGTCACTATAGAAAACTTAAAGCATATTATTTTAGTATTCTTAAAATCATCAGCGAATAGATTATCTCCTTTCTAGAAATGTTATATTTCTTCACGTGCTTCCAATTCAGAAATATTCACAAGACAAATTACTTTATCAGAGAAACATGAACAGGAATGGTTAAATTAACACTGATCCATAAACAACAACATAATCACTGATTTGTTTCAATGATTTTAAAGATGAGGTTAGATTCCATATATATGTGTTAGCATACGGTATTTGTTTTTCTCCTTCTGAGTTACTTCACTCTGTATGACAGAATAAAAAAAGAAAAATGTCATGAAGAGCCTAGGGGTAGGACGGGAATAAAACACAGACCTACTAGAGCATGGACTTGAGGATATGGGGAGGGGGAAGGGTAAGCTGTGACGAAGTGAGAGAGTGGCATGGACGTATACACACTACTAAATGTAGGGTGGATAGCTAGTGGGAAGCAGCCGCATGGCACAGAGAGATCAGCTCGCTGCTTTGTGACCACCTAGAGGGGTGGGATACAGAGGGTGGGAGGGAGGGAGATGCAAGAGGGAAGAGATATGGGAACATATGTATATGTATAACTGATTCACTTTGTTGTAAAGCAGAAACTAACACACCATTGTAAAGCAATTATACTCCAATAAAGATGTTTAAAAAAAAGTAGTTTGGCAAACTGGAAAAAAAATAAATAAAATAAAATAAAGATGAGGTTAAGAAACTCTGCCAGAATTAATCTCTAAAATAAAGACAGAGGAGAAAGTCAGGAACAGGAACAGGTCACCAAGCCACTGAACTTTTCTTAACAATACTCTAAATCAGGGCCCCCCCCCAAACCCCAGTCCGCACACTGGTACCAGTCCTCGGCCTGTTAGGAACCAGGCCACACAGCAGGAGGTGAGCGGTGGGACAGCAAGCAAAGCTTCATCTCCCATTCCCCATCACTCGCATTACCGCCCAAACCATTCCCCCACCTCCCCGGTCCATGGAAAAATTGTCTTCTATGAAACTGGTCCCTGGTGCCAAAAAAGGTTGCGGACCGCTGCTCTCAAGTACTACCAAGTTCCATCTAAAATGAATACTCAAAAAAACAAAAAACAAACAAACAAACAAAAAAACACTTGCAAATTTCAAACCCAAGTTAAATTCTTTCTCTCTTTCTCTAAATACACATATGCACACACACACACAGAGTTCTAAAAGATCCTCTTCAGTTTATTGGGGTAACTCCAAAAAACAAACATGTCATAAATTAAGCATCTGAATTCTTGTAAACATCAGTTAGTTGTTATCAAAACAGATAATGTGTATTCCTCATCAAATAAAATCATCCCGGAACATTAAATTATTTTAAAAGAAAATACTATATATTGTGTTGGCTAAAAAGTGCCTTTGGTTTTTAAGTAAAAATAAGACACATTTTTCATTTTCACCAAGAACTTCATTGAACAGCATATTCACCCTTTTGTTCCACTAGCTTCTGCCGTTTTTCAGGTAACTTCATAATTCCATCTTCCCAAAACTTTTTATCTTTTTGAGCAAAGAACTGTTCCAGTTGCCTTTTACAGTCTTCGAGGGAATTGAAATTCTTTCCATTAAGATAATTTTGTAAAGACCTAAATAAATGAAAATCAAGGTGCAATATCTGGTGAATACGGTAGATGCACCAGAACTTCCCAGCCAAGCTGTAACAGTTTTTGCTTGGTCATAAAGAAACATGAAGTCTTACGTTATTCTGATGGAAGATTATGCATTTTCTGTTGACTAATTCCAGGAGCTTTTTGTCCCGTGCTGCTTTCAGTTGGTCTAACTGGGAGCAGCGCTTGTTGGAATTAATTGTTTGGTTTTCCTGAAGGAGCTCTTAACAGAGGACTCCCTTCCAATCCCATCATATACACAGCGTCACCTTCTTTGGATGAAGACTGTCCTTTGGTGTGGTTGGTGGTGGTTCATTTCGCTTGCCCCACGATCTCTTCCATTCCACATTATAGTACAGTATCCACTTTTCATCACCCTTCATAATTTGTTTTAAAAACAGAACTTTTCATTACATTTAAGTAGAGAATTACATGCAGAAATATGGTCAAGAAGTTTTTTTTCACTTAACTTATGTAGAACCCAAACATCAAAGAGATTCACATAACCAAGCTGGTGCAAATGATTTTCAACGCTTGATTTGTACATTTTGAGTATGTTGGCTATCTCTTGCGTGGTATAACGCTGACTATTGTCAACTAATGTCTCGATTTGATCACTATCAACTGTGGAGCATCGTTCAGCGAAAAATCTCCAGCACAAAACTTCGCAAACCACTTTTGACATGTTCAATCAGTCACAGCACCTTCTCCATATACTGCACAAACCTTTTTTGCATTTCAGTTGTATTTTTACCTTTCTTGAAATAATAAAGCATAATATGGTGAAAATGTTGTTTTTCTTCCATGTTCAACATTAAAATGGCTACACAAAAATTCACCAATTTTGATGTCTCTTTTTATATGCTTGTTGATATGACAGCTGTCATGTACAATCTAACAAAATTGTTTTGAATGAAGTTAAAAACAACCAAGTGCTACAAGAGCCATCTTACGAGAAAAAAACAAACTTTTTGGCCAACCCAATATATAAAATTATCAAGGGAAGAACTGGCCCTTGATAGAACAGATTTAATAGAATTATACAGAAAAAAGAAGCCAGATTGTAGTCATAATATTTCATAGATGAAACGAGACTGGGAAATATTATCCTTTTTGTAATAGGAAATAAATACCTTAAACTTCTTATTCTACTGCATGTGTGTTTGTTTTCTTAAATAGGTTTTAGACCAAGAGACACGAGTAATGATGAAACACTTTGGTATTTAATATAAGAATAAAATATATTTAGAAAATAAGTTTCAACTGTGAGATTCTGTCCACAGCAAACTGGACAGCCTTGTCTTCTATCCCTTGCAGATCTTTCTCTCTGAAAGCTCAAATTCTGTTTTTTGACTTTTGATGTTTCACTTGTTTCCTTTGAGATTTGATTTATACCACAGAAAATGCATCCATGGCAAAATTTCCTTGTGCAAAAAATACTAGTTAGACTGTTGATATGCTTTATTTTTTTAACCCCAGTATATACATTTTATACCATTCTGCCACATGCAGAAAAGGATTATATATCACATTAGAAGCATCACTCATGATTATAGAAATGCAGGTATGAAATTTTAATATATTATGGGATCTTTTCATACCAAATAGGATTGTGACCTCCAGAAACATCTCCCCAACAACGGTTCCACAAACAACTTGTGCCTTATTATTTGAAATTAACAGCTCTTGCCGTGACTATTTCCAATTTCATTCTGGTACTCTAGAAAGCTGTAATAATATGACATTTCAGAGAATAAAGCTTTCTGAAAATGGTAACTTAGGTAAATTATAAACCCATACAAATGTTGACTGGTGGTAATGGTTGGGTAAGGTCATACAGACCAATCCTCCCTCAGGTAACAAAAAATTAACACTGAGCATAACAAAGAGAAGCAGCTAACTGAAGGCACTGAAGAAGGACCAGAAGCACGCCTGGAAATGGTGACATCATTTTCACTCACATCCCTTTAACCAGAATTCATTCACAGGACTGCAGCTTATCTCAAAGGGAGATGCAGAAAGGTAATTTTCTCTTTTTGTCTGAGTGCCCAGAAAGAGGAAACTGGCTGAGCAGCAAGTCTCTGTCACTCTCAGATTTCACCCACAGCAGCAAAATTTAGCTGGACAATAGGTACTGGTCACATAGACTTTCCTCCACCCTTCACAAAACACAATAATCAATTTCCTTTTATTTTCATTCAGTTCCATTTCTTCTAAACTTGAAGGGCTTAAAGCTTTCATCACTTTCATCAACAACCCCCCAAATACTATTTTACCTTTAAATACCAAAAAACTTCAGAAAAGCTGACTTTCAAGTACTAGGATCACTGTACATAAAAACATCTACACTACTACATAAAATATTCAGTGACAATTTGGAATCATTCCAAAAAAGGTTGAACAATGTGATCGAGAATAAAGTTGAGTGATACTTCTAAATAAAACTATTGACACAATGATTTATTTTGTGGACCTTTAAAATCTCTCAACATGATCTAATCTGTTTTATCATAAAACCTAAAATTCTTATGAAATACACAGAAATGTTTATATGTAATAAAAGCAGTAGATAATTTAAAGGTTAGGAAACTAAAAGGGCTGAAAACACACCCTAAGCATTTAAAATATATTTACTCAAAAGGTCTCTGGGAGACTGAAGTCTTGTAAATTACTATAATGATGCAGTGCAATGATGGTGGTCTTGGGAAGCAAAGCAAAAGTAACATAACTAAGGCTTGATCTACTTTCTTCCAAAAATTTGAACATATTTCTTTTCTTACTTCTTTCCTTTTTCTTATTCAGCACTTGCAGTTTTTCTCCCAGTGGAAGAAGAGGAGGTTTCAAGAAGAACAAAGCATATCTGAGTAGACTTAAAGCCTGGAACCCTAAGCCTTGGTGGGATATAAGGAGCCTGAAGTCTGCACCTGGACACATTTGTCCAGACAGCTTTAGTTTTTAGTCCCTGGAGAGCCAAGTGCTATTATTAAAATCAGGGACCTAAAACCTGTGACAGTGGTTATAGGGGCTGAAATCAAGAGTAGGTGGACTAACAGACTATGGAAACTATATGTCCTGAATGTCTTCATATCTTCTCAAAAAGACATCATCTGATTTAAAAAGAAATAAGGTGTCAAAGAACAAAATTTGAGACTATGTTCTTGCTACCTTCAACATCTCTCCTACACTGTTATTTATTCTGAACATGGAATCAATTCAAAGAGAATAATACATGTACTTAAATAATGCAGAAGAAGAAATGTTTCTATGCCTTTTTCAAAAGAGAGATGAGACTCTCTCACAAACCTAACATCACATACTAAATGACAGTGAGATTTTTCTTGATCAATCAACCCTATATTCAAAGGAGCAGAAAAAAATAAAGCTTAAAAAAATAAAGGATGGGCTTCCCTTGTGGCGCAGTGGTTGAGTCTGCCTGCCGATGCAGGGGACACAGGTTCGTGCCCCAGTCCGGGAAGATCCCACATGCCGTGGAGCGGCTGGGCCCGTGAGCCATGGTCGCTGAGCCTGTGCATCCGGAGCCTGTGCTCTGCAATGGGAGAGGCCACAACAGTGAGAGGCCCACATACTGCAAAAATATTTTTTTAAATAAATAAAATAAAGGAGACTTTAATAACTGGTTTCTGGTTTTTATATTCAGAGGATTTTTTGAATTTTTGTTGTCATGTCACATTATTCTCAATTAATATTTCTGACTTAGAAGTAAAATTTTAATATATTTAAACATTTATTGTGCACTTACTAAATCCCAGATGCTGTGGTAGGCTCTGTGGAAACACATATTAACAGTATTCAGTTTTATTATTGAAGAGCTATTTCCAAACTCATAATTGTAATACAATATGGTAAATGTGATAAGAGGAATTAGTGAAGTACCAAGAGAGCAGAGAACAAAAAATGAGCTAGAGTATTTGGATATAGGCTCATAAGTAAAATGACATTTAAGTTACATTTTCTAGAAGAGTGACCAACTGATGTCTTGATTAGACAGTTTGATTCTAAAAGAATGTGTCATATTGTCCAAAATATGTAACATGGAAATATAACTTGCTTCCCATAATCATAAGGACTTATTTATTAAAAGCCAAAGAAAACAAATGTAGTAACATAGAAGCATAAAGTATCAAAATATAGAATCCAGAAAGTTTAAGTAAATGAAGTTTTAAAATGTATTACTGATTGGTATTGGGAGAGGGATTCTGCTTTTACAAATAGCAGACTGGATAACTTGAATCAATCCTCCTACCGGATTTAAGACTTACAAAATCTTAAAAGTCTAACGAGAGAGAGAGGAATTTCTAGGCCCACATCCAACAGAAGGGTGAAATCTGAAGCGGTTGGTCTAGCATTTAGGTTTGCTTTGGCCCTTGGGGCATCTGCCAACACACAAGAGACCACACAGGAACCAGGCTGATTGTCTCTTGAGCTACATGGACAAAATGTGGAATCAGGGTGGGTAAAGGGGAAAAGGAGTAAGGGAACATTCAAAGAATGGGTGGAAGCCAGGACACTAGTCTTTTGAGGAGTCCAGAAATACCTCAGGCCCTAAAATATGACTAATGTGATTTCTGAATCTCTAGTATCCTGGGCACCTGACAGAGAAAAGGAATATCTTCTTTGGAATAAGATATCATCATCCTAGAAAAATACTGATTTCTTCAAGTAATTTTTAAATAACAACGTCCAGCAACAAATAAAATCATGTACACAGATAAAGACAATATGAAAAGAACACAAACTACAGAAATAGGCACAGACTCATAAGTACAGCAATGAAAATTATAAGAAATAGACAACTATTCAGTATTTATGGAATGAAATCTGGAACTAAAAAATTCAGAAAAGAATTGGTAACATTTAAACATTTCAAAGAGAATATTCAGAATGTAAATATTCAATAATAAAATACAGAAGAAAGCATAAAGAAAAAAAGAAAAAATATATGAGAGTATAAGAGATATAAAAAGCAGAAGGAAGGGTTTAATATAAATTTAATTGAAGTACCAGTGAGAAAAGAGAAGATGAAGTAAAGGCAAAAAATGAAGAAATAATGGCTGAGGTTCCAAAACAGATGATACACATCAACCCACACATTCAATATTCCTATCAATCCCAAGAAAGATAAATAAAAATAAACTTATGTCTGATTATGTCAACATAATCAGTAGCAAAATTAAAGATAAAGAGAATATAGCAAAAGTAATTAGAGAAAAAAGATGTACTGGAGGGGAGCATGAGATAAACTGACAGATAAGTTCTCAAAAACAGCAATGCGGGCCAGAGCACAGCTGAATGATGTCTCCAAATATGTGAAGGAAAATAACTAGCAACCTATAATTCTATACCAAATAAATATATCTTCCAAAAATGAAGGTAATATAAAGACCAATCAGTCAAAAACAAACAGTATTTGCAAACACAAGCAACTGAAATATTGAGTATTCTTCAGAAGAAAAATGACCTCAGATGAAAATACAAACATGAAATGACAAAAAGCAGAGCAGCACAAAGAGTAGCTACAGGGGGAAATCCAAATGACTCATCATCTTTACAAAATGATAAGATTTTACTGTGGATTTTATATAAATATAAATAAATATATGTAGACATGAATACACATATATAAACAGGCAATATATACAAACACACACGTACACATTTATATACTTATTTATATATACACATATGTAAAATACATGTGTGTACACATACATAAATAACTCATACAATAAAAGTGGCATATAAGACCAGAGGGATAAATGGATTTGAAGTGTTCTAAGAAACTTATGTTCAAGAGAAGAGTGGAATTAGCAATTAACATTGGACTATGTTAATCATCCAACTTTAAAAACTATACATTGTAGTTCCTAGAGCAATGGAAGAAAGAACAGCATAAGAATATATAGGTTTCCAACACAGTAAAAAGGGAATAATAAAAAAAATCAAGGAAAAATAATTCATGAAAAACTATAGTGACTTCAAAGAAGTAAGACATATAGAAAGTATTTAGATTATAATAGATTTCAAAGCAAATATATTGGTGATTACTTTTAATAGAAATGAAATTAAAGCTCCAATTTAAAGAAGAAGATTGTTGGATTAGAAAAAAACACAATTATTTGCTGTTTATAAAAAACACAAATTAAGGAAACAGAACAGTGGAAATAAAGAGATGTATATATGAAGACATGCTACACACACCCTAAAAGAAAAGAAAGCTGGAACAGCCTTGCTAATATCACAAAGGCACATAAGAAAAACTAGATTAAAAGTCACTTCATTGTGATAGGCTTAATCAGAAAGATAAAAAGCTCCTAAATTAATAAACACTTAATTGCATGGCCTCAACATAGACAAAGCAAAAACTGATAGTGCTATATATAAAACAGAAAAATCCACTATCACAGCTGCAGTTAAACTTGATTCACCTCAATAACTGACAGATCAATAAGAAAAAAAAAGGGAATCAGTACTTTGAGCAAAATTGTTAGAAATTTAAATTTATGGGCATATAAACCACTAATTTGTATTTATGTTGCTAAAAGAATATTCTATTCAACCACACACTAAAAGTTCACAAATTTACAAAATTGATCCTTTACTGGGCTAAAAACTAATTTTTACAAATTTTAACAAATAGAAATAATACAGTTTGCAGTCTATTAATATAATTAAGTTAGAAACAAATAACAAAATAATAAAATAACTAGAAATCCCTGCATATTTGGAAATTAAGAAAATACTTCATAAGCCATTGACTAAAGATTTCACAATGGAGATATGAAAACGTTTTCGACTGAATAATAAATGTAAAATTTGAAACTGTGTGAGAAGTAGTAAAAATAGGTTTGCTTCTCATAACATTAGTACTTTGCAAATCTGCATGGCTGTGGTACGCATGCATGTGTGTGTGTGCGTGTGTGTGTGTGAAGGGTGTAAGTATGCATGTAAATATGATTTTCTAAACATAACTCTTTCATCTGGTATTCACATGAAGAAATGGCTAAATATTCCCTAATATTGTTGAAAACAGTGTGTAGGACTCACTGAGAGTGAGTATCATTTTTTAACATGGCACCATCCTATGGATTTAAAAAATTATTTTGACATACACAATTTTCTCCTTACATGTTGACATTAGAATTTATCCCTACATAATATTTAATGAGTCAGTCCAATCCATCTCTGAAATTACATACGAAGTAAAGAGTATAGTGTCTAAAGAAAAAAAATTTTTGAAGTGTACAGTGTTTAGGAATGGAAGCATGGCTTAAGTTTTTACTGTGTCTAAAAATCAACTATGTGCCATTTTGTGACATAGTATCTGAGTTACAGTGCCAAAGAATGAAATGATAAAATAATTCACTACCCAAATATCAACAGAAGAAAAACTTGCATACTCAAAGATACTCATATCTGATATATCACTATAAAAACAACATTTCCTGGTGGCTTGCCCATCACCTCCATTTAGGCTGCTCTTATTCTTGGTTTTGATACTCTCTTTAATACTGGCAAATATAATAATTCTCAATTAAGGGTGATTTTACCATCCCCCCCAGAGGTATTTTTTCCTTCATAACTGAGACTGATGCCACCAAAATCCAGTAGAAGACAGGCAACCTGCTAAATGTTCTATAATACATAGAACAGACTCACCTAGCTCAAAAAGTCAATAGTACCACACTGAGAAACCCTCATCTAATTTGATCAATTCAGCAGGGTTTTCTCACCCCGCTGATCTCTGTGTGATATTCATTTTGCTTTTTTCTTTCATATTTTCTAAATTGGATGAAGATCATCCTTAAAATAAGGAATTAAAAATTTAAATTTGTCAAAACTTTAAGGTGTAAAGATTTGGTTATACTTATTGTCTGTAGACTCCATATAATTTTACTTATATACAATTTTATTTTATGATATAATTTTATAATTACTATTCACACTTCCATGAAAGAATCTTTTAATCATATATTTGACTAGGAGAAGAAATATGATTACTCTGTCAATTTGGAATATGTTCATTTAAATAGGGATTTAAACTTTTTTTTCATATTTTACACATTGGCATTAGAAACTTAATGATCTTCATGAGACCTGGAGATGTCCTTTATGTATGCCTAGAGACCATGATTCTGAAATTGGTATGTTGGCAGAGGACAAAACTCACTCCTCTCTGAAAATCTGGATTCATCTGTGTCCTTCAATATGAAGACCTGAAAGAGCCTAGTTTGCTTTATCTTCATATATTACATTAATTTCAATTCCCCTTTTATTTTTGGCAAGTCTATACATTATTAAAGCAAAAATGTTTCATAAGACAACATAAAATGGTTTTTGGTGAATTTTGAAGCTAATTTAGCAGGAAATTAAATGACAAATACAACAGCAGATAAAAGAAGCCCAAGAATGAAATATCTGCAAGGTTCATACACCATTAAGTGACTCGCAGACTCTCTAAATTGGTAGAGTTGTTAGAATTAAAACATAAGGAAATTGTTTAAAAAAAACCCAACAACTGAAACTCCAAGATTCAGCTGGGATTTCCAATTTGTAATAGGCAACTATCTTTCTTCTTAAGAAAGATCGTTTTGAATAACTATAGCCATATAGCACTGTAATGACCATCACTGAATTTAGAGCCAGATCAACTCCTAGCTCTGCCACATTAAAGCAAATTAAGAACATTTACTATGAAGAAAGTGATTAGAATAGCTCCTAGCACTTAAAAGAAATTCCTAATCATTATATTTTAATCAGTGTATAAATATTATATTTACTCAATTCACTATCCTCCAAAATTTTCTGAAAATAAAGAAAAAGAAAGATCAACTCAGAATCCAGGTCAATTAAAAACTCTACTATATTTCAGTTTGACTAAATCAGGCAATACTGCTACAATCAGATATTTAACAACTATACATTTTAAGGGCCTGATAGGTTTGATTATTTTGCTTTTCTGAATAGCCCAATACCCTAACCACTATACAATCAGCAGCTCATACAAATATGTGATGACTGTAATTGACTGGGAGTTGTGTCAAAGGAAATCAAAATGCTGTTCTAAGTCACAGAATAATCCAGGCTCCATATGGACAAAAGCTCATAGCCCAGTCACTGTTTGGGAGGTCCAAACAAAAGCACAAATTAAAAATTTCCCCACCAATATCAAACATGCCAAGAATATTCAACAGTAAGAAAAATGAAATCACCAACTGTATTTAGCATCCAGACTAATAAATTATGTATATCTAGGTGCACCTGAAAACTAATTGGCAAATATTACAAAATATTGCTTGTAGTATATTTTAATTTCCAAGGAACACCTTTAATATCTTTCACTTTTCCTTTTCTTTTTGCTTTCTAAAGAACTGACTTTCTCTGGGAGCATTTCCTGGCTGTGTTTCTTTGAGAAAAGGTGGATTGAATGGCTCACCTAGTGATCATGGACTCAGGATGCCATCTATCCTGACTGCCTCTTGATTGACTCTTATGGTGGGCCATTAAAATATTACTTATAAACATTAATTCATCATTGTTCATAGTAACAAATTAATACACAGTTCCCTAGATTCATATGTTTTAAATAATTTGTCTTTCTAATATATTCCTTTGCTATATTCTGTGAAGGTGATTACACTATTTTTTTTTTTTTTTTTTTTTTTTTTTTGCGGTATGCGGGCCTCTCACTGTTGTGGCCTCTCCCGTTGCGGAGCACAGGCTCCGGACGCGCAGACTCAGCGGCCATGGCTCACGGGCTTAGTTGCTCCGCGGCACGTGGGATCCTCCCGGACCAGGGCACGAACCCGTGTCTCCTGCATCGGCAGGCGGACCCTCAACCACTGCGCCACCAGGGAAGCCCGGTGATTACACTATTGAATGTGGTTTACACTGTCATTTTTATTTATGAAGAAAAGAAATTATTGGGTCGAATTATTATTACTAGAAAGGAGAGAATGATTTGACTTTTACTTAAATTTCAAACCGACATGAACAGTACGGAACTATAACATTGTAATTCAGAGCATTTGTGTGGATCTAGACTATAAGCTCCATGAAGAAAAGAACTGTATCTATCTTGCTTGCTAAGACCTCTATTTTCAGTGCTCAAAATAGTACCTGGTAAATTTTGTCACTTAACAAGTAGCTGTTGAGTAAGTAAATAAGTCTAATTGTCCAGTCTGCATGTAACTGAGAAGAATTTTCGTCAAACAAAATCTCAGTATGTGTCGAGTGAAAGGATTACAAGCAAACCCCCTTTAATTGAGCTTCATGTCCAGCAAGTTTATTGATGTCATTTTTCCAAGAGTATTTACTCACTTCCTCTGAGTCACATTTTGGTAATTCTCACAATATTTCAAATTTTTCATTATTTTTATATTTGTTATGGTGATCTGCAATCATTGATCTTTGACATTACTAGTCTAATTGTTTTGGGACATCATGAACCACGTCCATTTAAGATGGTGAAATTAATTGATAAATGTTGTGTGTGTTCTGACTGCACCACTGACTGGTCCCATCTCTCTTCCTCTCCTTGGGCCTCCCTATTCTGAGGCACAAAACAATATTGCAATTAGGCCAATTAATAACCCTACAATGGCCTCCAAGTATTCAAGTAAAAGGAATAGTTGCACATCTCTCACTTAAAATGAAAAGTTATAAGTAACTAAGCTTATTGAGGAAGGTATGTTGAAAGCAGAGATAGGCCAAAAGCTAGGGAAAACAGTTAGCCAAGATGTGAATGCAAAAAAGTTCTTTCAGGAAACTAAAAGTGCTACTCCAGTGAACACATGAATAATAAAGAAGTGAAATAGCCTCGCTGCTGATATGGAGAAAGTTTTAGTGGTCTAGGTAGATCAAACCAGCCACAACATTCCCTTAAGACAAAGCCTAATCCAGAGCAAGGCCCTAACTCTCTTCAAATCTGTGAAGGCTGAGAGAGGTGAGGAAGCTGCAGAAGAAAAGTCTGAATCTAGCAGAGATTGCTTCATGTGGTTTAAGTAGAGAAGCTGTCTCCATGACATAACAGTGCAAGGTTAAGCAGCAAGTACTAATGTAAAAGATGCAGCCAGTTGTCCAGAAGATAATTCCTAAGATAATTCATGAAGGTGTCTGCACCAAACAACAGATTTTCAATGTAAATGAAAAAGTTTTCTATCACAAGAAGATGCCATCTAGGACTTTCATAGCTGGGGAGGAGAAGTCAATGCCCAGCTTCAAAGCTTCAAAGGACAGGCTGAATCTCTTGTTAGGGGCTCATGCAGCTGGTGACTTCAAGTTGAAGCCAATCCTCACTTAAAAAATCCTAGGGCCCTTCAGAATTATGCTAAATCTACTCTTTCTGTGTTCTATAAATGGAACAATGAAGCCTACATGACAGCACATCCATTTACAACATGCTTTACTGAATACATTGAACCCACTGTTTAGACCTACTGCTTAGAAAAAAAGAATTCTTTCAAAATGTTAGTGCTCATTGACAATGAACTGGGGAACTCAAGAGCTCTGATGGAGATGTAGTGAGATTCATTCATGTCATTTTCACGTCTGCTAATGCAATATTTATCCTGCAGCCCACAAATCAAGGTATAATTTCATCTGTCAACTCTTATTATTTAAGAAAAACATTTCATAAGGCTATAGCTGCCATAGATGGTGATTCCTACGACAGATCTGGGCAAAGTTAATTGAAATCCTTCTGGAAAGGATTCACCATTCTGGAAGCCATTAGGAACATCCATGATTCACGGGAAGAGGTCAAAACATCAACATTAACAGGAGTTTGGAAGAAGTTGATTCCAGCCTTCATGGATGACTTTGAGGGGTTCAAGACTTCTGTGGAGGAAGTAACTGCAGATGTGGTGGAAACAGCAAGAGAACTAGAATTCCAAGTGGAGCCAGAAGTTGTAACTTAATTGCTTCAATCTTGTGATAAAACTTGCACAGATGAAGAGGTGCTTCTTATGGATGAGCAAAGAAAGTGATTTCTTAAGATGGAATCTACTCCTGTGAAGACATCATTTAGACTGTTGAAATGACAACAAAGGATTTGGAATATTACATAAGCTTAGTTGATAAAGCAGTGGCAGGTTTTGAGAAGATTTACTCCAATTTTGAAAGATTTTCTACTGTGTTTAAAATGTTACAGAGAAATCATTCATGAAAGGAAGAGGCAATCAATATGGCAAACTTTACTGTTGCCTTATTTGAACAAACTGCAGCAACCACCCCAACCTTCAGCAAGCACCACCGTGATCAATCAGCAGCCATCAACATGGAGGCAAGAATCTCCACCAGCAAAAAGATTAGGACTTGCTGAAGGCTCAGGTAGCAGTAAAGTATTTTTTAATAATTAAGTGTACATGTTTTTAGAGATAACACTATGGCCCACTTAACAGACTACAGTATAGTATAAACGTAACTTATCTGCACTAGGAAACCAAAACATTCATTTCACTCACTTTACTGTGCGATTTGTTTTACTGTGGTAGTCTGGAACTGAACCCACAGTATCTCAAAGGTATGCAGGTATATTCTTTTGACCAAGCCATTGCCCAATTATGCAATTAAGGAAAGTGAGTTCAAAACAGGAAAAGGTACCAGTCACTTTCGAACTGAAACAAAACACAATCTGAAACACACACACACACACACACACACACACACACACACACACACCTGAAACTTATACAAACATACTTGAAACGGGCACACATAACTGAAACCTGCACACCAGAATCCCAAAGACTACACTGTGCTCAATATATTATCTAAATGTACCTCCTCAGATTGAGCCAGGAAAATAGATTCCTATTTTCTTTTGCTCTGTTCTTTTTCTGTTACTCTGTTTTTAATTCTGAAACTTTTTCGATCAAAATGTCTTATAAAAATCAGTTAGGTTGGAAGAATTTATGTCATTAAAACATACTACCTAAGGAAATCTACAGATTCAGTGCAATCCCTACCAAATTATCAATGGCATTTTCACAGAACTAGAACAAATAATTTTTAAATTTGTGTGTAAACACAAAAGATCCCAAATAGCCAAAGCAATCTTGAGAAAGAAAAATGGAGTGGAGGAATCAGGTTCCCTGATTTCAGACTGTACTACTAGGTTACAGTCATCAAAGCAGTATGGTATTGGCACAAAAACAGATACAAAGATCAATGAAACAGGATAGAGAACAGAAACAAACCCATGTACCTAAGGTCAATTAATCTATGAAGAAGGAGGCAAGAATATACAATGGAGAAAAGACAGCCTCTTCAATAAGTGGTGCTGGGAAAACTGGACATCTACATGTAAAAAAATGAGATTAGAACATTCTCTAACACTATATACAAAAATAAACTCAAAATGCATTAAAGACCTAAATGTAAGACCAGATACTATAAAACTATAAAACTCCTAGAGAAAAACACAGACAGAATGCTCTTTGATGGAAATTGCAGCAATATTTTTTTTTGGAGTCATCTCCTAGATTAATGGAAACAAAAGCAAAAATAAACAAATGAGACCTAATTAAACTTAAAAGTTTTTGCACAGCAAAGGAAACCATAAACAAAACAAAAAGACAACCTACAGAATGGAAGAAAATATTTGTAAACCATGAAATCGATAAGGAATTAATTTCCAAAATATACAAATAGCTCATACAGCTTAGTATCAGAAAAAAACCCAAACCCAATCAAAAAATGGGCAGAATATCTAAATACACATTTTTCCAAAGCCATACAGATGGCTAACAGGTGCATGAAGAGATGTTTAGGATTGCTAATTATTAGAGAAATGCAAATCAAAACTGCCATGAGGTATCACCCCATACCACTCAGAATGGCCATCATAAAAAATCTACAAACAATAAATGCTGGGGAGGATGTGGAGAAAAGGGAATCCTCCTACATTATTGGTGGGAATGCAGCCACTATGGAGAACAGTATGGAGGTTCCTTAAAAAACTAACATGGAATTAGCATATGATCCAGCAATCCCACTCCTGGGCACATATCCAGAGAAAACTCTAATTTGAGAAGATACATGCACCTGAATTATCATAGCAGCACTATTTACAATAGCCAAGATATGGAAGCAACCTAAGTGTCCATCAACAGATGAATTGTTAAAGAAGATGTGAGACAGACAGACAGACAGATAGATAGATAGATAGATAGATAGATAGATAGAAGATAGATGTATATATATATGTGTGTGTGTACATATGTATATATATATATGTATACATGCACACACAATGGAATATTACTCAGACATAAAAAGAATGAAATAATGCTATTTGCAGCAACATGGATGGATCTAGAGACTATCATACTAAGTGAAGTAAGTCAGACAAAGACAAATATCATATGACATCACTTATACGTGGAATCTAAAAACTAGTACAAATGAAAGTATTTACAAAACAGAAATAGAATCACAGACATAGAAAACAAACTTATGGTTACCAAAGGGGAAGAGGGGGATAAACTGGAAGTTTGGGATTAACACACACATACACACTACTATATATAAAACAGATAAACAAGGACCTACTGTATAGCACAGGGAACTATATTCAATATCTTGAAATAACCTATAATGGAAAGAATCTGAAAAAGATTATTATATATATATATATATATATATATATATATATATATATATATATATATATAAACTGAATCACTTTGCTGTACACCTAAACTAACACAATTTTGTATATCAACTATACTTCAATTAAAAAGAAACTAAAAAAATTAAAAGAATCAATTAGGTTGGTTTTAGCTTATAGGAACAGAAAACAAACTCAGATAAGTTTCAATAAGGAAATTGAGTATTTGACATATTAAGACATATTAAAGCAAGCCAGCAGGGACTAGAGTCTACCAAGAAAGCAGAACTAGGTCACAGAGAACTTAATTTTCCCTGCTTTGCCACCCAACCAAAGAGAAACACTTAACAGTCCTGCCTCCTTGCCACATCTTACATAAAGAGAAAGAAACCCCTCTGGGAACCATGACCATAATCCTTCCTTTCAGTTTTACTGGAATATATTAGGTTGCCCACAGTTGCTAGGAATGTGTCATATGATAACTGATTTAGATTAACTGAGATCCAGCCTTGAAGCTAGTGAGAAGAGTGGCTTCCTCATAAACGCAGAACTATGTGAAGGAGGCTCAGATACCAGAGCAAGTTCTGGCTTCTCCTGGAAAGAAGACATAATGGGCTAAAGGCAACATCCCCACCCAACAGTCTCGTCCTCAGTCCCTCCACCTGTTATTGTCTCAATGTTTCTAGACTCCTGAAAGTCTAAAATGGGAATTTAATAGTTTCTCCAAAAGCTATCAATATCACAGAAACTGAAGATTCAGCTTTTCATATCCAATCAATAGTTAGCTGTTAAGTTTTTAACATTTAAAAGAAACTTAATATATGGTGTCTTTAAGAACAGCATTGTTTTAAAAATTCTAGTCAACAGCAGTGACATATGAGCAGAATCTAGCTTCCGGGTTGATAACTGCCTATAATCATCATGAAGTCAAGTCATGTTGGATCTCCATGGGATCCTCAAAACACAGCACCTTTCTTCTATGCTCAATTACAATCAAGAGAAGCACTAAATAAAGATGATAAATAAAGATCAAAATACCACCTTTATTACTCATGGGGCCAGGTTGGAGAATTCAGTTTGAGTCTGTTAGTTAAATGTGCTTGTTAACCCACATGGAGCTTCACAAAGAGATCCACCCCATGGGAAATCGATCTGGATGAAACAAGGGTGGATGGGCTGAGCATTCACAGGTTTATGAACCAGATCCGTAAGTCCACTTCCAGAGGCGGAGTCCACAGAGGTCCATGGTTACACCACAGACTACCAGCAACGACAGCTGTTCTCTACCGTGTATACACTTTGTTATGCAGTGATCGCCAGGATAAAAAGTTAGTTGGAAACATGTCAAATTATAATGCTGTACACCTGAAACTTACATAATTTTTAAAAAGTAAGTTGGAGTTAAGTATTTTATATATAAGGAATTCACCGTGGATTAGATTATGTTCTAATGAACAAAACAAAGAATTAAATCATGCCTCACACCATATATATGTAAGCATTGTAAATATTTAAAGACAGGTTTATCTCTTATATGACTATATAATTTTGGAGGCAGTTGGGTTTTTTCAGAAATTATATATGTATTCCAAATCTCTAATTTTATGAATATAAAATAGTGCATAAAACACAGTTAGGTTAAATGTCTGGCTCAAGATAGTTTGACTAATAAATAGCAACATTAAGATTAGAGTTCCAGGTCACCAATCTCCTAAACTAGCTCCTATGGTTTGGAGAAAAAAGGTTCCAGATACAGACTGGATATGAATCCCAGTTTGCTACATACTAATTAGGTAACCTTGGGCAAGAGATTGGACTTCCCATAGGTCCTATTTCTCCCTGTGTGAAATATAGGTTTATTATTAACTACAACACACTTCTCTTGTGAAGACTAAGAAACTTGCATATGTAGAAGTCAATACAAATGAATCAAATAATGTATTAATTCAGCAAAGAAATATTTACTGAGCACTTTTTATATGCCATGTACTGGGGACACAATGAAATGCTTTTAATTTTAAAACATTGTGTTAAAGTGAAAAGTGCTAGTTTCTAAAGTCTAACTAAATAGCCACATTCTGTTCGATAGAAAAAATAGACATTAATGTCATTAAAATCTTCAATGCTCCTTTGGCACCAACAGTCTCCTTCCCTGACCTGACACGAGAATGTTGTGTCTATTTTGTTTTATCCTTTTTTTCTCATTTCTCACTTTTAGAAAAGTCATAGATTTGCCATTAGAGAAAAAAGAACAAAGTATTTTTTGGTTATAAATCTCAAATGAATATGTTAGTACAGTTATTTTCAACCTACTCCAAAAAAAGTCATTTTTTGTGTCTTGATTTTAGTTCTTACATATTTTCTCATATGATATAGTGTTATTTTAATAAAGGAAAAGCACTTCATTAGACATGATATTTTTAGGTCATCACCTAAGAAAGGAACAAAATGAATAAGTTGATTAAACTACAAAAAAAATTGTCTGGAAAGTTTGGAAGTTTCTTCTAAAGTTACAAACACACTCCATAGTCCTTACCCAAGTAAAATGAAAACTTATGTTCAAACAAACACCTATAAGAAAATATCTAGAGTGATTTATTCACTATTGCAGAAAACCAGACAAAATGTAGGCAAATGAATAAACAGGCTGTGATGCATCTATGTCATGGAACACAACTCAGCAACAGAAAGGAACAGACTACCAATTCATGCAAAACAGGGATGGAACTTAAATGTGTTTTTCTAAATGAAAGAAACCAGAACCCAAAAGCTAATGCTGTATGTTCAACTTAGATATTCTCGACGATACAGAACTATAGGAATCAGTGTTTTAGATGGTTTAAAATCAATTAAAAATGAAAATTCTAAATTCTCATACAAAGAAACAAATATACCTCATGGGATATCAAATTTAATAATAGACATAACCACACATAGAAATAATTCAAGTTACTTTATTTATTTATTTATTTTTTATTTTTTATTTTTTTGTGGTATGCGGGCCTCTCACTGTTGTGGCCTCTCCCGTTGCGGAGCACAGGCTCCGGACGCGCAGGCTCAGCGGCCATGGCTCACGGGCCCAGCCGCTCCGCGGCATATGGGATCTTCCCGGACCGGGGCACGAACCCGTTTCCCCTGCATTGGCAGGCGGATTCTCAACCACTGCGCCACCAGGGAAGCCCCTCAAGTTACTTTAGATACAATGTTCTCATAATCTGCCTTAGACATACAGTAGGAATAAAAAGAACTGCCAAGGGTCATCCTAAAATTACAAGTAAAACACAGAAATGAATCGGGGTGGTCTTGAAACAAAAAGGGTAGCTTTACTGTTTGCAGGTTTGCAAATTGGGGATGTACAGCCTGGGGCTGTAAGTAAGTACCTCCCTGGAGGTGAAGAGGTGGTGGTGGGTTTAAAGTCAAAACCCCAGAAGCCACCCCTGGAAGACTCTAAGGGAGCGGGTGGTGACCTTTACAGCCTGGTCACAAGTCCTCACAGTGAGCTGTTACCCCGCTTTTTGTTGGGGATTTCCAAGCAGGAATCCTGGCCGAGGCAAGAGTTGCCATGGCTACCTCTGTGGAATTTTTTGTTTTGTTTTGAGGGCACAGAGCCGTGATGAAGCCCAGGTCTGCCCTCGTTGCAGGGCTGCATCTTGGTCTGGGCCTGGTTATCTATCAATGTGTTCTTTCCTCAAGGGTATTTTCCTTTATTGTCACACAAGTAATTTTAACTTTGATTAGTAGGGCTTTTAAAATTAGTAGATGGTTACATCAGTGTAGAAATTCTGCAACTAGTTCATATACACTTAAGTATAGAGCAAATGAGTAAATATACTGATGTTTGGGGAACCAGAACTTTCACTGTGGGAGGAGGGAGACGCAGGCATGAAATGGGGGAATGGGGTGTGAACTCTGAATTGTTGGATTTGAATTACAACTGTGAAAATGATCTGTTATTTCAATACACAGACACACATGTATATTTTCAAATGTGTGTCTGATGCAGGCATGTGTATGTATACATGTGTGCATTTCACAGCTATGTACCCTAAAGTCACCCAAGTAACAATAAACAGACCCATCACCCTGAATTTTATTCCTAAAATAAATTAGAGAAAACCCTAATATTTTTAGAGAAATGTTTGATTCCAGGGTTCTAGTGGATAAAGTACAAAATGTGAGCTGCAAATGTCTTCTAGTGCACATGGCTCCTACTGGCCAAACTTGGGACAACTTGAATAGAAAGAGAACAATGGAAGGAACTGAGTATAAAATAGGAAACAGAAATTATTCATGAAATCACAGAAATACTCAAATACAACAAATTTAAGAGGGAAGGGAAAGCTCTTATTTAAAGAAGATTGAAAGTTACTAAATGTAGAAAAAAATGACAGAATTATAAAATAGCCAAAGTAATAAATGATTTATGCAATGATCATCAATGCATGCTAAGACCATCAGGTAAAAGATTTTTAGGAATAGGTTATGTATATATACAGTCCCAAACTACAGCCCCAGAGATTACTTATGAATTACAGTGGGGAAATATTATTTTAAATGAATATATCTGCAACACCTTAATCAAGTGAAGAAACTTAGCAGAAGCAATAATGGGACAAATTGAAATCATGTGCCTTCTACTGTGATACGATGGGAAATTCACATCTCCTATGTAGTATTTTGCAAAAAAAGTTTAACCTGAATCTAATCATAAGTAAACCATCCAAACAACGTAAGGATACACTAAGATAACTGAAATGAACTGTTAAACAAATTCAGGGAACTCAGAATAAAGGGGGCTAAAGAGACATTTCAACCAAATGAAATACATGAGCCTTGATTCCATCCTGATTCTTTTAAAAATAAACTGTATGAATTACATACTATAGAATCAATGTTGAGTTTCTCTGTGTTGATAGTGGTACTGCTGTGTAGAATGTCCTTGCTCTCAGGAGTACATGCTGCAGTGGTGAGGGGAGGGTAATTGTCTTGAGGTCAGTAACTTACCTTTAAATAGTTCACAAAAACACTTATACCCACACACGTTCTAACACACATATTCAGAGCACAAATCCAGATGACAGATATATTTTTTCAACTTTTTAAACATCATTTTAGAATAGATTTAGTGTAGAAAAGGTGTGAAGGTAGGACAGTTCCTACATATCATACACCCAGTTTTGCTCATGTTTTTAATTAACTTCTTCTATTAGTATAACACATTTGTCACTATTAGTGCACCAAAACTGATTCACTATTATCAACTAAAATCCATGCTTTGATTCCTTAGTTTTTGCCTAATGTCCTTTTTCTGTTTCAGGATCCCATCCAGGACAGTACATTACATTTAGTTGTCAGTCTCCTTAGGCTTCTCCTGGTTGTGCTATTTTCTCAGATTTTCTTTCTTTCCTTGATGACCTTGACAGTTTTGAGAGGTACTAGTCAGGTGTTTTGTAAAATATCCCCAATTGGCATTTGCCTGATGTTTTCCTCATGATTAGAGTGGAGTGATATGTGTTAGGGTGAAATGACATTCTCATCACCTTGTAACAAGAATACATACTATCAACAGAACTTACCTCGACTGATGTTGACACTGATTACCCAGCTGAGGTAGCATCTGTCAGATTTCTTCACTGGGAAGTTACTCTTTTCCTCCCTCCATGCTGTGCTCTTTGGAAGGAAGTTATCATTCACAGCCCACACTTAAGAGAGGAGTTTCCTTCACCTTTTTCCTCCTTGAGGGCTAGGTATTTACATAAACTATTTGGAATTCTCTTGCACAGGACATTAGTATGTTCTCCCCATTTAATTATCAATTATGTCAGTGTGGACTCACAGATATTTATTTTATATTTGGGGTTATAATCCAACACTGCTTCATTTATTTCTTTACTCAAATTTCTCCAGATTGCTGTTGGGTGTTCCCTCAATGGGCTCCTGTGCCATTTTGACATATTCCTGTCATTGCAGGCTTTTTTTTTTTTTTAAAGAACTTCCTTAATTTCTTGAACTACAAGATCCTCAGGCTCACTTGATATATACCCTGCCCCAGTCTTACAACAAGCAATTTCTCCAAGGACCCTGGTTTCTTTTATAATAAGCAGAAATGCATTAAAAAGCAGAATCTGGGTACTGAGTACGCTCACACTCCTGGGGTGTCACTTCTTCTAGGCTCAGCAGACAGAGCAAGGAAATACATGTGTGCATATTAATTGTGTATATACAACATATATAAAGCCATATACAATGGAATATTACTCAGCCATAAAAAATAACAAAATATTGCCATCTGCAGCAACATAGGTGGACCTAGAGATTATCATACTAAGTGAAGTAAGTCAGACAGAGAAAGACAAGTGCCCTACAATATCACTTATATGTGGAATCTAAAATATGGCACAAAGGAACTTATTTATGAAACAGAAACGGAATCACGGCCACAGAGAACAGACTGGTGGTTGCCAAGAGGAAGGGGGCTGGGGGAGGGATGGATTGGGAGTTTGGGATTAGCAGATGCAAACTATTATATATAGCATGGATAAACAACAAGGTCCTACTGTATACCACAGGAAACTATATTCAATATCCTGTGAGAAATGATAATGGAAAATAATATTAAAAAAGAATAAATATATGTATGATTGAATCACTCTGCTGTGCAGCAGAAATTAGCACAACATTGTAAATCAACTATAGTTCAATAAAAAATGTTTTAAAAACCATCTATGTAATCTAACAGAATGTAACATCATATATACTATACCAAACATGAGTTCATACTATGGCTTTACCTGAATCTGTTGCCCTGGGATCATCCTGGCCATCTCCCCTCTCGTGTCTGCAGCCTCTCATCCAATAGCGAGCATCATGGACCCATCCTCGCCCCACACACTGACCCCACGGTCTGACCCCAGCACACGACTGGTTTCAGAAGTGTGAACCTGTCTCCATCACACACCTTCATCGAGAGAACACAGCACTCGTTTGCAGTTGCTTCTGCCTTTGATCTTATAGGCTGCACTTGTGTCCAAAGTTACTTAGATCAGCACCTTTTCCCCCATATGTGTGTTTTTCTTGCTGTGTCTTTCTGTAGGTTTAACATATTTCAGAATAACAAATTGTTGAAAGAATAAAGTAAAATCATCTTATTTCAGAAAATTTATAAAATAATAAAACCATAGGAACATGTTGCTAGGGGCTCTACCAGAGTCTTTGAAAAGAACATATAAAAGAAAGACCCTGAAGCTTAAGTTTTATTAACTTCTTAGTATCTTCATGGTAACTTTATGAGGAAAAACTAAAGATGAAGATGAGACTACATATCACATAGGATGCAAAAGATGCTCATCAAGAATTAATAGAAAACCCCAATAACTGTTTTTTTCCATTATTTTTCTCTATGACAAAAGTATAAGGTCATATATTTGAAATAAGAATCTCTGGATAAATTTTAGGAAAGTGCTGAAGGCACTAAATAGTTCATCTGAAAATAGAAGGAAAAAAATAAAATAAATTGGTTACTAAGTAAACCAGCTGAGGTTGGAAAATATATTTACACCTGTACTAGTCCACACAATTCTGTGTGATTTTCTTCTAACAGTGCTGTTATCACAAATATGAATGTCTAAGGCAGGTATCTGTAACCAGAGAGGCAGCATGCCATCGTGGTTAAGAGCACAATCTCAGTCCCACCATTAACTAAGAGTGTAACTTTAGATAAATTACTAAAATACTGCGTGTCTAATTTTTACTTGCAAATGGGGATGATGAAACGTTTGTTATGGTGTCTGGCACGTAGTTATCGCTCAAAAAGTCTTAGCAATCATTATCATGATTATTTATCAATAGACTCTCAGATTTGGGAGCAAAGTGCAGCAGAAAGACAAAAACAGCCCTGACTACCAAAATTTTTAGTCACGTTATTCTTTTTTCTCGATGATCCCTTCTTCCCCACTTACTGAAATTAAAAATCAAACACATTTTTGAGCAGGGCTTCTCCACTCCTGACGTTCTGGGACAGTAGTATTTTGTTGTGGTTCTGGCATATTTAGCAGCATCCCTGGGCTCTACCTACCAGGTGCCAGTAGCATCCACCCCACCCCACCCCACCCGCCCACCCCTGCTGGGACGAATAAAACGTCTCCAGACACAGTCAATGGCCCCTGGAGAGAACAGCAGCCCCGGATGAGAACCAAACCTCTAGAGGAATGGTAGTTACTGAATTTAAATAGGAGATAATACAGCAAAGAAAAGTCTTTGTTAAAAAGAGCTTTTTTCTAGGAGTTAACAGACTAAATTTTATTCCAAAACAGAGTCAACCTCCGTAGCACTGAAGAAAAAAGAAAACTACGTCTCTTTTATAAATCACATCCTCACAAGTAGAGAACTGAACAGTGCACTCTCTCAGAACAAGTGCTTTTCTTGTTTCTTTAAAGACATCTGCCCTTATGGCATCGACACGATTTAAAATCCAATCCAAAGCCGGCCTGCATGTTTACTTACAGGACATGCCTCTTTGCTTTTATACACTTTGTCAGGTGCCGCAACTGTAACCCTCACAGAATGATGAAAGATCTGGAAGAAGCAGTGTGTGTACTCAGATCATTTTTTCAGAAACACCTTTCCATTCTGTGAGCTATGCCTCAGCTCAGTCCCCAAGTCTGAAATTAAAGGGAAGTGACACAGTGGCCAAAATACAAGATGCAGTGCTACCTGCGTGGGCAAGGACAAGTGGCTCTAGCAATACATATCTATATACAGCTTAATTTTTTTTAAGAAAATTTTAGTGTTTTTTAAGGTAGGAAACATTCCGTTGCTATTCGCTTCTACAATGGTCAGAGAACTCTTGGTAAAGATTGACATGATGCATTTACATGTACCTGTGGATCAACTTCAAATTTATATGTAAATGTTACTCCAATATAGTAGTCTCTAAGACTCAGTAGCCTCAACATGGAAACCTAACGTGAAGACAATCCGGCTGTGAGTTGGGCTTGAAAACCAACTGCAGAAGTGAGAGGTGATTATACTGAGAGGTCCACCCTCCAGAGTGGTCTTCTTAGATTTCACCTTTACTCTGAAGTGTAAGAAAAGCGCAATGTTCAGCAGACTTGAAAATAAGAAATAATAACTATCTGAAAAATAAAATTTAGAAAAAAAAAGCATTCTAATGGCATAGAAAAAATTTCCCTACCAGGAAAATAAGTGCTATAATAAGGGACTAATGGCAAAATATGGGACTTTGGGGTCAGACTCTATGGGTTCAGACCTCACCTCTCAATGCATAATCCTTTTGGTCTTTGTATATAAAATAAAGATACCATTGCTGACCTCGCCAGACTGCTAGGAGGATGGGTTAGGAGGTAAGCAAAATGCCAGGTATGTAAAATGCTTGACACAACAGACGTTCACCAAACGGTAGATGTGAGTCTAGCAGATGAAGGAAGTCTCCTATGCACAGTGTACTAAGAATCCATTACAGTTTTTTGAATGACTTTTTCGAGTTTTTGATAGTATTCCATTTATTATTTTCCCCTTTAATCAATTAGTGTGATAAATTATATGAATCATATTTCTAATTTATGAATCACACTGTCATTCCTGGAACAAAACAGAAAACAAAATATTCTTTGTTCCTGTCACCTGCTATTTTTCTTTTAATTGGGGTAAGTTGCTTTATAATGTTGTCTTAGGTTCTTCTGTACAATGAAGAGAATCAGCTATATGTATACATATATCCCCTCCCTCTTCAACCTCCCTCCTACCCCCATGCCCACCCATCTAGGTCAACAGAGAGCACCAAGCTGAGCTCCTTGTGCTATACAGCAGGTTCCCAAGCCTATCTGTATTACACATGGTAGTGTATATATGTCAATCCCAATCTCCCAACTCATCCCACCTCCCCTTCCCCCCTCCTTGTCTGTATGTCCATATTCTACATCTGCATCTCTATTCCTGCCCTACAAATAGGTTCATCTGTACCATTTCCCTAGATTTCGCATTAATAAACAATATCTGTTTTGCTCTTTCTGACTTACTTCACTCTGTGTGACAGATTCTAGGTCCATCCACATCTCTACAAATGACCCAATTTCATTACTTTTTATGGCTGAGTAATATTCTATTGTATATATCAATATGCACCACATCTTCTTTATCCATTCATCTGTTGATGGACACTTAAGTTGTTTCTATGTCCTGGTTATTCTAATTAGTGCTGCAAAAATATGGGGTGCATGTGTCCTTTTGAATTACGGTTTTCTCTGGTTATATACCCAGTACTGGGACTGCTATGTCATATGGTCATTCTATTTTTATTTTTCTAAGGAACTGCCATACTGTTCTCTATAGTGGCAGTATCAATTTACATTCCCACAAAGAGTGGAAGAGGATTCCCTTTTGGCCACACTGTCTCCAGCATTTAATGTTTATAGATTTTCTGATGATGCCCATTCTAACCGTTGTGAGGTGAGACTTCACTGTAGTTTTGATTAGCATTTCTCTTATTAGTAGTAATGTTGAGCATCTTTTGATGTGCCACTTTGCCATCTGTATGTCTTCTTTGGTGAAATGACTATTTAGGACTTCTGACCATTTTTGATTGGATTGTTCATTTTTTTCATGTTGAGTTGCATGAGCTATAGTATATTTTGGGCATTCATCTCTCATCAGTTGCTTCATTTGCAAATATTTTCTCCCCTTCTGAGGGTTTTCTTCTCCTCTCATTTATGGTTTTTTTACTCTGCAAAAGCTATTAAGTTTAATTAGGTCCCAGTTGTTTATTTTTGTTTTCATTTTCATTACTTTAGGAGGTGGGTCAAAAAAGATGTTGCTGTGATTTATCTCAAAGAGTGCTCTTCCTATGTTTCCTCTGTTTTATAGTGTCTGGTTTTACATTTAGGTCTTTAATCCATTATGAGTTTATTTTTGTGTATGGTGTTATGAAGTATTCTAATTTCATTCTTTTACATGGAGCTGTCCAGTTTTGGCACCACCACTTATTGAAGAGGCTGTCTTTTCTCCATTGTATATTCTTGCTCCTTTATCAAAGATAAGGTGACCATATGTGCGTGGGCTTATCTCTGGGCTTTCTATCCTGTTCCACTGATCTATATTTCTGTTTCTGTGTCAGTACCATACTGTCTTGATGACTGTAGCTTTGTAGTATAGTCTGAAGTCAGGGAGCTTGATTCCTCCAGCTCTGTTTTTCTTTCTCAAGATTGCTTTGGCTATTCAGGGTCTTTTGTGTTTCCATATAAATTGTAAAAAATTTCCTTCTAATTCTGTGAAAAATGGCATTGGTAATTTGATAGGGACTGCACTGAATCTGTAGATTGCTTCAGGTAGTATAGTCATTTTCATAATACTGATTCTTCCAATCCAAGAATGTGGTATATCTCTCTATCTGTTTGTGTCATTTTTTATTTCTTTCACCAGTGTTTTATAGTTTTCTGAATACAGGTCTTTTACCTCCTTAGGTAGGTTTATTCCTAGGTATTTTATTCTTTTTGTTGCAGTGGTCAATGGGATTGTTTCTTGAATTTCTCTTTCTGATATTTCATTGTTAGTGTATAGAAATTCATGAGATTGCTGTGCATTAATTTTGTATCCTGCAACTTTACCAAATTCATTGATTAGCTACAGAAATTTTCTGGTAGCATCTTTAGGATCTTCTATGTATAATATCATTTCATCTGCAAACAGTGACAG
This sequence comes from Kogia breviceps, assembly GCF_026419965.1. Classification (NCBI taxonomy): domain Eukaryota; kingdom Metazoa; phylum Chordata; class Mammalia; order Artiodactyla; family Physeteridae; genus Kogia; species Kogia breviceps. The sequence goes on from NC_081319.1 coordinate 62,525,583, forward strand.
TTTTACTCAGATTCCAATTTGGATTCCTTTTCTTTCTTTTTCTTCTCTGATTGCCATAGCTAGGACTTCCAAAACTATGTTGAATAATAGTGGTGAGAGTGGACATCCTTGTCTTATCCTGATTTTAGAGATAATGCTTTCAGCTTTTCACCATTGACCTGTTGGCTGTAGGTTTGTTTTATATGGCCTTTATTATGTTGAGGTATGTTTCCTCTATGCCCACATTCTGGAGAGTTTTTATCATAAATGGGAGTTGAATTTTGTCAAAAGCTTTTTCTGCATCTATTGAGATGATCATATAGCTTTTATTCTTTGTCAATTTGGTGTTATCACATTGATTGATTTGCATATATTGAAGAATCCTTGCATGCCTGGGATAAGTCCCACTTGATCATGCTGTACAATCCTTTTAATATGTTATTCAATTCAGTTTGCTAGTATTTCACTGAGGATTTTTGCAATGATGTTCATCAGTGATATTGGCCTATAATTTTTTTTTCTGACATCTTTGTCTGGTTTTGGTATCAGGGTGATTGTGCCTTTGTAGAATGAGCTTGAGAGTTTCTGGAAGAATTTGAGAAGGATGGGTGTTAGCTCTTCTCTAAATGTTTGATAGAATTCACCTGTGAAGCCTGGACTTTTGTTTGTTAGGAGTTTTTTAATCACAGTTTCAATGTCATTACTTGTGACTGGTCTGTTCATATTTTCTATTTCTTCCGGTTCAATCTTGGAAGCTTGTAGCTTTCTAAAAATTTGTCCATTTCTTCCACGTTGTCCATTTTATTGGCATATAGCTGCTTGTAGTAGTCACTTATGATCCTTTGTATTTCTGCAGTGTCAGTTGTAATTTCTCCTTTTTCATTTCTAATGTTGTTGATTTGAACCTTCTCCCATTTTTTATCTTGATGAGTCTGATTTATCAATTTTGTTTACCTTCTCAAAGAACCAGCTTTTAGTTTAATTGATATTTGCTATTGTTTTCTTCCTTTCTATTTAATTTAATCCTGCTCCAATTTTTATGATTTCTTTCCATATACTGACTTTTGGTTTTGTTTGTTCTTCTTTCTCTAGTTGCTTTAGGTGTAAGGTTAGGTTGTTTATTTGAGATTTCTTTTTTCTTGAGGTAGGATTGTATTGCTATAAAATTCCATTAGACCTGCTTTTGCTGCATCCCATAAGCTTTGTGTCATCATGTTTCCATTGTCATTTGTTCTTATGTATTGTTTCATTTCCTCTTTGATTTCTTCAGTGATCTCTTGGTTACTTAGTACCATATTGTTTAGCCTCCCGGTGTTTGTATTTTTTAAAGTTTTATTTTCATTAATTGATGTCTAGTCTTATAGTGTTGTGGTCAGAAAAGATACTTGATACAATTTCAATTTTCTTAAATTTACCAAGGCTCGATTTGTGAAACAAAAAGTGATCTACCCTGGAGAATGTTCTTTGTGCACTTCAGAAGAAAGTGTATTCTGTTGTTTTTGGATGGAATGTCCTATAAATATCAATTAATTCTATTTGTCTTTTGTGTCATTTAAAGCTTGTGTTTCCTTATTTATTTTCTGCCTGAATGATCTGTCCATTGGTGTATGTGGGGTGTTAAAGTCTCTATTACTGTGTTACTGTCAATTTCCCCTTTTATGGCCGTTACATTTGCCTTATGTACTGAAGTGCTCCTATGTTGGGTGCATAAATATTTACAGTTGTTATATTTTCTTCTTGGATTGATCCCTTGATCATTATGTAGTGTCCTTCCTTCTCTCTTGTAAGTATTTACTTTAAAGTCTAGTTTATCTGATATGAGAATTGCTACTCCAGCTTTCTTCTGATTTCCATTTGCATGGAATATCTTCTTCTGTCCCCTCACTCTCAGTCTGTATGTGTTTCTAGGTCTGAAGTGGGTGTCTTATAGACAGTATATATAAAGGTTTTGTTTTTGTATCCATTCAGCCAGTCTGTGTCTTTTGATTGGAACATTTAATCCATTTACATTAAAGGTAGTTATTGATATGTATGTTCCTATTACCTTCTTCCTTATTGTTTTGGGTTAGTTTTAGTAGGTCTTTTTCTTCTCTTGTGTCCCTGCCTAAAGAAGTTCCTTTAGCATTTGTTGTAAAGCTGGTTTGGCAGTGCTGAATTCTCTTAGATTTTGCTTGTCTGTAAAGCTTTTGATTTCTCCATCAAATCTGGATGAGATCCTTCCTGGGTAATCTTGGTTGTAGTTTCTTCCCTTTCCTTACTTTAAATATTTCCTACCACTCCCTTCTGGCCTGCAGAGTTTCTGCTGAAAAATCAGCTAATGACTTTATGGGGATTCCCTTGTATGTTGTTTTCTATTTCCCTTGATGCTTTTAACATTTTGTCTTTGAATTTAATTTTTGTTAGTTTGATTAATATGTGTATCGGCGTGTTTCTCCTTGGGTTTATTCTGTATGGGACTCTCTGCACTTCCTGACTTGATTGACTATTTCCTTTCCCATGTTAGGGAACTTTTCAACTATAATCTTTTCAAATATTTTCTCAGACCCTTTCTTTTTCAATTCTTCTTCTGGGATGCATATAATTCAAATGTTGGTGTGCTTAGTGTTGTCCCAGGTGTATCTCAGACTGTTCTCATTTCTTTTCATTCTTTTTTCTTTATTCTGCTCCTCAGCAGTTATTTCCAACATTCTATCTTCCAGGTCACTTATTAGTTCTTCTGCTTCAGATATTCTGCTATTGATTCCTTCTGGTGTATTTTTCGTTTCCATTATTGTGCTGTTCAACACTGTTTGTTCTTCAGTTCTTCTAGGTCCTTGTTAAACATTATTCATATTTTCCCACTCCATGCCTCCATTCTATTTCTAATATTTTGGATCATCTTTACTATCATTATTCTGAATTCTTTTTCAGATTGGTTTCATATTTCCTCTTCATTTATTTGGTCTTCTAGATTTTTATCTTGCTCCTTTATCTGTAATGTATTTCTTGTCTTTTTTTTTTTTTTTTTTTTTTTTTTTTTTTTATGGGATGGGCTGTGTTACTGGTGGGGTTGTGTTGCTAGTTGTTTGGCCCTAGGCATATAGCACTGGATTTTGCAGGCAGTTGGGTGGAGCCAGGTCTTGGTATTGAGACGATGACCTCCAGGAGACCTTCATATACCAGGAAGATTAATATTCCCTGGGACCTGAAGTTCTCTGTTAGTCCAGGAGCTTGGACTCGGTGCTCCCACCACAGGACCTCAGGTGCAATCCCAGGCCTGAGAACCAAGATCCAGCAAGCCACATGACACAGTAAAAAAAAAAAAAAAAAAAAAAAAAAGCAACAAACAGAAAAGAGCTGAACAATAACAAACAATAAAAAACAGAATAAGCAATCTTCAAGATGGTGAAGGAGTAAGATGTGGAGATCACCTTCCTCCCCATAAGTACATCAAGAATACATCTGCATGTGCAACAACTCCTACAGAACACCTATTGAACACTGGCAGAAGACCTCAGACTTCCAAACAGGCCAGAAAATCCCCACAAACCAGGATAGGGCAAAAGAAAAAACAAAAAAAGAGACAAAGGAAAGGGACTAGACCTGTGCCTCTGGTGGGGAACTGTGAAGGAGGTAAAGTTTCCATACACTAGGAAGCCCCCTCACTGGCTCAGAAGGGGAGGGGGGAACTTTGGAGCCACAGAAAAGAGTGCAGCAACATGGGTGCAGAGGGGAAAGCAGAGAGATTCCCACACAGAGAATCAGTGCTGACCAGCACTCACAAGCTTGAGACGCTTGTCTGTTTCCCTGCCAGGGTAGGTGAAGGCTGCAAACTGAGGCTTAGGCTTCAGAGGTCAGAGCCCAGGGAGAGGACAGGGGTTGGCTACGTGAAGACAGCCTGAAAGGGGTTAGTGTGCCATAGCTAGCAGGGACGGAGTCCAGGAAAAAGTCTGGACCTGCCTAAGAGGCAAGAGACCATTGTTTCAGGGTGTGCAATGAGAGGTGCTTCCCATTCCACTTGCCCACAGATAGCAGAGCACCACCTAAGCAAGCTCCAGAGATGGGCACAAGCTGTGGTTATCATCTCAGACCCCAGAGGCAGGTACAGATCTCTACTGCTACCATTGCTGCCGCTGCCACAAAGGATCCTGTGTGTAAGTGCAGGTCACTACCCACACCCTCCTGGGAGTCTGTGCAGAAAGCTACTGCCAGGGTCCTGTGATCTAGGGCCAACTTCCCCAGGAGAACATAAAGAATGCCTCAGGCTGTTGCAACTTCATGCCAGCCTCTACCACCACAGACACTCCCAGTTGTGACTACTAGACCCCTCCCTCGCTCCGGACTGAGTAAGAAAGCCCTAATCAGCCACTGTTTTAACCCCCTACTGTCTGGTTAAGGAACAGATGCCTTGTAGGGTGGTCTACAAGCAGAGGTGAGGCCAAAACCATAGCTGAACCCCAGGAGCTGTATGAACAAAGAAGAGAAAGGAAAATGTCTCCCTGCAGCCTCAGAGCAGTAGATTAAAAATCCCTGAAGTTGGCTTGGTAAACTCTGCATCTGTGGAATACATGAACAGACAACGACTGTTCCCAAAGTTGAGGCAGTGGATTTTGGGGGCAACTGTGGACTTGCAGTTTGCTTTCTGTGTTTGATTTGTTTTTGGTTTTATGTTTATCTTAGTTTAGTTTTTAGTGTTTGTTTTCATTTGTGGGTTTCTTTATTGGTTTGGTTGCTCTCTTCTTTTTTTTTTTTTTTTTTCTTTTTGTGAGTGTCTGTGTATGTTCCTTTGTGTGATTTTGTATGTTCAGTTTTGCTTTTACCATTTGGTTTGGGGTTCTCTCTGTTCAGTTTTTTTCTTCCTTTTCTTCTGTGCTGTGCGGCTGGTAGGGTCTTGGTGCTCCAGCCAGGTGTAGGGCCTGAGCCTCTGAGGTGGGAGAGTTGAGTCCACCAGAGGCCTCCCAGCCCCTTGTAATATTAATCAGCAAGAGCTCTCCCAGAGATCTGTGTCTCAAGACTAAGACCGAGCTCCACCCAATGGACAGCAACCTCCGGTGCTAGACGCCCCATGCCAACAACTACCAAGACAAGAACACAACCCCACCCATTAGCAGACAGGATGCCTAAACTCATACTGATTTCATAGACACCCCAAAACAGAGCACCAGACGTGGTCCTGCCCACCAGTGGGACAAGATCCAGCCACACCCACCAGAACACACAAACCAGTCACCCCCACCAGGAAGTCTACACAAGCCACCAAACCAACCTCACCCACTGGGGGCAGCCACCAGAAGTAAGAGGAACTACAAACCTGTAGCCTGCGAAAAGAAGCCCCCAAACATAGTAAGTTAAGCAAAATGGGAAGACAGAGAAATATGCAGCACATGAACGAGCAAGGTAAAACCCCACTAGAACAAGCAAATGAAGAGGAAATAGGCAGTCTACCTGAAAAAGAATTAAGGGTAATGATAGTAAAGATGATCCTAAATATTGGAAATAGAATGGAGAAAATACAAAAAATATTTAACAAGGACCTAGAAGAACTAAAGAGCAAACAAACAATGATGAACAAAACAATAAATGAAATTAAAAATACTCTAGAAGGAATCAATAGCAGAATAACAGGCAGAAGAATGGATAAGTGACCTGGAAGATAGAAAGGAAATAACTGCTGCAGAGCAGAATAGAAAAAAAATAAAAAGAATTGAGGACAGTCTCAGAGACCTCTGGGACAACATTAAGCCCACCAACATTCAAATTATAGGGGTCCCAGAAGAAGAAGAGAAAAAGAAAGGGTCTGAGAAAATAACTGAAGAGATTACACTCAAAAACTACTCTAACTTGGGAAAGGAAATAGTCAATAAAGTCCAGAAAGTGCAGAGACTACCATACAGGATAAACCCAAGGAGAAACATGCCAAGACACATATTAATCAAACTATCCAAAATTAAAAACAAAGAAAAAATACTAAAAGCAGCAAGAGAAAACCAACAAATAACATACAAGGGAATCCCCATAAAGTTAACAGCTGCTCTTTCAGCAGAAACTCGGCAAGTCAGAAGGGAGTGGCAGGACATATTTAAAGTGATGAAAGGGAAAAACCTACAAGCAAGATTACTCTATCCCACAAGGATCTCATTCAGATTTGACGAGAAATCAAGTTTTACAGACATGCAAAAGTTAAGAGAATTCAGCACCACCAAACCAGCTTTACAACAAATGCCGAAGGAACTTCTCTAGGCAGAAAATATAAAAGAAGACAAAGACCTATAAAAACAAACCCAAAACAATTAAGAAAATCGTAATAGGAAGATACATATCAATAACTACCTTAAATGTAAATGGATTAAATGCTCCCACCAAAAGACACAGACTGGCTGAATGAATATGAAAACAAGACCCATATATATGCTGTTTACAAGAGACCCACTTCAGACCTAGGGACACATACAGACTAAAAGTGAGGGGACGGAAAAAGATATTCCATGAAAATGGAAATCAAAAGAAAGCTGAAGTACCAATTCTCATATTAGACAAAATAGGACACAAGACACAAAGAAGGACACTACATAATGATCAAGGATCAATCCAAGAAGAAAATATATCAATGAATTTGGTAAAGTAGCAGGATACAAAATTAATGCACAGAAATCTCTGGCATTCCTATACACTAACAATGAAAAATCTGAAAGAGAAATTAAGGAAACACTCCCATTTACCATTGCAACAAAAAGAATAAGATACCTAGGAATAAACCTGCGTAAGGACACAAAAGACTATACTCAGAAAACTGTAAGACACTGATGAAAGAAATTAAAGATGACACAAACAGATGGAGAGATATACCATGTTCTTGGATTGGAAGAATAGACATTGTGAAAATGACTATACTACCCAAAGCAATCTACAGATTCAGTGCAGTCCCTATCAAATTACCAATGGCATTTTTCACAGAACTAGAACAAAAAATTTTACAGTCTGTATGGGAACACAAAAGACCTCAAAGCAATCTTGAGAAGGAAAAATGGAGCTGGAGGAATCAGGCTCCCTGACTTCAGACTATACTACAAAGCTACAGTAATCAAGATAGTATGGTACTGGCACAAAAATGGAAATATAGATCAGTAGAACATGATAGAAAGCCCAGAGATAAACCCACACACATATGGTCACCTTATCTTTGACAAAGGAGGCAAGGATATACAATGGAGAAAAGACAGCTTCTTCAATAAGTGGTGCTGGGAAAACTGGACAGCTACATGTAAAAGAATGAAATTAGAACACTTCCTCACACCATACACAAAAATAAACTCAAAATGGATTAAAGACCTAAATGTAAGGCCAGACACTAACAACCTCTTAGAGGAAAACATAGGAAGAACACTCTATGACATAAATCACAGCAAGATACTTTTTGACCCACCTCCTAGAGAAATGGAAATAAAAACAAAAATAAACAAAAGGGACCTAATGAAACTTAAAAGCTTTTGCACAGCAAAGGAAACCATAAACAAGATGAAAAGAAAACACTCAGAATGGGAGAAAATATTTGCAAACAAAGCAACTGACAGAGGATTAATCTCCAAAGTATTCAAGCAGCTCATGCAGCTCAATATCAAAAAAAACAAGAACCCAGTCAAAAAATGGGCAGAAGGCCTAAATAGACATTTCTCCAAAGAAGATATACATATTGCCAACAAACACATGAAAGGATGCTCAACATCACTAATCATTAGAGAAATGCAAATCAAAACTAGTGAGGTATCACCTCACACCAGTCAGAATGGATATCATCAAAAAATCTACAAACTATAAATGCTGGAGAGGGTATGGAGAAAAGGGAACCCTCTTGCTCTGTTGGTGGGAATGTAAATTGATACTGCCACTATGGAGAACAGTGTTGAGATTCCTTAAAAATCTAAAACTAGAACTACCATATGACCCAGCCATCCCACTACTGGGCATATACCCTGAGAAAACCATAATTCAAAAAGAGACATGTACCATAATGTTCGTTGCAGCACTATTTACAATAGCCAGGACATGGAAGCAACCTAAATGTTCTTCAGTAGATGAATGGATACAGAATATGTGGCACATATATACAATGGAATATTACTGTCATAAAAAGAAACGAAATTGAGTTATTTGTAGTGAGTTGGATGGACCTAGAGTCTGTCATACAGAGTGAAGTCAGAAAGAGAAAAACAAATACCATATGCTAATGTATATATATGGGATCTAAAAAAAAAAAAAAAAAAGTTTCTGATGAACCTAATGGTAGGACAGGAATAAACATGCAGATGTAGAGAATGGACTTGAAGATGCAAGGCAGGGGTGGGAGGTTAAGCTGGGATGAAGTGAGAGAGTAGCATTGATATATATACATGACCAAATGTAAAATACCTAGCTACTGGGAAGCAGCTGCATAGCACAGGGAGATCAGCTCGGTTCTTTGTGGCCACCTAGAGGGGTGGGATAGGGAGTATGGGAGAGAGGCACAAGAGGGAGGGGATATGGGGATATATGTATACATATAGCTGATTCACTTTGTTGTACAGCAGAAAATAACACACCATTGTAAAGCAATTATACTCCAATAAAGATGTTAAAATAAAAAATTTTTTTAAAGCTAAAAGGCAATACAAGCTTTTATTTCACATTATTTTACACGGGTAAGACTTTTCTATTTTCCTTTAGATTCCTCTCTTGACTTCTGAAGTTACTCCACATACAACTTTAAGAGAAAATAGAAACCATTAGTTATTTACCTTCAGCATTTATTCATGACTTCATTCCATAAATATTTACTGACCTCTTAACTAAGTGCCATGTGGAGACTAAGCCCTGGACAAGGAGATGGAATATGAAGAAAGCAGCTCCTGCAGAGGAGACGCTTTACAAACCCAGATGTACGTAAAGGTTTCCAGTACAGAATGGTATGTTCTGAGCTTGTATACTAATTGTTAAAATGGCAAATGCATCTGTACTGATTAACAAGTAGAAAAAAAGATTATTTAAAACCTTGCAGAGTCAGGATACAAACCCAAAATTCCTGGAAGAGCTCACACTGTTAACCAATATAATACTCAGCCTCTCATTAGTCCTGAAGTTCCACCTAATTAAACCTTACATTCCATTGAATAATTTTTGGGACTTTATCTATAACTAGACATTGAACATGTGAGTCTCATATATTTTGTAAGGCTTAGAAATAATTTGGATGTCATTGATTTAGTTCAACAAAAACACCAAGAACAGTATCATTGTTGCTGAGAGAAATTTTCCAGCAATTAAGGTTACAAGTCACTTAATAATGACCAATTTGAGGGAAGAGTCTGATCCTATGTCAAATCATGACCAAGGGAAGGTATACTTTAGCTTGGGAAAGCTGCTTTAAATAAAAGATGACATCATTTTAAAATTAAAAAAAACAAATAAAAATAAAATAAAATTAGAAAAATGAAAATATATTAGAAAAATAATAAAATGAAACAAAACAATCACCACAGCAAATAAAAAAGAAAAAAAAGAAAAAATAAGAATAAAAATAAAAGTTTAAAAGAATAAAGTTAAAAAAAAAAATTCCCTGGTGCCTCCACTATCAGTGCCCTTGCCCCCATGGTGAGCTACAGTCTACCCCCGCCTCCCCAGTAGGCCTCCAATACCTCTAGGTAGGTATCTGGAGCCACTGTGTCAGCCCCACCTCTGTGTGTGTTCCTTTCACCAACGTCTGTTCCTGAAGCTGGCCCAGAGCACAGGTGCCCATGCAGGCCACCTGGGGCGCAGGCCTTACAGGCTTGGCCACAGGGGCCAGCAAAATGAGAGGAGGCCTTGGAAGTGGGTGGTGCTCAGCCCGCCTGGACCCACGTGGCCAGAGGAGGCCCTGGGGGGGTTGGGGCTCAGGCCAGGGGATCCACGCAGCAGGAAGAGGCCTGGGGGTGGTGGTTGGGGCTCAGGTCCAGGACCCACGCAGCTGGAGGGGGCTCAGGGGTGGAGATTCAGTCCTGGGACCCTAGCAGGCTTGCTGGGGGTCAAGCTGGTGGGGGAGACTATGGCCACATTCCCCTCTGGTCCCTCAATCCCCTGAAGGTCCCTCTCCGCCCTTTCTGTACAAGGGCTTTCTCTAGTTGCGGTGAGCGGGGGCCACTCTTCATTGCAGTGCGTGGGCCTCTCACTGTCATGGCCTCTCTTGTGGAGCACAGGCTCCAGATGCATAGGCTCAGTAGTTGTGGCTCACAGGCCCAGTTGCTCCACGGCATGTGGGATCTTCCCAGACCAGGGCTCAAACCCATGTTCTCTGCATTGGTAGGCAGATTCTCAACCACTGCGCTACCAGGGAAGCCCCGTGGATTAGTCTATTTTTACATGGCTCCTTCCATTGTTAAGTAGCTGTGGTTTTTCAAAAGAATTTAAAAGCATTTGAAACCCAGCTGCCAGTAACATCTCCACAAAGACTTAATCTGTCTTAAAACTCAAAGGCAGAGAAAGCAGTGAGGGAAGGAAAACATGTCAACACTATGGTAATAAAGGAAGCACAGAGGCATTGTTAAGTGGCGATTAAAAGACTATTTTGAGAATAAATTAAAAACAGTGAACTGGACCTCAGGGGAAGCATAGCTCAGGTATAAAGAAGAAATACGTTGCACTGGAAACACAGTCAATATTTTATAACTTTGTATGGTGTGTAATTATAAAAATAATGAATCACCATGTTGTATACCTGAAACTAATATAATGTTGTTAGTCAACAGTATTCTAATAATTTTTTTTTTCAAAAAGAAACACATATTTTTTTCTGACAGCCAACATCTAAGTGGGTAGGTGAACTGAGTGGCCATGTTGTCAATAGTGTCCCACTGTAGATTGATTAGTAGAAATAGACTGAACAACAGATTTCATCTGTCTCTGAAGATCTCCATTACATATCTCTGAACTGGGCCTACTTGCATGCAAACCCCCTGTCTCTGAATGTGATCTCTATGGAACGTGGCAGTTGGCACCTGCCTTGCCATGTTTCCACCCTCACATCTGGATCTGTTTGTGCCTATTCAGTGGACTAACAGGCAAAGACAGCCAGACAACATCTGCACCTCACAGCCTTGGGTCTGCAGTCCCCTGGGCCACATGGCCCAGTCCAACCCTTGCTCACACCAAGGAAGTAAAGGTGACTTTCTGCTTAGGAGGCGATGGGAATTATGGCATTTTATGAGTTCTAAGACTTCTTCCCAAGATCCTTATGTACTAGAAAACTAAAAACAGCCAACATATTCATGCAGCTGGAAGGGTTCCTAAGGACTGATTACCAAATATCTGAACACAGGGTGGAAAGGGAAATTCAGAAATGTTCCTTATCCTGTTACTGTTTACAAGAAGGCTGTGTTCTCTTTGTTTTTGCCATTCTCAGTTACTTTTAAACACGTATTTTTTTGTTGATTTTCTAGCATTTTAATCTCATAAATGTCATCTCTGTGGCCCAGATATCTTAAAAAGGAAAGTCTAATTGAACGTTCTAATCCTATGCAGTTTTCACAAAGAAAATCTTAGCCTCACTGCTCTAAAAGACACTTCATTGAATATTGTTTTCAGTGTAGTTCCTCTCAATTCAAAACTGTGGCCAAACTCTTTAGAAAACTCAACATCAAATAATTACATTTGATTTCATTTCTGTTTCTACTTTAAGCACTTTCAGTTGAAAGCAAAGCTCTGTCCTAAATATATGTGATTATTGAAATAACTGCTGGCAAGAATCAGCTCAATGCCTATTTACATCTTAAGAGTCAGTCTATATTTTAAATACAAACTAGAAATTTTGTGCCAATACCTCTCTGTTGAGAAGAATTTCTAGAAATATGACAGTCACAACATTCATATACACATATACACATAGATGGACTCATGGCTAAAAAATATGCTCTAATTGGAGACTTTACAAATCTTAGTATAATTAATTATTTGATACACAAAGATAAGTGTTAAAATTGCCACCATAAGCTATTATTAACCTGTCTGATCTGTAAAAACAAGTTTCACCAAAGTGGAGGAATGAATATTACAATAAAGGGTTCTTGTTATAGTGAACTGCCTGCAAAAGAGGACAAGGGAGTGTAACACCCAGAGGACCAGGACAAAGAATCATTGCCAGGCTCAACAGATCCATGATATGGACAAGAACTTTTTTGATTATTCAGCAAGTTACATAAGCTAGCTGGAGTGATGTGATTTGGCACCTTCGAAAACTTACTGTCTCAGCTAAAATAAACTGGAGAAACCTGTATGAGAAGAACCTCTACTCCCCTCTCTTTTCTACTCTAAACAGTCCATTTTTCAAGTGTGGCTTCCCAGATTTTCTTATCAGCTGGACTGGAAAGATGTGTAACAGGAATTCTGTTCTTGTTCTTTGCAATCTACAGCATACAACTTTAAATATCCTGTTTTACAAAGTAAGAAACTTTTCAGTGCATTGTACATAGAGCATTTAATCAAAGTCAGCTTTCAGAAGAGAGATGTAGAGCCATTTTCAAATGCTGACAAAGTAGGAAAAGAAAAATGAACCCTCATGTATATTTAATGAAGCTTTCTGGGGAAATATATCTATACGTATCATAGTGACTTCTGATTTTTGAAATATTCTTCCTAATTTGGTAAAGCAAAATATTATACTGTCATGCCCCCCTCAAATGTTTTCAGTTTTAATCAAATATAAAGCATTTTTTTAAGTAAAAGAAACATAATTGATCAGGCAAGTCATAAAAAGTGGCAACACTAGATAATTGATGGATGGAGAATTGTTTTTCTGAGGAAATTTGTAGACCACTGAGTCCTAGGCCAAAAGATGTGGTTGAGATAACGAAAAACAAAACAAAACAAAACAAAAACCCAACTCTTTATAAAGATGAAGGCTGCCTCATCAATTGCCAAACACATTCATACACAGAAACTATCTCCCGGGAGAGAAGGGAGAGAGATTTCCTCTACAAGCTTAGGAAACAGCCACTCTCTCTGCTGTGACTCCTCTAGTGAATGGCAGCATCGTGCTGAACATTTCTGGTACATTTTAAAATCTACCCACTAGGGCCAAAACTCTACTATGAAGCTTAGGTTCTATTTCCATGGATATTACAGTACTGATTACACCAAAAAGAGCATATGCTTACATTTCAAATCATTAACATAAACAAGAAATTTCTAGCTTTGGAAGGGAAAAGAGAAAATTTTGTAGAATTATACTAAAATAATATGGAATATCTTAGAGAAATCAACTGCAATAAATGTTTTACAAATATTATATTATGTATAACAGAGTTATTTAGAATGCAGACTACTGGGGTGTGCAAACCTGGATTCTAGACCTTGCTGTTCCACTCACTAAATTTACCCTAGGTTCTCCATACCTCAAAGTCCTCATTTGAAAAAGAAAGCAAAGGATTATTCCTATTTCACAGAGCAATTCCCACTATGAAAACAGACAAAAGGTATAAGCACTATGCACAGTAATTGGTACAAAAACAGTGCTTAAAAAATTTCAGCTAATACCACTAAATAAATAATTGTAATTAATTACAATACCATCATTCCTTTTGTCAATAAAGAGGCTGTAGGTAAGGTATTAATTCCTATTTGAAGGACTCTACAGAGAATAACTCCATTTTTCAAATTCAGTAAAGTTTCAGTGAAGATGAAGAAAAGCTTTCGTACAGTGTTGTAAAATGAGTCTTCCGTTATATTTTCTCTAATGGAATACTATCCTGAAACGAATACACAACTTCAAATCTCAGTGTCTAAATTATTTCATATAGAACTGCTAACTGGGAAATAAGTTACACGAAATTAATAATTCTCAATTATTGGCTTGCATTAGAGCTGTTAGCTCCACTTTGTAGCTGTTTTGTAATCAGAGGACAAAGTTAATCAGATTATCATAAACTATGGTTGCATCTATGCTATCTTCCATTATCTCTATGATTTTTTTTAAAGGTAGTTACTGACACAAGGGCATGTGTAATTAATAGAATTAGCTAAAACTACTAATACAAAGAAGGAATTTTTTTAAAACATGGACCAAGCAAGATGTTTGCTCCAGTCTCATTTTTATTGATGGCATTATACCTTCAACTTCAAGGAACTGATACAGAGCTCAACTGAATTGCTTGATTTTAGTTTGAGGAAAACCCCAAAGGGTAAAAGACATACTACAAAATAATCACAAAGTAAGCATGCTGTACCACAGGGGAAACGAACACAGGAGAACTGAAATCTACTAAATAGACCATAAAGAGTGTTCGGAAGAGAGTGGGAGCGTATAAATTTGAGGACTTGGGATAGAGAGAGAAGACAGAACAAAACCAGCTTCACTGCTGGCATCCGTGAATGTAACATTTTTGGATAAATAATCCTTTACATTTGAACATGTACATTTAGCAGAAAATGTAGAAAAATTGAGACATCAATCTTTTATAATTCAGTGCTGAAAAATCTGTTTTAAATGATTAAAAGGTGGAGGTATAGATGAATCAAGAGTGGCCAAGGGTTAATAACTGCTGAAGTTGGGTAACAGATGTTAGAGATTCAGTACATGATGCTCTCTATAGCTTTGTATACGCTGGAAATTTTTCATAATAAAAAGTGAAATATGCAAAAAGACCAAAGTCTTCCTAAAATAAAACAAACAAACCCAAATGCTTCCCATCACCCATCACTGTCAGAGAGAATAAGAGGGAAGGAAAGAAGAAAGAAAGGAAGAAAGCTTTAAAAATGTCCATTCAGCCATTTTTATATAAATTTTCTAAAATAACTGATAGGTTAAATGTATAAAATTTCTCAGTGAAAATGTTCCACTATTGCTTAATTGCCATACTTATTTATAAATGCACATGTAACTACACATTTATTTGTAGTCACAATGATCAAAAATACAGGACATCCATATATCCTTAAGGGAGATCTCAACCTAGATGCCTCCCTCGGCAGATTCAGTAAAGCACACCATAAAGTACATTTGGAAAAGCACTGAGGGTCACCTCAATCTGAAAGTTACTTTTAATGTCAGTTTCTAAGGAAATACACTGAATGCTACATTTGTCATAAAACACACATATTAATGCACTAAAATCTTATTTAAATAGTTATATAGTTAACAGATACTCTAATTTTTCAAAAGCAGCCATGCAATATTGGAAAAATATTAATTTGTCTATTTTTCTCATCCCTCAACTTATAAATTAATATATTATAAAAATAAGAGTATATGACAATCACCTATTTAGGAAATATATATTATAATAAAATAAAACCAAAGTTTCATTTTCACTTCACATCCCCTACAGTTTGTGGGAAGCAGGCTGACATTTAACCCAAATTGAAAATTTCCATCTTGTTGTCCATATACAAACCAATACATTACACATGTTCTGTTTCTCTATCAAGAGCTTATTTTCCATGTGGAATAATTCAGAAATGTGGCTTTCAAATTTATGAAAAGAACATGTACTTCCACTCTCTACTAATGATTATGTCCACGCTGCACATTTCCATAAAAAAGCCTTGCCTCAAATTACTAATATGATAAATTTATTTAATTAAAGTTCACATTCAAAGAGGCAGTCTCCTCTGATGTTCAGAAGTTCCACTGAGGTACCAATTTTACACACATGTTGTCTTTTAATGACCTTTTTATTAACTACAGCACTCTATTCTTGCACTGAGGACTAGAATTAAATTAGAAGAAAATACTTCTGTTATTGCTTAAGATAATAAATGGAATGGTTCCAGGGGCAAAGGTCTGTCACCAGAAAACCTTCAAAAGTCAACCCCAGGGAATATAAAATGCACACTGATTCTCCTGTCCTATGAATAAAGGTTTAGTTATAAAAGAGGACAAAGTGATCCCTCTAGATCAGCCACTGTTGATGAAAAGCTGTAATTATAAAGCATGCTCAGACTTGTTTGGGCAGGTACATAATGTCCTCTCTTGGTGATACCCTCTGTAAACAAAACCATAAAATGCAAACTTCAGAACACAACTAGCATTAATTTATCTAAGTATAATTAGACAAGTATCTTATAATTTCATTTAAATAGATAATTTCTAATGAGGAATTCTATAACTTAATTTAAGAAATATATAAAAACTCTGATTTCAAATGTGGAAAAATAGAGTTCATATAGGAAGGGAGGGAGGGAGGGAAACAGAGCAGAACGCTGTGGGGCTCCTGGGCACAAAAGCCTTTCTGTGTTCCCCATTTTCTTGATTACAGGAAATAGGCTTCATTCGGCCTCCATGACCTTCCCTGAGGTCCAAGGAGCAGGTTCAAACAGTTGCTAATCAGGGAAGGGAGGGGATACAGAGAAAAAGGATGAACAGTTAAGAGAAACAATAGTGCAACCTTGGGGCAGGGTCCTGGTTCCCCCTCAAGGGATACACATAACAATAACTTTGAGCTGTTTTGCAGATACTGATACCCCACCACGTGGGAGAAGTTAACTACTGCTGTCCACAAACACAAAGACCCCAGATGGCTAGAACCAGAAGGTTGATGATGCTGACTCTCACTTACCTCACCACCAGCCAATCAGAAGAGTGTCCATGAGCTGACCACGCTCTGTTCCTTGAACACTATAAGACTCCTCACTAACCCTCTGGGGCAGAACACACAGTCTTGAGGGCATTAGCCCGCTGTGGCCCCCTTTGCCTGGCAAAGCAATAAAGCTATTATTTTCTACTTCACCCAAAACTCTGTCTCTGAGATTCAATTTGGTACTGATGTACAGAGGCCGAATTTCGGCTATAGGAGGTGGGCGGAAAAAAGGAGGATGAGGTCTCTGGCTTTCTGTAGCATGTTGAAGCATGGCTGGTATATGTGGAGGTACTGCTAGACTTGGAAAATGATCATTTTTTAATCATCATAGTAAAGATTTTATCAGACGTGAGTTATCAATGGATGTTAAATCTAGAGGGACCCTGAAGTGTGTCAGCTACAGACTGCTTATTGGCTGCAAGGGAGAAAAAAATAATTGTACAGTAAACAAGAAAGATTCCATTTTTAAGGCAGGGCTGGTGGCACTGTATTCTTCCAAATGTCAGTCATCAAAGACAGGCTATGGAAATGTTCTGGATAAAGGAGGCTGAAGAGACAGACCTCTTCAACTGAACACCCGACCCTCAACTGGACCCTGTCCTGGAGGAGGAAAGGCTATAAAGAATATTACTGTGTCCACAGAGACAAGTGTATGAAGAATGACAGATGACATAAAAGCACTACATCGAATTTCAATTATTGAGGTTGACAATTGAATTGTAGTTATGGAACAGAATGTCCCTAATCCAGGATAATATGCAGTAAACTATGTAGGGGTAAAGAGACATGATACATGTTAAAAACATGTGAATTTGGATAAAGGGTATACTGTGTTTCTTGTACTATTTTCATTTTTACAACTCCCCTGTTAAGTTTGAAATTATTTTAAAATAGAATGTTAATAGAACACATGGCACATGGATTGGCATTTGCTTTGCACATTTATTTTTTTCATTAAACAAACAAACGAAGCATTTACCAAGTGCTCCAGCTTAATAACTATTTGCTCATTTAATTCTTAAGATAGATCTTTGATATATGTACCTTCTTTTCACAAATAAGGAAACTAAGGCACAGACAGGTTTGCAAATGCCATGTAGCTCATAAGTGACAAGCCTAGATTCAAACCTAGTCTTGAGTCCAAAGTTCCTAATCTTATGACAACTCTATGTTTCACTGAATAATAGAATATTAGGTCAGTAGAAATAGCCAAGGAAGCTCAGGGATTTTAAAAAACACAGATGCCAATGAAGTAATACAATTATCCCCACAGATGGTTTAGAGGATGCCTACTTCAAAACAACTCCAGGTACTAAAACCCTTACCTACATAAACAACACTTAAAATTTGATGAAATCACACATTATGAAAATCATTTTCAAAACCAAAAAAAAAAAAAAATGATGTTTCCTGCACCCATGCAGGGCATTACCTTTTTACTTAAAATTCACAATTATTAAGAAAGAAAACAGTAAATGTAGTTTAAAAGGGAAGAGAATACAAATATTTAAAGTTGTGAGAATATTGATTACTATGGAAGACTAAACATTCAAAGTAATTTAAATTCCGATTCCATTACCATTTATAATATCTCAAAGTGGGACATTGTGAACATCACTGAATAGCTTACCTTGTTACCTCCTTGGTAACAACCAAGGAGGAGGACACTCTTGGCTCAGTACCTCACATAATAATACTTATCAACTGAATTCATAAGAGGAGAGGTGTAATAAATGTCTTAGAAATGTGTTCATCCCCTCAGGTTTTGATATTTCTAATAGGTTCTGACAAACAATAAAGATCATATTCATTGCATGATGCCACCACACGATGCTGAGCCACAGACACCCTCTGGGGTTTGTCGCAGGGTCGGGTTCACAGCTGCACTTCCTGCTTTCAGTGCAACTCTGCTCCCATCATAGCATCATGCCAGCCAGAGACATGGCTGCTTCTCTCTACTCATCCCTTAAGAGAATCTAGGCTCTGGGGCTTCCCTGGTGGCGCAGTGGTTGAGAATCCGCCTGCCAATGCAGGGGACACGGGTTCGTGCCCCGGTCCGGGAAGATCCCACATGCTGCAGAGCGGCTGGGCCCGTGAGCCATGGCAGCTGAGCCTGCGCGTCCGGAGCCTGCGCTCCGCAATGGGAGAGGCCACAACAGTGAGAGGCCCGCGTACCACAAAAAAAAAAAAAAAAAAAGAGAATCTAGGCTCTTTAAATAAAACTTTTCCTGACTATTTCCGACTCAAATGCTGTCATTCATTTATTAATAAATACCAACTTTTAGTATGCCCTCTCATTACTTTGAAAAGATTATTTAAATCTTATTGTAGAAATTGGATTTTTTTTACCAGTTTTATCATTTCCAACCAAACTGATTATAAACTCTTTGAGACCAGGGACTATGTAAGATATCTTTGCATTAATCATAGAGCTTAATAGCCTCTGGATGAATCAATTCAATATTTATTTACCAATTTTATTTTTGATTTGTCCCAAAGTTTCATACAGAAAGTTAAAATGACGTTAAACACTGTTTGACAATACTACTGATTACTTAAAAGAAAACAAATGGTGAGAATGTTCCTCTTCTCTCTGGTTAAAATATTCAGTTTCTTAAAAACCCAGTTCAAAGGAAGGCCTCATAAAATGTTCCAGGTATAAAGAATGGACTTGTGGTTTCGAAGGGAGAGGGGTGGGGGAGGAATGGATTGGGAGTTTGGGATTAGCAGACGCAAACTATTATATATAGGATGGATAAACAAGGCCCTACTGTATAGCACAGGGAACTATATTCAATATCCTGTGATAAACCATAATGGAAAATAATATAAAATATATATATATATATATATATATAAAACTGAATCACTTTCTTCAATAAAATTTTAGAAAATAAAAATTAAAAAATATAAAATGTTCCAGTTACCCTTTGTCTTCTCATGGTTGGGCTGTTGACAGTTTGAATCTCTATACTTAAAGTATGAAATAATAACAACAAACCAAAAAGTGTACATAAAATATGATCACAACTATAAAAAAATTATACTATAAAGCAACTAAAATGGCACATGTAAACATATTATGAATATCAGTCTTAAAATGGAAGCTTGGGTGGTTTTTCTCCTGTTTAATTTCTTTTAATTTAATTTTTATTTTATATTGGAGTATAGTTGATTTACAATGTTGTGTTAGTTTCGGGTATAGAGCAAAGTGGTTCAGTTATACATATATCCATTCTTTTTCATTTTCTTTTCCCATATAGGTTATTACAGAGTGTTGAGTAGAGTACCCTGTGCTATAGAGTAGGTCCTTGTTGATTATCTATTTTGTATATAGTAGTGTGTATATGTTAACCCCAAACTCCTAATGTATCCCTCCCTCCAACATTTCCCCTTTGGCAACCATAAGTTTCTTTTCCATGTCTGTAAATCTGTTTCTGTTTTGTAAATAAGTTCATTTGTATCATTTTTTTTTTTAGATTCCACATATAAGTGATATCTTATGATATATGTTTTTCTCTGTCTGTCTTACTTCACTTAATATGATAGTCTCTAGGTCCATCCTTGTTGCTGCAAATGGCATTATTTCCTTCTTTTTTAATGGCTGAGTAATATTCTATTGTATATATTTGTACCACATCTTTATCCATTCATCTGTCAGTGGACATTTTCATGGCTTCCTCCCCTTATCCAAAAATATTAAATATATATATATTTTTATATATACCATAAAGAGCATACATTACATTATGCTCTTTTTTTTTAATGGTTTAATGGCTGTTGATTCTTGTGTGTTTTATGTATCCCAAGGTTCATTATGAGATTTTTTTTTTTTTTTTTTTTTCATTATGAGATTTTTGAGGCCAGTGAATATCTTCTAGTTTTCTTTCCGCGACACCATTCCCAGGATTGTTTGGCACACAGCACTGCTTTGAAGTAGCAAGACTATCTTCACATTTTAACCAGGAGGTTTTTTACTTTATGTATGCTTACATGTGAAATATACATAATTTATGCACATTCACACAAAATAATGGACACACAAAAACATGAGATAGTTACCATTGTTCTCCTGCCCCTCCACTGGAAAGAGCTGGCTGAGCCAAAGTGGGGTCATTGTACCCTTCTCTGGGAATTTTTTGTTTTGGGGATCAGAACAATTATTAAGGTAATCTCTCTCTCTCTCTCTCTCTCTCTCTCTCTCTCTCTCTCCCCCTCTTGAATAAAACTGCAGGATGTACAACTTGAAAGCTGTTTGACACTCCAGGTTCCATTTCCTTTAAAACATTATCTATAATATGGATAAATAAAATTGACACACAGAACAAGGAAAAGGAAGGAGAGGAGGAGGAGGAGGAAGAAGAGAAAAATAATCCTATTATCACCTTAATTTATTTGTAGTAATTCTTACAAATAAGATCTTGTACTAATTTGTAATTATTGTAGTTTGTGTCCCTGGAGTCCATATTTTCACCCAATCCTGACACCCAAATGCCTTCCCACCTTTTCTTAAACTATTTTAAATGACTTGAAAGCTAGACTTATAAACTACTGCAATTAGCATTATCTTTCTGAGATAATAAAACTTTGCTCTTTCTGGTTAACTGTGGGCATGTTTTTTCCTTCACACACATCGCCCTGGGACCAGATGCCAGTGGGTTCTGTGTGGTACATCCTCCTGCCAGTCAGCACCTGTGCAGAACAGCACAGGTAAGAAGCCCAACCCTCAACACAAGCACTGACCCAAAGCACCACTGTCACAGAAACACACACCTGGGAGGTAAGAGGTGCAAGAGGAACCCAAACATGGCATTACCTCCTTGCAAAAGGGTGAGAAAATGAAACAAATGTGGAAAATCTACTACATTTTAACTTTTACAGTTTTGTTCCAGTTGCCAATCAGGCATTTGATGTCCTGTTACCTTGGAGGGCAGTGGGCTTGGACTCAAATATACTGAGTTCTGCCTCTTCACCAGCTCCAGGATGACAGACACATTTTGTAACCTTTCGAA
This sequence comes from Kogia breviceps, assembly GCF_026419965.1. Classification (NCBI taxonomy): domain Eukaryota; kingdom Metazoa; phylum Chordata; class Mammalia; order Artiodactyla; family Physeteridae; genus Kogia; species Kogia breviceps. Next base: position 62,547,130 of record NC_081319.1, read on the forward strand.
CTGCATCCAATCATTCATTCCACAAATATTTGTAGGCTTAGCATATGCCAAGTACTTTTATAGATACACAGCAAGAAAGAATTCTGCAGCCATGGAATTTACAATGCATCAGATGAGACAACAGGGCAGTAAGGATAGATATGTTAATAGTTTAAGTTCGTGACAAATGTCTTCAATAGCAGAAAAGATAGGAATGGGACAGAGGAGGGTCAGGCAGGAGAATCCCTGATTTAAGCTGGCCCTGGACAGCCACTCTGAGCTGAGGCAAGAATGAGGAAAGGGAGTGCAGAGCTCTGGGGGCAAAGCTCCCCAGAAAAGTAAATAGGGCAAAGGTCCTAAGACAGGAAAGAACCAACAGCTGCTCAAGGAAGAGAAAGGAAACCAGTGCTGCTGGACAATCATGAGCTGTGGAACAAACGTGGTGTAAAGTTAGACAGAGGAGGACAGGGCCAGAGAGGCTGTGACTCAGCTGCTGCAGTTCCTTCCAGAGCCACATGCCTGAAGACTCTGAAAGCAGCTGGATTACAGAGGAACCATGAAAGGGCAGTCATAACACTACCATCAAATTATTGTTAAACTGATAATGCGTGTAAAGTGTTAACAGACTACTTGGTGTACTATAATTCCTAAATAACTGTTAGGACTTACAATAACAAAACAATAACAAAAAGTTGTTGTTATTTTCCTCACGAATTCTCAAGTCTGCATAGTGAGACATGACCTAATCCTGAGACTCAAAGCGAACGTCAACTCCACTCAATGCCATGCAGATGTAATTGCTGCACAAGGCAGCTTTATAAAATAAGAACGATAAACAGGCAGTTTTCAAATGTCAAACGGATCATCTTCAAGTCCTCTCATACATCCATAACTGGAAACCTAGAATGCACGTTCTCATAGAAATGATGAATGTTAATTATTTTCCAAGGTAGCCCAGAGAGGTCTATTTAATCTAGAAGGTGTTAATACTTCCAGGCTATAGTTTTGGTCTGGGAGTCAGAGGTCCATATGATATGTAAGAGGAAAATAAACAGAAAAGGCCACCGTTTCCTGGGTGCTAAATTAGTACCAACATTATTCTAACTGGTAATTGATATAAGCTTATTTAACATCATGAACTAGATACTATTTGTATCCATGTTACAGATAAGACACTAAGAAAGGCAGGTCAACAACCAGGCCATGTACTCAGCCACTGCAGGGCAGGGAGTCAAAATCAGGCATTTCAAGCCAAGCCTGCTTTCTTTTAAACCCTCTTAACAACAATGCAATAGTTCATTTACTCTTATTCCTCATGCTTTAAAAAAAAAATTCTGTAGAAACAATCATTGTTTGCCTGTGAATCCTCATCAAGCTCTTTTTGGAGTGTATTCCTATATCCTGGTATATACAGGGCATCCTACTATACTATCCCAGGTAAAACCATCCTACAAACTTTTACACAACATGGTTAAATTAAATTGGTAAACTGAATCTTTAATAAAATCCTGCACTGACACAGATTAAAAAACTGAAGAAGACTCTTAGACTTTCAACAGCAGCTACAGCGGGCACCTCTGGCTGTGTAACCAGAGGGAACCGTCTGTTACTGTTTGGCCCAGTTTCTTACCTGCATCTACTTTTGAAGAACTTAATTTATTTTTTCTCCACAACTGCAAGAGGGGCAGCAATGCTAATCCAGCAGTCAGGGGAAGGGGCCAAAGCAGGCATTTCTGTGCACTCCGGATGCACAAGAGGAGAAACAATATGGAATATATGGATGGAAAATACTGGTTTCAGATAAATTGGGCAACTGTAGCCTAGTTATTTATGTTCTTTAACCCTCAGTCTCCCCAAATGGGGCTAGGAACTTATCCACCTAACGAGGCTGTTGTGCAGATGAGTAATAACAAGGTCGTGGGGAGGGGAAGCAGCAGCTACTTCACTAGGCGTGTCCCATGTGTCATGCGCTTTTATCGGTGATGCAGACGGATCTACCCTCAGAACTACCACAAGTGTCAGGTCAAGTATAATTTCCATTTTACAGAAGAGAAAATGAGACATGCAGAATGATAAGAACTTTCTCCAAGGTTATACAGTGTAAGCAGGGCCACTGGGATCTGAACACCGGCATCTGAATCTCAGTCCCAATCTTAACCACTAGGTGTAGCACTCTCCTCCACAAAGAGCACCAGCAAAGTGCATCTCCCCATCATCAACCCTCCTGTCGTGCTATTAGATAGACTAAGGACATGTGAAGCACTAGAACACTGACCTGCATATAACCAATGTTTCATATGCTAATTGCCTTCTCTGTTTTGCAAATAGTGTATTATCTGTTTGGATCTATTGAAACTATCAAAGGTCAGAATATTTGAAATAAATATGAAAGCAGATAAATTTTATAGAAATGTGAGGCATTTAACCCTCCTACAATAGACATTTGAATCTGTTATTACTAATTCTTATTTGTCCTTTAATAAATCATATTTATTTTGAATATTCACTGTGAATATTAAGTTAGTGCCAGAAAACCTTCAGGCAGTTTATCCTCCTCAACCCTCTGCTTATTTCCCCACTAAATAAGATCAGGAATACATTTTTCTTGCTGACGAGCAAGCATATTCTTCATATTCCCCCTCTTTTCCTGACCTGCTCAAGAGTTTCAAACCTCTTACTCAACCTGGTCTCTAACAAGCTTTTATTCTTGAAACAGTTAAGCCATGGAGCAAGCATCTTGCTTCTTCCCAGAAGCTGAACTCACAACCATCTCCTAGTCTTTACCTGATTACAAGAAACTTTTCTGCTCTGTAATCCCTGGGATGACCTGGCTTGGCCTCAATACTAAGGCAGGTTTAACTGGTTAGCAAATAATTTATGGACATGAATGATGTTCCCACTGGTGGCCCTGGGCAGTTGGCTCTGCTCTCCCACATCCCATCAGGGTAACCTCTCAGGTAAGGCAGCATCCTGGACGGTACCAGTGTGAAGGCAGAAATGGATCTTAGGTGATCAGGTTCAATGCCTCCTTTCAGAGGAGAAAAGGAGCAATGGGGAAGTGGATCTTTTTTCAAGGCCCCAGGTACCAAAGCACAGCCCAGGAGAGAAGCAGTCTCTGCTCCAACAGATGAGGAAGGGGACCTGGATGTGTTTCAAGCACCAGCTCAAAGCTTGACTATCTAAGAATACTTTTCTGATTCTAAAAAAAATATACGGTCACTAGAAAATTGGGGAATTACTAAAAATATAATGAAAATAACCATGGATAATTCCAGGATTCAGAGAGAACTTCTGGTGTACACAGTCCAATATTTATGCCAGGGGTACACTGCCTATGAAGTCTAATTTCCAAGGCAGCTCGAAGTGGTCAACATCACACAGGGGAGTCTGCTACCTGTCAGTGTGGGTGAGTGACCGGGCTGCCCAGCTGCTCTCAGGAAGACCCTGCAGTGCTTGGCAGGGAACCAGGGCTGCGCTGTCCAGGGGGTCTGAGGTGCAGGTCGAGCGTGGCCTCTCTGGCCTGGGCTCCAACGTCAATGAGATGCAAACACTGCTATGGATCTTGCAAAGCTCGTTTGAGGCTCAAAGTAATATGAACCTTAATCTTATAAAAACTCAGATTTATTTACATTGTGCTTCTGGAAAAAAGGGAAGAATGACTTTCTTATCAAATGCAATTCTTGGTCCCATTACCCAAATCTGATTGTCAGAGGAGCCTGAGCTAAGCTGTGTGTTTAGACTGAATGGAACTCAGTGGTAGCCACCTTCTGCCTCTTGCTAAGCTACACCAACCACACGGTTTGTCATTCCCAGTGCTTCAAAGAAAATGAAGATTCTACTTTGCCCTCATGCAGTTATCCACCCAGCTCTTAATCTCTGCTTCTCTTCTCCTGTCCAGAGAAAAGGTATCTGGCCTTTTCATCTGAAATGGCAGCAACCCCTTCTAAGACTGACTTGGAAACTATATTCTATAGGAAGTTCATTTTAAGAACAGTCTCAACCTCTCTGTGGCAAAACTGATCATGAGAAAAGTTCTCCTCAATTTTTAGGTTTGAGCATTTCCACTTCTATTGCTTTACTACCTTTATTTTAATTATAATGAGTCAGCATAATACCTAAATAAATTTTTCAGAACCAGACAAAATTAAGAAATACTTTATGAGAAAAAGTAATTTAGTGACAATTCATAACAGAGTTAGTGTAGCTTTTGTTTTCCAGTATCCTATTTTAAGGACTTTATTTCCTTTTCTCACAACCAGAGTTCTCTCCTCCTGAAAGCTAGACACTGGTATTACACCTAATTCTAGGCTACAAAACAGAAACACTTGCTCTTATTAGTCCATACTGCTAGCTTTTCATATGAAAAATAGAAGAGATTCCAAATTAATGTGCTAAAGTCATTTAAGTAGCAGTGTTTAAGTAGATTTAAACACACTAATAATTTTGCTCTTGACTTAAGATCTATAATTGCTCCTTTTTACTAAAAGAATAAATGTTCAACTCATTAGGGCATAAATTTCTTCATGACTTTGTCCCTGCCAGCTTCTCTGGTCTCACCTGTTCCACAGGTGCCTCTATACTCCTGCTCACCAGTTCTAAGCTGGAAGATCAGAATTAGCAGCAGCAGTTTTTCCATTTGATAGAAGCCCACCTGTCTCAATGAGTCACAACTAGTTAGCTCCCTTTTACAGTATGAGAAACATGTTACTAAAATGATACCAAAAGTCATTATGCACAATGAGTTACAACTAAGGAAATGTATGTATGTTCTACACAATGCTACTAATGCAGCTAAAAGTGAGGAGGCCTCAGAAGAAGAAAGATGAATGAACCATTTTCCATTACTGCAGAGTTAGACAGCAAGTGTTCTTAAAGCAGAAAGCAAGCAATTTTCTTTGTTACTATTTTAAATAAATCAGATGAGATTGCAAGAAATAACATTTAAAAATCATATATTACCCATCTATACCACAGGTAATTGGCTAATAGTATAAGAATTTCTGGATTTAGTATTTTAATCCAATAAATATTAATTCTAAGATCTTTATTGCTATCTTGTACATGGAGTACTAAATAGCTTATAAATTGGATAATTCTAAAAACACTTATGTGGGAATGATATTTTTCTCTACCCCCAAATGGCCAAAACAATCTTGAGAAAAAAGAACAAAGCTGAAGGTACCATGCTCCCTGATTTCAAAGTAAACTACAGAGCTACAGTAATCAAAACAGTATGATACTGGCACAACAAGAAACACATAAATCAATGGAAAAGAATAGAGAGTCCAGAAATGAAGCCACACTAAAATAGTCAATTAATCTACAACAAAGGCGGCAAGAATACATAATGGGGAAAAGGCAGCCTCTTCAATAAATAGTGTTGAGAAAATTGGACAGCTACATGCAAAAGAATCAACCTGGACTACTCTCTTACACCATGAACACAAATAAACTCAAAACGGATTAAAGATTTAAATGTAAAACCTGAAACCATAAAACTTCTAGAAGAACACAGAGGCAATACACTCTTTCCCTTGGTCTTAGCATTATTTTTTTTTTTTTTGGCTCTCTCCCCTAAGGCAAGGGATTTTTCCAAAGAAGACATAAATATGGCCAACAGGTACATGAAAAGATGCTGAGCATCACTAATCATCAGTTAAATTCAAATCAAAACCACGAGATACCACCTCACACCTTTCATAATGGCCATCATCAAAAAGTCTACAGATAATGAATGTTGGCGAGGATGTGGAGAAAAGGGAACCCTTGTACACTGATGGTGTGAATGTAAATTGGTGCAGCCACTGTGGAAAACAGTATGGAAGGTCTTCAAAAAATTAAAAATAGAATTATCATATGATCCAGAAATTCCACTCCTGGATATTTACCTGAAAAAATCAAAAACACTCATTTGAAAAGATACATGGACCCCTATGTTCGTAGTAGCATTATTTACAATAGCCAAGATATGAAAGCAACATAAGTGTCCATCAATAGATGAATGGATAAAGAAGAAGTGGCATAAATACACAATGGAATATTATTTATTCATAAAAAATATGTAATTTTGCCATTTGGGACAACATGGATGGACCTAGAGGGTATCATCCTATGTGAAATAAGTTTGGACAGAGAAAGACAAATACTGCATGATTTCATTTATATGTGGAATTTTTTAAAAAAACGAATGAATATAGCAAAATGGAAACAAGGTCATAGATACAGAGAACAAACAGGTAGTTGCAAGAGGGGATGGAGGTGGGGAAAGAGATAAATTGGTGAAGGAGATTAGGGGGCACAAACTTCCAGTTACAAAATAAATGAGTCACAGGTATGAAATGCACAGAGTGGGGAATATAGTAATTACTTAATACCTTCGTATGGTGACAGATGGTAACTAGACTTACCTTGGTCATCATTTTTAAATATACAGAAACATTGAATCACTACATTGTGTAACAGAAGCTTGCAAGTCAATTACACTTCAAAAACAAACAAACTCACAGAAAAAGAGATCAAATTTGTGGTTACCAGAGGAACAGGGTAGGGAGAGGGGGAACTGGATGAAGGTCATCAAAGTTATAAGATGAATAAATACTAGGGATGTAATGTACAACATGATACATATAAATAACACTGCTGTATGTTACATATGAAAATTGTTGAGAGTAAATCCTAAGAGTTCTCATGAAAAGAAAAAACTTTTTTTTCTATTTATCTTTGTACTTATATGAGATGATAGTTCATTAAACTAACTGTGATAATCATTTCACGATGAATGTAAGTCAAACCATTATGCTGTACACCTTTAACTTATACAGTGCTGAATGTCAATCATAACAAAACAAGGCGGAAAAAAAAGAGATCAAAATGTGACCATGAGTGTAAACATAAAAATTATATGAAAGAGGGACTTCCCTAGCAGTCCAGTGGTTGAGACTTCACCTTCCAAAGCAGGGGGTGTGGGCTCGATCCCTGGTCAGGGAGCTAAGATCCCACATGCCTCATGGCCAAAAAACCAAAACATAAAACAGAAGCAATATTGTAACAAACTCAAAAAAGACTTTAAAAAAATGGTCCACATCTGGGCTTCCCTGGTGGCGCAGTGGTTGAGAGTCCGCCTGCCAATGCAGGGGACACGGGTTCGTGCCCCGGTCCGGGAAGATCCCATGTGCCGCGGAGCAGCTGGGCCCGTGAGCCATGGCCACTGAGCCTGTGCGTCCGGAGCCTGTGCCCTGCAACGGGAGAAGCCTCAGCAGTGAGAGGCCTGCATACCACAAAAAAAAAAAAAAAAAATGGTCTACATCAAAAAATAAAAATAAAAAAATATATGAAAGAAACCTGATATTCATACAATGCCATACAGTGTATTTGCCAAGAAATTGCAAAGAAAGGGCTCATTAGTAACAGAATTTTATATCTGAATCTTCTACAACACTTGTGATAAGTATATTTTCTTCAACCTAATTTTTAAAAGCACATTAAATGAAATGAAATTTCCATTGGAAAAAGATCTAATCTACTTTCTACAGTAATTTTATAACATTTCTTACAAATGTATAATTCAGCACAAGATGTACAAAGTTTTTATGCTTAAAAAAGCACAATCTCTTTTAGGTATTTTTTGGATTTAGAAGGCTGTTGTAATATCAACTCTTTTTTTTCCATTACACAAATTATCAATTATATTTATTGAAAATATTTTTTAAAACAAGAGTTGCTGCATTTTGTCTCAACCAACTGTTATTCACGCATGACTAAGGTCCACTGCAGTGAAAGCAACATGTATTTTTGTTTAGCAGAATGATAATGTCTTAATTCCAACTAGAATAATTAATACCAATTGTTTTCATATTTTAACATTTAAAAATATAAGTGCATCTTTCAAACCACTGCAAATACACACATATTTTTTCAACTACTCTCTATAACGTAACTTTACAAATATATATAACTAATGGTTTCTTTAACTTGTGAAACAAGATTTCTTTAAATAACAATATCTATTGTTATCTCAACTACCACTCATATTCAATACTTTACAAACATTTGCACCAAGCCTTGAGTGAAATGGCCTTCCTTCATTGGTTTTATATCCTGCCTATAGAGTAACATTTATAATGAATTCATGCACTAAGCTGAGTTGTTCAAAACAGCTCAAGTCGGAAATTAATTTCAGAGATACAATCTGAACCCTCAGGATGAAAATCACAGGACATCACTGTCCTTCTTACTACATATAAAAGCACCAAGGGAAGCTTCCTTCTCAAAAACTACACTCAGATACATAGTCACATACATAATGCAATCAGAAAACATCACCATGATATTATTCCTCATTTAAAGTAAACCTGATTTCATATGACAACTTAATTGGATATCCAGATGAAGAAATGGAAAGATGTTAACAATATGTATTCTTTAAAATCACCTAAAATCAGGGTATAGAATGGTGTGCGCTCACCCCTTCTTACGAAAACACTGGAATCACGACCAACTGCTGAACAACCATCAACAAAAAAATGCTGGAACCTACCAAAAAAGATACCTTACATCCAAAGACAAAGGAGAAGCCACAATGAGACAGTAGGAGAAGCACAACAGCAATAAAATCAAATCCTATACCTGCTGGGTGGGAGACCCACAGACTGAAAAACAATTATACCACAGAAGTTCTCCCACTGGAGTGGACGTTCTGAGTCCCATGTCGGGCTTTCGAGTCTGGGAGTCCAGCAATGGGAGGAGGAGTCCCCAGAGAAATTGGCTGTAAAGGTCAGAGGGGTTGGATCACAGGACTTCCACAGGACTAGGGGAAACAGAAATTGCACTCTTGAAGGGTGCACACAAGTCTCATGCGCACCAGGATCCAGAGTAAAAAAGCAGTGACACCATAAGAGACTGGGCCAGACCTACCTGCTAGTGTTGGAGGTTCTCCTGCAGAGGCTGGGGGCAGCTGTGGCTCACTAGGGGTGGGGGAAAGACAATGGCAGCAGCAGTTCTGGGAAGTACTCATTGGAGTGAGCCCTCCCAGACAACACCATTAGCTGTACAAAACAGCCTGTATGCTCCAGTGCTGGATCGCCTCAGGCCAAATAACTAACAGGGAAGGAACACAGCCCCACCCATGACCAGACAAGTGGATTAAAGTTTTACTGGCCATGGCCCTGCCTGCCAGAGGGACAAGACCCAGCTCTACCCACTACCAGTCCCTCCCATCAGGAAGTTTGCACATGCCTCTTAAATAGCCTCATCCACTAACGGGCAGACAGCAGAAACAAGAAGAACTACAATCCTGCAGCCTGCAGAAGGGAAACCAAAATCACAGAAAGGTAGACAAAATGAAACAGCAGAGGATTATGTCCCAGATGAAGGAACAAGATTAAACCCCCAAAAAGAACTAAGTGAAGAGGAGATAGCCAACCTTCCAGAAAAAGAGAGTGAAAATGATCCAGGGTCTCAGAAAAAGAATGGAGACAAGGGCTGAGAAGATGCAAGAAATGTTTAACAAAGAACTAGAAAAACTAAAAACAGACAAATGGAAATGAACAATACAATAAATGAAATGAAAAACACTCTAGAAAGAATTAGTAGCAGAATAATGGAGGCAAAAGAATGGATAAGTAACCTGGAAGACAGAATGGTGGAAATCACTGCCACAGAACAAAATAAAGGAAAAAGAATGAAAAGAAATGAAGACAGTCTAAGAGACCTCTGGGACAACATTAATTTCACCAACATTTGCATTACTGGGGTGCCAGAAGGAGAAGAGACAGAGAAAGGACCTGAGAAAATATTTGAAGAGATAATAGCTGAAGACTTCCCTAACATGGGAAAGGAAACTGTCACCCAAATCCAGGAAGCGCAGAGTCCCAGGAAGGATAAACCCAGGGAAGAACATACAAAGACAGATAGTAATCAAACTGATAAAAATTGAAGACAAAGAAACAATATTAAAAGCAACAAGGGAAAAATGACAAATAATGTACAAGGGAACTCCCATAAGGTTATCAACTGATTTCTCAGCAGAAACTCTGCAGGTCAGAAGGGAGAAGCATGATATATTTAAAGTAATGAAAAGGAAGAAGCTGCAACCAAGAATACTCTACCCAGCAAGGCTCTCATTCAGATTTGACGAAGAAATCAAAAGCTTTACAGACAAGCAAAAGCTAAGAGAATTCAGCACCACCAGACCAGCTTTGCAACAAATGCCAAAGGAATTCCTCTAACTGGGAAAGAGACCAGCAACATAAAACAATGTTGTACATATATAGACTGCTATATCAAAACCTCATGGGAACAGCAAACCCAAAAACTACAATAGATACACAAAAAACAAAAAGCAACCTTAACACAACACTAAAGATGGTCATCAAACCACAAGATAAGAGAACACAAGAGGAAAGGAAGGAAAAAGACCTACCAAAACAAACCCAAACAAATTAAGGAAATGGCAATAGGAACTTACATATTGATAATTACCTTAAATGTAAATGGATTAAATGCTCCAACCAAAGATATACACTGGCTGAATGGGTACAAAAACAAGACACATATATATGTTGTCTACAAGGGAACCCCTTCATATGTAGGGACACATATAGACAAAAAGTGAGATGGAAGAAGTTATTCCATGCAAATGGAAATCAAAAGAAGGCTGGAGTAGCAATACTCAAATCAGACAACAGACTTTAAAATGAAGGCTCTTATAAGAGACAAAGAAGGACACTACATAATGATCATGGAATCAATTCTAGAAAAAGATATAACAATTGTAAATACATATGTACCAATATAAGAGCACTGCAATATATAAGGCAAATACTAACAGCCATAGAGGGAGAAACACAATAACAGTGGGGGATTTTAACACCCCATTTACATGAATGGACAGATCATCCAGACAGAATATCAATAAGGAAACTCAGATATTAAATGACACACCAGACCAGCTGGACTTACTTGATATTTACAGAGCATTCCATCCAAAAGCAGCAGAATACACATTCTTCTCAAGTGCATATGGAACTTTCTTCAGGACTGACCACATGCTGGGCAACAAAGCAAGCCTCAGTAAATTTAAGAAAACTGAAATCATATCAAGCACATTTCCTGACCACAATGCTATGAGATTAGAAATAAACTATAAGAAAAACACTGTAAAAACACAAACATGTGGAGGCTAAACAGTATGCTACTAAACAACCAATGGATCACTGAAGAAATCAAGAGGAAATCAAAAAATATCTACAGGCAAATGAAAATGAAAGCACAACGATTCAAAACCTATGGGACACAGAAAAAGAAGTTCTAAGAGGGAAGTTTATAGCAATACAATCTCACCTCAGTAAACAAGAAAAATCTCAAATAAACAATCTAACCTTACACCTAAAGCAACTAGAGAAAGAAGAACAAACCAAACCTAAAGTTAGTAGAAGAAAATGAATCATAAAGATCAGATCAGAAATAAATGACAAAGAAATGAAGAGGGACACTACATAATGATCAACGGATAGATCCAAGAAGAAGATATGACAATTTTAAATATTTATGCATCCAACATAGGAGCAAACCTCAATACATAAGACAAATACTAACATCCATAAAAGGGGAAATTGACAGCAACACAATCATAGTAGGGGACTTTAACACCCCACTTTCACCAATGGACAAATCATCCAAAATGAAAATAAAACAGGAAACACAAGATTTAAATGATACATTAAACAAGATGGACTTAATTGATATTTATAGGACATTCCATCCAAAAACAACAGAATACACATTTTTCTCAAGTGATCATGGAACATTCTCCAGGATAGATCATATCTTGGGTCACAAATCTAGCCTTGGTAAATTTAAGAAAAATGAAATCGTATCAAGTATCTTTTCCGACCACAATGCTATGAGACTAGATATCAATTACAGGAAAAGATCTGTAAAAAATACAAACACATGGAGGCTAAACAATACACAACTTAATAACGAAGTGATCACTGAAGAAATTAAAGAGGAAATCAAAAAATACTTAGAAAGAAATGACAGTGGAGACACAATGACCCAACACCTATGGGATGCAGCAAAAGCAGTTCTAAGGGGGAAGTTTATAGCAATACAATCCTACCTTAAGAAACAGGAAACATCTCAAATAAACAACCTAACCTTGCACCTAAAGCAATTAGAGAAAGAAGAACAAAAAAACCCCTAAGTTAACAGAAGGAAAGAAATCATCACCTGTGCTCCGCAGCAGGAGAGGCCACAGCGGTGAGAGGCCTGCGTACCACAAACAAACAAACAAACAAACAAAAAAAGAAATCATACAGATCAGATCAGAAATAAATGAAAAAGAAATGAAGGAAATGATAGCAAAGATCAATAAAACTAAAAGCTGGTTCTTTGAAAAGATAAACAAAATTGATAAACCATTAGCCAGACTCATCAAGAAAAAAAGGAAGACGACTCAAATCAATAGAATTAGAAATGAAAAAGGAGAAGTAACAACGGACACTGCAGAAATACAAAGGGTCATGACAGATTACTACAAGCAACTCTATGCCAAAAAAATGGAAAACCTGGAAGAAATCGACAAATTCTTAGAAATGCACAACCTGCCAAGACTGAACCAGGAAGAAATAGAAAATATGAACAGACCAATCACAAGCACTGAAATTGAAACTGTGATTCAAAATCTTCCAACAAATAAAAGCCCAGGACCAGATGGCTTCACAAATGAATTCTATCAAACATTTACAGAAGAGCTAACACCCATCCTTCTCAAACTCTTCCAAAAGATAGCAGAGGGAGGAACACTCCTAAACTCATTCTACAAGGCCACCATCACCCTGATACCAAAACCAGACAAAGATGTCACAAAGAAAGAAAACTACAGGCCAATATCACTGATGAATATAGATGCAAAAATCCTCAACAAAATACTAGCAAACAGAAACCAACAGCACATTAAAAGGATCATACACCATGATCAAGTGGGGTTTATTCCAGGAATGCAAGGATTCTTAAATATACAAAATCAATCAACGTGATACACCATATTAACAAACTGAAGGAGAAAAACCATATGATCATCTCAACAGATGCAGAGAAAGCTTTTGACAAATTCCAACACCCATTTATGATAAAAACCCTGCAGAAAGAAGGCATAGAGGAAACTTTCCTCAACATAATAAAGGCCATATATGAAAAACCCACAGCAAACATCGACCTCAATGGTTAAAAACTGAAACCATTTCCAGTAAGATCAGGAACAACAGAAGGTTGCCCACTCTCACCACTATTATTCAACATAGTTTTGGAAGTTTTAGCCACAGTAATCAGAGAAGTAAAAGAAATAAAAGGATTACAATTTGGAAAAGAAGAAGCTGTCACTGTTTGCAGATTACATGATACTCTACATATAGTATCCTAAAGATGCAACCAGAAAACTACTAGAGCTAATCAATGAATTTGGTAAAGTAGCAGGATACAAAGTTAATGCACAGACATCTCTGGCATCCCTATACACTAATGATGAAAAATCTGAAAGTGAAATTAAGAAAACACTGCCATTTACCACTGCATCAAAAAGAATACAATATCTAGGAATAAACCTACCTAAGGAGACGAAAGACCTGTATGCAGAAAATTATAAGACACTGATGAAAGAAATTAAAGATGATACAAATAGGTGGAGAAATATACCATGCTCTTGGATTGGAAGAATCAACATTGTGAAAATGACTCTACTACACAAAGCAATCTACAGATTCACTGTAATCCCTATCAAACTACCACTGGCATTTTTCACAGAACTAGAACAAAAAAATTCACAATTTGTATGGAAACACAAAAGACCCCGAATAGCCAAAGCAATCTTGAGAACAAAAAAATGGAGCTGGAGGAATCAGGCTCCCTGACCTCAGTCTATACTACAAAGCTACAGTAATCAAGACAGTATGGTACTGGCACAAAAACAGAAATATAGATCAATGGAACAGGAGAGAAAGCCCAGAGATAAACCCACACACATATGGTCACCTTATCTTTGAGAAAGGAGGCAAGAATATACAATGGAGAAAAGACAGCCTCTTCAATAAGTGGTGCTGGGAAAACTGGACAGCTACATGTAAAAGTATGAGATTAGAACACTCCCTAAAACCATACACAAATATAAGCTTAAAATGGATTAAAGACCTAACTGTAAGGCCAGAAAATATAAAACTCTTAGAGGAAAACATAGGCAGAACACTTTATGACATAAATCACAGCAAGATCCTTTTTGACCCACCTCCTAGAGCAATGGAAATAAAAACAAAAATAAACAAATGGGACCTAGTGAAACTTAAAAGCTTCTGCACAGCAAAGGAAACCATAAACAAGACCAAAAGACAACCCTCCGATTGGGAAAAAATATTTGCAAATGAAGCAATGGACAAAGGATTAATCTCCAAAACTTACAAGCAGGTCATGCAGCTCAATAACAAAAAAAATCACAGGCAAATTCTATCAAAAATTTAGAGAAGAGCTAACACTTATCCTTCTCAAACTCTTCCAAAAGATAGCAGAGGGAGGAACACTCCAAAACTCATTCTATGAGGCCACCATCACCATAATACCAAAACCAGACAAAGACGTCACAAAGAAAGAAAACTATAGGCCAATATCACTGATGAACACAGATGCAAAAATCCTCAACAAAATACTAGCAAACAGAATCCAACAGCACATTAAAAGGATCATACACCATGATCAAGTGGGGTTTATCCCAGGAATGCAAGGATTCTTCAATATACTCAAATCAATCAAAGTGATACACCATATCAACAAACTGAAGGAGAAACACCAAATGATCATCTCAACAGATGCAGAGAAAGCTTTTGACAAAATTCAACACACATTTATGATAAAAACCCTGCAGAAAGTAAGCATAGAGGGAACTTTCCTCAATATAATAAAGGCCATATAGGACAAACCCACAGCCAGCATTGTTCTCAATGGTGAAAAACTGAAACCATTTCCACTAAGATCAGGAACAAGACAAGGTTGCCCACTCTCACCACTCTTATTCAACCTAGTTTTGGAAGTTCTAGCCACAGCAATTAGAGAAAATAAAGAAATAAAAGGAATCCAAATAGGAAAAGAAGAAGTAAAGCTGTCATTGTTTGCAGATGACATGATACTATACATAGAGAATACTAAGGATGCTACCAGAAAACTACTAGAACTAATCAATGAATTTGGTAAAGTAGCAGGATACAAAAGTAATGCACAGAAATCTCTGGCATTCTTGTACACTAATGATGAAAAATCAGACAGTGAAATTAAGAAAACACTCCCATTTACCATCGCAACAAAAAGAATAAAATATCTAGGAATAAACCTACCTAAGGCGACAAAAGACTTGTATGCAGAAAACTATAAGACACTGATGAAAGAAATTACAGATAATACAAATAGGTGGAGAAATATACCATGTTCTTGGATTGGAAGAATCAACATTGTGAAAATGACTCTATTACCCAAAGCAATCTACAGATTCAATGCAATCCCTATCAAATTACCACTGGAATTTTTTACAGAACTAGAACAAAAAATTTCACAATTTGTATGGAAACACAAAAGACCCCGAATAGCCAAAGCAATCTTGAGAACGAAAAATGGAGCTGGAAGAATCAGGCTCCCTGACTTCAGACTATACTACAAGGCCACAGTAATCAAGACAGTATGGAACTGGCACAAAAACAGAAATATAGATCAATGGAACAGGATAGAAAGCCCAGAGATAAACCCACACACATATGGTCACCTTATCTTTGATAAAGGAGGGAAGGATAGACAGTGGAGAAAAGACAGCCTCTTCAATAAGTGGTGCTGGGAAAACTGGACAGCTACCTGTAAAAGTATGAAATTAGAACACTCCCTAACACCACACACAAAAATAAACTCAAAATGGGTTAAAGACCTAAATGTAAGGCCGGACACTATCAAACTCTTAGAGGAAAACATAGGCAGAACACTCTATGACATCAATCACAGCAAGATCCTTTTTGACCCATCTCCTAGAGAAATGGAAATAAAAACAAAAATAAACAAATGGGATCTAATGAAACTTAAAAGCTTTTGCACAGCAAAGGATACTATAAATAAGAGCAAAAGACAACCCTCAGAATGGGAGAAAGTAGTTGCAAATGAAGCAACTGACAAAGGATTAATATCCAAAATTTATAAGCATCTCATGCAGCTCAATAACAAAATAACAAACAACCCAATCCAAAAATGGGCAGAGGAACTAAATAGACATTTCTCCAAAGAAGATATACAGATTGACAACAAACACATGAAAGAATGCTCAACATCATTAATCATTAGAGAAATGCAAATCACAACTACAATGAGATATCATCTCACACCAGTCAGAATGGCCATCATCAAAAACTCTATAAACAATAAATGCTGGAGAGGGTGTGGAGAAAAGGGAACACTCTTGCACTGCTGGTGGGAATGTAAATTGATACAGCCACTATGGAGAACCGTATGGAGGTTCCTTAAGAAACTACAAATAGAACTCCCATATGACCCAGCAATCCCACTACTGGGCATATACCCTGAGAAAACCATAATTCAAAAAGAGTCATGTACCAAAATGTTTATTGCAGCTCTATTTACGATAGCCAGGACATGGAAACAACCTACATGTCCATTAACAGATGAATGGATAAAGAAGATGTGGCACATATATACAATGGAATATTACTCAGCCATAAAAAGAAATGAAACTGAGTTATTTGTAATGAGGTGGATAGACCTGGAGTCTGTCATACAGAGTGAAGTAAGTCAGAAGGAGAAAAACAAATACCGTATGCTAACACATATATATGGAATCTAAAAAAAAAAAAAAAAAAATGTCATGAAGAGATTAGTGGTAGGATGGGAATAAAACACAGACCTACTAGAGCATGGACTTGAGGATATGGGGCGGGGGAAGGGTAAGCTGTGACGATGTGAGAGATTGGCAGGGACATATACACACTACCAAAATTAGATAGCTAGTGGGAAGCTGCAGCATAGCACACAGAGTTCACCTCTGTGCTTTGTGACCACCTAGAGGGGTGGGATAGGGAGGGTGGGAGGGAGGGTGACACAAGAGGGAAGAGTTATGGGAACATATGTATATGTATAAGTGATTCACTTTGTTGTAAAGGAGAAACTAACACACTATTGTAAAACAGTTATACTCAAATAAAGATGTTTAAAAAACAAAAAAACAAAGAATCCAATCCCAAAATGGGCAGAAGACCTAAACAGACATTTCTCCAAAGCAGATATACAGACTGCCAACAAACACATGAAAGAATGCTCAACATCATTAATTATTAGAGAAATGCAAATCAAAACTACAATGAGATATCATCTCACACCAGTCAGAATGGCCATCATCAAAAACTCTATAAACAATAAATGCTGGAGAAGGTGTGGAGAAAAAGGAACACTCTTGCACTATTGGTGGGAATGTAAATTGATACAGCCACTATGGAGAACAGTATGGAGGTTCCTTAAACAACTACAAATAGAACTAACATACAACCCAGCAATCCCACTACCGGGCATATTCCCTGAGCAAATCATAATTCAAAAAGAGTCATGTACCAATATGTTCATTGCAGCTCTATTTACAGTAGCCAGGACATGGAAGCAATCTAAGTGTCCATCAACAGATGAATGGATAAAGAAGATGTGGCACATAGATACAATGGAATTTTACTCAGCCATAAAAAGAAATGAAATTGAGTTATTTGTAGTGAGATGTATGGACCTATAGTCTGTCAGCGTGACGCAAGTCAGAAAGAGAATAACAAATACCGTATGCTAACACATATATATGGAATCTAAGGGGAAAAAAAAGGTCATGAAAAACCTAGGGGTAAGATGGGAATAAAGACACAGACCTACTAGAGAATGGACTTGAGGATATGGGGAGGGGGAAAGGTAAGCTGTGACAAAGTGCCAGAGTGGCATGGACATATATAAACTACCAAACGTAAAATAGATAGCTAGTGGGAAGCAGCCACATAGCACAGGGAGATCAGCTGGGTGGTTTGTGACCACCTAGAGGGGTGAGATAGGGATGGTAGGAGGGAGGGAGACTCAAGAGGGAAAAGATATGGGAACATATGTATATGTATAACTGATTCACTTTGTTATAAAGCAGAAACTAATAAACCACTGTAAAGCAATTATACTCCAATAAAGATGTTTAAAAAAAAGAGCTAATCAACACACACACACACACACACACACAAAAGAAATGAAGGAAACAGTAGCAAAGATCAATAAAACTAAAAGCTGGTTCTTTAAGAAGATAAACAAAATTGATAAAGCATTAGCAAAACTCATCAAGCAAAAAAGGGAGAAGACTCAAATCAGTGGAATTAGAAATGGAAAAGGAGAAGTAACAACTGACATTGCAGAAATACAAAGGACTATAAGAGACTAGTACAAGCAACTGTATGCCAATAAATGGATACCCTGGAAGAAACGGACAGGTTGTTAGAAAGATACAATCTCCAAAGACTGAACCAGGAAAAAATAGAAAATACGAACAGACCAATCATAAGCACTGAAATTGAACCTGTGATTAAAAAAATTTCCAGCACACTGAAGTCCAGGACCCAATGGTTTCACAGGTGAATTCTATTAAATATTTAGCTAAGAACTAACACCTATTCTTCTGAAATTTTTCAAAATAATTGCAGAGGAAGGAAAACTCCCAAATTCATTCTATGAGGCCATGACCACACGGATAGCAAAACCAGACAAAGATACGAAACAGAAAAAGAAATTACTGGCCAATATCACTGACAAATATACACACAAAAATCCTCAACAAAATACTAGCAATCCGAATCCAACAATACATTAAAATGACCATACACCATGATCAAGTGGGATGTATCCCAAGGATGCAAGGATTTTTCAATATCTACAAATCAATCAGTGTGATACACCACATCAATAAATTGAAAAATAAAAACCATATAATCATCTCAGTAGCTGAAGAAAAAGCTTTTGATAAAATTCACCATCTATTTATGATAAAAACTCTCCAGAAAGCGGGCATAGAGGGAACCTACCTTAACACAATAAAGGCCATATAAAACAAACCTACAGCTAACTTTATACTCAATGGTGAAAAGCTGAAAGCACTTCCTGTAGGATCAGGAACAAGACAAGGATGTCCACTCTTGCCACTTTTATTCAACTTACTTTTGGAAGTCCTAGATATGCCAATTAGAGAAGAAAAAGAAGTAAAAGGAATCCAACTTGGAAAAGAAGAAGTTAAACTGTCACTGTTTGCAGATGACATGCTATTGTATACAGAAAGGCCTAAAGATGCTACCAGAAAACTACTAGAGCTCATCAATGAATTTGGTAAAGTTGCAGGATACAAAATTAATACACAGAAATCTGGTGAATTTCTATACACTAACAATGAAAGCTCAGAAAGAGAAATTCAAGAAACAATCCCATTTACCATTGCATCAAAAAGAATAAAATACCTAGGAATAAACCTACCTAAGGAGGCAAAAGACCTGTACTCAGAAAACTATAAGACACTGATGAAGTCAAAGATGACACAAACAGAGGGAGAGATATACCATGTTCTTCGACGGCAAGATTCAATACTGTGAAAATGACTATAGTACCCAAAGCAATCTACAGATTCAGTGCAATCCGTATCAAATTACCAATGACATTTTTTACAGAATTAGAACAAAAAAATCTTATAATTTGTATGGAGACAAAAAAGACCCCGAATAGCCAAAACAATCTTGAGGGAAAAAAATGGAGCTGGAGGAATAAGACTACCTGACTTCAGACTATACTACAAAGCTACAGTGATCAAGACAATATGGTACTGGCACAAAAAACAGAAATATATATAAATGGAAAAGGATAGAAAGCTCAGAGATAAACCCATGCACCTGTGGTCAACTAATCTATGACAAACGTGGCAAAGATATACCATGGAGAAAAGACAGTCTCTTCAATAAGTGGTGCTGGGATAACTGGACAGCTATATGTAAAAGAATGAAATTAGAACACTCCCTAACACCATACACAAAAATAAACTCAAAATGGGTTAAAGACCTAAATGTAACACCAGTCACTATAAAACTCTTAGAGGAAAACATAGGAATAACACTCTTGGACATAAATCACAGCATGATCTTTTTTGATCCACCTCCTTGAGAAATGGAAATAAAAACAAAAATAAACAAATGGGACCTAATGAAACTTAAAAGCTTTTGCACCTTAAAGGAAACTATAAACAAGATGAAAAGACAACCTTCAGAATGGGAGAAAATATTTGCAAATGAATCAATGGACAAAAGATTAATCTCCAAAATACATAAACAGCTCATGCAGCTCAACACTACAGAAATGAATAACACAATCCAAAAATGGGCAGAAGACCTAAACAGACATTTCTCCAAAGAAGACATACAGATTACCAAGAGGCACATGAAAAGCTGCTCATCATCACTAATTATTAGAGAAATGCAAATCAAAACTACAATGAGGTATCAGGTCACACCAGTTAGAATGGGCATCATCAGAAAATCTAAAAACAACAAATGCTGGAGAGGGTGTGGAGAAAAGGAATCCTCTTGCACTGTTGGTAGGAATGTAAATTAATACAGCTACTATGGAGAACAGTATGGAAGTGCCTTAAGAAACTAAAAATAGAACTACAATATGACCCAGAAATCCCACTACTAGGCATATACATAGAGAAAACCATAATTCAAAAAGTCATGCACTTGTTAGAATTTATTCTCAGACTTCAACGTAGACTTACAGAAGCAAATATCCAGAATTAGAACCTGGGAACCTGCTTTTCTTACAGTTTCCAAGTAAGAATCTTAACATCAGTTTACTGAATGCTGATAGTCTGTCTTTGCAAGAATACAAGATACAAAAATATATATAAACTTCTATAAGTGGCCACAAAGTGACCATTTCTATATTTCTCAATCCCGAGTTAATTTCTGCAACATCTCCCATTTCACAGTCTATATCCAAAGTTGGTCTCCCCAATCAGATAAATTTAAATATGGGTTTGTTATCAGTTGCTGATAATTAAATTATTAATTTTTGAGAGAAATTACATAGTAATGATATATTCAAAAGGAAGTTCATGAAAGATTAGAGACAGATATAGAAGTATTATGGGTGAAAAGAGATAATGTTAGACCTGTGTTTAAAAAGTGGACAGAGACTAAATTACATAAGATTGACACAATGCTGTATGTTTTCAAACTGTATACATTAAGGTTTATTATACTACACTCCTTACTTTTATCAATGTTTGAACTTTTCTGAAATCTACTTTATAAAGCACTAAGATTGTTGGTAGTAGAGGTATCTCTTCTTACACTTCTTCTTGGTTCAGCTTTCCAGCCCTCCTGCAGTTTAGGGATGGCCATATAATTAAATTCCTAACAATGAAATATGAGCAAAAGTCATTTTTGTTGTGTTCCTGGTCTAGGACTTTAAAGAGAAAAAGCCTCCTTCCTAGTTATTCTCTTTCATTTTTTTCCCTGCTAGAACCTGGGTGTGGTGAGCCAATCTCAACAAGGCACCCACCATGGCAACACCCTATGATGCTGTTGGAGCCCCCAAAGGAATGACTGGGTTTTGACTGAATGATTGGAAAAGAGTCATCCACAAGTCTTAAAAAAGAAAACCAAAACCTTGAATGGTTATGTGAATAAGAAATAAACTAATTTTGTGTTAAGCCATTATACTTTTGAGTCATTTTTATAGCAGTTTAGCCTATCCTAATGAATATCATGAGAATTTGTTGCGTATGCTTTTCTGAAAACAAAATAAAGCTAATTTAAAGGTTAGAAATTTTTAGAAAAAACATTAAATATTAATCCAAAATAATACTGATAGAGTAATTATTAGATTATTTACAAAAGTCATAATATCTCTTGAGATATAAATGTAGCTAATTATAGATGATGTTAATGTTCAAAGGAAATTGTGTTAATGAAGATGTACTATTAAACTAGTTGTGATTAAATTACATGATCAAATTATTGTATCGTTATTGTACCGCTATTGTGTCGTGTAGGCTTTTGTTATAAAATTAAAATTATAAAGTTCATGTTCATAGTACATAATCTGCTGTTTTTAGGAAAAACTAACGTTAACAAAGCATAATAATAGCTTATGTAGTAATTATTTTATATTTGTTATTCATTTACTCTATTTTATTGAGCACATACTGTAAGCAAATAACTGATCATTCATCACACAGTCTATTAGCAAAAATGAAAAAAAAAATATGCAAATATAGTACAAAGGATTTAGTGTCACGTAGGGCTAAAAGCAAGTGACCATGAACTCAGTAGTCAGATAAATTGGGGACTTGGTGTGATAACTTTAATTATGTTCCATCCAAGAAATGAGTGCACAGAATTTTTGAACATTTCAATGATGTGTATGTATATACATATATATGTGTACACACACACAGAGCAGTAATGAAAAGCATCAGTATCAATTTTATCTGGATCCTCAAAACAATAGATGCTATCAATAAAACCCAAAATGAATGTCAAACCATCACACAGAATCTCTCAGGTTTGGTTGCTTGACAATAGATTCCCTGATGGAGTTTCACATGCAGGATATTTGTTAGGGATAACTCTTGTGGAAAAGAAAGGGAAATGAAGAAGGACTGGGAAGAAGTTATCCTGAAATGAAGGCCCTGCATACCCTCAGTCAGTCCCATCAAGAGCTCTGTAACAATATGGCTTGTCAGAGGTGTCCTGCAGAGGCTCAAAATAGCTGCATTTTTATACCTCTGGCTGATGCAGCCTGTATAGGGAAGGGACCAGTTGGTAAAAGTGGTTCTATGAAGTTGAGACAAACCTTGAAATAGATAACAGCTGGAAAATGTATTGGTACCTGGCACAATTTCTTCCCTTTGACAGGAATCTAGGGGTCAAATCCCCATGTTCCCTTGAACTTGGAAGATATAGTGAACTAGGGTCTTCCTCTGAACTAATATGATTTAAAAATGTGAATGCTTTATAAATGAACTGGCTATGAAAGAAGGAGAGGTGGCTGGGTTAGGATTGGTACCATATCGCATGGTTTGTCAGAGCAAAGGATGCTTAGAACACATACCCCACGTACCAGGTAAGAGCTATGAACTGTAGGGAGCTAGCATGGGGTGCATAGCACTCTTCAAGACAGCTTGCTAAGGGGATGAGAAACCTCAATAGAAAGCACCCAGATGTGTACCCCCAGATATCTAGGCATCAACCAAGGAGTTGAAAACAACAAGCCAGAAAAAAGATGCATGTTAATTAATGAACTCAAGTTGTCTTTATCACTAGAAGTGCCTAAAAATATATTTTATTATTTGAGAATCATCAGAAGAATATAGAATGCATCCTAGTTTCTTCTAGAAATACAGGGAAAAATTCATCTTGCAGAATAAGATAAATGGAGAGTGATAGAAAAGTTTCAGGTTCTTTTCTCATTATTTTCTCTGCACCCTACTTGTTCAACAAAATAGTGTATTCACACTGAACTTCATATTTTTATGCTTGCTTACATCATTTTGCTTAAATTATGTGTAAAAACTATATTTTCTAAAATAGGAAGTAAGGTTAAATTAAAAAAAAAAAAAAAAAACAACTCATGCACCCCAATGTTCATTGCAGCACTATTTACAATAGCCAGGTCATGGAAGCAACCTAAATGCCCACTGACAGATGAATGGATAAAGAAGATGTGGTACATATATACAATGGAATATTACTCAGCCATAAAAAGGAACGAAATTGGGTCATTTATAGAGACGTTGATGGACGTAGAGACTTTCATACAGAGTGAAGTAAGTCAGAAAGAGATAAACAAATATCATATATTAACGCATATATGTGGAATCTAGAAAAATGGTACAGATGAACCAGTTTACAAGGCAAAAACAGAGACACAGATGTAGAGAACAAATGTATGGACACCAAAGGGGGAAAGTGCGGGGTGGGGGGGGGTGATGGTGGTGGGATGAATTTGGAGACTGGGATTGACATATATACACTAATATGTATAAAATAGATAACTAATAAGAACCTGCTGTATAAGGAAGGAAGGGAGGGAGGGAAGAAGGAAGGAAGAAAGAAAGGAAGGAAGGGAGGGAAGAAGGAAGGAAGGAAGGAAGGGAGGAAGGAAGGGAGGGAAGAAGGGAGGGAGGGAGGAAGGGAGGGAGGGAGGGAGGGAGGGGGGAAGGAAAAAAGAAAGATTGCTATTATCCTAAGATCAGTTCTGTTTTCTCTTAGTCAAAGTTATTTTGGTTGCAAATAACATAAAACAATCAGAGCCACCTTAAATAATTATCAGAAAAGTGTGTATCTTGGAAAAATCCTGTGGCTTCTTAAGGAAGTAAGGTTAGCTGGGGCCCTGGAAAGACCTCCTTGGAATGGCCTCAGTCTGTGTATCTGTTTTGTTCTGAAGAACAGACTTACAACCCCAGAGTCTACCTTTCCGCTATATCAGGAACCAACCCAAACTGGGTGACCTCTTTCCTTTAATGCCAATTTCTCACCAGAAAAAGTCGGGTGGCTGCTCTGATCCCTTTGGGAGCAGCCAAGTGAACAAGGGTGAGTAATTCAATGCCCTGAAGAAGCGGGTCAGGGTTTTAAGAGAATATGGGTCAAAAAAAACTTAGAGAATCCTGTGAAACATCAATTATATGATATCAGTCATCAGGAACTAGAAAGTGAATTGCATCTAAGAAAGTTGTACTTATTTTTTCATTTCTAATTGGAAGTAGTCAAAATGAGCTACTAAGAGTAAACATCAGACACTTCAGAGACTTTTTTTCTCTCCTCATTCACCTAATATGGATCTTAAAACTAATACTGTGAAAGTCTGATACATATATAAAAAAGACATTTTCTTTCAGGGATTTAAATATGTCTATAAACTATTATTTAACATAAATCATACACTAACATTTCATGTTCAGACAAATTTCAAAAGCAGTTTTCCTTTATGGTAAATAAAGAATTATTGTCTGATACTATGAAATTTTTTAAATGAGATAAAATTGATATTCATAAATCATCTAATCCAAACTTCCATTTCCAAGGAAGTATCAACATATATCTTTTGAGAAAAACAAAATCGTTATTTTTCCTTTTCTCAATTTTCTATAGGAGGTTTTAAATATCCCCATAGGAACCGACTTCAGTACTTCACAAGGCTATCTCACTTGATGGCATGTAAATTCATTTTACTTCTTGTCCAGATCCAAACAGAAATTGTCCACTACATCCCTATTTCTAAAACCCAGAACACAACCATTTTCTTTCAGGAAGTAGCCTTCCTGACTGTATAAACACACTCCCCCAAGAATTACCTTGTCAGAATCCAGCACTGATGTACTGTGTCAGTCTGGATCATTGTTAAATCTTCTTTTTGGCTATTAGTGTTGACACGATGGGCACCTGCGTGTTTACGAAATCATAGTGGTATGGTACCTGTGCTTTAGGAATTAGTCTAAAGTCACCAGTCACTTATGCCCTCGGGCAGTTTCCAAAGCTATGTCACATTTCAGGGTAATTGCGATGCTGTCTCTTAATATGCCACTGATGATCAAGAGGTATCAATGGGCTATCACTGTGGATGGAGATGTTGGTCCCAGTTGTTTGTCTGCAGGTGTACCTCTTTTACCCAGGGTAGGTTTGTCAATTCTGTACAGTGTATTGTTTCTGTACAATATATTTTTTACCTGCAAAAATAGAAAAAGCATATAACCTACTATCTAAAATTATATGTTCTTTTTTTTAAAATAAAATGTGGTTTTTTTTGTTTGTTTTTTGTGGTACGCAGGCCTCTCATTGTTGTGGCCTCTCCCGTTGCGGAGCACAGGCTCCGGACACGCAGGCTCAGTGGCCATGGCTCACGGGCCTAGCCGCTGCACGGCATGTGGGATCTTCCCGGACCGGGGCACGAACTTGTATCCCCTGCATCGGCAGGCAGACTCTCAACCACTGTGCCACCAGGGAAGCCCTAAATAAAATGTTTAATGCATCTACTTTACCCACTATTTTGTGATTCTAGAACCTATTTTGCTAGTGAGGACAGGGCAATTGTTCACATTTTACTAGATATCACTACTGCTGAGTAGCAGCAAGTACCTTACTTCTTTATTGAAAGAATGTTATCCTTGTCATAGTCAGTAAACTTCAAGGCCTCTGGAATGGCTAGTCTCCTCCTCAGTTACAGTAAGGAAAGTGTATTCATAATGTTCTTAAAAGATTATGTTCTAAATTCTGAGGAAATGGCAAAAAATTCATATAGCTATATATAATTTTAAAGCACAGTCCAAAAACATATCATGCTTAATCATTCTAAGGCAGCCATTGTTCCCTTTGCATTGGAACAAACATACTGAGGATCAATATTGCAGACAGTTCACATATACTTAGACACTATGATCTTTATTTCTCTATATTTTATCTTCTTAAACACTATACTATATCTTTAAACACTTTAAACATTATAATGAGCAAAATAAAATCTTTTCAGTAAATGATACTGGATAATTAAATCTTAATAAAAAAAATAAGAACTTTGACCCTATCTTGACACCATATACAAAAGTTACCTCTAGATGTGTCATAAGCCTATACTTAAAAGCTAAAACCATAAAGCCTCTAGAAAAAAATATTGAGAAGACCCTTTGTGACTTTGAGGTAGGCAAAGATTTCCTAGGGAGGACACAGCACTAAAGTATAAGAGAAAAACAATGAATTAGACTTCAGAAAAAAATTAACTTCTGCTCTTCAAAAGACACTTAAGAAAATTAAAAGCTAAGCCACATATTGGGAAAAAATATTTGCAGTATGTATACCTCACAAAGGATGCAAATCCAGAATATACAAATTACTCCACCAACAATAAAAAGACCAACAATCCAATTAAAAGTTTGTCAACATTCTAACCAATTGTTTCAAGTAAGATAACAGATACAAATTGCCAAAAAGCATTTGAAAGCATGTTCAACATCATTAATCATCAAGGAATTGCATATTAAAAGGGGAAAGGGGGGGATAAATTAGGAGTTTGGGATTAACATATACACACTACTATGTATGAAATAGATAACCAACAAGGACCTACTGTATAGCACAGGGAACTATACTCAGTAACTTGTAATAACCTATAATAGAAAAAAAATCTGAAAAAATATGTAAAAATAACTGAATCACTTTGCTGTACATCAGAAACTAACACAACATTGTAAATCAACTATACCTCAATAAAAAAATAAAATTTAAAAAAGATTCAAACAAACAAACAAACAAAAACTACAATAAGTTACCACTTGAAATACTAGAATACCTGTTGTTAAGACTGAGAACTTCAGGTACTGGCAAGCAAGTAGAATAACCAGAGTTTTCATAAAATGTTGGTGAGAGATAATTATTTTGCAATCCCATATAATATAAATAAGGTTTACCATACACACACACACACACACACACATTCTAAGACATAGCAATTCTGTTTTATGTAAAGAGAATGCATGTCCACAAAAATCTTGCACATGAACATTCACAGCAGCCTATTCATAATAAGCATAATAAGCTATCCCTGAAAACAGCCCAGATGTCCATTCACAAGAGACTGGATAATCAAATTGTGAGATATTGATACAATGGAACATTATTCAGCAAGGAAAAATAAACTATTGATAAATGTAGCAACATGGATAACTTTCAATATGTTGAACTTCAGAAGAAGGAAGAGGGGGGAGCGAGAAGATGGTGGAAGAGTAAGATGTGGGGAATCACCTTCCTCCTCACAGATACATCAGAAATACATCTACACGTGGAAATTCTCCTATAGAACACCCACCGAACGCTGGCAGAAGACCTCAGACCTCCCCAAAGGCAAGAAACTCCCCATGTACCTGGCCGTGTGGATTAAAGGCTCTTGGCACTCCAGCCAGGTGTCAAGGCTGTGTCTCTGAGGTGGGAGAACCAAACTCAGGACACTGGTCCACAAGAGACCTCCCAGCTCCACGTAATATCAAACGGCAAAAATCTCCCAGAGACCTCCATCTCAACACCAAGACCCAGCTTCACTCAAGGACCAGCAACGAACAGTGCTGGACACCCTATGCCAAACAAAGAGCAAGACAGGTGTACAGCCCCATCCATTAGCAGAGAGGCTGCCTAAAATCATAATAAGGCTACCAACATCCCCATACACACAACCAGACGTGGACCTGCCCACCAGAAAGACAAGATCCAGCCTCATCCACCAGAACAGAGGCACGAGTCCCCCCAACCAGGAAACCTGCTCAACCCACTGAACCAACCTCAGCCACTGGGGGCAGCCACCAAAAACAGAGGGAACTACGAGCCTGCAGCCTGCAAAAAGGAGATCCCAAACACAGTAAGATAAGCAAAATTAGAAGACAGAAAAACATACAGCAAATGAAGGAGCAAGATAAAAACACACCAGGGCTTCCCTGGTGGCGCAGTGGTTGAGAATCCACCTGCCGATGCAGGGGACACAGGTTCGTGCCCCGGTCCGGGAAGATCCCACATGCCGCGGAGCGGCTGGGCCCGTGAGCCATGGCCGCTGAGCCTGTGCGTCCGGAGCCTATGTTCCGCAACGGGAGAGGCCACAACAGTGAGAGGCCCGTTTACCGCAAAAAAAAAAAAAAAAAAAAAGATAAAAACACACCAGACCTAACAAGTGAAGAGGTAATAGCCAGTCTACCTGAAAAATAATTCAGAATAATATAGTAAAGATGATTCAAAATCTTGGAAATAGAATAGACAAATTGCAAGAAACAGTTAACAAGGACCTAGAAGAAATAAAGAGGAAGCAAGTAACGATGAGCAACACAATAAATGAAATGAAAAATACTCTACATGGGATCAATAGCAGAATAACTGAGGCAGAAGGACGGATAAGTGACCTGGAAGATAAAATAGTGGAAATAACTACTGCAGAGCAGAAGAAAGAAAAAAAGAATGAAAAGAACTGAGGACAGTCTCAGAGACCTCCGAGACATTAAACACACCAACATTCAAATTATAGGGGTCCCAGGAGAAGAAGAGCAAAAGAAATTGAATGAGAAAATATTTGAAGAGATTATAGTTGAAAACTTCCCTAATATAGGAAAGGAAATAGTCAAACAAGTCCACGAAGCACAGAGAGTCCCATACAGGATAAATCCAAGGAGAAAAACGCCAAGACACATAATAATCAAACTGTCAAAAATTAAATACAAAGAAAACATATTAAAAGCAGCAAGGGAAAAACAACAAATAACACACAAGGGAATCCCCATAAGGTGAACATCTGATCTTTCAGCAGAAACTCTACAAGCCAGAAGGGAGTGGCAGGACATATTTAAAGTGATGAAGGAAAAAAACCTACAACCAAGATGACTCTACCCAGCAAGGATCTCATTCAGCTTTGATGGAGAAATTAAAACCTTTACAGACAAGCAAAAGCTGAGAGAGTTCAGCACCACCAAACCAGCTTTACAACAAATGCTAAAGGAACTTCTCTAAGCAAGAAACACAAGAGAAGGAAAAGACCTACAAGAACAACCTGAGACAATTAAGTAAATGGTAATAGGAACATACATATCAATAATGTCCTTGAATTTAAATGGATTAAATGCTCCCACCAAAAGACACAGACTGGCTGAATGGATACAAAAACAGGACCCATATATATGCTGTCTACAAGAGACCCACTTCAGACCTAGGGACACTTACAGGCTGAAAGTGAGGGGATGGAAAAAGATATTCCATGCAAATGGAAATCAAAAGAAAGCTGGAGTAGCAATTCTCATATCAGACAAAATAGACTTTAAAATAAAAACTATTACAAGAGACAAAGAAGGACACTACATAATGATCAAGGGATCGATCCATGAAGAAGATATAACAATTGTAAATATTTATGCACCCAACATAGAAGCGCGTAAATACATAAGGCAAATACTAACAGCCATAAAAGAGGAAATCAACAGCAACCCAATCATAGTAGGGGACTTTAACACCTCACTTTCACCAATGGACAGATCATCCAAAATGAAAATAAATAAGGAAACACAAGCTTTAAATGATACATTGCAAAAGATGGATTTACTTGATATTTATAGGACATTCCACCCCAAAACAACAGAATACACATTTTTCTCAAGGGCTCATGGAACATTCTCCAGGATAGATCATATCTTGGGTCACAAATCTAGTCTTGGCAAATTTAAGAAAATTGAAATCATATCAAGTATCTTTTCTGACCACAACGCTATGAGACTAGATATCAATGACAGGAAAAGATCTGTAAAAAATACAAACACATGGAGGCTAAACAATACACTACTTAATAACGAAGTGATCACTGAAGAAATCAAAGAGGAAATCAAAAATTACTTAGAAACAAATGACAATGGAGACACGACGACCCAAAACCTATGGGATACAGCAAAAGCAGTTCTAAGGGGGAAGTTTATAGCAATACAATCATACCTTAAGAAACAGGAAACATCTCGAATAAACAACCTAACTTTGCACCTAAAGCAATTAGAGAAGGAAGAAAAAAACCCCAAATTTAGCAGAAGGAAAGAAATCATAAAGATCAGATCAGAAATAAATGAAAAAGAAATGAAGGAAACAATAGCAAAGATCAATAAAATGAAAAGCTGGTTCTTTGAGAAGATAAATAAAATTGATAAACCATTAGCCAGACTCATCAGGAAAAAAAAAGGAGAAGACTCAAATCAATAGGATTAGAAATGAAAAAGGAGATGTAACAACTGACACTGCAGAAATACAAAAGATTATTAGAGATTACTACAAGCAACTCTATGCCAATAAAATGGACAACCTGGAAGAAATGGACAAATTCTTAGAAATGCACAAGCTGCCGAGACTGAACCAGGAAGAAATAGAAAATATGAACAGACCAATCACAAGCACTGAAATTGAAACTGTGATTTAAAATCTTCCAACAAACAAAAGCCCAGGACCAGATGGCTTCACAGGTGAATTCTATCAAACATTTAGAGAAGAGCTAACACCTATCCTTCTCAAACTCTTCCAAAAGATAGCAGAGGGAGGAACTCTCCCAAACTCATTCTATGAGGCCACCATCACCCTGATACACAAACCAGACAAAGACGTCACAAAGAAAGAAAACTACAGGCCAATATCACTGATGAACATAGATGCAAGAATCCTCAACAAAATACTAGCAAACAGAATCCAACAGCACATTAAAAGGATCATACACCATGATCAAGTGGGGTTTATTCCAGGAATGCAAGGATTTTTCAATATATGCAAATCAATCAACGTGATATACCATATCAACAAAATGAAGGAGAAAAACCATACGATCATCTCAATAGATGCAGAGAAAGCTTCTGACAAAATTCAACACCCATTCATGATAAAAACCCTGCAGAAAGTAGGCATACAGGGAACTTTCCTCAACATAATAAAGGCCATATATGACAAACCCACAGCTAGCATCGTTCTCAATGGTGAAAAACTGAAACCATTTCCACTAAGATCAGGAACAAGACAAGGTTGCCCACTCTCACCACTCTTATTCAACATAGTTTTGGAAGTTCTAGCCACAGCAATCAGAGAAGAAAAAGAAATAAAAGGAATCCAAATAGGAAAAGAAGAAGTAAAGCTGTCACTGTTTGCAGATGACATGATACTATACATAGAGAATCCTAAGGATGCTACCAGAAAACTACTAGAGCTAATCAATGA
The DNA here is from genome assembly GCF_026419965.1 of Kogia breviceps. Taxonomy (NCBI): domain Eukaryota; kingdom Metazoa; phylum Chordata; class Mammalia; order Artiodactyla; family Physeteridae; genus Kogia; species Kogia breviceps. The sequence continues at coordinate 62,578,950 of NC_081319.1, forward strand.
ATTTGGTAAAGTTGCAGGATACAAAATTAATGCACAGAAATCTCTGGCATTCTTATACACTAATGATGAAAAATCTGAGAGTGAAATGAAGAAATCACTCCCATTTACCATTGCAACAAAAAGAATAAAATATCTAGGAATAAACCTACCTAAGGAGACAAAAGACTTGTATGCAGAAAACTATAAGACACTTATGAAAGAAATTAAAGATGATACAAATAGGTGGAGAAATATACCATGTTCTTGGATTGGAAGAATCAACATTGTGAAAATGACTATACTACCCAAAGCAATCTACCGATTCAATGCAATCCCTATCAAATTACCACTGGCATTTTTTACAGAACTAGAACAAAAAATTTCACAATTTGTATGGAAACACAAAAGACCCCGAATAGCCAAAGCAATCTTGAGAACGAGAAATGGAGCTGGAGGAATTAGGCTCCCTGACTTCAGACTCTACTACAAGGCTACAGTAATCAAGACAATATGGTACTGGCACAAAAACAGAAATATAGATCAATGGAACAGGATAGAGAGCCCAGAGATAAACCCACACACATATGGTCACCTTATCTTTGATAAAGGAGGGAAGGATATACAGTGGAGAAAAGACAGCCTCTTCAATAAGTGGTGCTGGGAAAACTGGACAGCTACATGTAAAAGTATGAAATTAGAACACTCCCTAACACCACACACAAAAATAAACTCAAAATGGGTTAAAGACCTAAATGTAAGGCCAGACACTATCAAACTCTTAGAGGAAAACATAGGCAGAACACTATACGACATAAATCACAGCAAGATCCTTTTTGACCCATCTCCTAGAGAAATGGAAATAAAAACACAAATAAACAAATGGGACCTAATGAAACTTAAAAGCTTTTGCACAGCAAAGGATACCATAAACAAGACCAAAAGACAACCCTCAGAATGGGAGAAAATATTTGCAAATGAAGCAACTGACAAAGGATTAATTTCCAAAATTTATAAGCAACTCATGCAGCTCAATAACAAAAAAACAAACAACCCAATCCAAAAATGGGCAGAAGAACTAAATAGACATTTCTCCAAAGAAGATATACAGATTGCTAACAAACACATGAAAGAATGCTCACCCTCATTAATCATTAGAGAAATGCAAATCAAAACTACAATGAGATATCATCTCACACCGGTCAGATTGGCCATCATCAAAAACTCTAGAAACAATAAATGCTGGAGAGGGTGTGGAGAAAAGGGAACCCTCTTGCACTGCTGGTGGGAATGTAAATTGATACAGCCGCTATGGAGAACAGTATGGAGGTTCCTTAAAAAACTACAAATAGAACTACCATACGACCCAGCAATCCCACTACTGGGAATATACCCTGAGAAAACCATAATTCAGAAAGACTCATGTACCAAAATGTTCATTGCAGCTCTATTTACAATAGCCAGGACATGGAAGCAACCTAAGTGTCCCTCATTGGATGAATGGATAAAGAAGATGTGGCACATATATACAATGGAATATTACTCAGCCATAAAAAGAAATGAAACCGAGTTATTTATAATGAGGTGGATGGACCTGGAGTCTGTCATACAGAGTGAAGTAAGTCAGAAGGAGAAAAACAAATACCGTATGCTAACACATATATATGGACTCTAAGGGAAAAAAATGTCATGAAGAGATTAGTGGTAGGATGGGAATAAAACACAGACTTACTCGAGCATGGACTTGAGGATATGGGGAGGGGGAGGGGTGGGCTGTGACGAAGTGGGGGAGTGGCAGGGACATATATACACTATCAAATGTAAATTAGATAGCTGGTGGGAAGCTGCTGCATAGCACAGGGAGATCACCTCTGTGCTTTGTGACCGCCTGGGGGGATGGGATAGGGAGGGTGGGAGAGAGGGTGATGCAAGAGGGAGGAGATGTGGTAGCATGTGTGTATGTATAACTGATTTAGTCTGTTGTAGAGGGAAAACTAACACACTATTGTAAAACAATTATACTCCAATAAAGATGTTAAAAAATAAAAAATAAAAAAAAATTAAAAAAAAATTAAAAAAAAAAAAAAAAAAAAAAAAAAAAAAAACCCTGCAGAAAGTAGGCATAGACGGAACTTTCCTCAACATAATAGAGGCCATATATGACAAACCCACAGCCAGCATTGTTCTCAATGGTGAAAAACTGAAACCATTTCCACTAAGATCAGGAACAAGACAAGGTTGCCCACTCTCACCACTCTTATTCAACCTAGTTTTGGAAGTTCTAGCCACAGCAATCAGAGAAGAAAAAGAAATAAAAGGAATCCAAATAGGAAAAGAAGAAGTAAAGCTGTCACTGTTTGCAGATGACATGATACTATACATAGAGAATCCTAAGGATGCTACCAGAAAACTACTAGAGCTAATCAATGAATTTGGTAAAGTTGCAGGATACAAAATTAATGCACAGAAATCTCTGGCATTCTTATACACTAATGATGAAAAATCTGAGAGTGAAATGAAGAAATCACTCCCATTTACCATTGCAACAAAAAGAATAAAATATCTAGGAATAAACCTACCTAAGGAGACAAAAGACTTGTATGCAGAAAACTATAAGACACTTATGAAAGAAATTAAAGATGATACAAATAGGTGGAGAAATATACCATGTTCTTGGATTGGAAGAATCAACATTGTGAAAATGACTATACTACCCAAAGCAATCTACCGATTCAATGCAATCCCTATCAAATTACCACTGGCATTTTTTACAGAACTAGAACAAAAAATTTCACAATTTGTATGGAAACACAAAAGACCCCGAATAGCCAAAGCAATCTTGAGAACGAGAAATGGAGCTGGAGGAATTAGGCTCCCTGACTTCAGACTCTACTACAAGGCTACAGTAATCAAGACAATATGGTACTGGCACAAAAACAGAAATATAGATCAATGGAACAGGATAGAGAGCCCAGAGATAAACCCACACACATATGGTCACCTTATCTTTGATAAAGGAGGGAAGGATATACAGTGGAGAAAAGACAGCCTCTTCAATAAGTGGTGCTGGGAAAACTGGACAGCTACATGTAAAAGTATGAAATTAGAACACTCCCTAACACCACACACAAAAATAAACTCAAAATGGGTTAAAGACCTAAATGTAAGGCCAGACACTATCAAACTCTTAGAGGAAAACATAGGCAGAACACTATACGACATAAATCACAGCAAGATCCTTTTTGACCCATCTCCTAGAGAAATGGAAATAAAAACACAAATAAACAAATGGGACCTAATGAAACTTAAAAGCTTTTGCACAGCAAAGGATACCATAAACAAGACCAAAAGACAACCCTCAGAATGGGAGAAAATATTTGCAAATGAAGCAACTGACAAAGGATTAATTTCCAAAATTTATAAGCAACTCATGCAGCTCAATAACAAAAAAACAAACAACCCAATCCAAAAATGGGCAGAAGAACTAAATAGACATTTCTCCAAAGAAGATATACAGATTGCTAACAAACACATGAAAGAATGCTCACCCTCATTAATCATTAGAGAAATGCAAATCAAAACTACAATGAGATATCATCTCACACCGGTCAGATTGGCCATCATCAAAAACTCTAGAAACAATAAATGCTGGAGAGGGTGTGGAGAAAAGGGAACCCTCTTGCACTGCTGGTGGGAATGTAAATTGATACAGCCGCTATGGAGAACAGTATGGAGGTTCCTTAAAAAACTACAAATAGAACTACCATACGACCCAGCAATCCCACTACTGGGAATATACCCTGAGAAAACCATAATTCAGAAAGACTCATGTACCAAAATGTTCATTGCAGCTCTATTTACAATAGCCAGGACATGGAAGCAACCTAAGTGTCCCTCATTGGATGAATGGATAAAGAAGATGTGGCACATATATACAATGGAATATTACTCAGCCATAAAAAGAAATGAAACCGAGTTATTTATAATGAGGTGGATGGACCTGGAGTCTGTCATACAGAGTGAAGTAAGTCAGAAGGAGAAAAACAAATACCGTATGCTAACACATATATATGGACTCTAAGGGAAAAAAATGTCATGAAGAGATTAGTGGTAGGATGGGAATAAAACACAGACTTACTCGAGCATGGACTTGAGGATATGGGGAGGGGGAGGGGTGGGCTGTGACGAAGTGGGGGAGTGGCAGGGACATATATACACTATCAAATGTAAATTAGATAGCTGGTGGGAAGCTGCTGCATAGCACAGGGAGATCACCTCTGTGCTTTGTGACCGCCTGGGGGGATGGGATAGGGAGGGTGGGAGAGAGGGTGATGCAAGAGGGAGGAGATGTGGTAGCATGTGTGTATGTATAACTGATTTAGTCTGTTGTAGAGGGAAAACTAACACACTATTGTAAAACAATTATACTCCAATAAAGATGTTAAAAAATAAAAAATAAAAAAAAATTAAAAAAAAATTAAAAAAAAAAAAAAAAAAAAAAAAAAAAAAAACCCTGCAGAAAGTAGGCATAGACGGAACTTTCCTCAACATAATAGAGGCCATATATGACAAACCCACAGCCAGCATTGTTCTCAATGGTGAAAAACTGAAACCATTTCCACTAAGATCAGGAACAAGACAAGGTTGCCCACTCTCACCACTCTTATTCAACCTAGTTTTGGAAGTTCTAGCCACAGCAATCAGAGAAGAAAAAGAAATAAAAGGAATCCAAATAGGAAAAGAAGAAGTAAAGCTGTCACTGTTTGCAGATGACATGATACTATACATAGAGAATCCTAAGGATGCTACCAGAAAACTACTAGAGCTAATCAATGAATTTGGTAAAGTTGCAGGATACAAAATTAATGCACAGAAATCTCTGGCATTCTTATACACTAATGATGAAAAATCTGAGAGTGAAATGAAGAAATCACTCCCATTTACCATTGCAACAAAAAGAATAAAATATCTAGGAATAAACCTACCTAAGGAGACAAAAGACTTGTATGCAGAAAACTATAAGACACTTATGAAAGAAATTAAAGATGATACAAATAGGTGGAGAAATATACCATGTTCTTGGATTGGAAGAATCAACATTGTGAAAATGACTATACTACCCAAAGCAATCTACCGATTCAATGCAATCCCTATCAAATTACCACTGGCATTTTTTACAGAACTAGAACAAAAAATTTCACAATTTGTATGGAAACACAAAAGACCCCGAATAGCCAAAGCAATCTTGAGAACGAGAAATGGAGCTGGAGGAATTAGGCTCCCTGACTTCAGACTCTACTACAAGGCTACAGTAATCAAGACAATATGGTACTGGCACAAAAACAGAAATATAGATCAATGGAACAGGATAGAGAGCCCAGAGATAAACCCACACACATATGGTCACCTTATCTTTGATAAAGGAGGGAAGGATATACAGTGGAGAAAAGACAGCCTCTTCAATAAGTGGTGCTGGGAAAACTGGACAGCTACATGTAAAAGTATGAAATTAGAACACTCCCTAACACCACACACAAAAATAAACTCAAAATGGGTTAAAGACCTAAATGTAAGGCCAGACACTATCAAACTCTTAGAGGAAAACATAGGCAGAACACTATACGACATAAATCACAGCAAGATCCTTTTTGACCCATCTCCTAGAGAAATGGAAATAAAAACACAAATAAACAAATGGGACCTAATGAAACTTAAAAGCTTTTGCACAGCAAAGGATACCATAAACAAGACCAAAAGACAACCCTCAGAATGGGAGAAAATATTTGCAAATGAAGCAACTGACAAAGGATTAATTTCCAAAATTTATAAGCAACTCATGCAGCTCAATAACAAAAAAACAAACAACCCAATCCAAAAATGGGCAGAAGAACTAAATAGACATTTCTCCAAAGAAGATATACAGATTGCTAACAAACACATGAAAGAATGCTCACCCTCATTAATCATTAGAGAAATGCAAATCAAAACTACAATGAGATATCATCTCACACCGGTCAGATTGGCCATCATCAAAAACTCTAGAAACAATAAATGCTGGAGAGGGTGTGGAGAAAAGGGAACCCTCTTGCACTGCTGGTGGGAATGTAAATTGATACAGCCGCTATGGAGAACAGTATGGAGGTTCCTTAAAAAACTACAAATAGAACTACCATACGACCCAGCAATCCCACTACTGGGAATATACCCTGAGAAAACCATAATTCAGAAAGACTCATGTACCAAAATGTTCATTGCAGCTCTATTTACAATAGCCAGGACATGGAAGCAACCTAAGTGTCCCTCATTGGATGAATGGATAAAGAAGATGTGGCACATATATACAATGGAATATTACTCAGCCATAAAAAGAAATGAAACCGAGTTATTTATAATGAGGTGGATGGACCTGGAGTCTGTCATACAGAGTGAAGTAAGTCAGAAGGAGAAAAACAAATACCGTATGCTAACACATATATATGGACTCTAAGGGAAAAAAATGTCATGAAGAGATTAGTGGTAGGATGGGAATAAAACACAGACTTACTCGAGCATGGACTTGAGGATATGGGGAGGGGGAGGGGTGGGCTGTGACGAAGTGGGGGAGTGGCAGGGACATATATACACTATCAAATGTAAATTAGATAGCTGGTGGGAAGCTGCTGCATAGCACAGGGAGATCACCTCTGTGCTTTGTGACCGCCTGGGGGGATGGGATAGGGAGGGTGGGAGAGAGGGTGATGCAAGAGGGAGGAGATGTGGTAGCATGTGTGTATGTATAACTGATTTAGTCTGTTGTAGAGGGAAAACTAACACACTATTGTAAAACAATTATACTCCAATAAAGATGTTAAAAAATAAAAAATAAAAAAAAATAAAAAAAAAATTAAAAAAAAAAAAAAAAAAAAAAAAAAAAAAACCCTGCAGAAAGTAGGCATAGACGGAACTTTCCTCAACATAATAGAGGCCATATATGACAAACCCACAGCCAGCATTGTTCTCAATGGTGAAAAACTGAAACCATTTCCACTAAGATCAGGAACAAGACAAGGTTGCCCACTCTCACCACTCTTATTCAACCTAGTTTTGGAAGTTCTAGCCACAGCAATCAGAGAAAATAAAGAAATAAACGGAATCCAAATAGGAAAAGAAGAAGTAAAGTTGTCACTGTTTGCAGATGACATGATACTATACATAGAGAATACTAAGGATGCTACCAGAAAACTACTAGAACTAATCAATGAATTTGGTAAAGTTGCAGGATACAAAATTAATGCACAGAAATCTCTGGCATTGTTAGATACTAATGATGAAAAATCTGAGAGGGAAATTAAGAAAACACTCCCATTTACCATTGCAACAAAAAGAATAAAATATCTAGGAATAAACCTGCCTAAGGAGACAAAAGACTTGTATGCAGAAAACTATAAGACACTGATGAAAGAAATTAAAGATGATACAAATAGGTGGAGAGATATACCATGTTCTTGGATTGGAAGAATCAACATTGTGAAAATGACTCTACTACCCAAAGCAATCTACAGATTCAATGCAATCCCTATCAAATTACCACTGGCATTTTTCACAGAACTAGAACAAAAAATTTCACAATTTGTATGGAAACACAAAAGACCCCGAATAGCCAAAGCAATCTTGAGAACGAAAAATGGAGCTGGAGGAATCAGGCTCCCTGACTTCAGACTATACTACAAGGCCACAGTAATCAAGACAGTATGGAACTGGCACAAAAACAGAAATATAGATCAATGGAACAGGATAGAAAGCCCAGAGATAAACCCACACACATATGGTCACCTTATCTTTGAGAAAGGAGGCAAGAATATACAATGGAGAAAAGACAGCCTCTTCAATAAGTGGTGCTGGGAAAACTGGACAGCTACATGTAAAAGTATGAAATTAGAACACTCCCTAACACCACACACAAAAATAAACTCAAAATGGGTTAAAGACCTAAATGTAAGGCCAGACACTATCACACTCTTAGAGGAAAACATAGGCAGAACACTCTACGACATAAATCACAGCAAGATCCTTTTTGACCCACCTCCTAGAGAAATGGAAATAAAAACAAAAATAAACAAATGGGATCTAATGAAACTTAAAAGCTTTTGCACAGCAAAGGAAACTATAAACAAGACCAAACGACAACCCTCAGAATGGGAGAAAATATTTGCTAATGAAGCAACTGACAAAGGATTAATATCCAAAATTTATAAGCAAGTCAGGCAGCTCAATAACAAAAAAACAAATAACCCAATCTAAAAATGGGCAGAAGAACTAAATAGGCATTTCTCCAAAGAAGATATACAGATTGCCAACAAACACATGAAAGAATACTCAACATCATTAATCATTAGAAAAATGCACATCAAAACTACAATGAGATATCATCTCACACCAGTCAGAATGGCCATCATCAAAAACTCTATAAACAATAAATGCTGGAGAGGGTGTGGAGAAAAGGGAACACTCTTGCACTGCTGGTGGGAATGTAAATTGATACAGCCACTATGGAGAACTGTATGGAGGTTCCTTAAAAAACTACAAATAGAACTCCCATATGACCCCACAATCCCACTAGTAGGCATATACCCTGAGAAAACCATAATTCAAAAAGAGTCATGTACCAAAATGTTTATTGCAGCTCTATTTACGATAGCCAGGACATGGAAGCAACCTAAATGTCCATCAACAGATGAATGGATAAAGAAGATGTGGCACATATATACAATGGAATATTACTCAACCATAAAAAGAAATGAAACTGAGTTATTTGTAATGAGGTGGATAGACCTGGGGTCTGTCATACAGAGTGAAGTAAGTCAGAAGGAGAAAAACAAATACCATATGCTAACACATATATATGGAATCTAAAAAAAAAAAAAATGTCATGAAGAGATTAGTGGTAGGATGGGAATAAAACACAGACCTGCTAGAGTATGGACTTGAGGATATGGGGAGGGGGAAGGGTAAGAGGTAACGATGTGAGAGAGTGGCAGGGACATATACACGCTACCAAATGTAAATTAGATAGCTAGTGGGAAGCTGCCGCATAGCACAGGGAGTTCACCTCTGTGCTTTGTGACCACCTAGAGGGGTGGGATAGGGAGGGTGGGAGGGAGGGTGATGCAAGAGGGAAGAGATATGGGAACATATGTATATGTATAACTGATTCACTTTGTTGTAAAGGAGAAATTAACACACTATTGTAAAACAGTTATACTCAAATAAAGATGTTAAAAAAAAAAAAAAAGAAGAAGGAAGAGTGCATACTCTTTGAGCTTCTGAGTCTTTCTTAATCCCGCATCTATCGCATGCACCTACTTTTTTCTTTGTGGGTTCTTAGGACTTTTCGTCACATGTGACTTTTTTGACCACTGCCACCTTCTTGATACATTTTCCCCATGAATTTGTGATGCTACAGTCAACGTATAAATTTGCTGCCTCCATCCTGATCAGTGATCCACAGTGAGCATGAGATGGGCACCAGAATGTGCTGGACATTTAGATCCTTTAAGCTTGTATTATGAGCATTTCTCCACACTAAGTGGCATTATAGTGTGAAAAGATTTATGTAGTATATTTCCAACATTTGTTTTGGCACTGGAGGAAATATTAACTATGTTGGATCTGAAAGAGGACATTCGTATATGCAAAACTTTATTTATTTTAAGGTTAAGCATTAATTTATGAAACATTTATTTGTGTGTGGGGGGAGGTATTTCTTGCCCTGAAATGTGATAAAAATTGAGAGCTACTGTTATAATAGAAAGAACACAGTAGGTGATGTCAAAACATTAGTGTTTGAATCCTAGATCTGCCACTTGGCTGCTTTGTGACTCTGGGCCAATTTCTAATGAGCCTTTGCTTCCTCATCTATGATACAGGCTCTTGTCAACTATACCATGGATCAATCATCAATCATCTCATGAATCCTCTGTAAGTTTACCTGCAGTATTTATCCAAAAGCAGAAATCAATGAAGATTCTTTTCTTTACTCCACTTTGTTTTTTAAAAAATATATTGAGGCAAATGTTATGAATAGTGAAATGCAGTTTTTAGGTTTACAATTTGATGAGTTGTGATAACTGTATAAGCTGTATATGCAGAGCTCTTGACAAGAATAGAGAACATGTCCATCAGCCCAGAGACTCTCCTTATACAGCTTTACCATGACTCTGCATTCCTTTGGCAACCACTATTCTGATTTCTATCATCATAAATCACTTCTTTCTTCAACTTTATATAAATGTTGTTTTAGATTGTGCAGTTTTTACAGTCGACAAGTCCAAACTTCTTAACTTGTTTACGAAACATGTGATAAGCCTTTACCATTTTCTTTAGACCCACTTTTCTACATGCTTTCTCTTTTACTGTATTTTCCAAGCATATTTAATCTGTTGGGTTCCTGGACCCAATTCCAACAACCTCTTTCTTGTGCTTCAGATGACAGCTGCAAGTCCAGACTGTTATCTGTACTCCTAACCTACTGGTTGTAAACCAGAGGTTCCCAGGATCCCCCCTCTCCTTGGGGACAATTAATTTGCTACAAAAGCTCACAGAACTCAGAGAAGCATCTTACTTACTAGAACTTCTGTTTATTACAGAGTGATACACTCAGGAACAGCCGGGTGGAAGAGATGTACAGAGCAGGTCTGGAAAAGAGTGCAGAGCTTCCAAGCCTTTTTGGAGCTCAGCATTCTCCCCAGATCTCCATGTGCTACCAATCTGGAAGCAATCTGAATCCAGTCCTTCTATGTTATTATCAAGGTTTCATTACATAGGCATGGTTGATTAAATCACTGGCGGCTGGCAACTGATTCAAGCTCTAGCCCCTCTCCCCAAAGGTCTGGGGGGTGGGAAGGAGGGGTAGGACTGAAAGTTCCTACCCTCTAATTATCAGTTGGGACCCCTGGCAACCAGCCCCCAACTTTAAGTTACCTAGGGGCTTTTCAAAAAGTCACCTTATTTACATTGCAAAAGACACCTTTACAGCTCTCTTCACTTAGGAAATTCCAAGAGTTTTAAGAGTTCTGGCCAGAAACAGGTAAGATGATCAAATATATATATATATATCTTATTGTAAATCATAATATCACACTTAACTTCTACCTATTCAAAAAAATGTTCTCTTTGTTTTCAGGCTTTGGAGATGTTTGCTGTATCCATGTATCATTCTCCCAGATTATAACCCCTTCTTCACTGAATCTCCACCACATCCTACTTCTGTGTTAGATTTCAACTAACACCTTCTGTGTTAGATCTCAACTAACATGGCCCTTCCCACTGAGGCCACCCATGATCTCTGTGGGCTCCTAAAGCATCATCTATTTGTCTTGTCATTGCATTTCTCAGATCCTATGGAGATTGCGTATTTAATTGCCTGTAACTCTGTCCTCTCCTCCACCTAAAAGTAGGTCTCAGATAGTAATACAGAGTACAGATAATAGCAACCAATTGGACCAAGTCTGTATTGTTTCTCATTTATCACCTGTTTCGTATATGCTTCACACACACACACACACACATACACACACACACACACACACACACACACACACACACACACACACATACAGTCTGCTCATTTTACTCAAAGAGAAACCATTTGGTTTATTGTACTTTATTCCAAATACTTATCACCTCATCTAATTCCATTAAATGGCTTTTAATTATCTTAACGCTTTCTTCTACCAGATTTTCCTTATATGGATATGATATAATTTCCAATCGTTCACTAATTTCAGAATACTAGCTTACTACAGAGCCATCTATCCTCATGAAGTCCATTCCAAACAATTGCATATCCTCATGAAGTCCATCCCAAACAATTGCATATAATAAATTGCTGTCTGCCTCAGCACATCAAATGACTTTCATCTTCACACAATTCCTTAAAGGCCCCCTCTTGCACCAGATCTTAGATGGATAAAAAGGCAGCTTCTAGTTTTTGGCTTCTAAGAAGAAAAACAGACTATGTGACGATATGGATGATACTTAATTCAATTTAACACATTTACATGCCTAAATATACAGTAAGAACTGTATTCTGTTATGTACTCATATTACTGTTTTCATTTTATAGTCTTCTTTTACACAATGAGTGTATTGCTACATGTAAATCAAATTTCTAAAAATCGAATTCCTTAAATTTCCTAAAAAAAATTATTTTAAAGGAAACAAATTCTCTAGTAACAGATTTAACTTAACTCTCCTAAAAGTTTTTCAAAACAAGATCTTGGTATTTCCTTAAACAAGTCATATTCTGCAATAGTGTTCAGTGTTTCAATGTTTAATGTTTCTTTTTGAGACTTTCACATTATAGTTGGACATTTACTTAACCTCAGATTTATTACTTTAAAAATCCAAATGGATTAGGCTATCCTCTAGTCTGCCTCTTTATCCTTCCCATAATATAGGGACAATATTACCTGCCTTTTTTGGATATAATGTAAGGACGTGACCCACAGTGTATGTTCAAGAAAAGCAGCTATTGCTCTAGTCATCCCTTTCTTCTCAAAATGAACAGATTTCTTCTCCTTCAGTCTCTACTGAGTTTCTGTCACCGAGGCTCTGTCTCCTGAGTTGCATCAGGGTCTATCATTTTCTGACATACAATGAACCTGCTAAAAATAGCTATACTCGAGAGAAAACATGTTCATTCTGCTTTTCTATTAGAAGGTAAAATCTAATCTTCAATGTTTTGAAGGAAATGGGCATCAATTGTGCCATTCCTGATAAAAGTATAATAATACAGACCAATCTGTTTCAAAGTTATTAAATCCTAAAGCCTCATTACCTATAGATAATATTTAAATCAGGCCATGCTGATGAAACCGGTTCTCAGTTTCTGACCACATGTGAACTCTGCTCAACTCCCAAATTGTAAACAAAACTGACACTCCCTCAAGACACAAGAGAGGACCTATGGTTGTTCTTCCTTCCTAGAAGAATTTGGCAAATGTTAGCAGTTCTCTTAAAAAAAAAAAAGGAAAGAAAAAGTCTCAGCAAATCACACAAAGTTCTCCAATCCCTCTTTTGTTTTTTTTTGTTTTGTTTTTTGTTTTTTTTCCCCCCCGCGCAGGCTCAGCGGCCACGGCTCACGGGCCCAGCCGCTCCGCGGCATGTGGGATCTTCCCGGACCGGGGCACGAACCCGTGTCCCCTGCATCGGCAGGCGGACTCTCAACCACTGCGCCACCAGGGAAGCCCCTCCAATCCCTCTTTTGGATCCAAAAAAAAGAAAAAAAAAGTGTTCTCCTTCTCTTTACCATCTCACCACTAAACTCCCTCAGAAACAACAGTCGATGTAAGACACTGAAAACGTAGGCTCCCTCGATAATCCTTAACCCAATTCTGTACTAAGGTAAATCTCCCCATTTATAAATGTATTTGCCTTTTATATATTATACTTATTTAAAGACACTGTGGAAGAATTCATCCAATACTCGCATTCAGGAAGTGATGACCACCATGCTGATCTCCTCAAAGTACTTTGAATGTTAATATCTGACCTTCCTGCAAAGCCTGCCTGAAGCAGTGTCTCTCCCACGGGAGACAGGATGCTGTAACCAGTACACCTGCCTCTGGGTAAGAAAGCCTGGGTTTCAGCTTTATAATTTATTTGCTGTGTGATCTGAGATAAATTAACTTCTCTAATTCTTAATTTTTCTCATTTGTAAAATAGGGTAATGCTAGTAACTATCTCATAGGATTGGCGAGTGGATGCATTGTGGTAGGCGTGTCAGCATCCAGTACACTGAGTGACAAAGAGTATCTCCTCACCAATGCTGACAGAGTGACCATGAGAATGAAGATCTACAATCACCATGACCTCCTCGGTATCTCTGTGACACCAGCAGTCTGTAAACCCCAGCAGCTCTTACCATGCACTGTTATTTATATCTTATGTATACTGTTAAAAACTAATAAATTAAACATCTGATACTTCTTCATATACCAATAACATACTGAGGACAGGTGTTACCAACTCACATTCAAGGGCACGTGCAATCACAATCACATAGTCAAGGGTCACTGAGTCCTTGCCCCACAGGACTCATCCCCCAAACTGTAGCTAAACTATAAGTTCATTTATAGTAAAGGACCGAAAACTTTGTCATTCAGCTGTTCTTGAATGTTTATTATCTCTCTCTACTGCAAAAATTTTTTGGAAGTAGTGCTCCTGAGGGTAAGGTAAGCAATGAAGGATACGCTACAAATGATTTGCTTCCCAAAACAGTTAAAAATAATTGTGCAACAAGATACTTGGCTGTGACCTCTCAACTTTTTGACAAATAAAACATGCAATTATTTCAGAACTCTCCACTGGAGAAAATGAAGAAGTCATATAACATGGGTATCTGCTAACTTTCCTTTGGGAGATCAGCTATTAACCAGCACTCTATTATTTTTTTAAAATATATATTTCTATATCATACTTATTTTATTGAAATTCACCATTTCTGTAAGAAAAGGATATTACAATCTATTAATATATTAAGTCTTACACTGTTTATAGCTTTAAAGAAACCAACTGGTGTCAGGATATAATTCCGATTAAGCTACATTTCTTATAATCTGTATTCAGACAAGAAAAGGGGTCAAATCAAATGCCCAAACAAATAAAGACATAGGAAAGGCTGGTGACACTAGAGAGTCATCTCCAAGGGTTTCTAAACACCATCTCTAAAACTTCCCTCTTTCTACAGCTGCCATGGGAACACAGAGCTCCAATCGAGTTTGTATACTTAATAGAAACCAAAAATTTTGATCAGATATTGTGTCCATTATCCAGATGGATTTATCCTGGTCATGCTCCTTCTCACATAATTAGTTAATGAAATATTAATGTACAAGACTGAACCTGCCTTCAAAAGAAAATCTTATAAAGAAATAAATTAAAACACAAATGAATGGAGACTGGATATTATATATAAAATAAACACAGAAGGGGGCAGGAAGAAGGCAGGCTGGCTGGGTACCATGTGACTCAGGCAGTGGTTTTGCTAGTTTTTCTTGTGTTTCATATATGCCAAAGTGGGAGCTGGAAAGGTTGGAAACCCAAGAACATCAACAGAAGGAGACCAAAAAATGGCTCAAGCAAAGCCTGCTCTCTCTGGCCACAGGACTAGAAAGAGGGCAACCTTGCAAGACAGAAAACTTTTAGACAACAAACATCCTTCCCCAGCCAAACAACACAGAAAACAAAACCAAACCCAAAAACCAGTGTCTCCCGCTCACCCCCATCAAGAAAAATTAAATAGGGAGACTGGGCGTCCAGTCTCCCTCCAGGGAGGCAGGGGGACTGAATAGACAACAGGGCTTCCATACCACCGGCAGTGGGGACAGAGGCCACATGGAGAACCGGATGTCCACCCTCAGGAGCAGAACCAAAGCATCCTTCCGCCTCCAAGCCAGGGGGTGTCAGAGAATCTTTCACTCCTGCTGGAACTCCTCCCCACCCCTCTCGGTGTCACTAAAGACCACACAGGAACAGCAACAAGGGGCCGCTCCCTCCCTCCCCCAGGCGCCTGGGGGAGTCTGGACTCTCCCTGCCCCAGAAGCATCCTGGCAAGCAGCATCCCCTCCCTTGGCTGGCCTGCTGTCAGAGGTGGCCTGCCTATGACAATAGCATTTAAAGGTGTGACATGGTCATACTCTGATCTTGAATGAACCATTCTGACAGGGTGTGTGTGTTGGGGTAGGGAGGAGAGAGAGGGAGGATGGTGAGCACTGGTAAGAGAGACAGAAGAGAAAAACCAACAGTGTGTAGTGCTTGTAAACCAAGGGAGAAGCCAAGTTTCACCTTCTGGGAATGAAAGGAGTATGGAATTTTTTAAGTGGTAGGAGGCTGAAGAACTTCGGACACAGAGATCCACTTCCCTTGATGCAAAGGAGGATGAGGCCAGCTGCCCAGAGTGACAGACATGTGGCCTGATGAGGAGGCCAAGCAGGTGCGGAATGAGCCTCCAGAGACCCAGGTCCTGGGCTAACCAGGCTCAAGTCAGACACAGGCAAGCGACCACTGACGGAGGGAACACAATATTTTAAAATCTCTCGTTGGAATCATCTTTTATAAGATAATTTATTTTATAATTTGGTGTATGAGTTCAAATTTCACTCAGAAGTGATTCAGAGAGTTAAGTCAGTGCTCATTTTATTACAAAATCAAGCTTCAAGTTGAGGTCCACAATGCCATTAAAACATTAAGGAAAATCTTAAAAGCATCATCTTATATTTGTAGAATTTCTGCTTATGTTTTTGTTTTAGTTGTACAAATATTCCTATTTTAAAATACAGCTTACATAGTCACAAACAGCATTTTTTAACTTTAAAAGAACCCTGGCTGGTGGATATTCATTTTGCTGTTTTACAGGTGAAGAAACTGAGAATCAGAAAGGAAATAAATGAAATATCCTTTATTTCACAGTTGGCAGGGGTGTCAACACTCCATCCCAAGTGTTTTGTTTGCTAAAGCAGAATTTCTCCACTATATGATAAATGTGTTTTAACTGCAGATCAAAGATACCTTTAACTTAGTTTTTTTTTTGCCAATTTTTATTTTTATTTAAGAAACATAAATAAGATTATCCCAAATTTATTGGGAGAGAAAAGAGATTATATCAATCAAAGGAAAAGTCACATGAATACTATTTTTTATCAGAAGTTGGTTTTAGACATTATACCAATACCTTTCTTTAACTTAAGAACACACCATGTTTTATGGAAATATTTCAAGGAACACATTCTGAGTTTAAAAACGATCCTTACAGAAAATTTAAATGTAGTTAAATCACAAGTCAGCATTTGTGATAAATTATTAATCCATGTTCCTCTCATTCATCCACACCTGCAAACAGGCCAATCCTAGATGGAAGGGCAAGCTTTTCACCGAAATTTGAAAAAAGCACCCAGAGTTTTTTTTAAAAATCACTTGAACTGTTGGGATATTTGGCAATATTTGACTACATCATATGATGAGTCAACCAAAACAATGATGAATCTACCAATATTTATGAAGAATTCAGGTTAGGAAATCTTGTCAGCCAGAGAACCCCAAACACTCTCAATTGGACAAGAATTTATTAATCCTCCTAAAGGTATGGAATCGCCATAATTGAATCTTTAAATTTGAACAGATCTATGTCTGTCAGCAGACAGGCATGCTTTACTGCAAACAAGAATATTTCCATGCATATACATTTTTAGCTCCCAAGCCTTGAGAATGGTTCAGTAAACGTAAAAATGTAAATCTGTCCCCAGTGCCCAAAATAATGTTTATGCTTCAAATTGCATTATAATGCAATAAGTGTATTATTAATCATTAAACTAAGAAGGAATGAAAAAAGTTTCCAAAATATTCAGCCACTGACTTTGGTATTCTGAATACACAAACACCACTCCTTTGCATCAGGAGTAGTCCCAGACTTCATTAGAATTACAAAGAAATCTAGTCCAACTCCTCAATTTGAGAGACTGACCCAGGAAAGGGAAATTTACCAAGATTCAGTTTAGGCAAAAGTGGAATCAAAATCCAGGTATCTGGATTCACAGTTTAGTGCACTTCCCAGCAGTATCACAGATATAAATAACCTCATCTAATTTCATCTGGCAAGCAAATTCAGAGGCTGAGTGGAACTTCAAGAATCATGCTGAATTTGCTGTTTTATCATACTCCAAAGCACCTTCCATACAAATAGGAAATTAAACAATATTATAATCACAGAAGAAAGTTATTTTAACTACTCAAACATATTATACTCTTCAAACCATATTGTTCAAGATTTTTCTAAGTAACAACACAATACATAAAATGTTTGGGCTCTTCCTTTTACTTTCTCAGAATCATTCCTACTGAAAGTACACAGCAGGAACAAGTGAAATAACAAACTACAACAAAAATTACAAAATAACCAACAAACTAGCATTTTTAACCCTATGGCCTTCAATTCTAAGTGAAGCAGTCACAATTGAGCACTGATTTGCATCTACCACCAATCAAAAAAGCAAAATAAATCACTGTGAAAGCTCATTGGTTTACATCACTGCCCTTGTATGTATTAGCTTCCAGAAAATCATTCCGAAGAACTGAATCATCTGGATCATTTTTATTACTCACTCAGTCTTGAGACGGTCTGCACAGTGCTGGCTGAAATGTACTTCACTGAGCACCTTCTTTCCAAATGAACATCTGTGTCAGGTTTATTTATAGCCACTGCCTTCAATCAGTACATTTCCAGGGTGAGAAATAAAATTATCTCAACAACGCTCTCCTATAGAGATCCGAAACAAGACTTAAGAATCTAGGCAGATGGCCTTTGAAAAGATAATGAAAGATCTACAATGTAAAATGTATGTTAAGGTTTATTAGAGATTCAAAAGGACACTGTTCAATAAGCACACATAAAGAGCCTCAGGTACAATTACAGAATTTAAATCTTGTGTCTATTTTGGCCTATCTCTTTATATACTCAAGATTATTATCATCACCTCCTCCATCCTCTTTTCCTCATTATGTTTCCTCTGAAATTCGGACACCTCTCTGTTTCTTACTTAGATGTTTTTCTCTCTATTTAGGAGCTTTTTCCTCCTAATTCTTTACAAAAGCAGAACATGCTTCCCCCTACTGGGAAAAAATTAAATTACAAAGTACATAGAACATGTTCCTAAGTATCAAGAAACGAAGTTCCTGAGAAAAATAAAATGTTAGGGAACCAGGTGCACAGCCTTCTCTGACTGTTTTACCAGCTGCAGAAATACTTGCACTCTCTATTTAGGGTTCCTCACACGCACTGCTGTAGTTTGGCAGTTTTCAGTACACTAACTCTCATTAATGACTGATGAATTAATCAAGTCTGCTGTCCCCAAAAGAAGTCCAATTAGCAGGTCTGAGAAAATGATCAATTTGTAACTTTTTTTTCCATTTTAAAGCATTATCAGCTAAATGAAGACACTTCTGGAAAATATATTGAAGTAAATGATTTAAGAAGACTTTTAACCACATTTTTAATCATTTTGAACAATCTTAATCATTTATTTACCCATTAATTTACAATATTCCTATATTTTTATATAGTTATCTTTATTTTTTAATAGAGTAGAAGGAGAGTTTAATTTTTAAATTGACTTTCATTTTCAACTTTAGGTTCTATTTATTTTTCTTCATTCAGTAACCAAGAAAGTAGTAAGCATGATTGCATTTTCTGTCCTAAATCCTCTACAAAACCAACGTGTTCCTTGAAAAACAGTTTAGTTGTTTCACACATTCAATATTTCGATTATAAAGCTTCTCTTAATTACTTAGTATACAAAATAGAAAAACACCTGACACTTTATTGTTGTAAATTATCCATCAATAAAACATTTAAATAAATCTAATGACTATTTGACTCATACATGGAGGATTAGAATTTTTCCTTCCATGTATACAACTAAATCTCGAAAAAGAAAACATTTCCTTTAATGCTTAAGGGCTGACGAAGAGAAAGTTGTTACTTTTAGTTTTACTATAGGTAAGTTCATAAGAACCTAAGCTACAAAACTGCATTGTAGTCAATTTGATGATGAAGCAGTTTATTATTAATGAGGCATTCATCAAGAAAAAAAAATCTGGAGTTGTTTTTAAAAAGACAGGTGTAGACTGCTACAGATATCTTGAGTACCTTTAGCAGTTAGACGGCATTATTTCAAGATAAATGAAGTAATTTGGTTAATACTTCTGTCATACAAAAGTTCATGTTCGTGTGTGTGTGTGTGTGTGTGTGTGTGTGTGTGTTTAAATGACCTTTCAAAAGAACGCAAAAGACGACATTTCTGTTACTCTGGGAATGAAATCTCTTTTAACATTACAGGTACACAAAAGAAAATGCACACTTGGTAAAACAGTTGATCAATTGTGGAGTGTTCCCAGGGATCAGCATCTCCCAGAGCACGCAATCATCACACTTCAAATAAACTGATAAGCACTTTAGCCTCTTCCACGTTCACAAACATAGAAGAACACGCAGAATTTAATCTAGGTTAATTCTAAGACTTTCCATAGGAAAGACTGTAATTAGACTAAAGAACATCAAAATCGCTTCCCAAGCATAAGAAAAAGAACAAAAAAGAAAAGGAAAGAAAGAAAGAAAGAAAGAGAGAAAGAGAAAGAAAGAAAGAAAGAAAGAGAGGAAGGAAGGAAGAAAGAAAGAAAAAGAATTGCTGATTTATAGGTAAGAAGCTCTTAAAACACTACATTGATCACCATTCACTCGAAATTGATTTCCCTTCCCTCTGCGGAGTGAAAATATTCCCGTGGACCGCGTAGCTCCTCACGTCTCTCCATCAAAGATCCTAAAAGGGCACGTCTCCACCGCCACAGAGCTCGCAGCTCCGGGCTCCCCAAATTCAGCTGCGGAGGGAGGGAGGGAGCGAGAATCCGCCGCCCGAGGACCTGCTCTGTCCGCAGCTCTGGGTCGAGCACCTTAGGGGACAGTCTCCGCGAAAGAGATGGGCATCCTCCCCAACTCCGCTTCCCGAGCCCCGCCGCGGTGACAGGGGCCAGTTGTCTGTGTCCACCTGGGGAGCAAGTCCTACCTTCGGCTAGCAGGCGCGAGGCATGCACAAAAGATGGATCCAGGCTATCTTTTTCTGCCATCAGCTCAGGCAAGTATTTCTCCTCTTCCATAGCGCGGACTTCGGACCGACCCCGGCCAGGCGCAGGGCTCCGCGCGCTCGGACGTAGGTCGCCGGCAGCCCTGGTCGTCCGCCTCCCGCCGCCCGCCGCCCACCGCCCGCCTCCCGCCTCCCGCCTCCCGCCTCCCGCCTCCCGCCTCCCGCCTCCCGCCTCCCGCCTCGCTCCGCCGCGGCCCGGGGTCTGGCGCCCTCTCCGGTCCCGCGCCGCGCCCGCCCCCGCCGTCGGGCTGCGCGGCCCCGCGCCTCCCGACCCGTCCTGCCTTGGTCCCTCACTCGCGCCCAGCCCGGCTCGTACCAGCAGCCTGAACTGGAGAGGCGGGCACAGGGCGCGTCCCGCCTCCTCCCAACGCTGATTGGCGAGGGTGCCGCGAGAGGCGGGGCCCCGTGAGGCCGCGGGCCCTCACTGGACCTCGCCTCAAGTCGGGTAGCCTGAGTGGCAGGAGACAGCAGGAGAGGGGAGGGCAGCGCGGAAGGTGCAAGCGCTTTCTTCTCGCAGCCAGAGCCCTCCCTGGTTGTTAGGCATGCCCAGTTGTGTGGAGCCCTCCTTGTCTCCTGCTGAGGTGCCCAGAGAGAGCGGGAAAAGCACCGGTTGAACAGAGAAGCTGGGGTCCAAGACGGGAGGGCAGATGGGGGTGAGGAGGGCGCGCGAGGGGATGGGAGAGCGCTCAGGAAAGCCTCGGGAAGGTAGATGGGACTTTACCTGCATCGCTAAGGCACAGGTGTCTCCTCTCCGTCCTGCAGCTCGGACGCACTCCAGTGTGCAGTAATCAGCTGTGCACCGGCCTGGAAATATAATGAAGACTGCATGTGATCGGCGGCTGGTATTTCCAATGAGCCTGACCTACATCGCAGGGACACAGTAGAATGTTCATTGATAAACAAATAAAGGGGCTCCCCGGCTGTATTGTTGCACAGTAACACGCCTCTCCTGTACAATCATTGGGGTATTGACATAGTTCTGGTTGTCCTCCATCCATGCCTCCTCCCCCAATCCCTATCTATGGGAGGGATTCTGGGAGGGGGTGAATTTTAAAACTAAAAAGCAACATAATCAATAAGTTTGTGAAGGATTTAGGAAAACACGTGGAAGAAGGAAGAGACTACGAAACAGGTAACTATGGTTTCTCCAATTTCCCCCTTTCTCTTTTATTTAGTTTTTTTTTTTTTTTTACATCTTTATTGGAGTATAATTGCTTTACAATGTTGTGTTAGTTTCTGCTTTATAACAAAGTGAATCAGTTATACATATACATATGTTCCCATATCTCTTCCCTCTTGCGTCTCCCTCCCTCCCATCCTCCCTATCCCACCCCTCTAGGGGGTCACAAACCAACTAGCTGATCTCCCTGTGCTATGTGCCTCCTTCCCACTAGCTATCTATTTTACATTTGGTATTGTATATACATCCATGCCACTCTCTCACTTTATCACAGCTTACCCTTCCCCCTCCCCATTACCTCACTTCCATGCTCTACTAGGTCTGTGTCTTTATTCCCGTCTTACCCCAAGGTTCTTCATGACCTTTTTAAATTTTGATTCCATATATATATGTTAGCATACGGTATTTGTTTTTCTCTTTCTGACTTACCTCACTCTGTATGACAGACTCTAGGTCCATCCACCTCACTACAAATAACTCAATTTCCTTTCTTTTTATGGCTGAGTAATATTCCATTTTATATATGTGCCACATCTTCTTTATCCATTCATCTGTTGATGGACACTTAGGTTGCTTCCATGTCCTGGCTATTGTAAATAGAGCTGGAATGAACATTTTGGTACATGACTCTTTTTGAATTATGGTTTTCTCAGGGTATATGCCCAGTAGTGGGATTGCTGGGTCATATGGTAGGTCTATTTTTAATTTTTTAAGGAACCTCCATAGTGTTCTCCATAGTGGCTGCATCAAGTTACATTCCCACCAACAGTGTAAGAGTGTTCCCTTTTCTCCACACCCTCTCCAGCATTTACTGTCTGTAGATTTTTTGATGATGGCCATTCTGACTGACGTGAGATGATATCTCATTGTAGTTTTGATTTGCATTTCTCTAATGATTAATGATGTTGAGCATTCTTTCATGTGTTTGTTGGCAGTCTGTATATCTGCTTTGGAGAAATGTCTATTTAGGTCTTCTGCCCATTTTTGGATTGGGTTGTTTGTTTTTTTGTTATTGAGCTGCATGAGCTGCTTGTAAATTTTAGAGATTAATCCTTTCTCAGTTGCTTCATTTGCAAATATTTTCTCCCATTCTGAGGGTTGTCTTTTGGTCTTGTTTATGGTTTCCTTTGCTGTGCAAAAGCTTTTAAGTTTCACTAGGTTGATTTGTTTATTTTTGCTTTATTTCCATTTCTCTAGGGTGTGGGTCAAAAAGGATCTTGCTGTGATTTATGTCATAGAGTGTTCTGCCTATGTTTTCCTCTAAGAATTTGATAGTGTCTGTCCTTACAGTTAGGTCTTTAATCCATTTTGAGCTTATTTTTGTGTATGGTGTTAGGGAGTGTTCTAATTTCATACGTTTACATGTAGCAGTCCAGTTTTCCCAGCACCACTTATTGAAGAGGCTGTCTTTTCTCCACTGTATATTCTTGATTCCTTTATCAAAGATGAGGTGACCATATGTGTGTGAGTTTATCGCTGGGCTCTCTGTCCTGTTCCATTGATCTATATTTGTGTTTTTGTGCCAGTACCATACTGTCTTGATTACTGTAGCTTTGTAGTATAGTCTGAAGTCAGGGAGCCTGATTCCTCCAGCTCCACATTTCGTCCTCAAGATTGCTTTGGCTATTCGGGGTATTTTGTGTTTCTGTACAAACTGAAATTTTTTGTTCTAGTTCTGTGAAAAATGC
Source organism: Kogia breviceps (assembly GCF_026419965.1). Lineage (NCBI taxonomy): Eukaryota > Metazoa > Chordata > Mammalia > Artiodactyla > Physeteridae > Kogia > Kogia breviceps. The sequence continues at coordinate 62,602,466 of NC_081319.1, forward strand.
CACTGGTAGTTGGATAGGGATTGCATTGAATCTGTAGAGTGCTTTGGGTAGTAGAGTCATTTTCACAATGTTGATTCTTCCAATCCAAGAACATGGTATATCTCTCCAACTATTTGTATCATCTTTAATTTCTTTCATCAGTGTCTTATAATTTTCTGCATACAGGTCTTTTGTCTCCTTAGGTAGGTTTATTCCTAGATATTTTATTCTTTTTGTTGCAATGGTAAATGGGAGTGTTTTCCTAATTTCACTTTCAGATTTTTCATCATTAGTGTATAGGAATGCCAGAGATGTCTGTGCATTAATTTTGTATCCTGCTACTTTACCAAATTCATTGATTAGCTCTAGTAGTTTTCTGGTTGCATCTTTAGGATTCTGTATGTAGAGTATCATGTCATTTGCAAACAGTGACGGCTTTACTTCTTCTTTTCCAATTTGGATTCCTTTCATTTCTTTTTCTTCTCTGATTGCTGTGGTTAAAACTTCCAAAATTATGTTGAATAAGAGTCGTGAGAGTTGGCAACCTTGTCTTGTTCCTGATCTTAGTGGAAATGGTTTCAGTTTTTCACCATTGAGGATGACGTTGGCTGTGGGTTTTTCATATATGGCCTTTATTATGTTGAGAAAAGTTCCCTCTATGCTTACTTTCTGCAGGGTTTTTTTTATCATAAATGGGTGTTGAATTTTGTCGAAAGTTTCTCTGCACCTATTGAGATGATCATATGGTTTTTCTCCTTCAACGTGTTAATATGGTGTATCATGTGGATTGATTTGCATATACTGAAAAATTCTTGCATTCCTGGAATAAACCCCACTTGATCATGATGTATGATCCTTTTAATGTGCTGTTGGATTCTGTTTGCTTGTATTTTATTGAGGATTTTTGCATCTATGTTCATCAGTGATATTGGCCTGTAGTTTTCTTTCTTTGTGACATCTTTGTCTGGTTTTTGTATCAGGGTGATGGTGGCCTTGTAGAATGAGTTTAGAAGTGTTCCTCCCTCTGCTATCTTTTGGAAGAGTTTGAGAAGGATAGGTGTTAGCTCTTCTGTAAATGTTTGATAGAATTCATTTGTGAAGCCATCTTGTCCTGGGATTTGTTTGTTGGAAGATTTTTAATCACAGTTCAAATTTCAGTGCTTGTGATTGGTCTGTTCATATTTTCTATTTCTTCCTGGTTCAGTCTCGGCAGGTTGTGTATTTCTAAGAATTTGTCCATTTCTTCCAGGTTGTCCATTTTCTTAGCATAGAGTTGCTTATAGTAATCTCACATAATCCTTTGTATTTCTGCAGTGTCAGTTTTTACTCCTCCTTTTTCATTTCTAATTCTATTGATTTGAGTCTTATTCCTTTTTTTCTTGATGAGTCTGGCTAATGGTTTATCAATTTTGTTTATCTTTTCAAAGAACCAGCTTTCAGTTTTATTGAACTTTGCTATTGTTTCCTTCATTTCTTTTTCATTTATTTCTGATCTGATGTTTATGATTTCTTTCCTTCTGCTAATTTTGGGGTTTTTTTGTTCTTCTTTCTGTAATTGCTTTAGATTAAAGATTAGGTTGTTTATTTGAGTTTTTTCTTGTTTCTTAAGGTAGGATTGTACTGCTATGAACTTCCCTCTTAGAACTGCTTTTGCTGCATCCCATAGGTTTGGGTTTGTCATGTTTCCATTGTCATTTGCTTCCAGGTATTTTTTGATTTCCTCTTTGATTTCTTCAGTGATCACTTCGTTACTAGGTCATGTATTGTTTACCCTCCATGTGTTTGTATTTTTTACAGATCTTTTCCTGTAATTGATATCTAGTCTCATAGCGTTGTGCTCATAAAAGATACCTGATATGATTTCAATTTTCTTAAATATACCAAGACTAGATTTGTGACCCAAGATATGATCTATCCTGGAGAATGTTCCATGAGCACTTGAGAAAAATGTGTCTTCTGTTTTTTTTGGATGTAATGCCCTATAAATATCAATTAAATCCATCTTATTTAATATATCATTTAAAGCTCGTGTTTCCTTATTTATTTTCATTTTGGATGATCTGTCCATTGGTGAAAGTGGGGTATTAAAGTCCCCTACTATGATTGGGTTTCTGTTGGTTTCCTCTTTTATGGCTGTTAGTATTTGCCTTATGTATTTATGCGCTCCTATGTTGGGTGCATAAATATTTACAATTCTTATATCTTCTTCATGGATCGATCCCTTGATCATTATGTAGTGTCCTTCTTTGTCTCTTATAATAGTCTTTATTTTAAGGTCAACTTTTTCTGGTATGAGAATTGCTACTCCAGCTTTCTTTTGATTTCCATTTTCATGGAATATCTTTTTCCATCCCCTCACTTTCAGTCTTTATGTGTCCCTAGGTCTAAAGTGAGTCTCTTGTAGGCAGCATATATACGGGTCTTGTTTTTATATTCATGCAGCCAGTCTGTGTCCTTTGCTAGGAGCATTTAATCCATTTAAATTTAACGTAATTATCGATATGTATGTCCCTATTCCCATTTTCTTAATTGTTTTGGGTGTGTTATTGTAGGTCTTTTCCTTCTCTTGTGTTTCTTGCCTAGAGAAGTTCCTTTAGCATTTGTTGTAAAGCTGGTTTGGTGGTTCTGAACTCTCTCATCTTTTGCTTGTCTGTAAAGGTTTTAATTTCTCCATCAAATCTGAATGAGATCATGGCTGGGTAGAGTAATCTTGGTTGTAGTTTTTTCTCCTTCATCACTTTAAATATGTCCTGCCACTCCCTTCTGGCTTGCAGAGTTTCTGCTGAAAGATCAGCTGTTAAAATTATGGGGATTCCCTTCTGTGTTATTTGTTGTTTGTCCCTTGATGCTTTTAATATGTTTTCTTTGTACTTAATTTTTGATAGTTTGATTAATATGTGTCTTGGCGTGTTTCTCTTTGGGTTTATCCTGTATGGGACTCTCTGTGCTTCCTGGACTTGATTGACTATTTCCTTTCCTATATTAGGGACGTTTTCAACTATAATCTCTTCAAATATTTTCTCAGTCCCTTTCTTTTTCTTTTCTTCTTCTGGGACCCCTATAATTCGAATGTTGGTGCATTTAATGTCCCTATCCTTTATTGGTGCATTTAATGTCCCTATCCTTTATTGGACTCTCTGTGCTTCCTTGACTTGATTAACTATTTCCTTTTCCATATTAGGGAAGTTTTCAACTATAATCTCTTCAAATATTTTCTCAGTCCCTTTCTTTTTCTCTTCTTCTTCTGGGACCCATATGATTCGAATGTTCATGTGTTTAATGTTGTCCCAGAGGTCTCTGAGACTGTCCTCAGTTCTTTTCATTCTTTTTCTTTTTTCTTTTTTTTTTTTTTTTTGGTGCTAGGCGGGCCTCTCATTGTTGTGGGCTCTCCCATTGCGGAGCACAGGCTCGGGACGAGCAGGCTCAGCGGCCATGGCTCACGGGCCCAGCCGCTCCACGGCATGTGGGATCTTCCCAGACCGGGGCACAAACCCGTGTCCCCTGCATCGGCAGGCGGATTCTCAATCACTGCGCCACCAGGGAAGCCCTCATTCTTTTTCTTTATTCAGCTCTGCAGTAGTTATTTCCACTATTTTATCTTCCAGGTCTCTTATCCGTTCTTATGCCTCAGTCATTCTGCTAGATCCCTTCTAGAGTATTTTTAATTTCATTTATTGTGTTGTTCATCATTGTTTGTTTCCTCTTTAGTTCATCTAGGTCCTTGTTAAATGTTTCTTGTATTTTCTCTATTTCCAAGATTTTTGATATCTTTACTATCATCATTATTCTGAATTCTTTTTCAGGTAGACTGCCTATTTCCTCTTCATTTTTTAGGTCTGGTGGGTTTTTACCTTGCTCCTTCATCTGCTGTGTGATTTTCTGCCTTTTCATTTTGCTTATCTTACTGTGTTTGGGGTCTCCTTTTCACAGGCTGCAGGTTCGTAGTTCTCATTGTTTTTGGTGTCTGTCCCCAGTGGCTAAGGTTGGTTCAGTGGGTTGTGTAGGTTTCCTGGTGGAGGGGACTAGTGCCTGTGTTCTGGTGGATGAGGCTGGATCTTGTCTTTCCGGTGGGCAGGTCCATGTCTGGTGGTGAGTTTGGGGATGTCTGTGGCCTTAGTATGATTTTAGGCAACCTCTCTGCTAATGGATGGCGCTGTGTTCCTATCTTGCTAGTTGTTTGGCATAGGGTGTCCAGCACTGTATCTTGCTGGTCATTGAGTGAAGCTGGGTCTTGCTGTTGAGATGGAGATCTCTGGAAGATTTTCACCATTTGATATTACGTGGTTCTGGGAGGTCTCTTGTGGACCAGTGTCCTGAAGTTGGCTCTCCCACCTCAGTGGCACAGCCCTGACTCCTGGCTGGAGCACCAAGATCCTATCCTCCACATGGCTCAGAATAAAAGGGAGAAAAAAATAGGAAGAAAGAAAGAAAGAAAGAGGATTAAAATAAAGTAAGATAAAATAAAGTTATTAAAATAAAAAATAATTATCAAGGAAAAAATTTTTTAAAGTAGAAAACAAACAAACAAAAAAATGGCCGGACAGAACCCTTGGACAAATGGTGAAAGAAAAGCTAAACAGACAAAATCTCACACAGAAGCATACACATACACACTCACAAAAAGAGCAAAAGGGGAAAAAATAATCTATCTTGCTCCCAAAATCCACCTCCTCAATTTGGGATAATTCGTTGTCTATTCAGGTATTCCACAGATACAGAGTACATCACGTTGATTGTGGGGATTTAATCCGCTGCTCCTGAGGCTGCTGGGAGAAATTTCCCTTTCTCTTCTTTGTTCGCACAGCTCCCGGGGTTCAGCTTTGGATTTGGCCCTGCCTCTGCATGTAGGTCGCCTGAGGGCAGCTGTTCTTCACTCAGACAGAACAGGGTTAAAGCAGCAGCTGATTCAGGGGCTCTGGCTCACTCAGCCCCGGGGGGATGGAGGGGCACGGATGCGGGGGTTGCCCCAGCCTGGGGCACACCGTGTGTTCTCCCGGGGAAGTTGTCCCTGGATCACGGGACCCTGGAAGTGGTGGGCTGCACAGGCTCCCACGAGGGAAGGTGTGGATAGTGACCTGTGCTTGCGCATAGGTTTCTTGGTGGCTGCAGCAGCAGCAGCCTTAGCGTTTCATGCCCGTCTCTGGGGTCCGCGCTGGTAGCCGTGGTTCGTGCCCGTCTCTGCAGCTCCTTTAAGCAGCGCTCTTAATCCCCTCTCCTCGTGCACCAGGAAACAAAGAAGCAAGGAAAAGTCTCTTGTCTCTTCAGCAGCTGCAGGCTTTTTCCCGGACTCCCTCCCGGCTAGCCGCGGCGCACTAACCCCTTCAGGCTGTGTTCATGCCGCCAATCCGACCGAAGCCCAGCCTCAGCTGCCAGCCCCCGCCTGTCCTGGCGGGTGAGCAGACAAGCCTCTCGGGCTGGTGAGTGCCGGTCGGCGCGGATCCTCTGTGTGGGAATCTCTTCGCTTTGCCCTCCGCACCGTGTTACTGCACTCTCCTCCATGGCTCCGAATCTCCCCCCTCCGCCACCCACAGTCTCCGCCCGTGAAGGGGCTTCTAGTGTGTGGAAACCTTTCCTCCTTCACAGCTCCCTCCCAATGGTGTGGGTCCCATCCCTATTCTTTTGTCTCTGTTTTTTCTTTTTCTTTTGCCTTACCCATGTACGTGGGGAGTTTCTTGCCTTTTGGGAGGTCTGAGGTCTTCTGCCAGCGTTCAGTGGGTGTTCTATAGGAGCAGTTCCATGTGTAGATGTATTTCTGATGTATCTGTGGGGAGGAAGGTGATCCCCGCATCTTACTCTTCCGCCATCTTCTCAAATCTCTCTTCTTTATTTAGGATGTGACAGTGTCTTTCACCAGGTGTTGCTGCTGGGCTACTTTGTATCTATTCCACTTCTGTTTTAAAGGAGAGTTAAATCCTCCGGTATCACCAACACTGCCCATCCTTCTTTTACAAATGGAGCATGAAAATGCAGCTTCTGTGCTTCAGATACTACAAATCAATCTTTCTACCATCTCTTTTCAGAAACAATCATTTTCCATTTCACCTCTCCCCCACCATTTTTGTTTGTGGAAAAAATGGAGACTAATTTTCCTGCAAATAAAGCATGCTGAAACTTTCCCAAGTTCTCTTACTGTATTCAAATTTTTCTTATTTATTTTTCAAGATAAGGTTGGAGATTATGTCTTACTTATATAATTTTTAAAAAACTTAACATGCCTTGACATCCATTATTTCAATTTGTCCTTACAGAAGCAGTCTGAAAAAACACAGGCATAAGTATTACTTTCTTTGTTTTATAGTTGTGGAAACTAAGGCAGAGACCAAGAAGCTCAGTGACCCAGAAGTAACAAATATGACCTCATTTGGCATCAGTCACCTTCACCCCACCCAGAAGCTGAGTCTATGCTACCACGTGACCAATGGGAAGGGAGTATGTCACTAACACATGTGATAGGAAAGTTAAAAGTTCATGAAATAAGCTGTGAGAACAATGACTCATTGATAATTTGGTTTTTGACTGTAGGAAAATAAATCACATTTCTTCAGGATTTTTTTTTAATCAAGAGCTTTCCTATATAAAAAATATAACACTTTAAAATGATCTGTGTTCCCTACAATGTTGTTACCCTAGGCCTATAAGAGTATCTTGTGATGGGGGGGTGGCCAAAATGTGTGAATGTGGTCAAAAGGTACAAGCTTCCAGTTATAAAATGCGTAAGTCCTGAGTATGTCATGTATAGCATGATGACTATAGTTAATAATACCATATTGCATAGTTAAAAGTTGATAAGAGAGGAAATCTTAAGTTCTCATCACATGAAAAAAATTTAGCATTAAACTAGTTAATGCTAAAGTTGAGATTAAAATTCAAGTCTGTTAGGTACCATTTACACTGCTTTAGCCTACCTTTTTGTACATTAAATGTTTAATTTATTTATGCATGTATGCATTCAATAATGTTTATTGAATATTGAAAAGAGCCTAGGGAGAAATTGGAGAAAAATTGGTGAATGAGCTACAAGCATTCATGCTCTGTCATCATAGAGATGATTTTCAAATGGGGAAAGACAAAACCAAATACACAAGAGAACAGGTAATTGCTGGCTGCAATAAAGGCCAAGAGAGAACCAAGCAAGGAGTTAAGGAAGAGAATAAGGGAAGGCCTCATTTTTTTGCCAGGATAGAAATGCAGTCTTGCTCAGGAGTTGACATTTAAATCAAAATCTAGTGGAAAGGAAGGAGCTATCTGTGTAAAATGAACAGAGAAAGGCTTTCCAGGCAGCTGGGTTTGCCCATGCCAAAGCCATGTGATCTGAAAGAGCTTGGCTTACCCCTGCAACTGACTAGCCTACCAAGCCTTTTAATCTAAAGCATATGGTGCTGATGGGGGACATGCACAAATCCAGTTTCATGAATCAAAAAATGCATAACTCTTGTTCTGTCCAGCAACATCATTTACATTATCTATTCACAGTCCTGTTTTCCACAGTCCTGTTTTCCAGTGATTAAAGGTGCACTAAGGAGATACCATGGAGAGCTGTCCAAGGGGTGACTTTATCATACAGTGTCTCTGGATATCCAGGTAATTAATAAATATGGTAAGCTAGCTAACTTTTACTTTTCTTACTTATTATCAGGAAATATTTATAATTTTATCTTCACAGGTAAACACTCAGCAAAGCCTAAAATACATTCTAACAGAAAAAAAGTGTATTTATTTATCTTTAAAAAATTAAAAGAAAATGAATGTTAACCTAGTCTTTCGGATAGTTTGTATATTTAACACATGATGGGCATTATAGAATAAAAATATAGAAGATACATTGGCCCTTAATAATCAATATGATTCAGAACTGACTCACAAATATTGCTTATTTCCAAACAGAATATGGCTGAATAAAGGCAGATTCTCCAAGTGCCCTACACATACACTTATCCATCATCAAATTCATGTGTTTTCAGTAGATGACTCTATGTCACTGTGTGTTCTCCATTTACTTCACATATAAATATTTAATAGGTGCCACAACTGTTTAGTGGATTTTCTCAGAGCAACCTTAATTATGCAAAAATTTAATAAACATAAATGTAAATAAATTGAGAGCCTTCTATAGATCAGTGTTGAATTGAGAGTATTATGTGCCTATACATGAATAAATTATAATTACTGGTAAGACTACCTCCTCTTTTAATGGTGTAAATAACTTAACCAAACTCACCACTGAATTGATTCATATATCTTAGATATATGAATCAGAAGCATTCTGATATCTTAGAAGATATATCTTAGCATAAGATATCTTAGAAGATATCTTAGATATCTTATTTTAAACATGAGTTCTGGTCCTGAAAGGCTTTTTTTTTCAAAGGCATTCCATTGACTGCACTATAATTTCAACAACGGGATATTATGGAAAATTTTGCACCAACCAAATTTGGTTTTGAGGGATGAATAAGGCATGCACTGTAGAATATGTCCTGTAGTTAATTCAATACTTTCACAAACCCTTATAGGTAAGGCCATGCTGCAGGGCATTTAATCAGGCTTATCTTTGCACACTAATTTAAAAAATACCCAAACTGTATTATCAGGTAAAACATGCAGTTTCTATTTCAGAGTTCTCATCAACTTTAGGGATACCACACTAACCTACTGACTCCAAGGATTAGTAGAACTCACAATGAGAACTATGGGTTAATAAAATTGTAGCAGCCCAATCATTTATGTAATGACTTTAGGACAGAGTATAATGAAGGACCAAAATACTGACTCATTTTCACCTACCGAAGAGCTTGACAGAGCCCATTACACAGAATTTGCTGCTTTAATATTTCGTCTATTAATTTCAGTCATAACTTCCATGATCTGTTTTAGGGTTGCAATAAGGGAAGGGAATGGAGAGTTGGCTCTGTTGACAACCAAGCAGTAGTAGCATGTGCAGTAAAAAACCTATCATGTATAGTGTGTTCAGAGACAAAACTGATGCTATATGATAATATGCCACAGCACAAAATGAATATTCTCCACTCAAAGCTGGCCTATATATCTGTGTGTGTGTATGTATGAAAAAAGTGTTTTCTGATTGCAAAGCTTTAAAATTAGCATATTGTATGGGATTTAAGTTGATACAGCTGTATAATTAAAGGGCAGAAGAAGAGGGACAAAGGAACTGATATTTGTTGAAAGCTTACTATTGTGTTTGGAATACTGCTCTTCTGAATCCTCACAAATGTAAGCTCTTCTTAATTCTAAAGTGGCCTAACAATTCAAACCATTTCTGATGTTGAAATTATCTCTATTTGGAAAACTGACCAGTTCATCTTGTTGTATCTCTGTGGACAGTCACTGCACTGACACACTTGTGCTGGCCTTGACAGCACCCGAAGAGCAGTCATTGTGTTTTGGGGAAAGGAAAGGAAGCTTTCGTTCCAAGGTGAAAGTTATCGACTGTCTTCTTAAAGTTAAATCCTTGAATTGTTGAATTGTAGCTCATGTATTGATTAGTTCTGGAGATCAATATATTAAGGTAAAAAAATCACATCAGTAAATTATTTTTCATACACAGCAAATAAAGATCTGATGTCTGTTGTATTTAGTATAAAATAAATAGATGAAGGATAAGAGATGATTTAATAAAAACAGTCTTCAAGTACACTAAAACTTCTGCCACATATGTAAAGGTATAAGCAATTGTTTTATATCATTATTAAAACAAGGGAAAAAAGAGTGGATTCAATTTCAGTTGGAGGGATTTTTTAAAAAACGCTCATGGAAAGGATTAGTTAATACTGAAATAGTACTTTAAGAGAATATCATTCCATTCAAGTTTTTAAAATACTGCAGATGCTTGTTTGGTGTAATTTTTTTAATCATCCTTGTCTCTGATATTAAATGATATTACCATACAGGAAACATTCATTACGAAATCTTACTGTATAAAATAGTTCTTGTAAAGCAGGTGTGAGCCATTTGAAAAGAATGATAATGAAATTAGAAAACACATTTCCACAGCCGAGATTTCATCAGCCCAACACAGGAGAGACAATAAATAAAAAAATCAAAGACACAGACATTGTGTAAGATGTTGGGTGATACCATGACCATCCAACCAGCAAGGAGCTAATAAGTATTGTGAAAAGTATCTCAATACATGACAACTAAAGACAAAGTGTAATCCTAGATTGGATCCTGGACAAGATTTTGTTTTTATGTATATTTACTTTTTACCATAAAGGACAGTGATGGGATAATTGGCAAAATGTGAATAAGATCTATTCTTTTAGTTTACATATTTTGCTAATGGTATTGTGATTGATTATACAAGTGAATGTCTGTGTTTTGAACATAAAGTATTTAAGGGATAAAAGGGCATCGTGCATGTAACTTTCAAATAATTAAGGAAAAATGTATGTACATACATGTATATACAGAAAAAGGGAGAAGGAGAGACAAAGATACAGAGAGAAAAAAATTATAAAGTGATAGAGCAAATGAGGTAAAATATTAACATTTGAAGAAATTGGATGAAGGGTATGTTAGAATTTTCTCCATTATTTTAGCACTTTTCTGAAAATTTGAAATTACTTCGAAATTTTTTTAAAAAGCAGAAAAATCTAGATATGGGGCTTCCCTAATGGGGCAGTGATTAAGAATCCACCTGCTGGGCTTCCCTGGTGGCACAGTGGTTGAGAATCTGCCTGCTAATTCAGGGGACATGGGTTCGAGCCCTGGTCTGGGAGGATCCCACATGCCGCGGAGCAACTAGGCCCGTGAGCCACAACTACTGAGCCTGCGCGTCTGGAGCCTGTGCTCCGCAGCAAGAGAGGCCGCCATAGTGCGAGGCCCGGAGCTCCGTGATGAAGAGTGGTCCCTCTTGCCACAACTAGAGAAAGCCCTCGCACAGAAATGAAGACCCAACACAGCAAAAATAAATAAATTAATTAATAAACTCCTACCCCCAACATCTTCTTTAAAAGAAAAAAAAAAAAAAAGAATCCGCATGTCAATGCAGGGGACACGGCTTTGAGCCCTGGTTCGGGAAGATCCCACATGCTGTGGAGCAACTAAGCCCATGCTCCACAACTACTGAGCCTGCGCTCTAGAGCCCGCGAGCCACAACTACTGAAGCCTATGCACCTAGATCCTGTGCTCTGAAACGAAGAGTAGCCCCCACTTGCAGCAACTAGAGAAAGCCCATGCGCAGCAACAAAGACCCAACGCAGCCAAAAATAAATAAATAAAAGTAAATGAGTTTATTAAAAAATATCATTAAATTACCCCTACATAGTGGGAATTTTTAAAAAAAATCTAGATATGACCAAAAATAACCTCAAAGCATCTTATCCAAACCCCAGTTTACTAGCTAGCCATGGACAGCCATACTTACATCATGCAGCCTTTGTCATAGCATGCATTGAATAAATTAATTTGGCCACAAATTACCAAACTTTTTAAACAACTTTACAAATCTCACTAAAGGTACAAAACACTTATGTGTGAATTACCCGCTTATTTCTTTCCAAAGAAAAGTAATACAATAATTATGTTGGCTCAATTATTCCTTTTAAAATAAGAGTTGCAGAAATTTACTACACAATTAGCCCTTATTAAAGAATTAGTCAATGAAGAATTGTCTTCTTTTTAGGTGAAAATAATTTTTATGTATGATATGACCTTTACATCAAAAAAGTATTCATTTGCTGGGGGCAGGGTAATGGCTTTCAAAGGCTTTTTCCTTTCTTAAAATTCTCTGATAAGTCCTCCATAATAAGAAAAATTATTTCTACAAAGCAGCCAAATGGAAATGTGACTGAACTCAAAATATATAATATTCTCACATGAATACTAATATTTCATTAAAAATAAAATATAGCTCAACTAAAAGGATTGGCAGTGCACTGTTTAACCAATGTCTATAAAGTGATCTTTCGCATAGGTTAAAAAAAAAGGGAATGAAGTCTCAAAGACAGCTTGTAGAAAGTAAAATGAGGATAAATTTAAATTTCCTGCAAGGCAAACCAAAAGAACACTTGACACCAGATTAATAAATGCAACAAAAAAACCCTGAGAAAAATCCAAATGGTATACCAACATCATATGACAAAAAAAATCTTTAGATAAAATTAAAGACAGGGATAGCTAAGAGCACTAAGAACAATCTAATGTTATTCAGGATGAATATTGGCTTCAATTAGTTTTTTATATTCATTACTGAAGATAAAAGTGTCATTTGGTGAAAGGCAAAACATGACTATTGACAATGGAACACAAAGCAAGTTTAAGAGAGATGTTTAGGATTGACAAACTTTCATAAGGTATGCAGGTATTCATCCAATTGGATTGATTTCTAAGAAAAATTAGTGATTTTATATTCAGCAGAATACTTTCATGTTCATTACTGTACAGGCAAAAGGCCTTTTAATGTATTTTACTTCCTTACAAACAATTATAGTAGCAGACAGGGCACTTTATAAAACATTCATGAATTTAATCCCTATATTTCTGTTTCTGGACTTGCAGAGAAGTCTGTCAGTTTTGACCCATAAACATGATTACAAAAGGTATGCAGAGTATTTTCTTGGGAGACAGTATCTAAACATGATTTATAAAATTTCGATTTACCTGTTTCATTTTCACTTGGAGAGTTGAATCCAGTGGATATGGATTTCAAAACAATATTTTAAGATCAATTCTGATTGTTTTCACATGTGAGAGCAAATTATTCACTCAGTGAACATTGAACTGAATGTACTTTTTTCTAAACTGTAACTGTGAGTCCAAAAGATGGAAAAATGACTAAGAGGAAGATAAAAGGCAAACCAGCAAGCATTCCATAAAGGTTAGCATCCCTAGGTTTTTGAAAGAATTTATACTTTCTTCTTTCCTTAATCCCTTCCTTTTTTCCTTTTCATTTTTTCTTGCTAATACTTATTGGTCATCTACTGTGTACCAGGCATTGTACACTGAGAAAAAAGAAACACAGTCCCCACCCTTATAGGTCTTTTAGACCAGGGGTCCCCAACCCTGGGGACGCAAACCAGTATTGGTTCTGCGGCCTGTTAGGAACAGCAGGAGCTGAGTGGCAGGAGAGCGAGCAAAGGAAGCTCCATCTGCTGCTCAACTCACCACCACTCCCCATCGCTCACAGCACCACCTGAACCATCCCTCCCTTCCCCCCCGCCCGGCCCCCTCCCATCCATGGAAAAATTGTCTTCCACGAAACTGGTCCCTGGTGCCAAAAAGGTTGGGGACCACTGTTTTAGACTAGTGGATAGGGTAGAGACAAATCAAGAAAAATAACAAATACATAAATGTCATTGGTAATTAGTGTCATCAAGGAAAAAAACTGGGTTCTCTGAGAGAGAGGAACAAGGGGGTGATGGAAGGAAGCAACTTTAATTGGATTTTCAGAGAAAATCTATCCAGAGAAGTGATACTAGAGTCAAACCTGAAAGATAAGGCGTTATCAGGGGAGGAATGGAATTAGAAGCCTCTGAGCAGAGAACACAGTGTGTGCTAAGGCAGCAGTCCCCAACCTTTTTGGCACCAGGGACCGGTTTTGCAGAAGACATTTTTTTCCACGGACGTTGTTGTGGGGGACGGTTCAGGCGGTAATGCAAGCGATGGGGAGGGGCAGATGAAGCTTTGCTGGCTTCCCCGCTGCTCACCGCCTGCTGTGCAGCACAGTTCCTAACAGGCTGCAGACCAATACCCGACAGAGGCCTGGGGTTGGGGACCCCTGTGCTAAGGCACACTGTATGGGAGGTACTTTAGTACATACCTTGATACCTGAGGGCATAGTTGGAGCATCCTACAGCCTTATGCTGGGGGGAGATGAGAACCAGATAGAAGCAACCGCAGCTATTAGCTGATCACATTGACTTCAAGACATTTTCCAGGCCCCCTTGGAGCTAGTGACCTCTGGGATTAATTTCTGGCCAATGTAGCCACAAATTGAAGTGTCATGTGCACTTTTAGGTAGTCCGTAAAGAAAAGGGGGGCGTCCTTTGCCTTCTGTCCTCTCACTGCTGCTAGCCTGGCTGGAGCTCTGGCTTTCCTCATGGACCAGGAGCTGGAGGATTGCACCTACATGGTGCACAGGAAGCAACTGGTTTCTGTGGCAGCTTCGTAGAACTTGTGGCAGCTCTGGACTACTTAACTCTATGTTTCTTTTATCTTAGGGAGGAAACAACTAACTTTTTAAAAACACTGGTTACTTTGGGTGTTTCTGTTATTGCAGCCAATACCTCATCCAGGAGATTGATGTAACAGTTCAAATGGGAGATGACAGTGGCTTGTTCTATAATGGCAGTGGATGCAGAGAGAAAAGGAACTATTCAAGGTATATTCTGGAGGCAGCAAACAAGAACGGCTTAGCAGTAGACTGGATACAGCAAGGTGAGGGGACTAGAAATGTCACCGCTAATCCAGACAAGTACATGAGAAACCACTTGGTAGATGGTGTCACATGTCTTCCTTCATGTTTATTTTAAATCTGTGCTAAATTCATTGATATATATATATATATATATAAAATACACATACATATACCTTCAGAAATGAACATATTTGTTAAATGCATTATAAAATTCATAATTATTTATAATTTTACCAGTAGATCTATAGCCAGCTTAGGAATTCTCACTGAACCTGGGGTTTTTTTTTTTTTTTTTTCTCTTTATGTTACTCCTAAGTAGATTAAGTTGCTGTACAAACATGTCATTTTCTTTTGGTTGTTATATATTCTAGAGAGGGAAAAAAAAGACAGAAGGACCTATATTTAGACCAGTAACTTCTCTCATTTTTCTCTAAGGGGAATACTAATGTTTTTGAAGGCTAGTGATTTACAATGTTATCTAACTCAGACCTTAGTCATAGAGCTTGTCATCATCATTTTCCAGATGGGTAACTCAGAGAAGTTAAGTAATGTCACCAATGTTACATAGCCAGAAAGAAAGCAGAACAAGAATTTGAAACTAGATCTGCCAAATCCCAAGGCCTGAGTCCTTACTACTAAAAAGTGCTTCCTTTTTTGTATGTGAATCCTATAAATAAAGCCAAACAAATTCCAAGATTCTATCAATGCTAATTAGCTATAATGATGAAAATTACTTTTACAAATATATTTACATATTTATTCACACATATTCATGTATATATACTCTGCAAAGTTTCCGATAAAGAATATATAAAGACTTCAACTAGAGTAGAATTTTTCATGAGCAGCCCTATATCTCTGGTAGCCTCTGGCATTGATTAAATTGAAGTTTAAAAAAATCATAATTTTATTCCATCTTTAGACAGGCCATTATCGAAGCATAATGCCTTTTAAATGAGTTGAAGAAAAGCCCACAGGCAGTACAAAGTAGTAAAATCAGGAGTGATAGTCTAGTGCATGATATTTAAATGAGAAGTAAGAGGAGTAAATAAAAGGGCGCTGCCAATTCCAGCCAAGAGAGATGACAGTGCATCTCCCGGGGAAAGGCTGTAATACATTTTTATAGAAAAAAATAATAATTGAGTGATACAGAGAGTTCTTTCCCCTAGATGCCTTCTTTATAAAGTGTCCTGCTTTTCTTTAGCATGTCAATTGCTCAGTGTCCTGGAGTTCAGGTATTGTGATATATATGTGTATATATATATATATATATATATATATATATATATATATATATATATATATATATATATATAGTGTAAACCATCATGCAAACTGCTTGTCCTAAGTATTAGATGCAAATGTAAAGAGGTTATATCAAAACATAAACTGTATCACTCTTACAGTCGTTGGAAACTCATTATATGAAAGGATTTGCACTAAGTGATGAGTGGATACAAAAGAGAAATTGTTTGTTACTTTAAAGAGTTTATATCCCAGTGAAAGTAATAAACATGCACACACACAACTCTATTCAAGTGAAGGCTGTCAGTATGTGTATGCTGTATCTCTAAGTCGACAAAAACAAGCTTCATTGTTCATGAACTTACTTGGTACATAGTTCACTGCTAATGGTTGTATGAGAATAATACACAAAAATTTAATATCAAATAAATTATGCATCTTTATATGTGGTCTTCACATTGCACTCAGTTGGCATATTTGTACACCCAATCATTTTAACTCTAAATGAAGTCTTTTTGAGACAGGCTGGGACCTGGGACCTGGGACCCTTTGCTGCAGTGTTTGCAACTGGACAAAAGTGTCCTCAAGCAACAAAATACAAAAAAACTATAAGGGACTAAAAATGACTGCATGCATGCTCAGTTGGGGCAAATTATGGACAACAAAATACAAAAAGACCAAAAAAAAAAAACCAAACCCAACTACCAATTCTGAAGACTGGGAGCAAAAGCAGGGTGTCGGGAGCAACAACAGGGTACTGCGCATGCCCCCTGCACTCAACACCACCAAAGAGGTGGACAAACCACCTAAGCCACCCCTCTGGCCTGACCCCTGGACACACCCCTACCCTCACCCCATGTAAGGAACCTGCTCGCTCCCCTTAGGGAGTGAGCAAGGGAACCCGAACTTGTTCTCACTTACCCCTGTGGCAGCAGGGGCCCCAATAAAGCCTTGCCTGAATTTCTTGCCAGGTCTCTGGTCAATTTCTATTGCTTAAGGAGACCAAGAACCCTGGTCCAACGGACTCCTGAACAATTAGAGCAACACTTTACCCACCCTCCTTCCATTCTGTACTTTTCCTTCCCAATGATGTTTTCTAACTTATTTTGGGTTCCATCAGGCCATCCCCCTCCTATTCTACCCTGTATTTTGAATTAGGAAACTACACACTTTCTGTGACAGGTAGCCTTTTTTCATCTGCGCCTTCCTTGCTGTGTCCATATTAATTAATTGAGAGGCAAGTTCCAGGCTTCGTTCTCGCTAGTATTGAGGGAATAAGAGAGGCCCATGGCTTGATACCTGGGGATTCTGCGTTTCCTGCGTTTCCCTCTTGAACAAAGGTTACTTAGCATCCCTTACTCTCTCCCAAATTTAACCCCGGATTTATCCAATCTTGACATCAAACTTCCAGATAGACATTTTTATTTTGTATACTTGAAGTTACATTACTGTTTGGTAAAAATTGTAGTCTTTTTCTTAGTACAGATGTTTCTCCATGTTCTCATTTTTTCTATTAATTTATCTTATTAATACTTTTTTTAAAAAAAACAGCAAGCATTTATTTCCCATAGTCCTGGAGGCTGGAATTCTAAGATCAAGGTGCCAGCAGATCTTGTGTCTGGTGATGTGCTTTTTCTGAAAATAAGTACATCTTACAGGAACTTATTATTTTGACCAAAACAGAAATTACAATATTTTTCAAGTAAACAGAATTAGAGTTCACTGCTATCTTTTGGTATATTTTAATGCATTAGGAATAAAAGCAAACTTTGAGAGACACCTGTAAAAGTACAATTAATGTACATAGGCATTCCTTTTAAATATGACAGCTATTTAAGTTTGATAGATATTTTTTAAATGTTTTTCTAATTGTGTGACATTTAGATATATTTTCTTTCTAGTTCTAAAGAAAATATTCCTAATTGGAAATAAAGAAATTCATTTTAAAATCTCAATAAAAAGTAATTTTCAGTTTAAAATTAAATCCTGTATCACATACAACATGTAGTTTACAGTTAAAATTTTAATACAGTAGACTGATAGTAATATATCCTTATGTGTTAATATAAAACATAATATCCTGGGAGGCTTAAGTATATAAAATAATTATGTTTACTCTATGAAGGTAGATAAAAGCTTTATTAAAGCAGAATACTGTAGTCCCACACTGGATACCCTTTCAAATAAGTTAAGGTCAATTTACAGGTCAGATAAAAAAATTATTATTTCACAGAGAAAGTTTCTAGAATATCAGCAAACAAATTCTACTTTTTCTAGTTACAAAAATATAAGTTCAGAATAATTCTATGGGAAAATATATTTTACCAAATGTGACACAAGGAAATTTCACAATCTGAATAAAGGATAGTCAGGTAAGAGGAAGAAAATGATTTGAAGAATTACCTCCTGAAATTTCCAGTCTGAGGGTGTTATACAAGTGAGTTCAATCCCCTTTCCTAGAGCAGCATTATTCATATTCTGTACCACATATTTCACAGTAAGAAATAGGGCACTGCCATCATTTTAAGAATATTAGTGAACCAAAACTTTGTTTTTAACACTCCAATTCCAGTTGTAGACAAAAATGTAAAAATCATAAGTTAAATATAAGCAAATATGCTCATCACTATATTAAAATATTTTCTATTCATCAAGTGAGATTATTTCTCAGGCATGCAAAGGTAGTATAATAAGAGAAAATATAAATCTGTGTTTAAGAGAGGATTTGAAGACTAGCTCAGCTACTTAATGGATATTTAACTCTGTCAAGTTAATGAAACTTGCCATGCCTCACTTTCCTGTTCCATAACATAGGGCTAACGTTATGTATCTCAGACAAATGTTGTGAGCATTTAGGTTGGTTAATACTGTTAAACACTTAAGACAGTGTCTGGAAAATTGTAAGAGTTCAATATTTGTTTATTATTAGTAGTAGTAGTGATTACTACAGTTATATTTTTAGACAAAGGATTAATAGTAATTCAACACAATGTATCATTGGAAAAAATAAACAAATATAAGTTGGAAAGGCATTACATAAAATGCAATACCTATTACTGAAAACTTAAAAAACAACAGTTAATTTGCTTAACTTGAGAGAGAATATAAAGTTTAATGATTTATATAGTATTGTTGTTGTCATCATTTTATAGTCATTTATTCCAACACCCTCATTTATCCACTTCCCCTGCCCAAAGGGCACTGTGTTTTATATACCTGTATATAGATGGAGGGGTGGAGCATTTAGGAATCCAGAACATCACCTCTGCCCACATTCCGCTGACCCACAGACTCAGCCACATGCCCCATTTAATAATAAGAAGAATAAAAAAATAGTGTGACCAAGAGGAAAATGGTATTGGTGAGCACATATGAGTGTCTTAGCCACACACCTACGATATGCACATTTAGGATTTTTTCAATATCTTATTAATATAAACGGGGTATGTTAAGTCATTTGTTATGTATATGAACATATCTCTAATGTAATTTCCTATCAGCAGAAAATAGATATTTAAAATATTGAGAGATATTTCCAAATGAGCCTCCATTTCTTTTTTTTTTTTAATAACGATTTAAAAAAAATTTTTTAGAGCAGTTTTAGTTCACAGCACAATTGAGAGGAGGGAACACAGATTTCCCATACACCCACTGCCCCCACACATGTATAGCCTCCCCCATTATCAGCATCCCCATCACAGTGCTACCTTTGCTACAATTGATGAACCTACACTGACACATCATAATCACCCAAATTCCATAGTTTACATTACAGTTCAGTATTGGTGTTGTACACTCTGTGGATTTGGACAAATGTATAACTACTTGAATCCATCATTATAGTATCATGGAGTGTTTTCACTGCCCTAAAAATCCTCTGTGCTCTGCCTAATCATCCCTCCCACCCAGCTCCTGGCAACCACTGATTTTTTATTGTCTCCACAGCTTTGCCTTTTCCAGAATGTCATATAGTTGGAATCACATAGTATGTAGCCTTTCAGACTGGGTTCTTTCACTTAGTAACATGCATTTAAGTTTTCTCCATGTCTCTTCATAACTTGATAATTCATTCCCTTGTAGTGCTCAATAATATTTCATCATCTGGTTTTATTACAGTTTATCCATTCACCTAGTGAAGGACATCTTGGTTACTTTTTTGTCAATTGTGAATAAAAACTATAAATATCTGTGTGCAGTTTTTTGTGTTGACTTAAGTTTTTAACTCCTTGGGTAAATATCAAGAAACATGATTGCTGGATTGTATCATAAGAGTGCATTTAGTTTGTAAGAAACCACCAAACTATCTTCCAGGTGGTTGTACCATTTTGCATTCCCATGAGCAATGAAGGAGGGTTTCTGTTGCTCCATATTCTTGAAAGCAGTTGGTATTGTCAGTGTTCCAGATCTGAGCCATTCTAAAAAGTACCCTCCATTCCTCTATTACTGTTTTATGCTCCCACCAGTAATGTATCAAGTTCCTGTTTCTTCATACTTTCATGAAGACAGTGTGTTGTCAAGGTTTTGGATTTTTGCTAATTTAATTGTAGATGAACCGTTATATCAGTGTTATTTGAATTTGTGTTTATTTTATTATGAAATAGATTGAGCGTCTCAGTATTTATGAAAATTCTTCATTTCCTTCTCTATGAACTATGTTCATGTCAACTGATGATGGTAAAAAGATACTGATAGTGTTTTTTATGTATTCATAGATATACTTTATATATTAAAGAAAATGCCAGCTGTGTTAGGAGATTCAAATACTTTCACAGTTTTTAATGGTTGTTTTATATTTTAACTTTTATTGATGTATAACCTACATAGAAAAACGTTTACAAATCTTAATGTACAGGCAAATAAATTTTCACAAACTGAACACACATGTAAAACCAACATCTAGAGCAAACAACAGAACTGTAGTAGAATCTCAGACAAATCTTTATAAATTTATCTTCCTGTCTCTAATCAATTTCCAAGACTAACCATAATTCTTTTTTCTAATATTATAGAGTAGTATGAAAGTTTTAAAAATTTAAATCAAACAATTTTTATACCTTGTTCCTTATGTTTGCAATATATTTACAATATTGTTTCTAACATTATGTTTTTAAATGTCCTCCATGTTTTGTGTAGCAATTGATCAATCATTCCTATTTCTGTATAATATTGCATTATTTAAATATACCAAGTTCCCTTCTTGATGGATATTTGGGGAGTTCAGCTTGAGGCTACTAAAAATTGTTCTGCTATTACCATTCTTTTGCTTGTCTTTTGGTGAATGTACGTACATATTTCTGAAAAGTTCCTGTACTGGGTTCTAGCCAATCTCTGCCACAGTCTGCGAACAGTCCTCCTGGCATGGGGACTTGTCAGGAGATACTCCCACCTATGTCCCAGGGATCCTGAAAGTGCCCTGTAACAGGCTCCTGCTCCCTCACAGCCAAGTCTACGGGCAGTCCTGCCAGCACAGGGACCCAGTGGAAGATGCTCACACCTACGCCTTAGGAGACCCTGCCAAGCTCTACGCTAGGCTCCAGCCCCTCCAGTCATGGTCAAGGAGCAGTCCAGGCCACCCAGGTACCTGGCAGGAGACGCATCCATCCATGCCTCCAGAGCCAGGTCTGCAGACCTCAGTCCTTGCTGTGAAAACCAGGGCCAGGTTTTCCAGCCCAGCTTATCCAAGGCCCAGGGCCCAAAATATATATGGAACTCATATGACTCAGTGGCAAAAACAAACAATCTGATTAAAAACTGGAAACAGGATCTAAATAGACATTTTTTCAAAGGAGACATACAGATGGCCAACAGGTACATGAAGAGATGCTCAACGTCACTCATCATCAGGATAATGCCAATCAAAACCACAGTGACATCACCTCACACCTGTCAGAATGGCTATTACCAGAAAACAAGAAATAATGTCACTGAACCATGTTTGTTGCCTGACTCACAGCCAGCCAAAACCCTGAGACACCAAGGTTTGCAACAAAGAGAGCATTCAAATATTCGAAAAGCAGCCAAGCGAGGAGAATGGAGAACAAATCTCAAAACTGCTTCCTGAAGGCAAGGGGCTCAGGGTATTTATGGGATGACAAATAAGAAGCAGGGCAGTCTGAAGCGGGAATGTGGGGAGCCTGGGGAAAGGGGATTGGAAACAGGTGTGGTGATGGTCATTTTGTGCAGGTGTAACTAAGCTACAGGCCTCTGATGGTAAAAGATCCTGGAGCACATGCCCAGTTGGAGCATGGGCGGTCCCATCCAGTCTTAACTGGCTCAGTTCAAACTAGATACAGCTAAGCCAAGTTCCCAGAAAATAACTTAGACAAAGATCTTATTGTTTAGCCTCCGTGCAGCCTGGAGGATAGGCAAGTCTTAAAACCTTGATTAGTGAGAGCAGGTGGAATGGATTTAACCCACAACAACCAGTTTCAACACTGGTTTCAACAACCAGTGTTGGTGAGGGTGTGGAGAAAAGGGAACCCTATGCACTGTTGGTGGGAATGTAAGTTGGTGCAGTTGCTGTGAAAAAGAGTATGGGGCTTCCCTGGTGGCGCAGTGGTTGAGAGTCTGCCTGCCGATGCAGGGGACACGGGTTCGTGCCCCAGTCTGGGAAGATCCCACATGCCGCAGAGCAGCTGGGCCCGTGAGCCACGGCCGCTGAGCCTGCGCTCCGCAACAGGAGAGCCCACAACAGTGAGAGGCCCACGTACCACCAAAATAAAAATAAAAAAAGAGTATGGAAGTTCCCCAAAACATTAAAAATAGAGCTATCATAAGACCCAGCAATTCCATTTTTCGGTATAAATCAAAGAGAATAAAAATAGGATATTGAAGAGATATCTGCACCCCCCCACACACATTCATTTCAGCATTATTCACCTTAGTTAAGGTGTGGAAAGAATGTCTTCTTAAATATAAAATATATTTAAATTATGTATTAAAATATAAAATATATATAATGTAATACTATTCAGCCTTTTTAAGGAAGGAAATCCTGCCATTTGAGACAATATGGATGGGCCTTGAGGGCATTATGCTGAGTGAGATAAGTCCGACAGAGAAAGACAGATGCTGTATGATCACATTTACACAGAGAATCTAAAAAAAGCCAAACGCATGAAAAAGGAGACTAGAATGGTGGTAGGGGCTTGGGGTAGGGAAAATTAGGAGATATTGGTCAAAGGGAAAAACTTCCAGTTATAAGAAGAATAATTTCTGGGCACGTAATAGCCATGTGACTATGGTTAACAATACTGTTATATACTTGAAAGTTGCTGAGAGAGCAAATGGTAAATGTTCTCACCACACACAAAATAATTATGTGAGGTGAGAGATGTGTTAACTAACGCTCTTGTGGTCATCACTGTGCAAAATATATGTGTAACAAATTGTCATACCTTTATCTTATATGATATGTGTCATGTATAATTCAATAAAGCTGGAGAAATAAAAAACAAATAAAAAATGAGCACACACTCTGAATTAATCCGATCCTGTGGAATTTATTTATGGTAACTTATTACTTAGCTTATGGTTTTTTGGTAAGATTCCATGTATTCTTACAAAGTTTGTGAATGCTTATTGTTGGTTTCAGTATCCTATAAATATTATGTCAAGTTTGTTCAAGTCATTTGTATTCTTACTATTTTTCTTATCAGTTTGTTCTATAAGCTCTTGTGAGAGTTATGTTAAAATTCTCACTAAGATTGTGGATAATTATCTTTATATTTTTAGTTCTATTTTTTCTCTATGTTTTGAATCTTATTAAATTATTGTATGAATATAAATTTATGATTTATTTATCTACCTGATTGATCAATAGTATCTTATCACACATTTAAATGTTTCTTTGTGGAACTATTTTTCTCTAGCTAAAAACTCCATCAGTATTTCTTTTGATGCAAATCATCTATATTTATTTTTTGTCTTTATTCTTAAAAGATATGTCAGTGAATATGGTACTCAACATTGGCGCGGTTCTTTCCCCTGGCACTTCAAATATGTCATTTCAATGTTTTTGTTGTTGTTGTTTTACATCAACTTTATTGAAGCAAAATTTACATACAAGCAAATTCACTCATTTTGAAAGTAGTTTGATAAGTTAAATGCCTTTTCTACAATTTTATATGCATTGAATTATATATTACATAATTCACTGTATTTTATTTCTCCAGATCAACATAGAATTTGTTAATATAATTGGATATATCAGTACTTTATTCCTTTCTTTGCTCCTACTTCCTTATACCACAATTTGGTTACCCATTCACCTATTGTAGGATGCTTTGTTTATTTCCAGTACTTTATTATTATGAATAAAGTTGGTATGAGATCCATGTACAAGTTTTTGTGTCAACATGTATTTTCATTTCTATAGGATATATTCCTATGAGTAGAATTTCTCATAAAATGGTAAGTTTTTAACTTTGTAAGAAAATGGCAAATCATTTAATAAAGTGGTTTGTACAATTTTACATTCCTGTCAGCTATGTATGAGAATTCTAGGTGCTCCAAATCCTTGTCAACACTTGATATTGTCATTCTTTTTAATCTTAGTCATTTTAATGAAAGGGTAGTAGCACTGTATGTATTTAAATTTACATTTCCTGATAACAAATGAGGTTGAGCATTTTTATATGTTTATTGGCCACTTGTGTACCTTTGTGAAGTGTGTGTTCAAAGTTTTGTTCATTTTATTGATTTTAGAGCTTTATTTTTTCTAATATAAACATTGAAGTTATAAATACTACAAAGCAGTGTTCTAATTGAATCTTAATGAATAGTATCACTGCTAATTGTGTATACTGAGTTGTCATTTTCATTTAATTCCTATTATTTATAATTTATTTCAAATTCTACTCACGAATTATAAAGAAGTGTGTTATTTACATTCCGAATATTTGAGATTATTGAGATATTTTTCTGCTATTGATTTCTAAATTGATTTTGTTATGATAGAGAATGTACTATGATGTAAATCATATTAAATTTCTTGAGGCATATTTTATTTCTAAGCATAAGTTCTATCTTTGTTAATATTCCCTGGGTTGTTGTTGGGTGGATTGGGATGTGTGCTATATATGTGATATTGGAGATATATATTACATCTAGGTGTGATAAATGGATATCTATCCTCTATCTATCTTTCTATCATCTATCTACCTATCTATTTATCTATACAGATGTGATAAATGAATATCTATCAGATGATAGATAGATAGATAGATAAACGGGCAGGAAATGTGATACATTAAGCTCTATAAATTAGTCTTCAGATACTTCAAAGTCTAATTGTTCAATCTCATACACATTTAGGGTTTTCACAGCCTGTTGATAACTTGACTCCTTTATCATTATCATTATGAAAAGATAATGCAATGTTGCTGCTATAGATGTCTTATGATTAAGGTTTTCATAGTTTCACTTTCAGTATTTTTTAATTTTAAAGTCAGGTTACTTATAGACAGCATAAAGTTGGGTCTTATGATTTTATTGTCTCTGACAATTGGAATAATTATACCAATTACATTTAATTTAATCATCAATATATTTGGGCTTATATCTACCTTCTTGCTGGTCCTTTTCTGTTTTTCCATATTCTTTTTTTCCCTTTTCCCTGCTTACTTTTTTCTTCTTCTACACTTTGTCAGGTGGTTCTGGAGGATTGCTAAATCTGGGACTACTTATTCTCCATTTCTGGGGTGAGACTTCCTGAGTACTCTACCGAATATCCTATAAATTATGAGGGTTTTTTTCAGTCTGGTTGGTGGGAATGAGCACTGTTATTGGTCCTCCTGGATGTGGGGCACTGGTCCCTTTAATACTTCCAGATGGTTCTTTCCCCAGCCCCTGGGTATTCTCCTCACATGTGTGTGTTATTCGGCTTTCTGTTGAAGACTTGAGAGGGACTCTCTGTAGGTCTCGTCTCAGTGCTCTGCCTTGTGAACTCTAGTGTCCTCGATGTCTCCACACTGTCGCCTCCATCTCCAGTGGCTGCTCTCCCTGTGCCTTGGCTTAGAAGATCCCTCACAGGAGTCAAAATGTTGGAGTAATCACAGAATTCACCGTTTTTGTTTTCTATCTGTTGGGGATCATTGTCCATCACTACCTGTTTTTTTCAATTTTTTATTGTTTTGGCAGCAGGATAAATCTACTCCCCTCACTGCTGTGGCCTCTCCCGCTGCGGAGCACAGGCTCCGGACGCACAGGCTCAGCGGCCATGGCTCACGGGCCCAGCCGCTCCGCGGCATGTGGGATCTTCCCGGACCGGGGCACGAACCCGTGTCCCCTGCATCGGCAGGCGGACTCCCAACCACTGCGCCACCAGGGAAGCCCGGAAAGCAGAATTCTACAATTAAAATTTTAAAATAAAAAACTGAATATAGACACTTCATTCAGTGTCCCAAAGGAAGTGGACGGCAAACAAGTTAGAAAAATTTAAAGAATGTTTATATGCAAAGGGCTTATTTACAGAGATTTGGTGTCATATGAGGGGGCCACAAGAAACAGTGTAACCATCCTAGGCCAATAGCAGCAGAGCTGTCACTAACCCTAGTCCCTTGGGGGAAGATCTGGCTGAGGTTTCCTGGAGATACAGTGACCTCACTCTCTTCCATCCTCCTTTCTTCTGCCTATGGGAAAAATCTAAACCAGAAGCCAAAGGCAAGGGAGAGTGTGGAGCAGTTTGCACAGGTCATCTTCTCAGAGTACAGAGCGAAGTGGCTTTGCAAGGGCACTGAGTCTAGCAAAGACGCTGACAGGCCTCCCTCGGTCCACGTGGTCGTGAGCCCTGGTGACCGCATTTGACTCTCCTGTCTCTCACCTCCCCGTTCCAGGTGGCCACTGATTCTGTAGATTCTACATTTAATATGTTACATATTTTTTGCTTCTTCTTTAACATACTACTGCCACCGTCTTAATTAATGCTGTCACTGTGCTTCCTAGCGCTTTGTCATAACCTCCCGAATAC
Source organism: Kogia breviceps (assembly GCF_026419965.1). Taxonomy (NCBI): domain Eukaryota; kingdom Metazoa; phylum Chordata; class Mammalia; order Artiodactyla; family Physeteridae; genus Kogia; species Kogia breviceps. The sequence continues at coordinate 62,629,036 of NC_081319.1, forward strand.
TCCGTTTCCCAGCTCTATTCTGTCTGTCAGTCCATCCAATTCTTTAGAAATAATGGGATTGTTTTTCTCTTTTTAATTCAAATTTGATCACCTGCCATTTCCCACCTTTACATTTTCCAGTTGTTCAAACTTTTCAATGTGGGTTTCAAACGATCCATTTTCTTCTGGCTTCTATCATTGTCACCATCTTAAGCAAGAGGAAGTCATAATAAAATTTTAAAAAAAGTAAAGTTCATTGGTTCCTCTTAATTCCCTATTTCCTTGTCCTTTGAATGTCGTCAATATTTTGTTACAATTGTTACTATGTTACTATTTCTCCACAATGGTGAACTGGCATCATATCTCAACCAAGTGATGCCTCTTTAGTGCTTATTAAACTAAGAATTACTTCTATTAATCTTATATTATTTATCTTGATAAAAGACTGCTTTTTATGTAAGGTATGCCTCATATCAAATTCAAATGTGAACTAGTTTCTCATTCTTAAAGTATTCAGAATCAATACTTAACTCACTTTAATTCAATTTCACTTAATTCACTAGTGAACCATCAATTAATTCAGTTTCTAATCCAATTTTTATTTTATGTGCACAATTAAACACTTTATATAGTACCTTAACATTTTAAAATCTTGGCTGCAGAGAATACATTTGAGCCATTTTTCTGTATTTCGAATAAATACCCAGGAATATTGTTCCAATGACACTTCATTTACCTACATCATTCCAGGACAGTAGAAGCCATCTGCTGTGTTCAGAAGGGAGCAGAGGACTCTGTGAACAGCGATGGTAAAAAGCAATGTGAACATACAGGCCCAGTTTCTTATCACCTCTCCCCATTGCAGTTCCCTCTTCACTAAAATTCCACCCCTCACAACATTACTCTCATATTTACATTCTGTTCCCTCTGAAGTTTAGTCATTTCTGGACTGTCTGGCTTTTCATCTGAGTCCACCACTTATTACACTTATTAGATTGTGACCTTGAACAACTCTTCTTTGTATCTCAGTTTCGTCATCTTTAAAATGTGAATAATAACTCCTACCTCAGGGCAATTTTGTGAGAAATGACTGAGTTAATGCATTAAATGCTTAGAGCAGGGTTTGGAATCTAGGAAGCAATCTACAATGTTATTATTATTAAATCAAATATAGATGCTCACTCTGTCCTTCCTCCTCTCTAAGGCCAACCTGTTAACCTGATCTGTGCTCTTGCTGCTCATCAATTTACACCTCATCCAGTGTCTCACTCTCATCAACTGTCAAAATTCTGGCCCTGGGTTGAGGAGGACCTCGGCAACCAAGTTTATCACCTGAAGGCAGGAATGGAGGGGCCCTGACAAAACTGCAGGTTGGTCTCTCCTGTTTCCTTCGCAGGGCAGGGTATACCATGTATCTTTTCTCTGTGTGGGCTCAATTCAGTGGCTATAATAGGGTATGTACCAGCAAATATGAATGAAAGATTGAAAAAATTAATATAAAAGACAAAGGATTAGTCACAAGCAATAGGACAGATATTTAGTTAATAGAAATTGGGCCTAAAGTCAGTAGGATTAATATATGGTTGATTTTAGGCTGACTTACTGAGCTGCAGAGCTAGAACACTTCTTTTTTTTTTTTGGTGGTACGTGGGCCTCTCACTGCTGTGGCCTCTCCCTTTGCGGAGCACAGGGTCCGGACGCGCAGGCTCAGCGAGCATGGCTCACGGGCTCAGCCGCTCCACGGCATGTGGGTTCTTCCCGGACCGGGGCACGAACCCGTGTCCCCTGCATCGGCAGGCAGATTCTCAACCACTGCGCCACCAGGGAAGCCCTAGAATACTTCTTAATTTGCCTGCTTAAAATAGGAAGGGGCAAAGCATTGCTATCCCCAGTTAGAGCCATGATAAAATAAGAGAGCAAGGGCTAAAAGCCGGGAAGTTCATTTCAATATAAATGACCTTTAAAAAGTATTATAGTATAAAGATCTTGTTGATTTGCTGGTGAAGAGAAGTACTCACTGACCCCTCTGATCAATGTTTGTTATATGCAGGTGTGGGTATTATTTACAAAAAAAGATGTAATCATATGATATAGAAAATAGTTTTATAAAAATTAAAGTGTATATTGTTAAATTGAAAGAAAGCCTCTAGAAGATAGAAAACAAACAACAGATTCATGTTCAGGAGGAAGCTGTGATCATTAAGTAAGAAGATAGCTTTTTATTGTAAAAAAAGGGTAACATTTTGAGCTATTTGAATCATTATCTTCCTAGTCAAATAGACTTATTTTCAATACAAGCAGATACATTTGAATATTAACATAATATTTTTTTAGAATTGTCATTTTATTAGTTACTTTCTCCTCTCATCTGCAATTTGGCATTTAATTACTGTATGTATATGACTATACTAATTAAAATATATAATTTAATTGTATTATATATTTAATTAATATGTATATATATATATCTTACCTCTATAAAATACACTATTTAATAAAATTAACAATATAGTGCAAAAATTGACTGTGTGTGTGTACACACATGCACACACACACACCCCTCCACCTTATTTATTAAAAATCTACATCCAACATTAACTGTTTCTATGCAATTTTTTGTAGTGTTATATGGTAAAATGTTTCTTAACAGTTGTAATGTCTAAGTGTTTGAATAAAAGTAAGAAAATCATGTTGACTGGGTTCACTAGGATTGACTGTACCTTCCTTCAGGTGGGTCTCATTGCTGCAGATCAATATTTTCATTCATTTTTGTTGTATTCTTATCTCCTTCCCCATAGAAGATACTGTAAGCTTGTTCTCTTCTCCTTCAGTCATGAGCTTACTCTTTCTTCTTTAACCTCAGAAGATGGCTTTGTTGGCAATTTATTGGGAAATTAAGCCATCGTTGTGAGTTTCACATATTTCTGTTTTTCCCTCAAAATATCTCCGGCCTAACACTCTTTGTACTGCCACAGAACATCCTGGTAGCATCACCCACTAATTGTACTTTTCCTCCAGCCTACAACTGACATTGCCCAGGACCGTACCAGGATAGGCCTGCATCACTGCCCTGCCCTTCCTGCCTTGGAGCCTCTATGCCACTTATGACTCCAGCCTCCTTTAAACATTACCATTTCTCTTGGCCTTGCTGCTCTTCACCTCCGCTCAGTTATTTCCCACATCAGACACCTTTCCTTCACCCTTCTATCAGCTCCGTCTAATTCAGTATATCATTCATTAGCTGTGTAATTAATCAATGTATAAAATAAAGGTGGAAATGACTAGTAAGGCCAAGTTCTGGTGTTAAGGAATTTGTTCTCTGATAAATTGAATAGTACCCTTGCACAACTGACTACCATGAAACTGAGTTAAGGGATTTTAGTGATGCAGAGACAAAGTACAAAAGGGGCCCAAGATACAGAATGCCCCCCTACAAAGGTTTTATCAGGAACATATTAATCATTATGATTTCATTTCAAAATGTCTTTAAAGACTTAGGAGGAAATCAATAGGGTGGCAATCAAGATAGAAGGAACTACTGGCACTGAGCCATGGTATCAGAAAAAGTACAGAGATTGCTTAGGAACTGTTAGGTGGGAAAAACAGAAAGTAATAAGGAGAAAACTGCAGATTATGGCCAAAACATGAAAGTTCTGGAATTGCAGAGAGGACAGTTTTACCTAACTGTGTAGGCAATAGACAGCCATCATGAGCTCTAAGTGAGGCTGACATACTTGGAGTTTCACATTATTACAAAATTTTTCTGACAGCAAGTTTAGGATAAATCAGTGTTGAGAGTGACTGTGCCAGAGGACAGGATGCAGGAAGGAGTCTGTTTAAATGTCTCTGTGGAAGTCAGCTGAGCACATGTGTAAGATTTGGGTCTCTGGAGCTGGGCTGTTGTCACTCAACTCCTGACACTGATGTCAGCAGGTGAGAAGACCTCAGTCCTTGTCTTCTTTGGGGAAAGAATTTCACAAAGAGATATTATAAAGCAGTCACAGAGTTTATTGGAAGCACAGTATGTGCAAAGAGAACAAAAAAGCAGTCTGTTTAGAGCAGGAGCAAAGCAGAAATACACACCCAGAGAAGAGTGCAGGAGTCCTCCCTAATGAGGGGCACACCAGAGAGGTGATTTAAATCACTTATATGGGGGCAGTTTTTCTGGGTCTTTGTTTTCCTCTGGCCAATCATCTTGCTTCACTTACCACATCTGACCTGACCCAGGGCCCTTTCCGACATGCGCACGCATCTTTTAGCCAAGCTGGATTCCAGCGAGGGGGTCTCTGGGAGATTGACAGAACTTATTATGAGCTAGTGTCCCCTCCCATTTTGTCCCCCAAGGAGTCTTTTTGCACATGTGTAGTTGGGGAGGTCTCCATGACCTCAAGAATGGAAGATGCGGTCGTCTTATCTTTTTACTCCAGCAGAGCAAATTATTAAATCTCTTTGAGGATTTCCTCATATGGAAAAGAGAAACCACACCAGTACCTTCCTTTTGGACTAGTTGAGGATTGCAGATGGTTAAGTCACTTCACTCACCAAATAGTCACAGCTGTTGTCATCACCAACATGGTAATTAAACCATGGTAGGGGGAAGGAAACTAAAAGCAGAATGCGAAACTAAAAGCCATTTTGGAGGTAACTGAGGATTTTTTAACTTATCAAGTGGAAATAAGAAAGAGTCAGAGATGTCTCAGAGGTCTCATTCTGGATATGTCAGAGACTGCTCATGCCATTAATCAAAACACACAAGTCACCAGGAGTTGCTGCTTTTGTAGCAAATAAATTTGGGTTTCCTCCTGCTGATTTCAAGGTACAAGTAGGTCACACAGGTAGAGCAGTTATTATGCAGTTGAAAATGCATTTTACAAATCAGGGATAGAAATACAAATCCTAGAATCGCACAGACAGGCTGAAATCTTGAGAGGGAAGAAAACCCCTCCCAGAATAAATAACAGTTTCAGGAGCGAAGGAATCACACCTCAACCACCCCCAAGTCTTCCCTCTGAACTGTGAGCTCACACAGGTTTTGTGAGAGAATCCTCTTGGTTTCCCTGAGGTGGGGCCACCACTGCACATCTGCTTTAGTTTGTTAATTCATAAGTCATTTTTCTCTTAATGAATGCCAAACCCCCCAGCAACTTGCATCTGTGTGACTGTGTTTGCACAAAGCATTTGGAGGAAATGAGGATGCCTTTCTTGATTTGATGTCAATGGACCCGCTCTCAGGATTCGCTCCCCCTCCCCTGACATTCAGAGTTGGACCAGAAAATCACTCACATGGACTGTACTATATGCAGAACCTCTTTTCTTATGATGAATATTTTCCTAGGGGATTCTGAAGTCCATACTATAATTTTTAATTCATCAATTCAAATAGACATCCTGGGCCCAGTGGAATTTTCCCAGTTTTTTCTGTTTCCTGTTTCGTACTCTTCTTTCTGGGAGTGAGCTCCCAGATCACTTCCATACTCTGAAAAATTACCTATTTTGACATCATAGCTGTCCAGGTCTAAGGATTGTTCTTTTTTGTTCCCAGAGGTGTTTCCTCAGGACTGCAGGCTGCCCCCTCCTGCCTAGTTTACTGCCCTGGAAGTAGCCTTGCAATAAATGTGGTTTGTGAAATTGAACAACATTATTCTAGAAGCTCTATTTGGGACTCTTCGTAATTGAGAAATTAGCAACTCAGAGACCAGCTGCAAACTGTCTTAGCTTGGGTGAGAGGCAAAAGCAGTAATATGAGGCTGAAAACCTTAAATTTTTTTTAAAAAAGACACAAGAAAATTAATAATATTTGGGGACCTTATATTTCTAAGAGATTTACTTAGCTATTTCTAAATATGATGGACCCCATACAGAGATTTTACACGTCCCCTTCGTCTCTATCTGAGATATTCAAGTCATGGTTAAAAATTGTCCTTATATTTAATTAATTTGTTATTTTTGCTTTATACAGTTCCTGCAAGCATTTCTGTGAATATGAAGACGTTGGTGTATTGAGAATCATAACTCTTTTTTTTCTACACTAAATAAAAATTTGGTTCATTTGGTTCATTTTCTTCCTAGCCCCAAAGTGAGGTATTTGACCCAAGGGTAGAATGCGGTCAACCTTTGCCGTGGGCGATGTGAATGCGGAGCTCAGGGTCCTGTGCACAGAACAACCCCTTAGAGGGTCACCAGCACCTGAGGCTCCACGCAAACCTCAGCCACAGATGTAAACACCACAGGAAGACACAACGCACCACAGCCAGGCTTGTGCTTAGTTTACTTTTGGAAAGTAAAGTTCTGTGCACCAATACTAGCTTTTCCTTGTATTGTACTGTTTGCTTGTCTTGAGATTTGAGGAAAAAGAAAAGAGAGAAGTTTTTCCAGATTCTAAAAAACATCCCAGGAGTAGCGGTGTGAATCACAGCACACAACTGTGTATAAACCAGATACAGCCTTGGAATCCAAAGATATTTGATTTAGGGTTTAAAAATTTTTTTTCTAGTCAGTTCTATTGAAAGTGGGTGAAAGACAAATAATCAATTTACATTATGTTTAGCAAATGTCAAAACATCTGGTCAAATAAAACTTTTAAGTAATTTCATAAGCTTTATTTTAACTTCATTATAAAATATTTCTTTTGCTTTTGTTTCCAAGTGTATAATTCAATTTTCTACACAGAATGGTGACTCAGTAAATGCTATAATGTAGTGATATACCCTTGATACATACTAATATAAGAGATGATATAAACTGCAAAATTATCTGTATTAATACTTTTATAATTTTGATGTTGTACAGATATTTATTGTCTATTTTATGCCAGATATTTACAAGGCCTTGAGTATACAATACTGAAAAAGCAAACATCAATCCTTGACTTCTTGGAATGGTAGTCTAATGTGCAATTCTTGTGTGCATTTATTCTGTGGAGTGATCTGTGGAGGGAAATAAATTTTGCTATAGGAGCTTAGCCCAGAGAAGCCAAATCTACACCCATAGATCAATCACAGTTCGCAGTATTAAGAAACATACTGTTCACTGGGGAAAGCGATGCATAATAAAAGTTGAATAAAACTTAGCTTTTCAATAGGATTTTACTATTTACAAGGTGATTTTCAATTATGACATTAAAGGAAAGGAAAATATTTGCACAGATATATAGCTGTATATTGCTAACCATTAATGGTTACTTATTTTCTGATTCAATTTATTTTTAGTTGGAATACTGTACTTTTTATAATCTAAAGTCATACCTCTAACTTTTTGAATCTAGTAATTTATTGCTTTCAATTCAATTTACTAAACATTTATTCAACACTTTCTACCTGCCAGGCATGTAGTCAGTGCTGAGACTACAAATATACCAAAGGCATGCATTTTACTTTTAAGGAGCTAATAATTTAATATGTACATGACCTTCTAAATGTTTCTAAGAGTTATTGGTTTCAGTAATAAATATTTAGCCAATCTTAAAATACAATGTTAAAATTAAATTTTAATTTATAATGTTTAATGACCCAGTGAAAATATTAAATTCATATTGTTTGTTACAATTAGATTGTAGGCAAAGAAAAAAGACCCATAGTGATAAGTTTTGTAAATGTAATTAATTTAGTTTACTTATTTCAATAACAGATTTAGAAATTACTAGAGCACCTAAAGATTGTCATCTACTTATTGACTATAAGCTAATTATTAATGAAGCTTACAGTTGAGTGCTGAAGCTTTCACTTATTAATATTCAACTGTGAAAGAGCAACAAAGGTTAAAAAACATTAACACTAATTAACTAATCACTTGAAGGTTACCTTATGAAGCTCTTCCTAAACTTCAGAATATCATTGACAGTTCCATAATCACAGTAAATCTCTTCAAGTTATAGAAAGCCTAATATAATGCTGGATTTTGGCATTAGTAGTTTAAAGAGGACTGTATCTGGGAATTTAAAAAAATTAAATGAGGTATTAGGGAATTCCATGCCTTGATAAGATTCTGGTTATTTATTTGTCTCCTCTGATAGTTGCCCTAGGACACCTTTCCTTAGGTTATTGCTTTAATAGAACCCTAAGATATGGAAACAGAAAATACCAGTTGCAGTGAAGGTATGGCGGTCGTGCCAGACAGTAATGGGTACAGCATACATCTCCCTCCAAACCTGTTCTACCTGCTACAGGGAACAGCTGTGGTACCATGGACAGAGCACAAGGCGTGTACTCAATAAGTTATTGCTTATTTACTAAGTAAACTTTGACACATGAATTAGCCAACTTGCAAAATATTAAAATAGTGTAATAGCTATTTTGCATAGATTACAGAGCTGTTGTGAAGATTAAATGAGCTCGGTTATGTAACTGCGGGTGGAAATCTATCAAATGTTATACAAATGCAAAGCTTTATTATTATTTCTCTTCTCATGGAAACCTCATTGGTGCTTTGTAGCTAGTGTTGATTGAATATTACCTCAGCCATAGTCTCAGTATGTGCTCCACAAAAGTTAATGCAGATCTTTTAGTAACAACTTGTATTACATTTATTTCCACTCTAATACTATGCATCATATAGATAATAGGAGCCTGGCAATGCAGTAAAACCTGTCAACCTATATGCTGGGCCACCCTTTATATCTAAGATGTATGCCAGCATCTCCAGGGCTAAGGTAGGGAGGTAAGAAATGTACCTTTAAAAAGCCCCACTCCCTGCCATCACCATACCCCCACCCAGGGCCATATCGTGGAAGTAACAGTGCTTATCTGCCTTTGGATCCGTTCTATTCTCTTAGTATGACCAGTCCTCACTCCACAAATATATGGCAGAAGCCAATCTACTTCAGGTCTGCCTTTGTATCATCTCTCTTTTGGAATTAGTAGCTAAGGGGTTAAACTTGTAAGATAATTTTGTCTGAGTCTAGTTAGCTCATAGCATATTTCTAAATTCCCCAAATTTCAGTCTTTCCAGTCATCTGTGTTCCTTATTTGGGTTTCCACCAGGCACCAGGTGCTGTTTTGAATCTTTTCCATGAGCACCTAAGAAACCCATGGGGGCAAGGGGTGGGGGTCAAAAACCTCAATGCTAATGATGTTATAATGATATTACATTGTAGCCAAGTTTACTAGTGGGTAACTCGAGACCCCTTCTGACCATGTGCCAGGCTGGGAAATCCTCTCCACCACAGAAATGAGGGACTGCGGTTGGCTGCTTCTGTCCTTCATCCAAACAGGGCAGATCATTTCTTTCGGCTGTTTATCTCAGAAGGAAAGCATGAAACCGGCTGCAGCAGGTTAACCCGAGGCCTATCTATATCCTACCTCATTTTGCAGCATGAAAATTTTAATTTTGATGGAATTCAATTTACCTAATTTTGTTTTCCATTTGTTGTTTGTACGTGTGTTGTTATGCCTCGGAACCCTTTGCCAAAATCCAAAGTCATGCAGATTTGTTCTAAGAGTTTTATAGTTTCAGCATTTAATTCTTATTTTCTCTTGCTGGGATACTCTTCCCTTGTCTTGTAGTGAGCTCTTTAATTCTTCAGTCTTGTCTCAAAAGTCATGTCTTCAGAAAGGTATTCCCTGACCACTTCTCTCGCCACATTTTTCTCTATCACAACCATTATTGTTGTCTTCATAGCAGCTTCCATAATCAGAAATCACACCATTTATTCTTTCATTCATTCACTGTTAATTTGCTTACTTCTCCTCTTAGTTATTGTCAGTTTCTGGCCACTAACATATAATCTCCCAAAGTTCTGTGTTACTCCTGAGTTAATAGTGCTCAATAAATAATACACTAATGAATAGCAAGTGATAAAAAGGAAAAGTGTACAAGGTTCCAGATCAGAGACAGGAAAACATTCCTGATGAGTCTAAAAGTGAATAAGTGAGTCCATGGCTTGCTTTGATATATTCCTCTCTTAATCAGATATTTCAATGTTGTATTCTACCTGTATGCACATGTCAGGGTCCGGCACCGGGATCAGGATCCAAACACAAATTCAGGAAAAAAAGAAATATATAAGTAGCAGAGATCACGATACAACAGGTCTGCATGTTCTTAGATTAATTTTGTAACAGTTAAAAAAAATTAAGTTGATTAGAAAGTTAAAAAATGATATCCAGAAAATGAGGCTGATACTTAAAGATCACCTTGAGACTATTGATCTAGTTACAAAAGGTCAACTATTTGAATACACAAGTGATTTACACAAATTAAGTGCATTTACATGCATCACAACCTGAAATGATTTCCACATTTTAATGTGTATGCCCCTAGAATTTTAATTTGAAAATAAACTATAATGAAACTGATCTTTGTATACCAAATCTTGTTTTTTTCTGAGAAGTTGAGAAATCCTCCAGCTTTCGGAAATGTGACTGTGAATACTTTTCTTTGACCTCCTCCCACAGAATTATTCCATCCTGCAAGGATAGTAATATCCAGGTTTTTAATATCCAGGATTAATATCCATCCTTGAGATTTTGGAATTATTTTTTATTATATTTATTGCATCCTGCCTGTACACATGTCTATCCAGTATCAATTTAGGTATTTGGTTTTCCTGCTGTTTCCACCACAATATTTGCTGAATCATTTTTAGCTTTACTTCAAAAACTACCAGCCTAGCTCCCACATCAGCTGGATTTCTACATATTTCAACCAGTATTTCTGTCTCTAGATTTTCTCCACTACAGTCTCTTCCTCTCACTCTCACCTGAAACATCTTTTAGAAACATCATTTAATTGCTTTCCTTCATCATCAAGGGCCTAGAATAGCTCTTCCTTTGATAGAATTTGAAGCTCTGCTGTGAATTAAGCCCAACTTTTCTTTCTCTGCTAATAAAGGTTAATGACTTTACCATCTGCTGGACTTGCCAGTGATCTTGGAGAGACAGCAGTAAGCAGTCCTGAAGTAGAATCTTAGTTCCCTGCCCAGGAATTGAACCTGGGTAGCCTGGATGAAAACCAGGAATCCTAGCCACTAGACCACCAGGGGCGAGATGCTAGAAGCAAAGCTGCACTGTATCTTGCCTTAATTTGAAAATAAGAATGTTTTGTACCTGTAAAAACAGGTACAAAGTTTTTTATTAGAGACACAGAACAACATGTGGGAGAGCACACAGAGAAATAGTTTATTTATTTAAGACAGAGCAAGGCAGAAATACACACCGGGAGAGAAAAGGTGTGGGCATCCTCTCTAATGAAGAGAAGTGCAGTAAAGAGATGGTTAAATCATTTATATGGAGCAGTTCTTCCAGGTCTTTGTTCTCCTCTGGCCAATTTTCTTGCTTCTTTCCCACACCTGACCTGTCCTAGGGCCCTCTCAACTATGTGTGTGCATCTTTTTGCCAAGATGGATTCCAGCGCGGAGGCCTATGGGAAATTGACAACACATATTATGGGATTATGCCCCCTCCCTTTTTGACCCCCGAGGAGCTTTCTTGTGCATGTGCAGTTGGGGAGGTTTCCTTGACTTCTGAAGTAGTGACAGATGTGGTCGTTTTATCTCTTTACTCCCCCTCAGAGCTCAGCTCCTGCCACTAACTTTGTCCTTGGAGTGTCCAGGGAAAACAAAGCTCCAATTTATTCTGCTTGACGAACTCCAGCTGCTCAGCCCAGGGGCTCATCTACCTCCTATGTCACCAGGACCAATCCTCTTCTGCCCACTCTATCTCCTCAATCTAAAACAACCCTGTCCTTTCCTCTACAGTCTAAACCCCACTTTGTTTTTATGACTTTTGCCAGTTCAGTTCTTCCCAAGCCTCAATCCTTACTTCCATGCAGCTGGGACCACAGGTATCTTTTTTTTTTTTTTTTTAACAAGTCATAAATTTTATTAGAAGTTGAATATCTGTCAATTAGCAGGCAGCTATATAACTTAACTATAAAGGCACTACAATTCAAACATTGTAGCATTACTACATGAATTAACACATATACGAATTAAACAGAAAAGAATATCCACAAATATCTGGGAAGCTGGATTGTGATAAAGTCAAGTTATAATCTTTAAAATTGATGCCTAGAATACTACACACCCATTGAAAACTAAAGTCTGTACCTCACACTACATACCAAAATAAATTACACCAGTTGCACATGTAAGAAACTTGCAAATTGCCACTTTACCCTAACAAGATGCATCTTTTACAAATGTTTTCTCGCACTCTGTGGTTTGTCTTTTCATTATCTTGATAGTGATTTTCACAGAGCAGAGGTATCTTAATTGAAAGGCTCAGTCTCCTTCTCACCATTGATCCAATCCTAAAAAGAGTGTTTTATAAGCTCTTTTAAATCACATCAGTTTCAAAACAGCATAAAGCAAAGAATAGGAGATATTTAAGCATGTTTTTATGTGGAAGAACAAACAGAAACTAGAAAATAAAGCAATTAAGCTTACAGGTGAGAGATTGTGGGAGAGGAGACAGAAATAATAGAGAAGTGGGGGATGGCCATGGTGGTGATGGTCAACAGAGAGAGGGAGAGAGGATACATTATCCTCCGTGGTTAAACAAGAAAGAGGACTATGTGTGTTTCCATTAAGAGAGACTCCAGGCTGTGAAAAAGTTACAGAAGCTTTTGTCAAGGCTGTAAAGCTTAGAAGCCCTGATGTGAGAAATGCACAAAGTAGTAAAGTGGAGAAGATTATGTGTATCAGGCCAAAATGGAAAATATCATTAGGGTGTGCCAATCTCTGGAAGTCTCTGAAGTTAGGTTTGCCACATTGATTATGGAGACAGACAAAACTTTACTTTACTCTTATTGACTCCATGCTCCTGGACAAGCGAGGTCACTGGGCTAGACTCAGTGTCCTCATCTGCTAATTGGGTCTTTGTGAGGGGGGTGAAGTAGTGGATGTGAAGCACATAGCACAAGGGCACAACGGATTTTGCTGCCAATATTAATCAGCCGATTTGTCTGAAATACTGACAATTCCCTGAAACATTTGCAGAGTTATTTTGGTAAGAACCAGAGGAATCCAGAAAACATAATTATAAATACATTAAGGAAAAAATTTCCCACTTGACAAGAGATGGACAAATAAGAAAGGTACATAACTTGAGTTTATGCTTTTGCAGTATGTTTAAAGCTGACTCAGGCCTCTTCATTCTAATTGCCACTTCTTGGTAATTATATGTGTAGGAGTCTTTTATTTATAGTATTATTTTTCAGAGAAAATATTTGTTAAAATGTTTGTTGAAATTCTAAATCTCTTGAATTAAAAAGAAAGAAAATGTATGTAGGACATATTCATGACCAATGGTTCATGGGTAACACATCAAGCCAAGAAAGAGGAGTTAATTTTTAAAGCAAGTGGTTTTGAAATTTTATTATATTGGGGTCCTATGATTCAATAGACCATGGGTATTATCAACAAGGATATCAGAAAAATAAAATTAATAGTTTATGTCTCACAGAGAGGAACACTACAAGTTGATAAATAAGTTCCGGGAATTATCCAAATGCTGGAAGCAGCGTGCTGAGGCTCAAAATTAGTTCTAATGTTACCAAAACCACTACAGTAAGATGCATCAATTTGTTCAAAGTAAATGGAATAAACAGAAAATACAGTAGGTATTGGAAGAGAGGGACCCTAGAGACAGGAGACTCAACAGGGCAGCCATGCTCTGGGCTGAAATAATGAATCCTCAAATATCTGGAGGAAATGGCTTCATTATTTTAGCACTTGAAAAATATATCTCTCCAGCCAGTCTGTGTCTATTCTGGCCCTGAAAGTCTACCAGAGCTAATCAGGAAGTGGTCCTGTTTTCTTGTGAGATATTAAAGAGAATATTTTTAATGACACAGGTTTTCTACCGACACTGAAGTAGATGGACAGTGGGGATGAGTTTTTGACCATGACCACAAAACCCAAGAACGTGTCTGGCTTCTTGCAGCCCAGCCTGGCAACACACACTCCCAAACCCGGCCAGACCTGCACAGACCCTCTCACCTCCTGCCTGGCCTGTAGAAACCCTCATGGGACATTGGCCAGCATGGCCACCCTAGACCAACAGGCAGTGGAAGTCAATTCTGAGTCACTCAGAATATAGAATTATTCAGAAGGTCTTGTGGCATTGACCACTTGTCAGTCCAGGCATTTGCCTCCTCAGGGCACATGTGCTTGGATTCTCATCTCTTCCCTTTTACTCACCTGTCCCTCACTCTTCCTGCTAAGATTACCTTCCCCAATAAACCACACACGGGCCACTCTCTCAGGCTCTGTTTTGTGGGGACCTAGGCTAAGAGACAACAGTTGTTTCTGCCTTTGTTGTAATAGTTAAAACATTTTTTTTTTCTTTTTCAGAAACTGATCAAAATCTGTTTGCCCAGATGTACAGCCTTACTACATATTTTCTCTGATTGGTTTATCTGTTTGTTCAAAACGGCAAATGATAGGAAATAAAGTTAATTTAAGCTTACTTTAGGAGGAGGAAACTGAAAACTAGCAGCAATTTCTTCCTTTCTGTGAACACAAATTTCACCCATCAAGCACATGTGATGGTTAGTTTTATATGTCATGTTGTTATAATTCCCAGTTACACAACTGCACACAGGTCTGGGTGTTGCTGTGAAAGTATTTTGCAAATATGGTTAACATCTATAATCAGCTGACCCCAAGTAAAGGAAATTATTCTGGCCAATGTGGGTGGGCTTCATCCAATCATTTGAAAGCAAGAACTAAGCTGTCCCAAAGATGAAATTCTGCCTCAAGGCTGTAGCATCAACTCCTGCTCAAGAAATTACAGACTGCCTGCTGCCCTGTTTCAGACTTGCCAGCCCCCATAGTTACATGAGCCTATTCCTTGAACTAATGCTCTCTCATTACGTATAGGTATGTGTGTATATGTATATAAGCATATATATATGTGTGTGTGTGTGTGTGTGTGTGTGTGTGTACGTATATTTATTATCTTACTTGTTCTGCTTCCCTGGAGAACCCTGACTGATACAGCATGTAATATTCTAAAATTAACATATTGTATAATACATAATATGAAGAAAAATTTTGCTATCAAGATCATATTTACATTGAATAAATAAAGGGGAAAGAAAATGCAAATCTTTCTTACAGATGAATTCAAAATCATATGTGTAAATACACTCCCCTCCAGGAGGGTGGGATGGACTTAATAACTCACTTTCAAATGATTGAGGAGGGAAAGGGAAGAGCAGTGCTTTAAAGTGGGGAAACCTCGCAGACACTGCCTTGACCAAGTGATGAAGCCCAGCACCATGAGTGGTGCTGTGTAGTTAGCAGGTACCCTCAATGCGATGTGACAAGAAAAGCACCTCACCTCTCTGTTGTTCTTTTCCCAAAGACTATAACCCCAGCCTGAGCATAGGGAAAACATCAGACAAACCTAGACTGGGGGACATCCCACAGTCCATGAAGACAGGGCTCCTCAAAACTGCCACAGCCTTGCCACAGACCAGAGGGTAGTGGGGAGATATAATAATTAAGTACACTGCGGTACCTTGAATTTCATCCTGGAAAAGAAAGAGGAAATTAATGAAACAACTGGTAAAATCCAAATAAAGTCTGGAGTTTATTTAATAGTAATGTACTAATATGGTTTCTTAGTTCTGACAAAGGCAGCATAGAAATGTAAGATGTTAAAATGGGGGACAGTGGGTGTGAGGTATACAGGAACTAATTTTACTATCTTTGCAACTTTTCTGTAAATCTAAAATTATCCCAAAATAAAAATTTGCTTTAAAAAGAGAAAATATTTACTTATATTCACTGTGTCCTAACTCATGACAATATATAATAATTCTAAGAAACATTGTTTTAAATTATGAAGGCTTTTTTTAGCTGTTTTGTTTTTTAATTTTAAATTATTTTTTATTTTTAAAATTTATTTGGTTGTACCGGGTCTTAGTTGCAGCAGGCTGGCTCCTTAGTTGCAGCACGTGTGCTCCTTAGTTGTGGCATGCAAACTCTTAGTTGCAGCATGCATGTGAGATCTAGTTCCCTGACCAGGGATCGAACCCAGGCCCCCTGCAGTGGGAGTGCAGAGTCTTATCCTCTGTGCCACCAGGGCAGTCCCTTAAGAAGCATCTCTGACATAAATGTTTAGAAAACTTTTCAGAGGTTAAAATATTGTTATTTAATAAGAAAGACACTAGTTTTAATAATCATGAAAGTTACAATATGCATACAGAGAGAAAAACCTTCATATAAAAGACAAATTTGACATTAGCTGAGTTATAATTTCTCAGTTTTTAGCAGAAAGATTCTAAAGATATTAAAATCGCAGAGAATATCATATGATTTTTCTGCTTTCATTTTGTTTCACTTTACTCTGTAATATACGTTTTTATTTTTATTTTTTTATTATTATTTTTTTGTGTGTGGTACGCAGGCCTCTCACTGTTGTGGCCTCTACCGTTGCGGAGCACAGGCTCTGGATGAGCAGGCTCAATGGCCATGGCTCACGGGGCCGGCCCAGCTACTCCTTGGCACGTGGGATCTTCCCGGACCAGGGCAAGAACCCGTGTCCCCTGCATCGACAGACGGATTCTCAACCACTGCTCCACCAGGGAAGCCCAATATAAGTTTTAAATCGAAATTTTATGAATGATCATATAAATTCTGTTATATTATTCATAATAATAAAAATGATCTATAAACAAACCTGATTTTTTTACATATTTGTGTTAAGTTTTGGTTACTACAACATATTGAGAATAAATATCTATCTTGATATCAGAAACAGGTTATTTGACCCTATGTTTTTTTTTTTTTTTTTTTTTTTTCGGTATGCGGGCCTCACACTGTTGTGGCCTCTCCCGTTGCAGAGCGCAGGCTCCGGAAGCACAGGATCAGTGGCCATGGCTCACGAGCCCAGCCGCTCCGCGGCACGTGGGATCTTCCCGGACCGGGGCACGAACCCGTGTCCCCTGCATTGGCAGGCGGATTCTCAACCACTGCGCCGCCAGGGAAGCCCAGAAACAGGTTATTTGAAATAAAGTTACAAAAGCATAGAATTTAATAAAATTGTAGTCTCTACATTTACATCATTGTTATTTTAACATGCATTGGCAAAATATTATGTTCCAGGAGGGAACTAAATATATTTTTGGAACATTTGCTTTTTATTTTATATCTTTATAAGACAGTAAGAAAAATAACACATTTTTGGTTAAGTAATATCGATCTGGCTCAGTTCATTTCATGTTTGACTCATAATGTTACCAAAATGTGTAGAAATAGTATATAAATAAATGACACGACGAAAAATCATTTCTGTTTGACTATCTTTTAAATTCACTAAGACCAAATTCTACATCCATCCTCTGTCTTTTCTTGCCACAGAAGAAACAAGACCTTACTTGTTTCCTAATTAATATCTTTTGTCTGCCTTTCTTGTTTAGGATAACATGACTAATGAAAATGCTTGCAACTCTAGGCTGCCTTGGAGTAAAGGGTGGATCTGGGACTTTGCTATGTGCAACAAGATGTAAACAGGTGTATACTGAGAACAAAATTCCAGGGACACAGTTTCTTTAATAAAGAAGAACGTCTTAGCCATCCTGTGTCCTTTGTTCTCTGCCCTTTTCCCTTTTCTATGCCTGGGACATTGAACCAAGTTCTAGAGGTAGATCAGTCATCTTGAATCACTGAGACAAAGTACACATGTCTGGGAAAGCAGAACAAGAAGCTTGAATAAATCAGAATCTTTGCTTATTTACTTAGATAATTTATACAGCTCTGGACAGCCTACTTGAAAATTTCTTATAACTGATAAATATAAACCACTATTTTGTCAAAATACTATTGTTAAATTTCTGTTGCATGCAAAGGCATCCTGTATACCATCTTCTGTGCCAGAAATTTATTATAGATCATTTTGTCATTCTTAGTTTGAAATTATAGCCCATTTGGTTATTGAATCTCTTGATCATCCAAAAGGTGGGGAAAAGTTTTGTAGTATCTTTGACTGTGATTGGTAATTTGAGAACTATAGTGGCAATTCCTCTCCAACACATACAAACCACATGTGCCATTTCAATGCTTTCTCTTGGTTAAAGAATAATTTCATTTGACATGGAAATTTTCAAAATTATCACCTACCTCTTAACAGTGTTTATTTATTGGTATATGTAACTGCATTTTGTCTCCCTTCTATATAATGTTGTTGTTATACATTCTTTAGCTGTTTTTTGTTTCCTGTTTTTTTTTTTGGTACGCAGGCCTCTCACTGTTGTGGCCTCTCCCGTTGCGGAGCACAGGCTCCGGACGCGCAGGATCAGCGGCCATGGCTCACGGGCCCAGCCGCTCCGCGGCATGTGGTATCTTCCCATACCGAGGCACGAACCCGTGTCCCCTGCATTGGCAGGCAGACTCTCAACCACTGGGCGACCAGGGAAGCCCTTTAGTTGTTTTTTCACATAACATTTTTACATTTGGATACCTATCCTGTAATTATACAGTTGTATATCCTCTGATAAAGCATAGTTTTTATATGCTAATCATTTTTCTTAATTATTTTACATATTCTTAGGAAGAAGTTATAGAGTGTATTCTATTCTCTGTTTCACCTAATGTTACATATTTCCATGTTTGTGGTTCAGGATGAAGTTTGGCTGAATATGGCAAAAAAAATTTGTTCCACAAAAATGACATAAATATGATGAAATCTCTCATGTTGAGAAAGCCTGGATATAGGCAGTCCAGATATATTATGGTAGCTTTATGTTGAAATCAGAGTAAAGTCTCTGTAGTAGACAGTATCTGTAGTAAATAATTTAGCAAGAGAAAGGTCTGGCTTTTTTCTTTGGCTCCTGGTAGGTAATTTCTAAGTAGTCAGAATACTCGACCTGATAGAAATGCCTTTGTTTGTCTCAGGATCTTGGACCAGTCATATGCGAGAAGGTGATTTAGACTGAAATATTTGTGCCACACAAATAAGGATATGATTTAGGTTGGGGACTTTGGGTCAGACCAGATATGAACACAGTGATTTGGGGGCTTTGGGTCATGTGCTATCAGTGGACTTCCAAAGGAATTGGGGCCTGAAGTTGGCC
Source organism: Kogia breviceps (assembly GCF_026419965.1). Lineage (NCBI taxonomy): Eukaryota > Metazoa > Chordata > Mammalia > Artiodactyla > Physeteridae > Kogia > Kogia breviceps. The sequence goes on from NC_081319.1 coordinate 62,648,032, forward strand.
ACATGGGTGTTCAACAAAATTTACATCATCCAGACCTTGTTAATACTCTGATACCAAGGCTCTGGTGAACTTCATGGTTGGAATACCCCATGCATCTTGTCACACGTCACAGCTGGGAAGGCAATACCATCGACAACTCCATCAGGAGAGGACAAAATACTGGCAGCTGGAAGCCCAGGTGTTTGGAACTTGCCTGGGGTCTGTCCCGTGTGCCTCTTCCTTGCGCTGATTTTAATCCGTACACTTTAACTGTAATATACCATAACCATGAGCTTTCAGTGAGGTTTGGGACTCTTTCTGGCAAAGTACCTAACCAAAGAGTGATCTTGGAGACCCCTGCATTTGTAACTGGTGTTGGAAGTGATGGTGTTCTTGTGGCCTGGTCTCTCCAATTTGGCAGGGACCCAACTCCTATTTTTTGTTCTATCCAAACACAAGGCTTCTATCTTCTAGGTTACTTTAGGGCCCAAGATATCTGCTGGTATCCCAGAAATTATATCATCGTTGAAGACTGAAAGGATCATAAAGGTATAATTGTAAGTAGCTGTCCCTCCAAGCTTAAGTAAACTTGCTGTAAGCATCCCCAAAATTCCTAACAGCATGTCTAGTTACCACTCTGGCTGGAACTTAAATCACATGGCCACATTTAACTGCAATGCGATTTGGGAAGTCTTTATTCAGTGACAATGTACTTAGTAAAAAATTAAAATTCTGTTACTTAAGAAAGAGGGAAACATGAAGTTTGGATTAGAGAACTACTGTATACTTAATGTAACATAAACTATACATGTAAATAAACTCTTTGCAGAATAAAATATTTTTAATATCATTTTGATTCTGGAAATAAAATATTTGAACATTGGATAGCTGGTTTTAAAAACAAATTATGTGAAGGTACCTAAGAAAAATAAAAACATAATGTCCACATGGATTCATGTATAAACCGTCATGTTCATGATAGCCAAAAACTTGAAACAATTCAAATGTCTATCGGTGAATATATGTTTTTAAAATATAGCTTCCCTGGTGGCGCAGTGGTTGAGAATCCGCCTGCCGATGCAGGGGACACGGGTTCGTGCCCTGGTCCGGGAAGATCCCACATGCTGCGGAGCGGCTGGGCCCGTGAGCCGTGGCCACTGAGCCTGTGCATCCAGAGCCTGCGCTCCGCAAAAGGGAGAGGCCACAACAGTGAGAGGCCCGTGTACCACACACACACAAAAAATATATAGTAAATCCACACAATGGAATACTATTCATCAATGAAAAGGAACTAACCACTGATACATAATATAACATAGGTAGATCTCAGATCATTATGCTGAGTCAAAGAAACCAGACAAAAAAATATCACACAGTGAAGGGGCTTCCCTGGTGGCGCAGCGGTTGAGAATCCGCCTGCCAATGCAGGGGACACGGGTTCGTGCCCCGGTCCGGGAAGATCCCACATGCCGCAGAGCAGCTGGGCCCGTGAGCCATGGCCACTGAGCCTGTGTTTCCGGAGCCTGCGCTCTGCAACGGGAGAGGCCACAACAGTGTGAGGCCCACATACCGAAAACAAACAACAAAAAAAAAACAAAACAAACAAACAAAAAATATCACACAGTGAATAATTCCATTTATATGAAATGTACAGAGAAAGGAAAAACATTGAGACAGAAAGCAAATAGCAGACACAAAAGGGCATAAAGAAACTTTTTGGGTAATGGACATATCCTAAAGCTGGATGGTGATAACGATTACCATGATTTAATAAATTTACCAAAAAACCTTGAATAGTATTCTTATGTACCTTATTGTATGTAAGTTTTTATATCAATAAAATTATTTTAAAATAAATAAGTTTTGTGAGCTTCCAAGGAAGATGTGTCAGAGAACTGCCCTAGCAAAAGTATAGCTGTGTGAATGTGTTTTGTAGTATCTGATGCAGTGATTCTTAAATGTAGCCTAAGGACCCCTCTTCTTTAGTAGTTTATAATGAAGTTTGGTACAGATGTTCTTGTACTCCACCCTAGCACTCTAGGTTGGAGCTAGATAAGTTTAAGTTCAGTGAGTTCTTCAAGTGATTATTTTTTCACACTATCATTTATAAATGAGTCCCTGGTCAAAAGAGATAGGTAATTCAGGTTAATGACATCATACATTAAGGATTTGGATGGAGGGATAAATGGAGAATGGATATTTTTTTTTTTTTTTTTTTTTTTTTTTTTTTTTTTTTGCGGTATGCGGGCCTCTCACTGTTGTGGCCTCTCCCGCTGCGGAGCACAGGCTCCGGACGCACAGGCCCAGCGGCCATGGCTCACGGGCTTAGTTGCTCCGCGGCATGTGGGATCTTCCCGGACCAGGGCACGAACCCGTGTCTCCTGCATCGGCAGGCGGATTCCCAACGACTGCGCCACCAGGGAAGCCCGAGAATGGATATTTTTAAGCTCAACCAGGATTTCATTTTTATAACATGATGCCATTATCTGTATCAAACATTTAAAGAAAATCATATTTTTTCACAATAATAGAAATAAATTTCTCTCAAGTTTCAAAATGAAAATACCTTATGAAATAATACACTATAAGCTTACAGCATAAGGTAAAGGCCTCACACACAATAAGTGTTTTTGATTTAATGGAGAAAGGTTGAGAAAAGGAAAGAAGGAATTTGGGTGGGATTGGGTGGGATTTAATTATAACAAATCAAAGCGAAGTTTCTTAAGTTGTTGATATAGTTCTCTCTTAAAATATCAGAATATAATTCAAAGATTCTAAAAGTAGAAAAACAAATTAAGAACAATACAAATTAACACTAATTTTGTTTGTGCTCAAGGGAAAAATATGTACAGTGTAGTTTTAGAATAGAAGCTTACTTTAATCAAGGTTAAGAGTAAGTATTGATGTTGTTTTAGGACTAGGTATATAATCTATAATCTTCAAAAAGCAGAAAACGTGCGTCCACTTTTGGAGAGAAATTTGCCAGTTCAAAGAGGGAGGACAGAACAAATTTTAAAATATGGTAACTGTGATCTACTCATGCATGACTTGATGGATAATGGTAGTTTAGAAAGTGATAAAAAGTGAGTTAGGGAGTTAAAAAGCTTTGGGGAGCAAATAATTCTTCCTCAAAGAAAATCAGTGACAAATGGGGTTGCTATTTTTTCCATAGAAAATTCCATGTCATCCTGGAGAACAGAGCAAATGACAAGCAATTCCTTAAGACTGAAAATTCATCTCTTAAAAAGTTCTTTGCTTGAAAATGCAATTAGTGAAAGGTTAATTATTACCTCAAAATGGTACAGAGAAAGTTCAAGTGTTCAGGGAAGGCACCTAAAATGATCTGGATTACAATACTTCATAACTATAAGAATTTGGACAAATAAGTTTATTCCTCTGTTTTTATTTCTTCATTCTGTAAAATGGGGCTGGTAATAGTAGCTAATTCAAATGATTTGGTGAGGGTAAAATTGTATGATAGATGAAACGTACTTGGTGCAAGCCGTCAACAAATGTTATTATATAGTATTATATATTATGATATATAATATAATATATTATAAATATTACATTATTATATTTATGTTATTATATATTATATTACATGTCTATATTATATGTAATTATTATTATACTTATCATGACTACTGTTCTAAAAGGTCATATTTCTTTAAGATGTCTAACTCAAAAGAAAAAGCAGCCATAGTTTTTTTTAGTTATCAAATCCTAACAGATTAGAAATACTGTTTTTTCCTTGGTGCAGGTTGAGAATGGTTTTCTTTCAGCAAACTTGGACTGTCAGTTGTGCCCAGCCCAACTGATTCATGCTGCTCTCTGTTTTTAATCACGCTTTCTTCGCCGCTTGGAATTTCCGTTCTTCCAGCATCTCCCCTCTCTTCTAACTGCCTAGATTTCCCTTGTTTTCTTACAACCTTTTCTCACTAAAAGCCATCTCTAGCCCTACTGTCACAGGTAAGTGCTCCTCTTCAGGGCTCTTGTGACAATTTTATGTAAAGTTACCATGTTTCATCACATTTTTTTTTAACAGTGTTTATGTCAGCCCACTTTCTTAAGGCAGAGGCTGCTGTTATATCTGTGTATGACACTGCCCAGAATAGAGACTGGTTTATCATAAGTGCTTGGTAAATATTATTTGGATTTGATTGGCTTGAATCAGTGTGTGGAATCTGTTAAAGCTGTGATACAAGTTGAAAATATTAATAGGTTCAAGGAGCATTTGAAAAATACATAGAAGAATGACTGACAATGACTTATAAGAAATGAATAAAGTAGCATATATTTATTTAAATATTATTGTCATGAAGAATATTGCCCTCCAGGCAAACATCCCTGCCATCAAGTGTGCTTGGAACATTTGGTTAGATAAACCATGTGTCTTTCTCATCTTGGTATTTCTTAAGTCTGGCATACACCTTGTGCTCCTTTATTTTCTTTCTACTAATCTCTCATTCATTAGCCCAAATCAGTAATAATCAAACATAAGTACCTAGGATTAAATAACCCTTTGATTCCTTATAAAACAAAAGTTTGCTTCAATAATGTTTTATTGTGTCAAAATTCTTGTTTGTAATTGAAACTTGTAAAAGTTTCAATTCCTCCATAATTTGAAATATGTGTCCAACAAAACATGAAACGTACAAAATGATTCACTACTCAAAGGGTTTTTACTTTTAGTACAGCCGTAATTCGTTTTATTGGGCTTCATAGATATTGCTTTTTTTTTTTTTACAAGTTGAAGGTTTGTGGCAACCCACACTAAAGCAAGTCTATTGGTGTCATTTTTCTAACAGCATTTCTCACTTCATGTCTCTGTGTCACATTTTGGTAATTTTTCCAATATTTAATACTTTTTCATTATTATTATATTTGTTATGGTGCACTGTGATCAGTGATCATTGATGTTACTGGTGTAGTTGTTTTGGGATGTCATGAACAGCACCCATATAAGATAATGCACTTAAGGAATGCTGTGTGTGGTCTGACTGCTCCACCAACAGGCTATTCCCCCATTTTTCTCCCTCTCCTCAGACCTCCCTATTCCCAAGGACACAACGATATTAAAATCAGGCCAATTAATAACCCTAAAGGGGCCTCTAAATGTTCAAATGAAAGGAAGAGTTTCACATTTCTCACTTTAAATCAAAAGCTAGCAATAATTAAGCTTAGTGAGGAAGGCATGTCAAAAGCCAAGACAGGCTGAAAGCTAGGCCTGTACCAAGCAGTTAGCCAAGTTGTGAATGCAAAGGAAAAGTTATTGAAGGAAATTAAAAGTGCTACTGCAGTGAACACATGAATGATAAGAAAATTAAACAACCTTATTGCTGATATGGAGAAAGTTTTAGTGTCTAGATAGAAGATCACACCAGCCACAACATTCCCTTAAGCCAAAGCCTAACCCTGAGCAAGGCCCTAACTGCCTTCAATTCTATGAAGGTTGAGAGAGGTGAGGAAACTGCAGAAGTTTGAAGTGAGCAGAAAAAGAAGCCGTCTCTATAACATAAATGTTCAAGGTGAAGCAGAAAGTGCTGATGTAGAAGATGCAGCAAGTTATCCAGAAGATCTAGTGAAGATAATTCATGAAGGTGGCTCCACTAAACAACAGATTTTCAATGTAGGTGAGAAAGGTTTCTGTTGGAAGAAGATGCCATCTAGGACTTTCATAGCTGGAGAGGAGAAGTCAATGCCTGGCTCCAAAACTTCAAAGGACAGGCTGATTCTCTCACTGGGGCTAATGCAACTGGTGACTTCATGTTGAAGCTAATGCTCATTTACCATCCTGAAAATCCCAGGTCCCTTCAGAGTTATGCTAATTCTACTCTTCCTCTGTTCTATAAATGGAAAAACAAAGCATAGAGGACAGCTCTTCTGTTTACAACATGGTTTACTGAATATTTTGAGCCCCCTCTTGAGACCTACTGCTCAGAAAAAAGAATGCTTTCAAAATATTACTGCTCATTGAAAATGAATCTGGTCACCCAAGAGCTCTGATGGAGAGCTACAACTAGATTTATGTTGTTTTCATTGTCTAATAACACAACATCCATTCCATAGCCTCTGGATCAAGGAGTAATTTTTTTACTTTCAGGTCTTATTATTTCAGAAATACATTTTTTAAGGCTACAGCTGCCATAGACAGTGATTCCTCTGATGGATTTGGGCAAAGTAAATTGAAAACCTTCTTGAAAGAATTCATTATTCTAGGTGCCATGAAAATCACTCATAATTCATGGGAGGAGGTCAAAATATCAACATTAACAGGAGTTGGGAAGAAGGTGATTCCAACCCTCATGGATGACTTTAATGGATTCAAGACTTCAGTGGAGGAGGTAACTGCAGATGTGGTGGAGACAGCAAGAGCACTAGAATTAGAAGTGGAGCCTGAAGATGTGACTGAATTGTTGCAATCCCAGGATAAAGATTTAATGGATGAGGCGCTGCTTTTTATGAATGAGCAAAGAAAGTGGTTTCTTGAGATGGAATCTACTCACATGAAGATTGCTGAAATGACAACAAAGTATTTAAAATATTACATAAGTTTGGTTGATAAAGCAGCACAGGTTTTGAGAGGACTGACTCCAACTTTGAAAGAATCTCTACTGTGGATAAAATGCTAACACACAGCATTGTATGGTACAGATAAGTCATTCATGAAAGGAAGAGTCAATTGATGTGGTAAACTTTATTGTTGTCTTATTTTAAGATATTGCCACCCCAACCTTCAGCAACCACCACTCTAATCAGTCAGCAGCCATAGACACTTAGGCAAGCCCTTCCACCAGCAAAATGATGACGAGTTGCTGAAGGCTCAGGTGATGGTTAGCATTTTAAAATAATAAAGTATTTTAAAATTAAAGTATGTGCATTTTTTAGACAAAAAGCTATTGCACACTTAATAGTCTACAATATAGTGTAAATGTAACTCTTGTATGCACTGGGAAACCAAAAATATTCATGTAACTTGCTTTATTGCAATATTTGCTTTATTACAGTGGTCTGGAACAGAACCCACAATATCTCCGAGCTTACTAAGCCTGCAGTAATTTGCATAGCAAACCCCAGTTTTCCTCCTTTCTTTATAAAAATTCTTTCTGTAGCATTTTCCATTTAATTGATATTGAAAAATTTAATTTATATTACCTTCAATCCAATTAGTATATATTTATTGATTAAGGCAATAGTAACTGCAATGTGGTCCTGCTTTTATGTAATATCCAACCTAGAGAGAAAGACGTTTATTCACTGACATAATATTTTATCCTAAACACTCCCCCCCGCCAAAGGATTTGAAGTGTTCTTAATGGAAAACATCTGTACCAAAAAAATAACAATAAATAGCAATTGAAATAGTTTCAAGGCAAGGGGAAGAGAAGAAAGCAATGAAATATGATGCAAGAGGAGAATGAAATAATGTCATAATATACTAGGTGATGTTGGAACACAAAATAGGAAATAGTTGCTTCAAGGTAGGAAGAGATGAGGGAAGACTTCTTGGAAGAGGTAGGGTTTGAATCTGAATTCGATGGAAAAGAAAATATTTATAAATGGATAAAGGCATGTCAGGTGAAGGGAATAGCTACAAAATCACAAAATTCTATGAAATTAGTATTTTGGTGATGTGAGTGTGTAGAGTACATGAGAGGGATGTTGGGAAAGGTGACGACTGGATTCACATACTAAGAAATCTTGGACTTTGTGCTAAAAAAAGTTTAGGGCAAGTTTAGGGCAAGGAGGAAACAAAAATTTTGAGCAGAATGTGACATGAAAACTTAGGTGGTTTTAAGTAGAAAGAACTGGATGAAGAAAGAAGAGCTATGTAAATATTGTAACAGTCAGAGTAAGAAAACGTGAATCAGAACTAGGTCATTGGCAATATTCTTTAAGAGTAGAACTGCATTTTTTATATTTCATAAAACCTAACAAAATGTCTTGCATAAAATTACTGCTTAAAGATTATTTGTTGATAGAAGGATGTAATTGTAAATAAACTCACCCAGCTCTTTATTCTCTCTTCAGTGTATGGTAGGTCTTATTTCATGATGTTTTGAATTAACTTCTAGTATCTTCCTATTTTCTGGAATAATATTTGATTCCTGGAAAATTGAATAGATTAACTTGTATACATTATTGAAAGAATGTGGGCTGCCAATATGAATTTGAATACAAAATTTAGATTGTTAACTCAAAAAGCTGAAAGTATCCTATATAGAAAAGTAATTTTCTTCAGTTGCTCGATTTTGAAAAAGACAAACTATCCAAAGGAATAATGTCAATAATATATTTCAAGAAACTAAGATTGTTAAACTTATTTGTTGCCAAATGTACAAAATGTAAGAATCACATTTCAGAATAACTGATAGCAAGGAATTTTTTCTGAGTATACCATATAATACTATTTCCATTTTATCTATTTTTTACCTATCCTATCCATTATTAAACAAACCAACAAACTTCGTAATCCAGAAAACGCAAGTATTTATTTTGAGTTCCAGTCTCAAGGCTGAGTTAACCCTGCTGTTAGATGTTTGATTTGAAAAATTATTCTCTGGAATTCCCGAAACTACTAGGAGCAGCCATGCAGACCTCACCTCGTGGTTTGGATGACTTCCTTAGTCTGCCTCCTTACTGCCAATAGCGCCCATTTGCCCACTGTAGATAAGAGCAACTGGGATTTTAGTTTGGATATTGGTGAACAGAAGCTGTCAGCAAGAATTTGAGCAGTTCAGCACTCCCGAAATGTAATATTTCCCTTTCTTCCGAGCCCTCATTATCTGTACTTACCACATCCTCACAGGCATCTGTGGCCCAGTTTTGAAGCAGGCTGTCTCTGCCTCCTGTGAAGTTTAGAAGCTGTGCAAATATCATCTACACTTTTCCTAATACTCTGGCATAATCTCTTCAACCAAGAACTTTTGAGAGCTCTTTATTTAAGAAAAGTATATTTTATTTATTTTCAAACTTTATATTTGTTTTCAACATTTTATCTTCTCTTCTAATTTTGTTTTTCTTCCTCTTTTATTAAGATTGTGGTTCTAAATTATTTTGTGCTACAAGGAGCTCTTTACGATAAAGATGAAAGGCAAATATGAAAAAGCCCAATATTGAACTGACCCTTCAGTAGGGAACTCAAAGTGTATATGTTACGTCATATACATGGAAATAATTACACTGAAGTTGAAAAGTGGGAAATCCCTTGTCAATAAAAACCTGAACTTGCATATTAAGTTTCTGGGTAGGGGGTCAGAGCGTGGAGATTATTAATCAGAGTAATGTGCTTCCAACTTTTCTTTAAAAATAAACAGAACCCTTAAGCTAAACTATTCCTCTTTTAAAAAGACTCAATTGCTTCTTTTCATTATCTGAAAGCCACCATTAATATTCAAGTTGGCTTTGGATAAAAGATGAATGCTGTGTTATTTTTAGAAATATAGTTTCTCAGTGGAAAGTTTCTTAGGAGCCTAGAAGTTAAGGCTGACTCTGGCGGGTCTGCAAACACACCTATCTACCTCGTACAAGCTGCAGCCTGAAGGCGGTGGGGTGAGGGGGTACATTCTGTTACATTTCAAAATTCCAGCATCATGAAAGTGGTTAAAGACCAAGAGTAATTTTACATTCGAGAACTTGATATAAAGACACACTCAAGAATACATGTAGTATATTTTATTTCAAATATAAAATTATGAAGGATGAAGTGTTCATATACTTGGATACATCAATGTCCCCTGTTTTCGCTTAGTCTCTTTCAAGGGATTCACAAACTATAACAAATAGAGAGCTTATACTGATCTATGGAGAACTGAAAGCAACAGCAAATTTAATTCAGGATACAGCTTAAATTTATGGCAGGTATTGCCAAATGTAAGGGATAATGCTACCAAGTTTCTCATTTCTGTTTTTTTCTGTCTCTAATTAAATGCCACTCAGATTTGGGGAAAAATAATTTCTAAGATATAGTGGCCTTTTTTCTTGCTACATTTCTCTTTTAGATTGAATTTTCCTTTGTATTTAAGTACAGATAGGATTGTTTAAATTATTACAGCTCAGGGAAAGACTAATAAGATGTGTCTGTTCAGTTAGACTCTGAAAATTACTTTGAAATGATCAAGAAATAGAGCAATAAAATCAATTTTCAATCCAATCAAAGTACAAAAAATATTACTTAATATAGAATATAGGGAAATTTAAATTATTCAAAGATTTCAAACAAAAAAAAGAATTTTTTTTTAAATTGTTTTGCGACGATTACTTGAAAGCCACCATTAATGTTTAAGTTTACTCTGCATAAAAGGAATGCCGTATTATTTCAGAAAATACATTTTCTAAAAGACTCTTTCCGGACATATTTATGATGGATTTTTATTTTCTGATATACTCTATATAAGTAATATATATACACATAATACATATATACGTATTATGTATGCACACACACACACTAGGAAGAAGTAAAGGCCATTAGTGTCCACAAAGAATATGAAAATGTCCTAATAGGTGTAGATGCCTGAATATATTTACTGATAAAAGGGATTTTATCAAAATCTATGACTTGGGCTTCCCTGGTGGCGCAGTGGTTGAGAATCCGCCTGCCGATGCAGGAGACACGGGTTCGTGCCCTGGTCCGGGAAGATCCCACATGCCGCGGAGCAACTAAGCCCGTGAGCCATGGCCTCTAGGCCTGCGTGTCCGGAGCCTGTGCTCCGCAACGGGAGAGGCCACAACAGTGAGAGGCCCACATACCGCAAAAAAAAAAAAAAAAAAAAAAAAAAATCTATGACTTAACAGCCTATAAATGAATGGCAGATGCCTAAAGATAAGTGCAGGGTCCTTACTCTTCATAATTTGATTTCTGAGGAAAGAGTTCATACACACAGGTGTAGGTTAATTGACATTCCCCTGTGTGTTACTACAGTACTCATATGTTCAAATTTTGGTCTTAATTTTGCCTAAATCCCCATGTGCAACACTTCAAATGTTTTCTTTTAAATTTTTGCTATTTCTCCAATGAGATTTATGCATAATTACTAAGTAATATTGATTTTTTTTAGACTTTGTTAGAATATTTATTTACACTCACACTTGAATCACTTTTGTTGTCATTCAGCTAATTTTCAAGTTGGCTATTTCAGAGTCTTCCAAATGCCTGGCTTAGCCCTGTGTAATAGGAGAACATATTTTATTTTGGTGTTCTGTCCTTAGCTTGCCCCTATTTTCCTGAAAATCATAGTGATACCAGGGCATTTGATCTTTCCTGACTTCTGGGGGCTGCTCTCACACTCTCTCATTCACCTACTGCCTTTCCTCTGGCTTCTTTTTTGACTTTAAAATTGCACAAGGTCTCAATTCAGATTTAAAATATCTTTGCTTGACTCACAGATGATTTGTGTAATTTTTCTCTTTTTTCTTTTCATCTCAAACTTCTGGAAAGAATAATCTAAAAACTCAGACATCCTTTACACATACCATTTCATCCTTGATCTTCTCTAATGTGGATTTTGTGCATGTAACTGAATCCAAATTGCTCTCTTGCCAGTTTTAGTGTTTATGTCTCAATTTTCACTTTTTAAAGTTCTCTGACTTATGGGACAATATACTCTCATGGTTCTCTTCCTACCCCTGTGAGAGAAACTTCTATGTTAATTGTTTACATGACTTTCTTAAATATTAAATATAAAATGATATTTGGTATTCTCCAAAGGTTAATCTTTGGAGCTATACATTTAATAAATTTTCTTTCCTGGAGAATTCAATCATCATAATGGAATTAATGCTATATTTTATCTCTCAAACTTCTTTTTTTTAATACTGTCAGTGTTTCATCTGCTAAGATTATCATCATTTGTGATATACTTGTTTACTTGGAAAACCTAAGATCATCAAGTTAAAAAAAGCTATGTAAAACAATGGGAGAATTTGGTGAGGTGTGTGTTGACAAGAATGATGGGCCATTTACAATAGTGATGACAGACTTTTTGGAAAGAAATATAAAACTAAACATTAACTTCACCTCTATAACCAAATAAATTCCAGATGGATCAAAGATTGAATATAATAATGAACCCATGATTTCTAGGAGCAAATCTGGATAAATTTATTTGTGATGTTAGAGTGGTGAAAAACAAAATTAGAAAAATTATAAGATACTTGATAAATGAATCAACAATTACCTTGTAAGGGAGTTTACAAGTAGTTATGAAAATCAATGTTATACAAGTTAATAAGAAAACAAAAGGGAGCAAAGTAAATGTATAGGCAATGCACTGAAAGAGAAATAGAAACGCAAATGTTAAGTGAATAAATATGAAAAAATGTTCAATCTCATAACTAAAGAAACAAGATACTAGTTTCTATCAATCATAAATAATACCTGATTCTGGCAAGGTGTGTGTGTATGATGGGGGAACATTTTTGTGGGTTTGTGTAGTGTAAAGTATTATAAAAATTTTGAGGGGTAATTTGAGCATATCTATAAAAATTAAAAATTTACATCATTTTGATACAACTGTTTCACTATTAGGAGTTTGATTATAGACATGTGTGTATGCATATATAAGATACATCTATAAAGGTAGTATTAGCAAGAAGAACCATAAATTTTCATCAAAAAAGCATCAGTCAAATTAAATCTATTGTATTTGAATAATAATTTTTATTCTAAATAGAGTATATTTTCTAATATAGAAAGAACTCTAAAACAAAAACCTCTAAAATGTATTATTAAATTAAAAACAAGATATAGATCACACATATTAGTTTGAGTCACATAAAACTGCTGGTCAACAATTATTTCATATGTTTCAAATGTTTCAAATTAATATGTTTCATATTCACGTTTCAAATTACTATACTCTTATGTATAACAAAATGTAATATAACACAAGAAATTCTTAAAGTGGCTATGTCTGGAAGAGAAATGGGTGTGGCTTTGAGATAGAGAGCATTTTACCTGTTATTTGCTAAATTTTCTAATTATATGTACTTTTAACTTTCATTTAAAAAAATTAATATAAATTACCTGGTGATGGGTTTATACATAATTTTGCAGTTTCCTTTTATGACTTTGTGTATGTGCATATATGTATATATATATTTTAGTATTAAATATTGCTTTTAAAATTATTTTTGCTACTAGAAAACTACCATGGTCACTGGAATTCCAAACCAGTTACTTACCTTGAATATTGACTTTTCCACCAAAAGATTTGTTAGCAAGCTTTACTAGTGTATTTAAATATTATTTTATTGTCATTGAACATATTTGAAAGAAATATACATGTAATCTTATTTTTAAGCCTTTGAGTTATCTAGTTTAATGGGAAATAAATAGCTTTATTAAAAAGTAAACATTAAAATATCTATTAAAATTACAGGTGGATTTGAACTGACATATTAATAAAAAGGAATTTTCCTGGGTGTGATGCTTTTAAAAGGGATATAGCAAACACTAATCTGTAATGTGGGGAGAATGTGTTATTATTAGGGAAGTATTACACTACACCATGGATTTTCTTATCTGACTTCTTGTTTAACTAGAGATTCAATTATAAATACTTGAAAGTTAACTCCCCCACTTAATACATAAATGCTATTTAAATGTTTACAATCTATCATTGCTATTATCTATTTACCATTTGTATCAGAATCAATTCAAATCAGTAATTTTATATGTTTTGACTAAAGATGAATTAGGGCATGGTGACAGTATGCCTAAGGCAACAGAATATTTTTATAAATATATTTTAATTATTAACCTCTCTTTTATCCAGATTTGTACTTAACAAGTCATGTAGAAGAGAGCTTACTAATTTTTGAAACTTCCCATTCTTGTCAGAAAGCAGTTCTATATCAGATGGATCTCACCTGTTATGGACTGAACTGTGTCATCCAAAATCCGTATGTAGAAACCCAAGCCCCCGATGTGACTGTGTATGTAGATAGGGTCTTTACGGGTTATTTCAAGTTAAATGAGGTCAAAAGGATGGGGTCCTTATCCGATTGTACTTGGGTACTTATAAGATGAGGAAGCGACCCTGGGAATCTCTCTCTCTCCAAGCACACAGAGGAAAGGCCATGTGAGGCACAGTAAGAAGGCAGCTCCTCAAGCCAGGAAGAGAGGTCTCACCAGAAACCAGCCCTGCTGGCACCTTCATCTTGGACCTCGAGAGCCTCAGAATTGTGAGACGATAAATGTCTGTTTTTTAAACCAACCGTTATGTGATATTTTGTAATAGCAGGCTGAGCAGACTGAGACAACGCCACAATTTTTTGTTTATAGTCAAGTAGTCATGGATATTGTTACTTGTCCAAGAGGGAGGGGATATATGTATACATATAGCTGATTCACTTTGTTGTACAGCAGAGACCAATACAACATTGTAAAGCAATTATACTCTAATAAAAATATTGTTTTAAATAATAAAAAATAAATAAAAGCACAATTTTTACCACCTTATCTTTGATTTTAGAATTTTTATGAAAGTTTGTAGTATAGTAGTTGGGCCTATAAAAAGTCCATTATTTTCCAAGAACTGGTAAATCCTCATTTCAGAACTGATTATGTCCAAAGCCACCTAATCAATTGTATCTTAAGATACAAACTAAAGTGCAGGTCAGGCCTAAAATAGAGCCTGCAAAATGGACCATTCCAGGTCATCATTGTCCCAGATAATGTGGCAAGGACTAAAGATGGTCTGAGGTCCAGTCCACTCTGTGATAACAGCTGGCATTTTTTTCCCAAGACTCCCAAGGTTGCATCGAACTGCATGTAGGATCCCAGAATAATCTTTCCCACCCTGTGTTCTAAAAGCCCAGTACTTTGTCAGCTTTTCATCCTAAAAGCAGCTGCCTGCCACTCTTCTTTAAACCCAAGGAGCCACCATCTCATCTCTATGCCCAGTAGGATCTGAGATTTTGCTAAGCTTACTTTCTATACTTTACTATAATTGGCTATTTTGGGAAAATAGAGTACAATGTACAAAAGGAACATAGCAATTTTTTGTGTGTATATTGGACATATTATTAAATATCCTATGCTTCTTAATCAATAGAAACATTCCCAATAAAGTTTATTTTTAAAAATTTTAAATTTTCTATTGGAGTATAGTTGATATACAATGTTGTGTTAGTTTCAGTTGTACAGCTAAGTGATTCAGCTATACGTATACATATATCCATTCTTTTTTAGATTCTTTTCCAGTATAGGTTATTACAGAGTATTGAGTTTAGTTCCCTGTGTTATACAGTAGGTCCTTATTGATTATCTTTTTTTTTTTTTTTTTTTTTTGCTGTACGCGGGCCTCTCCCTGTTGTGGCCTCTCCCGTTGCGGAGCACAGACTCCGGACGCGCAGGCTCAGCGGCCATGGCTCACGGGACCAGCCGCTCCGTGGCATGTGGGATCTTCCCGGACTGGGGCACGAACCCGCGTCCCCTGCATCAGCAGGAGGATTCTCAACCATTGTGCCACCAGGGAAGCCAAATTATCTATTTTATATATAGTAGTGTGTATATGTTTAAAGTTTCTTATACCATAAAAATTTGGGGATCAATTTTGCTTAAAATAAGGTGATTATCCCATATTTTACATACTCATAGCAGAGAGATCATACATATATGGGATATTTATAGTCATAGTATTCCCAAACAAAACATTAGAAATCTGGGGGATTATTTCAGTGTCTTGAAGAAATGTAATTTTGAAATGTGTCTAGTGTTATCCAGGGCATGGATTATTTACAGTATCCCAAAGGCAGCAATAAAGATGGATATAAATATAAAAATAAGACATTCTTAAATTCCAGCACTTTGGCTTCTATCTCTACTGAACTTCGTTGCAGAGTTACTGCATTTGGTTACTGATTTCAAAGATCTTTTAATCAATCTTCACTTCATGTCTCTCAGTATTTATATCATTGCATTTTCCCCCACTTCTTCTGTCTTGACACTCTTTTCTCTCTCGTCTTGTGTGACAGTGTTTTCTCCTGATGCCTGGGGGCCTCTCTGTCAGCTGTTTTTCTTGTTTCCAGTGTCTCTTCTTTATCACTAAATTCATCCTGAGCTTATCTCTGCTTCTCTTATCTTTTGCTTCTTTCCTACTCATTTTCTCCTATCTTCCCTGCACATTCACACCTGTCAAGTCTGTCTTCTGATCCCTGTATCTCCCCCAGGTTCAAGGACGTGCACCCCTCTTCCCAGAAGTTTTTTCAGCACTTCAAACTCGGTGAGGGCAAAACGAGGGCATTTGGTCCTTCCCAAATCTGTTAAGGGTCCTTTTCCTCTCTTCTGCTCAGAGCGTCACTAGCGAGACGCATGCGCAGACGCGCCCAGTGAGCCCGCCTCTCCCCGTTCCCCAAGTAACGTCGCCTGCAAGTCCTGTTCAGTTTACTCCTCTTCTTCAAATACATCCCTACTTCTCCATTTCTTTTGTGTAGGACTTATTAATTTTCAGTTGAAATATTGTTACCACTTCTTGTCTGACATCTTCACTTCCATTCTCCTTTCCTCCTTAGTCTCTCATATTTAACATTATCTTGGTTGAAAATATGATGCTGTATTTTCTGATACAATCTTGGGATATATGAACTGGTTAATTACCTTTGTACCTCCTCAACACTTGGAATCTTCTCTTGAGGAGGAAATACACATTCTGAAATGTTAGAAAATTTTAAATATATCAACATGGTTTTTATCCAGACAACAGAATAACTGCTATGAGGGCTGTATTTAAATATTTGAAAAATATGTCGAGCTTGTAGTCAGTATTAGTGCCACATATCTGTTCAGAGCAGGGCCTAGAAGGTTCTGTTTCTACCCCATTTACACCTGAGGAGACTTAAGCTTGAAGAAGTTAATTAGTTCTCCACAGTCCGAGTTCTATTAAGATGTGAGACAAGGATTGTAAACAAATCACTCTAATTTCAAAGCCCTGACTCGTATCCGATATTCTGTAATCATGTTATTTAATAGATCTCCATTGAAGGAACTGAGATGCTATATTGAGGAAGACTGTAGGCAGGGCAGGCTTATTAGGAAAAATCAGAAGTTCAGATTTAGAATCATTAAGTTTATGAACAAAGGTCTTTATAGCCATTAGGAAAAAACTCTGTCAATAAAAATGAATACCATAATGTGATTGTACTTATAATATTACCTTTGTACTTAATTTATCACAGAATAAAACCTCTAGACAATGTCAAAAGCTGAAACAATTACATATGGACTATAGCAAACTCTGAAATGAGAGTACTCAGTACAAACAATGAAGAGTTAAGAGGAGGACATACTACCCGTGAATAAAATGAAAAATTAAACACAGTTAATTTTTAAAGGTATAAAATTGTTGGGGAAATAAAGGAGCTTAAAAATCTAGGGGGTCCTCATGAAAAGATGCTCAACATGACTAATTATTAGGGAAATACAAATCAAACACACAATGAGATACCACCCCATACCCATTAGGAAGACTAATAATAGCTACTATGAAAAAAACAGAAAATAAGAATTGTTGGCAAGGATGCTGAGGAATTAGAACCCTTGTGCACTGTTAGTGGGAATATAAAATGGTGCAGCCACTGTGGAAAAGTATGGCTGTTCCTCAAACAACTAGAAAATAGAATTTCCATATGATCCAGCAATTTGACTTCTGAGTATACATTCAAAATAATTGAAAGCAGGGTCTCAACAAGATAATTAGACATCATCCATGCATCACTATTCACAATAGCTCAAAGGTGGTAGCAACACACATGTCCATCAATGGATAAATAGATATAGAAAATGTGATATACACATACAATGGAATATTATTCAGGCATAAAAAAGGGAAATTCTGACACATGTTGAAAGTGGATGAACCTTGAGGATATTATGGTAAGTGAAATAAGTCAGTTACAAAAACACAAATACTATATGATTCCACTTATTTGAGGTCCCTAGAGTAGTCGTTCATAGAGACAAAAGTATTGGGTGGGCCAAAAGCTTCATTCAGTTTTTTCCATAAGATGGCTCTAGTGGCACTTAGTTGTCTTTAACTTCATTCAAAACAATTTTATTAGATTGTATGTGATAGCTGTCATATCCATGTGCGTTTAAAAAAAGACATTAAAATTGGTGAATTTTTGTGTAGCCATTTTAATATGGAAGAAAAAAGCAACATTTTTGCCATATTGTGGTTTATTATTTCAAGAAATATAAAAACGCAACTGAAAATGCAGTAAAAGATTTATGCAGTTTATGGAGAAGGTGCTGTGTGACTGATAGAACGTGTTAGAAGTGGTTTGCGAAGTTTCATGCTGGAGATTTCTCACTGGAAGATGCTGCCCGGTCCGGTAGACCAGTTGAAGTTGATAGCTATCAAACTGAAACAATAATTGAGAACAATCAACGTCATAACACTCAGGAGATAGCCGACGTACTCAAAAATATCCAAATCAAGCACTGAAAATCATTTGCACCAGCTTGGTTATGTGAATCGCTTCGATGTTTCGGTTCCACATAAGAAGTGAAAAAAACCTTCTTGACCATATTTTCTCATGATATTCTCTACTGGAACGTAATGAAAACGTTCCTTTTTTTTTTTTTTTTTTTTTTGCAGTACTCAGGCCTCTTACTGTTGTGGCCTCTTCCCGTTGCCGAGCACAGGCTCAGGACGCACAGGCTCAGCGGCCATGGCTCACGGGCCCAGCCGCTCTGCGGCATGTGGGATCTTCCCGGACCGGGGCACGAACCCGTGTCCCCTGCATCGGCAGGAGGACTCTCAACCATTGCGCCACCAGGGAAGCCCCCTAAACGTTCCATTTTTAAACTAATTGTAACAGGTGATGAAAAGTGGATACTGTACGATAATGTGGAATGGAAGAGATCGTGGGGCAAGTGAAATGAACCATCACCAACCACACCAAAGGCTGGTCTTCATGAAAAGAAGGTGGTGTTTTGTATATGGTGGGATTGGAAGGGAGTCCTCTATTATGAGCTCCTTCCGGAAAAAACGAACGATTAATTCCAATAAGTACTGCTGCCAATTAGACCAACTGAAAGTGGCACTCGATGAAAAGCATCCAGAATTAGTCAACAGAAAATGCATTATCTTCCATCAGGATAACACAAGACTGCATGTTTCTTTCATGACCAGGTAAAAACTGCTACAGCTTCGCTGGGAATTCTGATTCATTCACTGTGTTCACCAGACATTGCACCTTAGGATTTCCATTGATTTCAGTCTTTCCAAAATTCTCTTAATGGAAAAAATTTCAATTCCCTGGAAGACTGTAAAAGGCACCTGGAAGAGTTCTTTGCTCAAAAAGATAAAAAGTTTGGGGAGATGGAATTATGAAGTTGCTTGAAAAATGGCAGAAGGTAGTAGAACAAAAGGGTGAATATGTTGGTCAATAAAGTTCTTGGTGAAAATGAAAAATGTGTCTTTTTACTTAAATAACCAAACGCACTTTTTGGCCCAACCTATAGAATGATGGTTGCCAGGTGCTGGGGAGGTGGGAATTTGAAGTTATTTTTTAATGGATATAAAGTTTTTAGTTTTATAAGATGAAACGCGTTTTTGAGGTAGATGGCAGTGATCATTGTACAACAATATAAATGTATTTAGTAACACTGAACTGTACAGTTAAAAATGATTAAAATGGTAAATTTTATGTTTTGTATATTCTATTATATTTAAAAAGAAATGGAAAAAATGTAGTGTGTCCTAAATGAGGAAATTCAGCAGTGTCAGACATTTCTTGCCATATCAAATTCATTCCTTATGAATCAGTTTTTTGTCATTCACTTGACAAATCAACCAAAGCAATTTGTGTGTATGAACCCAGACCTAACTTGTGAGTAAAAACTAGATTATATTGAATTTTCCTATAAGGTAAAAAATGAATGCACTAAATTATGACTTACATTATGGGAGATTTTTTTTTTTCTATTTTAAGCTAATTAAGCAAAATGGTCTTTTTAATTCAACAGACAGGGCTTCCCTGGTGGCACAGTGGTTAAGAATCCTCCTGCCATTGCAGGGGACACGGGTTCAAGCCCTAGTCCGGGAAGATCCCACATGCCGTGGAGCAACTAAGCCCATGCACTACAACTACTGAGCCTGCTCTCTAGAGCCCACGAGCCACAAATACTGAAGCCTGCATGCCTAGAGCCCGTGCTCTGCAACAGGAGAAGCCACTGCAATGAGAAGTCCTCACACCACAACAAATAGTAGTCCCCACTCACCGCAACTAGAGAAAGCCTGCACACGGCAACAAAGACCCAATACAGCCAAAATTAAATAAAATAAATAAATTTTTAAAAAATAAAGTTCAACAGACATATGTACTTAAAGGTATAAATAACATCTCTAGACTTTTTCTATAACCAACTGTAATTATACTTTTAGAAAGTCCTTGTAAGGTTTTCATAACTAATAACCATAGTCTTCCTCACGTGATCCAGTGTATTTTTTTTCTGAGCTCTTCTGAAGTCTAGTTGTGTGGGTGTATTAAGATACATATGCATGCACTTCTGGGGAAAAAAAATGACAGTTACATGGAAAAGCATAAAACTGGAGATACTCTAATTATCTTTCTATTCCTTTCCAGGAACACTGTATGTGATGGCTCATCACTTCTGAGAGACCCAGGGGTAAAAGCACCAGACAGTTTAAAAGAGCTGTGGTACATTCTCCAGGCACCTAAAGGATTTCTCATGTGCAAATTTCCATTAGCGCTAATGAGAGTTATTACAGATGATTCATACTTTAAAGAAAATAAAATAAAATTTGGTTTCTATTTTGCCCACCTTGAATGAATCACTCTTTTTGTTTTGCAAAATTCATATGAAAAGATGAGGAATAAACATCAACAATTGAAATATCCCAAAACTAACTGTGAATGGTGCTCTTTCTTGTTGATCAATTTCAAATGTCAGTCTTTGAATTCTCAGCAGTATGCCCCTGGACTCCTTCCTCATTTCTGCCAGGGCATAGTTAGGCAGTGAAGGCCAATTTTAATAATAAGTTGATATGCTGCTATTACTAGTCATATAATACATGACAAAGGAGTTTTTGTTGTTGTTACCTGAATTTTGAGACTAACTAAAAGCAGAGTATCATCTAGCAATCATATTATTATCTTTTGGGAACCTTCAAGGTACTGAACTAGATTGGGATGAAAATGTTCATCTTTTCTTTGAAAAGCCTGTGGTTTTGTAGTAAAAAGATGTAGGTTGATACAGGATCACAGCTTTCCCCAATCCCTTCCCCCAATATTGCCCCATATCCTATTGCTTTCTTCCTTTGAGTCAGATAGGACTTCGAAGATTCATCTTAATGCTTATATTCTGTAGTTTATGACGATATAACCCTGAAAAATGATGTTGAAGTGGTAGAAAATTGATTGCATGTAGATTTACATTTAAGGCCAATTTAAACACGTATCCTCTGGAATATGCTTACTAATTTTGGCGACTCATTTCCATTTTATTTTGATTTTAAAAAATTTTCTCGCATAAACTAGACTACATTCTTCCATTATTTTATTATGTTAGCTCAAAGAATGGAACTCATGTCCATTTACATTGTTTCAGTGAATATTTCAATCTCAGGACTAAACAAATCTCTAGGGTTTTTGCTTATATGATGGCATAACACCAAGTTTATAGCTTTGTTGAGAAGCTTACACATGGCCTTTGTCTATGTGCAAATGAGCAGAGAAGCTTTTCAGAAAACCAATCATTCCCACAGGCTGCAATTTCCAACATTTCTTAACAAAATCTTAAGTAATAGTTCAAAATGCATGCTGATCTTGATGACATATGCAAAGATGAGTAAAATCAATCTTAGCCCAACAGGTACAGGTCGAAGTTTTAGATCAGTAGCTGATGTAGCAAGAAGACGTGGCTTTTTGCAAATTTTCTGCTCTGAGAAAAGCATTTGTGGGTTAACTGTCTGGTTTCAAGGTAAGTTCATAAAAAGTCAAAGAAATAAACTTAGAGATAAACAAAAAATGAATAATGTGTGCACCATCAAAACAAGTTATACTGGTTTTCAAGTGTGGAGATTAAAATGCCCAGTAAGGACTGAATTATACTCTTGGATTTGGCTTGAATATGCAAGATACACTTACATGTTTCCTCAGTATTTAAATATATATCTTGATGGTGACTGAGACGAAGTTCTTATTTGAAATAATTCGATGCAATTCAACAAATATTTTGAGCACTTTGTATTTTCCAGATATGGTGCTGGACATATACAGATGAATGACAGAATGCCTGCTCTAAAAGAGCTCGTGATTAAGAATGAAGTAGAATATAGACATAGTCACACATGTGCACACTGTGTGTGTACATATGCACACATGTGGTTAATGAATGTATGGATTTATAAAACGAAGCATAGAAAGCATGAGGAATAAAGTGAAGTGGAAACTTTAAAAGAGGGAAGTGGGGAGTCAAATGGGATGGTGTGGATAAAACCCTCCTATTTTATAGGATACACTTGACAACTCTACCCTTCTTGTAAAACTCTCTTATTTTTTGCAGCAGCAGATCACACTGGTTACTCCTTTTAGACTTCTTTTCCAGCTATGTTTCTTCTACACACAATCTAAATGTTGGCGAGCCTCAGAGGTGAACCCTAAGTGTCTCTTTCTTCACCTCCTATTCTTGGTTTTAATCGCCATTCATATTCTGACAACTCCTGTTAGACCCAGGCTGGCATATCCTCCTGTCTACTTGATATATTTACATGATTATTATATCAGCATTTTAAGAATATAAAAAAATATTAGCTTAGAATATTCCTTCCCCTTTGTCAGCAGACCTGACTACACACAAACTTCCCCAGTTCAGTGAATAGTGCTAGCACTTACCTTGTCCCCAAACCCCAACCTACAGAGATCATCAGGAGAGATCATCAACCTCTCCTCTTCTCTTGTCCTTCGAATCCAGCCCAGGTTCAAATCTTGTTGTCTCTCCAACAGAGCATCCATATCCACTCCCCTCTACTTTACCTGCCACCATCAGAGTTCAAGCCAAATGAGCAATTCACCAAAACCTCGTTTGTTTTTTAAATAAACAAATTAACATAAAATCAATTGTCTGAAAGCCAATACATAAAAATCCACTAATCAAAAATGCAAATTCACTGAAACACATTTATATTAAGTATTTATATAGTTTCCATCATATTGTAGTGCATGGATTGTTTCAAGAGATTTTGAGAATTTTTAAGATTGTCTCTGAGTTGATTCACAGTAGTTTTAATACTGCTAAATCTTACTTCACTTGTTTTGCAGTGAATTTGTATATGTTTATTTAAATGCCTATTTTAAGAGTTATTCACATTTCAGTCCTTAAGAAATTCTCAAATATTAACTTGATAGAACTTATTAATGAATTTGTGACTAAATATATTGAAAAGTAGAAAATCACTCTTTCATTTGAAAGTCCCAATATTGAATATATGTCCAGGACTGGTCATTGAAAATACAGACACTTCTCATTCCCTAACCAGGGATTGGTAAAACAATCAGGAAAACACTAGATTTTGGCTGCCTGAGTGAAATGGCTCATTAAAAATGAAGAATAAAATAAATATAAAAATAACAAAACAAATTCCTTGGCTAAAACATCTCAGAAATCTTCAAAGTTCATTAAAACTATCCATTTCAACAAAATATCTTTAAACTTTATGAATAAGTAATGTTTTCCAGTAAATTGGTAAATTTGGCAAATTGACCATTCACTATATTGATCATTCAGCATATTTATGAATTATTTTTAAAGATTCAGTCAGTTTGTAACTGATGCATATTTTCTCGTGGGCAAATTAAACTAAAATAATGCATTCATTATACCTTCATTGGAATATCATGAATGGTCCTAAATAGTCTTTCCTCCTCCTCCTCTCCTCCCCCTCCTCCCTTCCCCCTCCTCTACCACCATCCTCCTCGTCCTCCTTCTTCTGGGCATTCTACCAGTTCTCTCTGTTTATGGCAATCACTTTAAAATGCTATGACGTGGTAATACATATATACAATGGACTATTACTCAGCCATAAAAAGGAATGAAACTGGGCCATGGATGCACCTAGAGACTGTCATACAGAGTGAAGTAAGTCATAAAGAGAAAAACAAACATGGTATATTAACACATATATGTGGAATCTGAAAAAATTGGTATATACAATCTTATTTACAAAGCAGAAATAGAGACACAGATGTAGAGAACAAACGTATGGATACCAAGGTGGGGGGGACGAATTGGGAGATTAGGATTGACATATATACACTACTGATACTATGTATAAAATAGATAACTAATGAGAACCTACTGTATAGCACAGGGAACTCTTCTCAATACTCTCTGGTGACCTAAATGAGAAGGAAATCCAAAGAAGAGGATATATATGTATATGTATAGATGATTCACTTTTCTGTACAGGATAAAATAATACAATATTGTAAAGCAACTATACTCCAATAAAAAAAATTGCTATGATCACCATATCATTGCTCATTAATGGAGCCCAATTTACACAGTAAAATATAATCTCTTCCTCAGAAGCCTTCAGTCTCTTGGTGATTTGACTCCTGACTACATCTTCAACTTCACCTTATGCTGCTCTTTCCCTGTTTACCACATCTTAGTAACCTGGGTCTTTATCCCATTCCAGAAAAGATAAAATATTTTCTGTCCAGGGTCTTTGCATTGTTTTCTCTGTCTTAAAATTTAGTTTCCTGATTCTTCATTTGGCCCCTTTTAATCTAAAGTATTACTCCCAGCAATCCCACTCCTGGGTATATACTCGAAAAAAAAAAGACTAATTCAAAAAAATATATGGATCCCAATGCTCATAGCAGTATTATTTACAATTGCCAAGGCATGCAAGCAACCTAAATGAATGGATATAGAAGATATGGTACATATATACAATGGAATACTACTCAGCCATAAAATAAAGAATGAAATGTTGCCATTTGCAGCAACATGGATGGACTTAGACAGCATTTTGCTAAGTGAAATAAGTCAGACAGAGAAAGATAAATAAATAAATAAATAAATATTTATTTATTTTTGGTGGTATGCGGGCCTCTCACCGCTGTGGCCTCTTCCATTGCGGAGCACAGGCTCCGGATGCGCAGGCTCAGTGGCCATGGCTCACGGGCCCAGCCACTCCGTGGCATGTGGGACCCTCCTGGACCGGGGCACGAACCCGTGTCCCCTGCATCAGCAGGCGGACTCTCAACTACCACGCCACCAGGGAAGCCCGAGAAAGATAAATATTGTATGATATCACTTACCTGTGGAATCTAAAAAATACAATAAAACTAGTAAATATAACAGAAAAGAAGCAGACTCACAGATATAGACAGCAAACCAGTGGTTACCAATAGGGAGAGAGAAAGGGGGAGTGGTGATATAGGGCTAGGGGATTAAAAGATACAAAATATTATGTATAAAATAAGCTACAAGGATATATTGTACAACTCAGAGTATTTATTAATTCAATGTTATCAACCTGGAGAAATTGCTCAAGGTGTGTACTATAGGATTATGTATTGGTTTTATTCTATTTAACTTTTTTGAAAGTAAAAATATTTCTAAAGATATATAAAGCATTCAGTCAATGCTACAAAGCAGGATGCATTGTTAAAATATTCACTGACAGGATCAGAAGAAAAGTATATGAAGTTAGGCTAGAATAATGAGCTTAAACAGGGCAGATAAAGTTTATTACGAATAGGTATAGGGCTTCCCTGGTGGCGTAGTGGTTGAGAGTCCGCCTGCCGAGGCAGGGGACGCGGGTTCGTGCGCCGGTCCGGGAGGATCCCATATGCCGTGGAGCGGCTGGGCCCGTGAGCCATGGCCGCTGAGCCTGCGTGTCCGGACCCTGTGCTCCGCGACGGGAGAGGCCAGGCAGGGAGAAGCCAGCGTAAAAAAAAAAAAAAAGAAAAGAAAATTAAAAAAAGAATAGGTATAAAATTTTGTACTTATATTTGCAATTTAAAACATTAATATTAGGTGAGAACGGGTGATGCTTCAGTGGAATTTAAGCATAATCAGAAGTCACTCTCTTGTGGTTGTGAAGTTGAAAGTGGAAGGTGAAAAAGAACTTATACTAATAGAAACAGAGAGATTAGTTCCATCCTAATGCTCATGAGTCCAACCAGGTAAGGTATAGTGTATCTAACCATGGGCTCCACATTCTGAATATGAAATTGAGACAAAAGCTTATCTAGAAGGTAAAAATGCCTGGGAACTGTTCTTTAAGCAATATTTACATGAAACTGTAAACTAAAAGACTAAGCAGGCGCATAATATGAAAAGAAAGTTTGGAGGATTGATAACCTTTAGGTTATATCCCAAAGGTAAATTTTCTGATTTTATTATAGCTAAAAATTACCTTTAAAATGTTAAGCAAAGAAATGAGTATTAGCAGTGATCCCATGAGGAATCGGGGTCTTGTGATGACAAAAGCTGTCATTTATGAAGCATTTATGTGCCGTGCACTGTGGAAGACAGTTTACATGTGTTATCTCATATCACTCACACAGAATATTTTGGAAAAATGGATATTATTGTCCTTATCATATAATTAGGAAATTGTGAAACAAAATCATTTAATATTCCCCACAGTTCAGAGTAAGAAAATAGACATATTGATATTTGAGCCCAAATCTGTTGGACTCTCCAGTCCATAGTCTTTCCAAAATAAAAGGTTGTCTTTCAGCTTATTTATATTTTATGTCATTATAATGACTGTGGGTTACTCTGATGAAGAGAAATGTGTTTAAGCTAAAACAATTAAAATTCACAAAATAGTGGGTTATGTTGAGAACTTTGAAATAAAAGCAGAAAATGGCTTGCAAATGGACAAAGACCATTTTTTGAAGAAAAAAATGTATTTTTCCTCTTAAAATGTTTATATTCATTTGTCTTGATTTCATACATTTTCTGTAGTGATTAAGGGAGTGTTTCTCATATCTAGAGTAAAATAAATATGGTCTTGTGTTCTTACAGAAAATAGTTTCAACTTCAGAATTCATGCCATCCTCAGAAACCATGGGATAAGCCTACTATTAAATTAACAGCACTCAGGCTTTTAAATTCTTTGTCAAAAATTTTCACTATTTGATTCTTACAAAATCCTTCTTCATTTCAGAGGTAACAGAAAATCAGAAAATTAAAGTGAGGCTACAGAGGATGCAAGTGGCAGAATGAGGCTATAGTCTGACACTTCCGACTCCAAATTGTTATACACTACATAGACTCAACACTGTGAAGGAAGAGAAGTGTGCATAAAATAACACAAAATGTGATACACCATAAAAGCAACATTATTGACAGGAATTTATCATCAGTAACAGTAATGATGCTGAGATTTTGAGTCTTAGGAGGTAGTCAGTCCTTGGTTGGTGCCGTTGTCTAGTTGAATATTCTCAAAACCCTACATGATCACAAATGGAAAATCTGTGTCATTTTCAAGGCCATCTTTATTTTACTCACCTTTTTATTTTACTAGTAATTATGTTCTCGGAAGAGAAATAAAACTTTAGCTATGTTTCTACCTGAAAGAAATTCTGTACTGTCTTTTTATACAGATTGGTTTTGTTACAGCTAAATTGAGCTAATTTATCACCAAGTCTGCGGTGAAAATGTGTCCTTTATAGAAACATGGTTTAAAACTTTAAGTGAGTAAATATAGTTTTATATAACAAATATCCTAATAAATGTGATTTCTTATAACTAACATCCTCTACAGGTTACAAATCAATAATTCTTAACAATTTTAAGACTAACGTTTTCAACATTGCAGGAAAAGTCTTTGCCATGATTAACAAATGGACTTACATGGAAAATCAAATTTATGATTCCCAGATACAGAATGTATTTAAATTTAACTTAAAATTTAAGGTAAAAGTAAATATATCTAACCTCTTTTTAAACTGTTCTTCAACAAAATTAACTGTCTAGCTTGTGGGTTGCCCAGTCAAATTACCTATGCCAAAAGTCTACTATTCTTTTAAGGATCTTATTAACCAATGATAAGTTATACTTCCTAGTCATGGCCAAATTAAAGAACATAAAGATTGTAATTCTGTCTCTCCACATCTGAAACTAGTCTCTTAAATTTATTTCTAAGGTACTCCTGGGGAGTGGTTGAGCATTAATTGGAGATAGATGTATTTGATAGTAAGAAAAATGTCTTAGCAAATTATTTTTAAAGTTTCAGTTTGAATGTATATATGAAAAGAATGTGAGTATATAACTTCATATGATGTCTAATTATCCTATTACTTCCCCTGTGTCCTCACTGTTTTTTCCCTTTATTCCTCACTGTTGTCAAGAGTACCATGTAAAAATTAACTTGGGTAGAAAAAAATAATTTAAAGAATTAAATCATCTGATTTTAAAAGTCAAAATCAAAACTCTCCTCTTTCCTTTGATTCTGTATTTCTCTTTAAAAGGATCTTACTTTAATGAATGTTTAGGGATTGTTATTCAATAATGAGTCTGAAGTCCATCAAAGTGGGAGATTACATCACAACATAAGGACTTTATTGGAGATGAAAAAATAAAAAAAAAATGATTATTGAATGTTACTATTTTAGCAAAATATCATTAAACAGCATGCCATTCAAGAAATAGAGACCAGAATAAAGCCAGCATGTTCCCAGAAAGGCTAACTGGCAAAGTACGACACCAACAGAGCAAAATTCTCTTTGGCGGAGCTACTGGCCCCAGCGTGGCTGTAGTGTGCGATTTGTAATTTGACAAGCAAGGTGTAGATTTTCGCAGATGTGAAATGTCAGTCCTTCCACCAGGTCACAGTGAAAGTAGCCTAAACCCTTAGATGCAACCAACAGCTGTGTCACCGTTGAGATGCATCTTAGGTAAATAGTATGTCGCATTAAAACAGGTTCAGGGATCATATCGTTTGCTCAAGTCAATGAGCAGTAGGGGTATCACAAGGCTAGGGTCTGCCATTAACAACACGAGTCTCAGCTAATGTAAATAGAGCTGCAATGAACATTGTGGTACATGACGCTTTTTGAATTATGGTTTTCTCAGGGTATATGCCCAGCAGCGGGATTGCCGGGTCTATGGTAGTTCTATTTTTAGTTTTTTAAGGAACCTCCATACTGTTCTCCATAGTGACTGTATCAATTTACATTCCCACCAAGAGTGCAAGAGGGTTCCCTTTTCTCCACACCCTCTCCAGCATTTATTGTTTGTAGATTCTTTGATGATGACCATTCTGACTGGTGTGAGATGATATTTCATTGTAATTTTGATTTGCATTTCTCTAATGATTAATGATGTTGAGCATTCTTTCATGTGTTTGTTGGCAATGTGTTTAAAGCAGAAAGTAACACACCATTGTAAAGCAATTATACTCCAATAAAGATGTTAAAAAACAACAACAAAAAACACGATGAGTACCCACTAATCCTGAGCCAGCGAGATCTTTGGGACATTCAATTCTGCTGCAGTCAAAGAAAGTCAGTGTAAAAATGGATTACTGCTTTATGCAAAACTGAGAACAAACAAAATCGAGGTAGAAATATAAAATTCTATGAGGACATGCCTAAGCATAATTTCAAGAAAAAGGGCATAGCCAACTGCTGCTGGGAAACCATAGCAACAGGAACACCAAGCTGGCATGTTAGTGATCTGAGCTGGGATGGTTCTTGTGAAAGGAGGAAGCTGAACTGGAAGCAGGATCGAGCCTGTAAACATAAAACGAGCACACTTTCTCTCTAACGAGGAAAGTAGCCTTGTTAGTTACAATATCCTAATAGATGACAGCAACAGTAGAACTGTCATTAAATAAGAATCATACTGGAGCCTCCTATACCTTTAGAAACCATGTATCAGGAGTACCTTATAATGAAATAATTTTGGCAATTCAGTAATTTATTCCTCTTGGATGCCCTTTGAGAAAAAAATTTTTATCAAAAACAATAATAAAGCATACTAGAATAAGGCTTTAATATATATCATCTAAGTTAAATTTCAAAAATTTTATTTGGTGATCTACATTTAGAAATTCGGGATATACAAAAAGTGTTATAAGCGACAGCTTTTTCAGATGGAACATGGAGATTCAAAAATGTAAGTCTTCTGTCAAAAATGGAACATAACATTTTCTCCATATAAATCCTGAGAACACAAGGAACATATAAATATGCAGAAATGGAAACACTAGGATTTATTTTATATTTTTGCAAAGGAAAATACTTTCTACTTTTCCTTAATACCGACTATAAGGTATCTAATCTGTAGCATAAGGTAAAAAGAACCACTGACCACTAATAAGATGTAAGGTGTTCTCTATATTTCTTCCCATTATTACTGTTTTGAATATTTATAAAGCTGGACTACACATTTTCCTGCATGAATTAACTGTAACTCTCCAGTCATATTCAAGCCAAGTAAATACATCTTTAAGGAAAGACCTTTACAGAAGGAAAAAAATGGGATTTTAAAGACAAGTTTTAAGTACAGCTCCCTAGATAGTATTTTATTTGAGACACTTTGCTCTGCTATAACATAGAAAATCCCTTTGAAGATGAGCATTTGTATGAATTGAAGCTAGGTCCATACTTGTTTCCAACAGGATAAAAGAAATTTTGTAAAATTTTGTGAAAACCCCATCATATTAGTTTAAGAAAATCACTATTTTAAAAAGTACTATTAAAAAAGCTTAACTAGTACTAAAAAGTAATTATAAATGCAGATCTAAACTTGACAATATGAAGAAATTTTTACTTTCTTTGTGTCTGTTGACTCCTCTCAAATAAAATAAAAAGAACAAAATATAGACAAAGAAAACTTTAATGAAATCAAAAAGAGATCATAACCTCAAAGCATAAATTATATTAAAAACACTGTCAAGTATGCTGAAATTAGCACCAAAATATAGAGGGACATGAAAAGCTTACCTGTACTTCCTTAGATATGAGGAGGCAAGAGGGGGTTAAGGAGTCCCTAGTCGTATACATCAGGTTTCTAAGAGGTATGTCCAGTGGCTGTAACACAGAGATGGGTGGTCATAGAGGAAATATGGGTTTTGCCTCAGTCTGGCACATTATAAATGCAGTGGAAATTAGAACTGAAGGAGAGACTATAACAGCCATCAGATTTTAAAATTTGACACAGTTATTTACTGAAGGAGATTGCCAAAATGAATTGCAACAATGGAGGGAAAAAAAACAGTTATCATAACATGAAAACTCCATGAATGAAGGGGCTTTATTATGTGTCATATCAACCAGCTGGATATAAACAACCCAGAGTGGTCATGTCTTGAAGGATAATGGGCAGAAGAGACTTAGTGCTCCAGACACCAATCCTGAACTAAAGTCGTGGTTGTCACCAGATGTCTGCCCCCCTGTTCAGGAAGTGGCTGGCTTGAGTCACAGATGGGTAATAATAAGGAAGGAACCACCATGACATATGTATATATATACATATGTATATATCTATATCTATATATCTATATATATCTATATGGATATGACTAAAAGTCAAGGGATGGAGAATGGGAAATCAATACAATTAAGGTGAAGAATATGGTAAATCTAAAGAGAAAGAGAAAGAATTTAGTTAATATAGTTCTCCTTAGTTTTTATGTAATAACACATAGCACATTTTCCATAAAGAATGGATCCTACAACTGCAACAACAGCAACAACTAAATGTAACAGCAAAAAAAAAAAAAAATAGAAGAGAGCAGCTTGAGATAAAAGGCAAGGAATTGCAATTAAGGAGAGGCAGAGCTGAAGGTGGCTTAGACTAATATATTAATGGTGTGTAGAGTGAGAAGATGTACAGTTGACCCTTGAACATGGGTTTGAACTGCACTGTTCCACTCATCTGTGGATTTGTTCAATAATAAATACTACAGTGCTACACAATGGATGTGGAAACCATGTATACAGAGGGTTGGCTGTAAGTTATACATGGATTTTTGGCTGTGCAGAGTGTTGACCACCCCTAACCCTGCACTGTTCAAGGGTCAACTGTATTTAGACTAGACATAGATATTGGATGAGAAATGGGCAGAATTTTAATAGATCCAAAATATTTTACAAAAGAGTAAGATGAATCCTGTCGACTGTTCATAGCATCCATTTCTCTGGTCCCCCTGATGTCATAATGTTGCTTTGATTCCTATATTTCTCTGTTCCCCAACTAGCCCATCTGACATCCTGGAAGCCGGCTCCATTCTCACTTTAAGACTGATACCAATTAATCATAATCAATTATGTTAGTACTTTATTCCTTGCCAGATACAAGATTCCAGTTTTAAGCAAACCAGTACTTGACATTTTCCTGATTAAAAGTATTGATCCTTTAATGTGATCACATGACAAAATTTGGTCCAATCATACTAAAGTAAAAGATATTTTCAGATAAGAAAATACATTCATCTTCCACAGGGTGTGAATATCTTGTGTATGTTGATTAGGCAGTTAAATAAATGAGTCTGTTTTAATATTAAGGTTAAATATATTAGACCGAAAATCAATTTCTTATATGTATCTGGTATGTTGAATAATATGAACATATAGGATTGATTTGTAAAAGGAAATTTGTTTTATTTCCAGTATCCTTTTACTCATATACTATGACCTTCCTAATTAATGTTAGTCAATAGAAAAACCAGTAGTTATTTAAGACCCAGCACAGTCTTTAATTTAAATTTAACTTTATCAGTTAGATAAATTCACTCCTTTCCTCCCTCATTCCTCTGCTGGTCCTTTGATGTGGGTTGGAGGGTGCCTCCACTTTTCCTTCTCCCTCTAAGCCCACTAACTGTGGTTTCAAACCAGGTCCCATCAGGAAGAGGGAACTGAATTAAGTGATTGTTGATAAGTTTCTAAGATGGATTTGTGTTCTCTGAGTCTGATGTATATTTAAAGATGACCTTTTTTCCTCGTGGATACTTTCAAAGTTTCTTTAGGGCACTGCTTGTGGTGTCTGACTGCACATAATGGAATGCAGGGCATGCATTTCCTGCATCCTCCTTCATAATTTCACTCCACTCCTTCCTAAGTTTCCATTCCTTCTCTGGAAATCTTCTTAGAGGGTGGAAATTGGCCTCGGGTTATCTTTCCTTCCTCACTCACCTCTGATCCATGGAAAACTCTCAGGTATTTTGTCTGGACAATTTCCAGGAGCCAGGCAATTCCAATGCAGCAGTATCTCCCCTCTCCTCCCTCACTCTGTAGTCAACCAAGTCTTCTTACATTTGCAATCAGGCCCTAGACAGAATCAGGCACCAGTACACTTGGCCCCACTAACTTCACCAAACACATATTAAACTCTTAAACAGAATTAATGACAGTACCATTTATCAGATTCAGGAACCTTAACAAATATCAATCAGGAAAAATAAAAAGAAAGACATAGTTAGATAGCTCATGGCGAAACTGTTGATTATCTCTTTCTTATGTCTGTACTTTTGTCTCAATATCCTATGTGCTGTATAATTTCTTCAGATATAACTTCCAAATAACTAATTCTCTTTCAATGGTGTTTAATTAAAGTAGTAGCATAAGAGTGAAGGGTGCATCTCTGAGGCCAACATGGCTGCATTAAATTCTATCTTCTGTTTACCAATTACATAATTTGGGGGCAAACCCTTGACTTTCCTGG
This sequence comes from Kogia breviceps, assembly GCF_026419965.1. Classification (NCBI taxonomy): domain Eukaryota; kingdom Metazoa; phylum Chordata; class Mammalia; order Artiodactyla; family Physeteridae; genus Kogia; species Kogia breviceps. The sequence goes on from NC_081319.1 coordinate 62,681,678, forward strand.
TTTTACCTTTTCTTATTGTTTCTGGCCTTAGAAATGTTTTCCTTCTTTTTCTTCCAATTCAGCTTTTCATAGATATAGATAGATAGATAGATAGATAGATAGATTGATGACAGAGTTGGATATTGATATTAGGAAGACCTAAAGATATGTAAGAAAATAAATAATATGATTAGAATCACACAGAAGAAACATTTACCTGCAAGCAGTGTGCTGCCTGTACTGGTGTCTGGACATGTTCTAAATGATGACTTCAATTAGCATATAGTCTATGTTAAGGAATATTTAAAAATTCAGACAAGAGGTATTAGGAACTTATTATGGTAGTAAGGATAGGACTGGAAATGGGATGAGTCATTTAAAGAACATTTTTGCATAAAAAATGTATATAAGGAGGGAGGGGCCAAATATTAAGATTTGGTACAAAAGAACCTACGAAAGAAAATGTGCTTAGTTTGGGCACATTGTTTGAAGTCCCAAGATGATAATCAGGATAGTGTGTCCAGTATGGCATTATATGTGTAGATTTTTAGCTCAGAATGAGATAAAAGACACACAGAAATAATAGCTAACCCTGTGAAGGAGGAGAGTGTCAAGAGGGAAAAGTCATAGACAAAGATGACAAGCATATGCCAAGAAGTTATTGATGCTTAAGCTTTTGAGCTCATCACTTGCATGGACCCCTTCCAAGGCCATGGGCAGGTCCCTAGGAATATCTTCACATGGTCACATTTTTTGGAAAATTTGTAAAACTAGACTTTTTTGTTCTTTTCTTTAAAGAGGGCTCCCCTCCCCAATTCTCAATGTGCCATACCTTACAAAACATATATCTGCTTACTTTAGTTTGCATTCTCTTGAGAGCATAAGACAAAGACTAATACAGGTCATTTATTTGGAAGATGAGACCAGGAAGCAGGAAAGAGGGAACAGGAATAGTTGGGCAGGGAAGAAGGAAAAGCATTATCAAGGTCATTGTTGTAAATAATAGGATTCATTTCCACCAGGACTTGCAAGAAACATAAGAATTGTCTCCTAGAATTCTCCACCTAAAAGCCAGAGGCTAGAGGCGAGAAGATGGCGGAAGAGTAAGACGCGGGGATCACCTTCCTCCTCACAGATACATCAGAAATACATCTACATGTGGAACTTCTCCTATAGAACACCCACCGAATGCTGGCAGAAGACCTCAGACCTCCCAAAAGGCAAGAAACTCCCCACGTACCTGGGTAGGGCAAAACAAAAAAGAATAAACAGAGACAAAAGAATAGGGACGGGATCTGCACCAGTGGGAGGGAGCCGTGAAGGAGGAAAGGTTCCCACACACTAGGAGCCCCTTTGCGGGTGGAGACTGTGGGTGGCGGAGGGGGGAAGCTTCGGAGCCGCGGAGGAGAGCGCAAAGCCGAGAGGTTCCGCAGAGGATCAGTGCCGACCAGCACTCACCAGCCCGAGAGGCTTGTCTGCTCACCCGCCGGGGCGGGCGGGGCTGGAAGCTGAGCCTCGGGCTTCAGTCGGATCCCAGGGAAAGGTCTGGAGTTGCAAGAGTGAAAACAGCCTGAAGGGGTTAGTGCACCACGGCTAGCCAGGAGGGAGTACGGTTGAAGTCTGGAGCTGCCGAAGAGGCAAGAGACCTCTTCTTCCCTCTTTGCTTCCTTGGGCGCGAGGAGAGGGGATTAAGGGAAGCACGTAAAGGAGCTCCAGAAATGGGCATGAGCTGCGGCTGTTGGCACGGACAGCAGACGGGTGTGGGACGCTGGAGTTGCTGCTGCCGCCACCAAGAGGCCTGTGTGCGAGCACAGGTCACTCTCCACACTGCCCCTCCCGGGAGCCCGTGCAGCCCGCCTCTGCCAGGGCCCCGTGATCCAGGGACAGCTTCCCCGGAAGAACGCGCAGTGCGCCTCGGGCAAGTACATCGTCATGCTGGCCTCTGCCGCCGCAGGCTCGCCCCGCATCCATGCCCCTCCCTCCCCCCCGGACTGTGCTACAGCGCCCAAATCAGCTGCTCCTTTAACCCCGTCCTGTCTGAGCGAAGGGCAGACACCCTCGGACGACCTACACGCAGAGGCGGGGCCAAGTCCAAAGCTGAACCCCAGGAGCTGTGCGAACAAAAAGGAGAGGGGGAGGTCTCTCCCAGCAGCCTCAAAAGCAGCGGATTAAAGCTTCATAGTCAACTTGAAGTGCCCTGCATCTGTGGAAAACCTGAATAGACAGCGAAATATCCCGAGTTGAGGAGGTGGACTTTGGGAGCAAGATAATACTATTATTTTCCCTTTTTTTCTTTTTCAGAGTGTATAGGTGTGTTCTGCTGTGTGATATTTTGTCTGTAGAGCTTTGTTTTCACATTTGTTCTAGGGTTAGACCGAGACGTTTTTTGGGGTTTCTTTTTAATAGAAATTTTACTTCTTAATAATTATTTTTTATTTTAATAACTATATTTTAGCCTACTTTATTTTGTCTTCTCCCTTTCTTTCTTCCTTTCTTCCCTCCTTTCAAGCCAACTTCCCTTCTTCCTTCCTTCCTTCCTTCCTCCCTTCTTTCCTCCCTTCCTTCCTTCCTTTCTTCCTCCCTTCCTTCCTCTCTTCCTTCCTCTCTCCCTTCTTTCCTTTCTTCCTTTCTCCGTTCCACCCTTCCTTAATTCCTCCCTCCCTTCCTTTCTTCGTTCCTTCCTTCCCTCCCTCCCTCCCTCCTTCCTTCCTTCCTTTCTTTCCTTTCTATGTTTTCTCCCTTTTATTTTCAGCTGTGTGGATTAAAGGCTCTTGGCACTCCAGCCAGGTGTCAAGGCTGTGTCTCTGAGGTGGGAGAATCAACCTCAGGACACTGGTCCACAAGAGACCTCCCAGCTCCACGCAATATCAAATGGCAAAAATATCCCAGAGATCTCCATCTCAACACCAAGACCCAGCTTCACTCAAGGACCAGCAACGAACACTGCTGGACACCCTATGCCCAACAAAGAGCAAGAGAGGTCTACAGCCCATCCATTAGCAGAGAGGCTGCCTAAGATCATAATAAGGCTACCAACATCCCCAAACACACCACCAGATGTGGACCTGCCCACCAGAAAGACAACATCCACCCTCATCCACCAGAACAGAGGCACTAGTCCCCCCAACCAGGAAACCTACTCAACCCACTGAACCAACCTCAGCCACTGGGGGCAGCCACCAAAAACAGCGGAAACTACGAACCTGCAGCCTGCTAAAAGGAGACCCCAAACACAGTAAGATAAGCAAACTGAGAAGACAGAAAAACACACAGGAGATGAAGGAGCAAGATAAAAACACACCAGACCTAACAAATGAAGAGGTAATAGGCAGTCTACTAAAAAAGAATTCAGAATAATGATAGTAAAGATGATTCAAAATCTTGGAAATAGAATGGACAAATTGTAAGAAACAGTTAACAAGGACCTAGAAGAAATAAAGAGGAAGCAAGCAGCGATGAGCAACACACTAAATGAAATTAAAAATACTCTAGATGGGATCAATAGCAGAATAACTGAGGCAGAATGACGAATACGTGACCTGGAAGGTAAAGTAGTGGAAATAGCTACTGCAGAGCAGAATAAAGAAAAAAGAATGAAAAGAATTGAGGACAGTCTCAGAGACATCTGGGACAACATCAAACGCACCAACATTCGAATTATAGGGGTCCCAGAAGAAGAAGAGCAAAAGAAAGGGAATGAGAAAATATTTGAAGAGATTATAGTTGAAAACTTCCCTAATGTAGGAAAGGAAATAGTCAATCAAGTCCAGGAAGCACAGAGAGTCCCATACAGGATAAACCCAAGGATAAACACGCCAAGACACATAATAAACTAACTGTCAAAAATTAAATACAAAGAAAACATATTAAAAGCAGCAAGGGAAAAACAACAAACAACGGAATCCCCATGAAGTTAACATCTGATCTTTCAGCAGAAACTCTACAAGCCAGAAGGGAGTGGCAGGACATACTTAAAGTGATGAAGGAAAAAAACCTACAACCAAGATGACTCTACCCAGCAAGGATCTCATTCAGATTTGATGGAGAAATTAAAACCTTTACAGACAAGCAAAAGCTGAGAGAGTTCAGCACCACCAAACCAGCTTTACAACAAATGCTAAAGGAACTTCTCTAAGCAAGAAACACAAGAGAAGGAAAAGACCCACAAGAACAACCCAAAACAATTAAGTAAATGGTAACAGGAACATAAATATCGATAATTACCTTAAATGTAAATGGATTAAATGCTCCCACCAAAAGACACAGACTGGCTGAATGGATACAAAAACAAGACCCATATATATGCTGTCAACAAGAGAACCACCTCAGACCTAGGGGGACATACAGACTGAAAGTGAGGGGATGGAAAAAGATATTCAATGCAAATGGAAATCAGAAGAAAGCTGGAGTAGCAATTCTCATGTCAGACAAAATAGACTTTAAAATAAAAACTGTTACAACAGACAATGAAGGACACGACATAATGATCAAGGGATCGATCCATGAAGAAGATATAACAATTGTAAATATTCATGCACCCAACATAGGAGCACCTCAATACATAAGGCAAATACTAACAGCCATAAAAGGAGAAATTGACAGTAACACAATCATAGTAGGGGACTTTAACACCCCACTTTCACCAATGGACAGATCATGGAAAATGAAAATAAATAAGGAAGCACAAGCTTTAAATGATACATTACACAAGATGGACTTACTTGATATTTATAGGACATTCCATACAAAAACAACAGAGTACACATTTTTCTCAAGTGATCATGGAACATTCTCCAGGATAAATCATATATTGGGTCCCAAATCTAGCCTTGGCAAATTTAACAAAATTGAAATCGTATCAAGTATCTTTTCCGACAACAATGCTATGAGACTAGATATCAATTACAGGAAAAGATCTGTAAAAAATACAAACACATGGAGGCTAAATAATACACTACTTAATAACGAAATGGTCACTGAAGAAATCAAAGAGGAAATCAAAAAATACTTAGAAACAAATTACATTGGACACAAGACGACCCCAAACCTGTGTGATACAGCAAAAGCAGTTCTAAGAGGGAAGTTTATAGCAATACAATCATACCTTAAGAAATAGGAAACATCTCAAATAAACAACCTAACTTTGCACCTAAACCAGTTAGAGAAAGAAGAATAAAAAAAAAACAAAAACAAATTTAGCAGAAGGAAAGAAATCACAAACATCAGATCAGAAATAAATGAAAAAGAAATGAAGGAAACAATAGCAAAGATCAATAAAACCAAAAGGTGGTTCTTTGAGACGATAACTAAAATTGATAAACCATTAACCAGACTCATAAAGAAAAAAAGGGAGAAGGCTCAAATCAATAGAATTAGAAATGAAAAAGGACATGTAACAACTGACACTGCAGAAATACAAAAGACTATGAGAGATTACTACAAGAAACTGTATGCCAATAAAATGGACAACCTGGAAGAAATGGACAAATTCTTAGAAATGCACAAGGTGCTGAGACTGAACCAGGAAGAAATATAAAATATGAACAGACCAATCACAAGCACTGAAATGGAAACTGTGATTAAAAATCTTCCAACAAACAAAAGACCAGGACCAGATGGCTTCACAGGAGAATTCTATCAAACATTTAGAGAAGAACTAAAACCTATCCTTCTCAAACTCTTCCAAAAGATAGCAGAGGGAGGAACACTCCCAAAATCATTCTATGAGGCCATCATCACCCTGATACAAAAACCAGAAAAAGACGTCACAAAGAAAGAAAACTACAGGCCAATATCACTGATGAACATAGATGCAAAAATCCTCAACAAAATACTAGCAAACAGAATCCAACAGCACATTAAAAGGATCATACACCATGATCAAGTGGGGTTTATTCCAGGAATGCAAGGATTCTTCAATATACACAAGTCAATCAATGTGATACACCATATCAACAAACTGAAGAAGAAAAACCATATGATGATCTCAATAGACGCAGAGAAAGCTTTTGACAAAATTCAACACCCATTTATCATAAAAACCCTGCAGAAAGTAGGCATACAGGGAACTTTCCTCAACATAATAAAGGCCATATATGACAAACCCACAGCCAGCATTGTTCGCAATGGTGAAAAACTGAAACCATTTCCACTAAGATCAGGAACAAGACAACGTTGCCCACCCTCACCACTCTTATTCAACCTAGTTTTGGAAGTTCTAGCCACAGCAGTCAGACAAAAAAAAGAAATAAAAGGAATCCAAATCGGAAAAGAAGAAGTAAAGCTGTCACTCTTTGCAGAAGACATGTCACTATACATAGAGAATCCTAAGGATGCTACTAGAAAACTACTAGAGCTAATCAATGAATTTGGTAAAGTAGCAGGATACAAAATTAATGCACAGAAATCTCTGGCATTCTTAGACACTAATGATGAAAAATCTGAGAGTGACATTAAGAAAACACTCACATTTACCATTGCAACAAAAGAATAAAATATCTAGGAATAAACCTACCTTAGGAGACAAAACACTTGTATGAAGAAAACTACAAGACACTGATGAAAGAAATTAAAGATGATACAATAGGTGGAGAAATTTACCATGTTCTTGGATTGGAAGAATCAACATTGTGAAAATGACTCTACTACCCAAAGCAATCTACAGAGTCAATGCAATCCCTACCAAATTACCATTGGCATGTTTTACAGAACTAGAACAAAAAATTTCACAATTTGTATGGAAACACAAAAGACCCCGAATAGCCAAAGCAATCTTGAGAACCAAAAATGGAGCTGGAAGAATCAGGCTCCCTGATGTCAGACTATACTACAAGTCTACAGTAATCAACACAGTATGGTACTGGCACAAAAACAGAAATATAGATCAGTGGAACATGATAGAAAGCCGAGAGATAAACCCACACACATATGGTCACCTTATCTTTGATAAAGGAGGGAAGGATATACAGTGGAGAAAAGACAGCTGCTCCAATTAGTGGTGCTGGGAAAACTGGACAGCTACATTTAAAAGTATGAAATTAGAACACTCCCTAACACCATACACAAAAATAAATCCAAAATGGGTTAAAGACCTAAATGTAAGGCCAGACTATAAAACTCTTAGAGGAAAACATAGGCAGAACATACTATGACATAAATCACAGCAAGATCCTTTTTGACCCACCTCCTAGAGAAATGGAAATAAACACAAAAATAAACAAATGGAATCTAAAGAAACTTTAAAGCTTTTGCGCAGCCAAGGATACCATAAACAAGACCAAAAGACAGCCCTCAAAATTGCAGAAAATAGTTGCAAATGAGGCAACTGTCAAAGGATTAATATCCAAAATTTATAAGCAACTCAGGCAGCTCAATAACAAAAAAACAAACAACCAAATCCAAAACTGGGCAGAAGACCTAAATAGACATTTCTCCAAAGAAGATATACAGATTGCCAACAAACACATGAAAGAATGCTCAACATCATTAATCGTTAGAGAAATGCAAATCAAAACTACAATGAGATATCTCACACCAGTCAGAATGGCCATCAACAAAAACTCTAGAAACAATAAATGCTGGAAAGGGTGTGGAGGGAATACTCTTACACTGCTGGTGGGAAGGTAAATTGATACAGCCACTATGGAGAACAGTATGGAGGTTCCTTATAAAACTACAAATAGAACTACCATATGACCCCAAAATCCCACTACTGGGCATATACCCTGAGAAAACCACAATTCAAAAAGAGTCATGTACCAAATTGTTCATTGCAGCTCAATTTACAATAGCCAGGACATGGAAGCAACCTAAGTTTCCATCAACAGATGAATGGATAAAGAAGATGTGGCACATATATACAATGGAATATTACTCAGTCAGAAAAAGAAATGAAACTGAATTATTTGTAATGAGGTGAATAGACCTGGAGTCTGTCATAAAGAGTGAAGTAAGTCAGAAGGAGAAAAAAAATACCATATGCTAACACATATATATGGAATCTAAGAAAAAAAAAATGTCATGAAGAGACTAGTGATAGGACGGGAATAAAACACAGACCTACTAGAGCATGGACTTGAGGATATGGGGAGGGGGGAGGTTAAGCGGTGATGATGTGAGAGAGTGGCAGGGACATATACACACTATCAAATGTAAATTAGATAGCTAGTGAGAAGCTGCCGCATAGCACAGGGAGATCACCTCTGTGCTTTGTGACCACCTAGAGGGGTGGGATATGGAGGGTGTGTGGAGGGTGATGCAAGAGGGAAGAGATATGGGAACATATGTATATGTGTAACGGATTCACTTTGTTGTAAAGGAGAAACTAACACACTATTGTAAAACAGTTATACTCAAATAAAGATGTTAAAAAAAAAAAAAAAAAAGCCAGAGGCTAGAGTATTTAGCTACTAGTTCCTATAACCCTCTAAACCGTTGGTAGAGGATAGCTCCCAGAGGGTAAATTCCTGAATTTCTGGGCTGCTTCCTGAGTTAACTACCCAATTCTGGGAATTCCTGAGGCAGAATGTTGAACGACAGGAACATGAAGGTGACAGCAAAAGCTAGGATGAGTCTGTTTTTTCTTTTTTTCTTCTTTAACTACAAAGTGAATCAGTTATACATATACATATGTTCCCATATCTCTTCCCTCTTGCATCACCCTCCCACCCACTCTCCCTATCCCACCCCACTAGGTGGTCACAAAGCACAGAGATGATCTCTCTGTGCTATGCGGCAGCTTCTCACTAGCTATCTAATTTACATTTGGTAGTGTGTATATGTCCATGCCACTCTCTCACTTCATCACAGCTTACCCTTCCCCCTCCCCATATCCTCAAGTCCATGCTCTAGTAGGTCTGTGTTTTATTCCCTTCCTACCACTCATCTCTTCATGATATTTTCTTTTCTTAGATTCCATATATATGTGTTAGCATATGGTATTTGTTTTCTCCTTCTGACTTACTTCACTCTCTATGACAGACTCCAGGTCTATTCACCTCACTACAAATAACTCAGTTTCCTTTCTTTTTCTGGCTGAGTAATATTCCATTGTATATATGTGCCACATCTTCTTTATCCATTCATCTGTTGATGGAAACTTAGGTTGCTTCCATGTCCTGGCTATTGTAAATAGAGCTGCAATGAACATTTTGGTACATGACTCTTTTTAAATTATGGTTTTCTCAAGGTATATGCCCAGTAGTGGGATTGTGGGGTCGTATGGTAGCTCTATTTTTAATATTTCAAGGAACCTCCATACTGTTCTCCATAGTGGCTGTATCAATTTACATTCCCACCAACAGTGCAAGAGTGTTCCTTTTGTCCACACCCTCTCCAGCATTTACTGTTTCTAGATTTTTTGATCATGACCATTCTGACTGGTGTGAGATGATATCTCATTGTAGTTTTGTTTTGCATTTCTCTAACGATTAATGACGTTGAGCATTCTTTCATGTGTTTGTTGGCAATCTGTATATCTTCTTTGGAGAAATGCCTATTTAGGTCTTCTGCCCATTTTTGGATTTGGTTGTTTGTTTTTTTGTTATTGAGCTGCCTGAGTTGCTTATAAATTTTGGATATTAATCCTTTGTCAGTTGCTTCATTTGCAACAATTTTCTTCCATTCTACGGGTTGTCTTTTGGTCCTGTTTATGGTATCCTTTGTGTGCAAAAGCTTTTAAGGTTCATTAGGTCCCATTTGTTTATTTTTGTGTTTATTTCCATTTCTCTAGGAGGTGGGTCAAAAAGGATCTTGCTGTGATTTATGTCATAGAGTGTTCTGCCTATGTTTTCCTCTAAGAGTTTGATAGTGTCTGGCCTTACATTTAGGTCTTTAACCCATTTTAAGTCTATTTTTGTGTGTGGTGATAGGGAGTGTTCTAATTTCATACTTTTAAATGTAGCTGTCCAGTTTTCCCAGCACCACTTATTGAAACAGCTGTCTTTTCCCCACTGTATATCCTTCCCTCCTTTATCAAAGATAATGTGACCATATGTGTGTGGGTTTATCTCTCGGCTTTCTATCCTGTTCCATTGATCTATATTTCTGTTTTTATGCCAGTACCATACTGTCTTGATTACTGTGGCCTTGTAGTATAGTCTGAAGTCAGGGAGCCTGATTCTTCCAGCTCCATTTTCGTTCTCAAGATTGCTTTGGCTATTCGGGGTCTTTTGTGTTTCCATACAAATTGTGAAATTTTTTGTTCTAGTTCTGTAAAACATGCCAATGGTAATTTTGTAGGGATTGCATTGACTCTGTAGATTGCTTTGGGTAGTAGAGTCATTTTCACAATGTTGATTCTTCCAATCCAAGAACGTGGTATATTTCTCCACCTATTTGTATCATCTTTTAATTTGTTTCATCAGTGTCTTATAGTTTTCTTCATACAAGACCTTTGTCTTCTTAGGTATGTTTATTCCTAGATATTTTATTCTTTTTGTTGCAATGGTAAATGTGAGTGTTTTCTTAATGTCACTCTCAGATTTTTCATCATTAGTGTCTAAGAATGCCAGAGATTTCTGTGCATTAATTTTGTATCCTGCTACTTTACCAAATTCATTGATTAGCTCTAGTAGTTTTCTGGTGGCATACTTAGGATTCTATGTGTATAGTATCATGTCATCTGCAAAGAATGGCAGCTTTACTTCTTCTTTTCCGATTTGGATTCCTTTTATTTCTTTTTCTTCTCTGATTGCTGTGGCTAGGACTTCCAAAACTATGTTGAATAAGAGTGGTGAGAGTGGGAAACCTTGTCTTTTTCCTGATCTTAATGGAAATGGTTTCAGTTTTTCACCATTGAGAAAAATGCTGGCTGTGGATTTGTCATATATGGCCTTTATTATGTTGAGGAAAGTTCCGTCTATGCCTACTTTCTGCAGGGTTTTTATCATAAATGAATGTTGAATTTTGTCAAAAGTTTCTCTGCATCTATTGAGATGATCATATGGTTTTTCTTCAGTTTGTTGATATGGTGTATCACATTGATTGACTTGTGTATATTGAAGAATCCTTGCATTCCTGGAATAAACCCCACTTGATCTTGGTGTATGATCCTTTTAATGTGCTGTTGGATTCTGTTTGCTAGTATTTTGTTGAGGATTTTTGCATCTATGTTCATCAGTGATATTGGCCTGTAGTTTTCTTTCTTTGTGACATCTTTGTCTGGTTTTTGTATCTGGGTGATGGTGGTCTCATAAAATGAGTTTGGGAGTGTTCCTCCCTCTGCTATCTTTTGGAAGAGTTTGAGAAGGAAAGGTGTTAGCTCTTCTCTAAATGTTTGATCGAATTCTCCTGTGAAGCCATCTGGTCCTGGGCTTTTGTTTGTTGGAAGATTTTTAATCACATTTCAAATTTCAGTGCTTGTGATTGGTCTGTTCATATTTTCTAATTCTTCCTGGTTCAGTCCCGGCAGCTTGTGCATTTCTAAGAATTTGTCCATTTCTTCCAGGTTGTCCATTTTATTGGCATACTGTTGCTTATAGTAATCTCTAATTATCTTTTGTATTTCTGCAGTATCAGTTGTTACATCTCCTTTTTCATTTGTAATTCTATGGATTTGAGCCTTCTCCCCTTTTTTCTTGATGAGTCTGGCTAATGGTTTATCAATTTTATTTATCGTCTCAAAGAACCAGCTTTTCATTTTATTGATCTTTGCTATTATTTCCTTCATTTCTTTTTCATTTATATCTGATCTGATCTTTATGATTTCTTTCCTTCTGCTAAATTTGGGGGTTTTTTGTTCTTCTTTCTCTAACTGGTTTAGGTGCAAAGTTAGGTTGTTTATTTGAGATGTTTCCTGTTTCTTAAGGTATGATTTTTTTGCTATAAACCTCCCTCTTAGAACTGCTTGGCTCTATCCCATAGGTTTTGGGTCGTCTTGTCTCCATTGTCATTTGTTTCGAAGTATATTTTGATTTCCTCTTTGATTTCATCAGTGATCACTTCGTTATTAAGTAGTGTATTATTTAGCCTCCATGTGTTTGTATTTTTTACAGATCTTTTCCTGTAATCGATATCTAGTCTCATAGCATTGTGGTCGGAAAAGATACTTGATACGATTTCAATTTTCTTAAATTTAAGGCTAAATTTTTGACCCAGTATATGATCTATCCTGGAGAGTGTTCCATGTACACTTGAGAAAATGTGTACTCTGTTGTTTTTGTATGGAATGTCCTATTAATATCAAGTAAGTCCATCTTGTGTAATGTATCATTTAAAGCTTGTGCTTCCTTATTTATTTTCATTTTGCATGACCTGTCCATTGGTGAAAGTGGGGTGTTAAAGTCCCCTACTATGATTGTGTTACTCTCGATTTCTCCTTTTATGGCTGTTAGTATTTGCCTTATGTATTGAGGTGCTCCTATGTTGGGTGCATAAATATTTACAATAGTTATATCTTCTTTATGGTTCAATCCCTTGATCATTATGTCGTGTCCTTCATTGTCTGTTGTAACAGTTTTTATTTTAAAGTCTATTTTGTCTGACATGAGAATTGCTACTCCAGCTTTCTTCTGATTTCCATTTGTATTGAATATCTTTTTCCATCCCCTCATTTTCAGTCGGCATGTCCCCCTAGGTCTGAAGTGGTTCTCTTGTTGACAGCATATATATGGGTCTTTTTTTTGTATCCATTCAGCCAGTCTGTGTCTTTTGGTGGGAGCATTTAATCCATTTACATTTAAGGTAATTATCGATATGTATGTTCCTGTTACCATTTACTTAAATGTTTTAGGTTTGTTCTTGTGGGTCTTTTCCTTCTCTTGTGTTTCTTGCCTAGAGAAGTTCCTTTAGCATTTGTTGTAAAGCTGTTTTGGTGGTGCTGAACTCTCCCAGCTTTTGCTTGTCTTTAAAGGTTTTAATTTCTCCATCAAATCTGAATGAGATCTTGCTGGGTAGAGTAATTTTGGTTGTAGGTTTTTTTCCTTCATCACTTTTAGTATGTCCTGCCACTCCTTTCTGGCTTGTAGAGTTTCTGCTGAAAGATCAGATGTTAACTTTATGGGGATTCCGTTGTTTGTTATTTGTTGTTTTTCCCTTGCTGCTTTTTTTTTTTTTTTTTTTTTTTTTTTTGCGGTATGCGGGCCTCTCACTGTTGTGGCCTCTCCCGTTGTGGAGCACAGGCTCCGGACGCACAGGCTCAGCGGCCATGGCTCACGGGCTTAGCTGCTCCGCGGCATGTGGGATCTTCCCGGACCAGGGCACGAACCCGTGTCTCCTGCATCGGCAGGCGGATTCTCAACCACTGCGCCACCAGGGAAGCCCCCCTTGCTGCTTTTAATATGTTTTCTTTGTATTTAATTTTTGACAGTTTGATTATTATGTGTCTTGGCGTATTTATCCTTGGGTTTATCCTGTATGGGACTCTCTGTGCTTCCTGGACTTGATTGACTATTTCCTTTCCTATATTAGGAATGTTTTCAACTATAATCTCTTCAAATATTTTCTCATTCACTTTCTTTTACTCTTCTTCTCCTGGGACCCCTATAATTCGAATGTTGGTGTGTTTAATGTCTCGGAGGTCTCTGAGACTGTCCTCATTTCTTTTCATTCTTTTTTCTTTATTCTGCTCTGCAGTAGTTATTGCCCCTATTTTATCTTCCAGGTCACTTATCTGTTCTTCTGCCTCAGTTATTCTGCTATTGATCCCATCTAGGTATTTTTCATTTCATTTATTGTGTTGCTCATCATTGTTTGCTTTCTCTTTATTTCTTCTAGGTCCTTGTTAACTGTTTCTTGCAATTTGTCCATTCTATTCCAAGATTTTGGATCATCTTTTCTATCATTATTCTGAATTCTTTTTCAGGTAGACTGCCTCTTTCCTCTCCATTTGTTAGGTCTGCTGTGTTTTTATCTTGCTCCTTCATCTGCTGTGTGTTTTTCTGTCTTCTCATTTTGCTTATCTTACTGTGTTTGGGGTCTCCTTTTAGCAGGCTGCAGGTTCGTAATTTTCACTGTTTTTGGTGGCTGCTCCCATTGGCTGGGGTTGGTTCAGTGGGTTGAGTAGGTTTCCTGGTTGGGGGGACTAGTGCCTCTATTCTGGTGGATGAGGCTGGGTCTTGTCTTTCTGGTGGGCAGGTCCACGTCTGGTGGTGTGTATGGGCATGTTGGTAGCCTTATTATGATCTTAGGCAACCTCTCTGCTAATGGATGGGGCTGTAATCCTGTCTTGCTATTTGTTGGGCATAGAGTGTCCAGCACTGTTCATTGCTGGTCCTTGAGTGAAGCTGGGTCTTGGTGTTGAGATGGAGATCTCTGGGAGATTTTTGCCATTTGATATTGCGTAGAGCTGGGAGGTATCTTGTGGATCAGTGTCCTGAGGTGGGTTCTCCCACCTCAGAGACACAGCCCTGATGTCTGGCTGGAGTGCCAAGAGCCTTTAATCCACATGGCTCAAAATAAAAGGGAGAAAAATTAGAAAGCAAAGAAAGGAAGTAAGGAATGAAGGAAGGAAGGAAGGAGCATGGGAGGAAAGGAAGTAAGGAAGGAAGCAAGAAATGAAGCAAGAAATGAAGGAAGGAAGAAAGCAAGAAAGGAACGAAGGAAGGAAGGAAGGAAGGAAGAGAGGGAGAAAGGAAGGAAAGGAGGAAAGAAGGGGGGAAGGAAGGAAGGACGAAAGGAAGGAAGGAGGGAAGAAAAGAAGGAAGAAAGGAAAAAAGAAAGGAAGATGACAAAATAAAGTAGGATAAAATATAGTTATTAAAATAAAAAATAATTATTAAGAAGAAAAATTTCTATTAAAAAAGAAAACAGAAAAACGGGTCAGTCTAACCCTAGGACAAATGGTGAAAGCAAAGCTATACAGACAAAATCTCACACAGCAGCACATACATACACACTCACAAAAAGAAAAAAAGGGGAAAATAATAGTATATCTTGCTCCCAAAGTCCACCTCCTCAACGTGGGATATTTTGCTGTCTATTCAGGTTTTCCACAGTTGCAGGGCACTTCAAGTTGATTGTGGAGCTTTAATCCGCTGCTTCTGAGCCTGCTGGGAGAGACCTCCCCCTCTCCTCTTTTTTCGTACAGCTCCTGGGTTTCAGCTTTGGACTTGGCCCCGCCTCTGCGTGTAGGTCATCCGAGGGTGTCTGCTCTTCGCTCAGACAGGATGGGGTTAAAGGAGCAGCTGATTCGAGGGCTCTGGCACAGGCCGGGGGGAGGGAGGGGCACGGATTCGGGGCGAGCCTGTGGCGTCAGAGGCTGTCATGACGCTGCACCGACCCAAGGCGTGCCGCACATTCTCCCGGGGAAATTGTCCCTGGATCCCGGGACCCCGGCAGTGGCGGGCTGCACAGGCTCCTGGGAGAGGCGTTGTGGAGAGTGACCTGTGCTCACCCACAGGCCTCTTGGTGGCGGCAGCAGCAACCCTAGTGTCCCACACCCATCTCTGCTGTTCGTGCTGACAGCTGCGGCTGGCGCCTGTTTCTGGAGCTCCCTTACGTGGTGCCCTTAATCCCCTCTCCTCGCACCCCAGGAAGCAAAGAGGTAAGAAAAAGTCTTCTGTCTCTTCGCCAGCTCTGCGCCTGTTTCTGGAGCTCCTTTATGTGGTGTGCTTAATCCCCTCTCCTGGCGCACCAGGAAGCAAAGAGGGAAGAAAAGGTCTCTTGCCTCTTCGGCAGCTCCAGACTTCTCCCGGACTCCCTCCCGGCCAGCCGTGGTGCGCTAACCCCTTCAGGTTGTTTTCACTCTGCCAACTCCAGACCTTTCCCTGGGATCTGCCCAAGGCTCAGTTCCCAGCCCCGCCCACCCCGGCAAGTGAGAAGACAAGGCTCTCGGGCTGGTGAGTGCTGATCGGCATGGATCCTCTGCGGAATCTCTCTGCTTTGCCCTCCGCACCCTGTGGCTGCGCTCTCCTCCGAGGCTCCGAAGCTCCCCCCTCTGCCCCGCGTAGTCTCTGCCCGCGAAGGGGCTTCTAGTGTGTGGGAACCTTTCCTCCTTCACGGCTCCCTCCCATTGGTGCAGCTCCTGTCCCTATTCTTTGTCTCTGTTTATTCTCTTTTCTTTTGCCCTACCCAGGTACGTGGGGAGTTTCTTGCCTTTTGGGAGGTCTGAGGTCTTCTGCCAGCATTCGGTGGGTGTTCTATAGGAGAAGTTCTATGTGTAGATGTATTTCTGATGTGTCTGTAAGGAGGAAGGTGATCTCCGCGTCTTATTGTTCTGCCATCTTCTCTCCTCCCCAGGATGAGTCTGACGATGCTCTGAACTGTCTCTGAGAGGTGGGCTGAGGGCAAGGAATACATTTATGAGGGAAGTCCACGTCAATCCCCTGGATCAGAGCATAAATGCGAGAATGCCCTTCTGTTGGGTGCGAGAGAAGGAGAATAACAAGAAAATAGAAAGAGCTTAAATCAAAGCAATGTTAGAGAAGCAAAGCAAAAAAAGAATGTCAGAAGGAAGTCTGATCATATATGACATGTTTGAGGGTACTCAGGAATTATATATTTAAAAACTGTTGAATGGGGTTAATGAGAGAATATAATTGACTTTACAGAGAAATTTAATTGAAAAGTGGGACGGAAAGGTACATTGAAAAAGATAATTACTTTCTTTTCCAGCATTTCTGAGAGCTGATCTTTTTCCTGAAAATCCTCCCACTCAAACACCTCTGTTTCTGTGAGCTTTGGGTGAGTTAATACGTGTGTAAAGGGATTACAACTATATGTAGCCCATCGTGGGCAATATGGAACTGTTTTCTGTTATTATTTTTATTATTTAGAAGACTTTAAAGACATTGTGAACAATGTAATAAATCAAGTAGAGATCAATTTAAAGATGGTTAAGAAAACAGCAGGTTCTTCTTGAATCAAAGAAGATTATATTATGGTGATATTAAGAGTGCTTCGGAGCTTAGGATGACAAACCCCACACACACCCCAACACACACACACACACACACACACACACACACACACACACATAATGATCAGGGAAATCCAGGTTCTAGGGACAGAAGCCAAGGTCTGGAAGAGGCTCAGAGATTACAATAGTAGGGATAGGGAAGGGTAAATGCTGCTTATAGCTGGTCAAAGATCAGGTAGGCAGTTAGTTAAAAGGTGGAGCTATGCATATTGTCTTCAGAGCAGAATTGTAAAAGTGGAGATATTAGAAGTATAACAATTCTAACATCCATAGGCATTGTAGCTGGACCTGATATCCAAGTGGAATGAACATTTCAGAATTAACATAATGATAACATAATATACTTTACAGAGATTGGTTCAAAATGGTGGAGTAGAAGGATGTGCACTCACTCCCTCTTGTGGGAGCACCAGAATCACAACTAACTGCTGAACAATCAATGACAGGAAGACACTGGAACTCACCAAAAAATATACCCCACATCCAAAGACAAAGGAGAAGCCACAATGAGTTTGTAAGAGGGCCATAATCACAATAAAGTCAAATTCCATAAAAGCTGGGTGAGTGACTCACAAACTGGAGAACAATTATACCACAGAAGTCCACCCACTGGAGAGAAGGTTCTGAGCCCCACATCAGGCTTCCCAACCTGGGGGTCTGGCAATGGGAAGAGGAATTCCCAGAGAATCAGACTTCGAAGGCTAGCAGTATTTGATTGCAGGACTTCAACAGAACTGGGGGAAACAGAGACTTCACTCTTGGAGGGCACACACAAAGTAGTGTGTACACCAGGACCCAGGGGGAAGGAGCAGTGACCCCATAGGAGACTGAACCAGACCTACCTACTAGCATTGGAATGTCTCCTGCAGAGGTGGGGGTGGCTGTAACTCACCATGGGGACAAGGACACAGGCAGCAGAAGTTCTGTGAAGCACTCCTTGGTGTAAGCCTTCTCGGAGTCCACCATTAGCCCCACTAAAGAGCCTGTGGGCTACAGTGTTGGATCTCCTCAGGCCAAAAAACCAACCTGGAGGGAACTCAGCGCCACCCATCAACAGACAAGCAGATTAAAGTTTTACTGAACTCTGCCTTCCAGAGCAACACCCCGCTCTACACACCACCAGTCCCTCCCATCAGTAAGCTTGCACAAACCTCTTAGATAGCCTCATCCACCAGAGGGCAGATGGCAGAAGCAAGAAGAACTACAATCCTGCAGGCTGTGGAACCAAAATCACATTCACAGAAAGACAGACAAAATGAAAAGTCACAGGACTATGCCCCAGATGAAGGAACAAGATAAAATCCCAGAGGAACAAATAAATGAAGTGGAGATATGCAAACTTCAAGAAAAATAATTCAGAATAATGATAGTGAAGATGATCCAGGACCTCAGAAAAAGAATGGAGGCAAAGATGGAGAAGATGCAAGAAATGTTTAACAAAGACCTAGAAGAATTAAAGAATAAAAACCTAGAAGAATTAAAGAACAAAGAAACAGAGATGAACAATACAATAACTGAAACAAAAACTACACTAGAAGGAATCAATAGCAGAATAATGAGGCAGAAGAACAGATAAGTGACCTGAAAGACAGAATGATGGAATTTACTGCCATAGAACAGAATAAAGAAAAAAGAATGAAAAGAAGAGAAGACAGCCTAAGCGACTTCTGGGACAACATTAAATGCAACAACATTCAGATTATAGGGGTCCCAGAAGGAGAAGAGAAAGGGAAAGCACCTGAGAAAATAATTGAAGAGATTATAGAAAAAAAATTCCCTAACATGGGAAAGGAAATAACCACCCAGGTCCAGGAAGTGTAGCGAGTCCCATACAGGATAAACCCAAGGAGAAAACATGCTGAGACACATAGTAATAAAATTGGCAAAAATTAAAGACAAATTACTGAAAGGAGCAAGGGAAAAATGACAAATAACATACAAGGGAACTCCCATAAGGTTAACAGCTGATTTCTCAGCAGAAACTCTACAAGCCAGAAGGGAGTGGCATGATATACTTAAAGGGATGAAAGGGAAGAACCTACAACCAAGATTACTCTACCCAGCAAGGACCTAATTCAGATTCAATGGAGAAATCAAAAGCTTTAACGACAAGCAAAAGCTAAGAGAACTCAGCACCACCAAACCGGCTCTACAACAAATGCTAAAGGAACTACTTTAAGTGAGAAACACAAGAGAAGAAAAGGACCTACAAAAATAAACCCAAAACAATTAAGAAATGGTAATAGGAACATATATATTGATAATTACCTTAAACGGAATGGATTAAATGCTCCAACCAAAAGACACAGGCTTGCTGAATAGATACAAAAGCAAGACCCATGTATATGCTGTCTACAAGAGAGCCACTTCAGACCTAGGGACACATACAGACTGAAAGTGAGGGGATGGAAAAAGATATTCCCTGCAAATGGAAATCAAAAGAAAGCTGGAGTAGCAATACTCATTATCATATAAAATAGACCTTAAAGAATGTTACAAGAGACAAGGAATGATCAAGGGGATCATTCCACAAAGATATAACAATTGTAAATATATATGCACCAAACATAGGAGCACCTCAATACATAAGGCAAATGCTAACAGCTATAAAAGAGGAAATGACAGTAACACAATAATAGTGGGGTACTTTAACACCTGACTTACACCCATGGACAGATCATCCAGACAGAAAATTAATAAGGAAACAAAAACTTTAAATGACACAATAGACCAGATAGATGTCATTGCTATTCATAGGACATTCCATCCAAAAACAGCAGATTGCCCTTTCCTCTCAAGTACACATGGAACATTCTCCAAGATAGATCACATCTTGCATCACAAATCAAGCCTTGGTAAATTTAAGAAAATTTGAAATCATATCAGGCATCTATTCTGACCAAAACGTTATTAGATTAGACATAAATTACAGGGAATAAAATGTAAAAAACACAAACACATGGAGGTTAAACAATATAGTACTTAATAACCAAGAGATTGTTGAATAAATCAAAGAGGAAATTTTAAAATACCTAGAGACAAATAACAATGAAAACACAACAATCCAAAACCTATGGGATTGCAGCAAAATCAGTTCTAAGAAGGAAGTTTATAGCAATGCAATCTTACCTTAAGAAACAAGAAAAATCTCATTAAACAATCTAAACTTATACCTAAAGGAACTAGAGAAAGAAGAACAAACTAAACCCAAAGGTAGTAGATGGAAAGAAATCATAAAGATCAGAGCAAAAATACATGAAACAGAAACAAAGAAAACAAGAGCAAAGATCAATAAAACTAAAAGCTGGTTCTTTGAGAAGATAAACAAAATTGATAAAACTTTAGGCAGGTTCATCAAGAAAAAGAGGGAGAGGATTCAAATCAATAAAATTAGAAGTGAAAAAGGAGAAGTTACAGCCAACACTGCTCAAATACAAAGCATCCTAAGAGATTACTACAACCAACTCTGTGTCTATAAAATGGACAACCGGGAAGAAATGGACAAATTCTTAGAAAGGTATAACTTTCCAAGACTGATCCAGGAAGAAATAGAAAATATGAACAGACAAATCACAAGTAATGAAATTGAAATTTTGATTAAAAATCTTCCAATAAAAAAAAGTCCAGGAAGAGACGGCTTCACAGGTGAATTCCAGCAAACATTTAGAGAAGAGCTAACACCCATCCTTCTCAAACTCTTCCAAAACATGCAGAGGAAGGAACATTCCCAAACTCCTTCTATAAGGCCACCATCACCCTGATACCAAACCCAGACAAAGATACTACAAAAAAAAACCACTACAGACCAAAATCACTGATGAATATAGATGCAAAAATCCTCAACAAAATACTAGCAAACAGAATCCAACAACACATTAAAAAGATCATCCACCATGATAAACGTGGATTTATCCCAGGGATGCAAGTATTCTTCAATATATGCAAATCAATATGATATATCATATTAACAAATTGAAGGATAAAATCCATATGATCATCTCAATAATTTCAGAAAAAACTTTTGGCAAAATTCAACACTAATTTATGATAAAAACTCTCCATAAAGTGGGCAAAGAGGGAACATATCTCAACATAATAAAGACCATATATGACAGACCCACAGCAAACTTCATTCTCAATGGTGAAAAATTGAAAACATTTCCTCTAAGATCAGGAACAAGACAAGGATGTCCAGTCTCACCAATATCATTCAACATAGTTTTGTAAGTCCTAGCCATGGGAATCAGAGAAGAAAAAAATAAAAATAATATGAATTGGAAAAGAAGAAGTAAAAGTGTCACTGTTTGCAGATGAAAAGATACTATACATAGATAACCCTAACATTGCCACCAGAAAATTGCTAGAGCTCATCAAGTAATTTGCTAAAGTTGCAGGATACAGAATTAATGCACAGATCTCTGGCATTTCTATACAATAACAATGAAAATCAGAAAGAGAAATTAAGGAAACACTCCCATTTACCATTGCAACAAAAAGAATAAAATATCGAGGAATAAATCTACCTAAGGAGGTAAAAGACCTGTACTCAGAAAACATCATCTTTCTTTGATGAAATAAATCAAAGATAATCCAAACATTTGGAGACATATACCATGTTCTTGAATTGGAAGAATCAATATTGTGAAAATGACTGTACTACCCAAAGCAATCTACATATTCAGTGCAATCCCCATTAAATTACCAATGACATTTTTTACAGAACTAGAGGGAAAAAAAATCTTAAAATCTGTATGGAGACACAAAAGACCCTGAATATCCAAAACAATCTTGAGGGAAAAAATGGAGCTGGAAGAATCAGACTCCCTGACTTCAGACTATACTACAAAGCTACAATAATCATAACAATATGGTGCTGGCACAAAAACAGAAATATAGATCAATGGAACTGGATAGAAAGCTCAGAGATAAACCCATGCACCTGTGGTCAACTAATCTATGACAAAGGTGGCAAGGGTATACAATGGAGGAAAGATAATCTCTTCAATAAGTGGTTCTGGGAAAACTGGACAGCTACATACAAAAGAATGAAATTAGAACACTCCCTAACACCATACACAATAATAAACTTAAAATGGATTAAAGACCTAAATGTAATACTGGACACTATAAAACTCTTAGAGGTAAACATAGGAAGAGCACCCTTTGACAAAAACCACAGCAAGATATTTTTTGACCTGCCTCTTAGAGTAATGGAAATAAAAACAACAAAAAAAAACAAGTGAGACCTAATGAAACTTAAGAGCTTTTGCACAGCAAAGGAAAATATAAACAAGATGAAAAGACCACCCTCAGAATGGGAGAAAATATTTGCAAATGAATCAACAAACAAAGGATTAATCTTCTAAATATCTAAACAGCTCATGCAGTTCAATATCAAAAAAACAAACAAACCAATCAAAAAATGGGCAGAAGACCTAAATAGATATTTCTCCAAAGAAGACATACAGTTGGCCAAGGGACACATGAAAAGCTGTTCAACATCACTAATTATTAGAGAAATGCAAATCAAAACTATAATGAGGTATCACCTCACACTGGTTAGAATGGGCATCATCTGAAAATCTACAAACAACAAATGCTGGAGAGTGTGTGGAGAAAAGGGAACCCTCTTGCACTGTTGGTGGGAATGTAAATTGATACAGCCACTATGGAGAACAGTATGGAGGTTCCTTAAAAAACTAAAAATAGAATTATCATATGACCAAAAAAATCTCAGTACTGGGCATATACTGAGAGAGATCCATAGTTCAAAAAGACACATGCACCCCAATGTTTATTGCAGCACTATTTACAATAGCCAAGTCATGGAAGCAACCTAGATGCCCATCAACAGGTGAATGGATAAAGAAGATGTGGTACATACCTACAAATAATATTACTCAGCCATAAAAAGGAACGAAATTGGATCATTTGTAGAGATGTGGATGGAGTTAAAGAGTGTCATACAGAGTGAAATATGTCAGAAAGGGAAAAACAAATATTGTATATTAACGTGTATATGTGGAATCTAGAAAAATGGTACAGATGAACCAGTTTGCAAAGCAGAAATAGAGACACAGATGTAGAAAACAGATGTGTGGACACCAACAGGGGAAAGCTGGGGAGGAGGATGAATTTTGAGATTGGGCTTGACATATATACACTAATATGTATAAAATAGATAACTAATAAGAAACTGTTGTACATAAAATAAAATAAAATTCAAAAAAATAAGATAACTAATAACCTACTGTATAGCAAAAAAATTATACTGTACAGCTTACAGACCTCACACTTCTCATAGTAATGCATACATACACAGACACATTCATATGTATGTATATGTGCATTATATACATGTATATATATATGCAAAGTGCACTATATACATGAGGATATATCTTATCATAAATTAGTGGGAAGTTAAAGTTTTGGAAAGATAATTAATAAGATAGATGGTTTAACTTATTATTCTACTAGTAATTTCACTAATGATTTTTCCTTCAATACTTTATTCTAATTAATAGAACACAAAGTGTTTTACAGGTATAATTTCCTTATTAAAAACATTTTACTGAAATATTTTTCATATCCTCTTATAAAATAAAAAAATACAAAGTATCTCAATGTCCATGACTAATAGGCTCTAACTGACACTTACTGACTGATAGGCTCTAACCAACACTTGCTTTTAAATAGGCTTGATAATTTTTGGCTCACTGTGTTCCTATGCATTGTTGATGTCATTTTTATAATTTTAAATGTTCAACGAGACCTCTCTTAGGTTTCTCTTTCATCTGCTTTATATTTCAAATAATGAATTCTCATCTGTCACAACCGAGCCCATTTGGGTCTTTACAGCAGTTATCTCCATACATTCTCAGTGTCTGTGTAAGAAATATACACTACCTTCTTTTCCCATCAGTCAGCAAATATCAGAATATTGAAGATGTCTCTCATTTTACTACACAGAATAATTTTGAGATTATAAGCATTGGTCTTTTACCTTTTTCACTATCACAGAACATTATACTCAATGATACATTCACTTCAATGCCTTCCAGTTTTCTCAAAAGATTATTTCAAAGTGTAATTGTTTTATATGAAAGAGTGAACACCCATATGTTACCATGGTATTGACTGTTGCAAATCAATATGTATATACTCTTACTGTGCAATCAGGAGTGGCACATCGTGCTCCCAAGTGGGCAGCAAGTACAGAACAAATCTTCACCGCAGAAGACTAACTTCATATGCATTAGTATATGAACCAACTAGTTACTATCTTCTACTAATGCAGAATATTTTATGGAAATATCTCTTTCACTATCTGTGAGCATAAATCATCAAAATGAAGAGCAGAAAGACATCTATTTTATTTTACTAGAAAAAGAAGAAAATGCAACTTTCTTATCCTTTGGAGAAATATTTAACAAAATGTTTTAAAGCCCTTTTTGGAAATTTATTGAATTTACTCTATTCACCTCAACAAATTAGTAGCAAAATAAGGAACTGCACTGATAAGAAAATACCTTTCAACTTAGAGATCAATGGGATGATCATTGTTTTATGATCCTAAGAAGGAAATTCAATGTTCACTTTTTAATAGGATTGTAATTTGAATTCAGTGAAGTTATCATTTGTAAATGTCCTCATCTAATTAAACACAAACAAATATATCTTAATTCATGTCCCCAACAGAAGTAATCCCTTTGTATCACAGTTAAGTTCAGTGTTTCCAAAAGATTTAAATAACTGAGAACTGTGCTTAATTAAAAATAGCTAGTTATTCCAATTAACTTTCTGTTAAACATGAGTGATGGTTCGTTTCCAATGTTCTGTGCTATAAATAGTGACAATTACTTCATTTATGTGTTAGTCAGCCAATAAATACTGAATAATGACTACCTACATGCATAGAACTGCTCAAGTTTGGCAGTTAAAAACTCTCCAGTTATCAAGGAACATATAATCTCATAGGAAATTAAAAGTATATATGTAAATAACTGAAATAAAATATAGTAAATTTTAAATTGATAATTATGTTCTAAAATGAAAAATAGTATCTTACTTTTATGTTTTCTCTTCATCATCATCATCACTATAATACATTTTATTAGACCTTTAGTTTCTGAAAATTTAGTTGACCTATTCTTGACAGTATCATACTCTCAATGATGATGATGGTGGTGGTGATAATGGTTATGACATTAGCTAAGAGTTATTTGACATTATTGTCAGTCCCTGCTCTAAGTAGCTAATATGTATTAACTAGGTAAAGCCTCACAACATCTCTATGAGTTAGGTGTGATGATATTCACCATCTATAGAGAGGAAACCTGAAAGTCACAGAGGTTAAATAGTCTACAGGCAGCTGGGAAGCAAAATTAGGCTATATGATTCTAGAGATCAGATTGTCAACCATTACACAATATTTTCTCTTAAATCATAGATAGAACAAATAATTATATAGTTATAACTATATAAAAATATATATTCTATAGTAAGAGTTGACAAAATTTTCCTGTAAAGAGCGAGATAATGAATATTTTAAGTTTTGTGGATCACATAATCTCTGTTGCACATACTAAACTCTACTGTCATAATGCAAAGTAGACATCAACACTATGTAAATGAATGGGTGTGGCCGTGATCCAATAAAATTTTACTTAAAAGCAGTCAATAGGTTAGATTTGGTCCATGAGCAATAGTTTACTCACAAAACATCAAGTGACAAAATATTAGATATGGTAGAGTTTTGATTAATTAAGTATTTTTATTTATTTTGATTCAATTGTTATGAAATGTTTTCCTAAATGTAGATAATTAAGAAGACTTTTAAAATAGTGATAAATTAATTGAGCTAGACATCCCAAAATAAAAAATGTTGTTCTCTCACATCTTCAATTGGTTCCTTGCAATCACTCTTAGTAACCTCTAAATACTTGATGAACTACTTGTACTCCATCTGCTGTGTGACCCTAGAGAAATTAATGTTTAAAGAATTTAGGAACTTTTCCAATATTTAAATTGGAGTTAAAAATATAATTGTCATACCTAAGCTCATATTTCCATGAAACCCAGATTTTTAGAACCTCCTTTATCAGATCAAAATTGTCTCTTAAATTGAATTCTTCCAAAATTGGCATTCTTTTCTTAAATCCAATTTTATGAAGCATAATTTAAATACAGTGAAATGCATTATATGAGGTACATGTTTGATGAGTTTTGACAAGTTATATACCAATATAAATAGTATGGCAGTCAAGATATAGAACATTTCCATCACCATATATGGTTATTTCATGCCATTTCCTAAACGATCACCACCTACCACCAGGCAGCTATTAATATGCTTTCTTTCACTATAGATCAGACTTTTTCTTTCCTACAGTTTCATGTATATGTTTACACACAGTAT
The DNA here is from genome assembly GCF_026419965.1 of Kogia breviceps. NCBI lineage: Eukaryota > Metazoa > Chordata > Mammalia > Artiodactyla > Physeteridae > Kogia > Kogia breviceps. The sequence continues at coordinate 62,707,933 of NC_081319.1, forward strand.
GAAATCTTATATGTCTTGCTTCTGTTTTTCTGCAAAATAATTTAGAATTTCATTAAGGCTGTTGCATATATCAATATTCATTCTTTTGGTTTTGAGAGATATCCCATTGGGAGAATACACCAGAAATTTTTTAGCCATTTATTTGCTGGTGAACACTTGAGTTGTTTCCAGTTTGGGACTTTTATGTATAAAACTGCTATGAATATTCATATACAAATCTTTGTGTGAACATATGTTTTCATTTTCCTAAAGTACAACTCGGGATTATATGGAATGTCTGATTTTGACTTTATGTAAGAAATGTCCAAATGTTTTTAAGTGTCCAAATATAGCCCATCAGCTATATTTGAGATTTCCAAATATTCTACCTCCTTGCCAACACTTGATATTTTAATTAGTGTGTAGTGGTATCTCATGTGTTTTTAATTAATTTCCATTACCCTAATGGCTAATGAATCTTAACGACTTTTCATGTACCTGTTTGCCATTCACACATTTGAATGTCTCCTCAAACTTTTTGTCTACTTTACTAACAAGGGTTTTACTTTAATCTTATTGAGTTGTAAGAGGTCTTTATATATTCTGGATGTTCATTTATGCAGATTCAAGTTTCTGTTTCATATATTTCTTCTGCTTGCAGAACTTTGAACATTTCTTGCAATGCAGGTATACTGGTAATAAATTCTCTCAGCTGTTAATTTTTTAAAAACTCTTACTTCTCCTTTAATTTGAAAAGAGATTGTCCCTGGATTACAATTCTATATTGAAGATTGTTTTTCTGTATTGAAAATTGTTTCTTTTTTGTTCTTTAAAAGATGCCAATCAATTTTTTTCCTGCTTGTATATTTTCTGAAACAATGTTTGCTATATATTTAATCTTTTTGTTTCTCTGTATGTAATGTGTTCTTTTTCTCTGGATACCTTCAAGATGTCGTCTTTACTTTTAGTTTTCTGTTCTTTGAATATGAGTGTGTGTGTACTAATCCTGTTTGGAATTCTCTGAGGTTAGAGCTGTAGCTAGTGTCCTCCATTATTATTGTATCATTCTTGGTCATTATCACTTCAAATTTTTTTCTCTACTCTTTCTCTTTTCCTTCTGAGATCCTAATTATATGTATGTTAGACCATTTCATATTGTTCTACAGCTTTTTTATACTCTGTTCCCTCTCAATCTCCTCCTCACCCCCGCCTGTCTCTCTTACCTCTCTTTGTGTTTCAGTTTGAGCAATTCCTATTGACCTTCTGAAAGTTCATTCTTTCTATCCAATCCAAGTCTGTGTCCCATATACTGATGAGTTAGTTGAGGGCATTATTCATCTCTGTTACCATATTTTTTCCTAGCATTTCAAATGGACTCTTTCTTGTAGTTTCCATTTTTCTCCTGACATTACACATCTTCTATTGCACGTTCTATATCTTTTCTACCAGAAACTTTAACACAATAATTATGTTTATTTAACATTATTTTGTCAAAGCTTCCAACATCTGGGTGACCTCTCAATCTGTTTTTCTTTCCAGTGGGTTGTTTACCTTTCCATTTTGTGTATCATGTTTTTTTTGTTGTTGAGTTTTAGTCATTGGGTATGTGATAATAGTGACAGAAATAAGTTATTTTCTAATCTGGAAACAGCCATACCTCTTTCTAACTGTGAGGGTAGAATCAATCTAGTCATATGTTGAGGTGGTTCGGGGTTTTGTTGTTGCTATAGTTACTTTTAGTGCACTTCCAGCTTCAAATTTCTCCACTTTTACCTTATATTTAGAGTGAGGACTTGGTTGCTGGAAAATTTGCTCTGTATTCCTATTTCATCTTCACTGCTTCCTGAACTCTTTCCAGACATTTGCTACTTCCTGGAACTAACAGCTGATGGCAGCTTTCTTGGTGCTTGCTAACCTGGCATTGCAAAGTAGGGATCTGCTCTGATGTCCTGGCCCAGTCTGTGTTTTAAGCAGGTGCTGTGTCTGTGTATCTTCACGGTGGGGTTTTTGAAATAATAGTTCATCCTTCAGCTGTACAAAATTTCTGATGGTCTTGGCTCAGGATGATTTCTTGTCCCTTTCTCAAGGATAGAGAGGTTTTTCCTGTTCTCCTCTTCAGAAACAATGGGTCTTCACATGTGTCTTAGGGTAGTGTTTGCTGCCCTTCCCCCAGAAGATGAAGGCTTTGTTCTGTAGGAAATTAGGATCCAAGTGGGGTTTCCCAAGGTGACAAATGCTCTATTCCTCTAAACCTTCAAAATCGGGACAGTTTATTCGGTCAACCGTCATAATGTCACCTTTTTCATGTAGAGGAGGCACTGAATGAATGCAAACTTCCATATGTCTTCAGTGTACAGAACTTCTAAACTCTGACATGAGCCCACACAGAGCCTTTCGTATTCATTAAAAGTTTTAGCTGAATTCTTTCCTGCCGTATGGAAGCTTCACTTTCCTCCATGATCTGCCTTATATAAACCAGCACTCATGCCCTTGTTCCACATGAAATTGTCTGCTTTGGATAACAGACTGGTTAATTTCCCTACGACCTGACCTCTCTGATAGTTTGAAGGAAAGTTATGATTTTTGTAGATTATCTGTTTTCCATATGCTAAGCAAAACCCAGAAGTCTTGCACTTTATATACATTGTTATTAATCTTTACTAAAGCACTGAATCTTTTCTACTATTATCATCTCCATATTATATATAAGGAAACTGAGTTGTAGAGAATTTAAATCACTGCACAATACCTTTCAGCTACTAAATGACAAAACCTAGTTCTTTGGCTTCAGGATCAGTTCACTGTATAGAGTTATCTATACCATAGGTTAGAAATGCTATAAAAATGAAAAGTAAATACAAATAATATTTTACCATAGTCCAGGGTGTCTCCCGGGGGATTTGAAACTCCATGGATTTCAAAAAATGAATATTTCAGCTTTCCTCCCATATTGTGCTAGTGATAACAAGAAATTATGCTAAATGAAAAAAAACAGACATATACCATATAACTGCATTTATATGAAGTTCCAGAATAGAAAAACTAAGCTCTGGTAATATAAGTAAGAACATCAGTGGCCTCTTGAAAGGGGGAGGTGGGTGGAGAATGTCAGAAAATGGAACAAAGAAAATTTATTATACGATAATTTCCTTTATATTGACTTTTAAGGTGGTTAAATGATATACATTTTAAAAACTCAGGGTACGATACATTTAAAATATGTGTATTTCATTATAGATAAATTGTACTTCAATATATTTCAGCTATGTGCAGATTAAAAAAAGGAGAGAAATTCAGGTTTAATGATCTTGAAATATGGTTTGTTCCATAGAAACCTTTACTTCTAATTAATATGTATACTTTTAAACATTTTAATGTGCATTATTATTATTATTTGTGTGTGTGTGTGTGTGTGTGTGTGTGCTAGGCGGACCTCTCACTGTTGTGGCCTCTCCTGTTGCGGAGCACAGGCTCCGGACACGCAGGCTCAGCGGCCATGGCTCACGGGCCCAGCTGCTCTGCAGCATGTGGGATCCTCCCAGACCGGGGCACGAACCCGTGTCCCCTGCATCAGCAGGCGGACTCTCAACCACTGCATCACCAGGGAAGCCCTAATGTGAATTATTTTGTTTAATCTTTATACTGGGAGGAGTTTATTACTATTATGTCCATTTTGTACATGAGGTCTTCTGACTGCAAGTTTAGTTCTGTTGAAAGAGTTGGCTACATTGTGAATTAGAAACATTACAACAAGTAAAATAAAAGCATTAATACCTTACTGTAATCAACAGCATAATGTGAGAGGTTTGCAATTCCCATGTAGCCACTTTTCCCCCTATTAATACAGGTAACAATGAAGGTCCCACCTTCATCACAGAAACCTCCACACCCTCAATAGATATGGAAATGTTATTCTTGAGTAAATGTCTGCAATAAAAATGCATTATTATAATTTCCTTTTTCAAGTTAAGTGACAACATTTTTGGTCAATCAAAATGAGTTTTTCCAAAATGCCTACAACACAATATGCCTGCTCTTTTACCAGGTTAATGAAAAATATTTATTTCATTTTTACTTTGTTCATTTACATACCATCTGTTACCAGAGTGTTTGGAGTACTTTGATAGGACTATTTGCACATAATTTATAATGAGATGAACTAACCCTATAATTATCCAAATAAAACATAAAATCAATAAACTAGAGACCATTATTAAATAATTGTGGCTATCACAAGGGTCGGGCAATGAGTCACAAAATATGGGTATGTTCAGTGGATGCTATAATTACAGTTTATAATATGGTTTTTAGACCTGACCTTCCATTAAGACAAGGTATTATTGCTTATTTATGTTCCCTTTGATTAAGTGTTCACACAAAGCCCTGGCTCTCAAAAATTATCTTAATTTTCAATATGGTAATGGAGGTGCATTTGCAGTTTCAAAGCTACAGGACCATATCTACATAGCTGCTTACTGACTGCAACTCATGTTTCACAGTCCAACAGCCACCACGCTCATTGAGTATTTACAAGACTTGTACTTTCCCTATCTTCTCAAAGGTGGACCTGTGCACAGAGGTGCTGATGGTGACTCATGGGGATTCAACTTCAAAGGCTGAGCCCTAATGTGTCCCATGGATGGCCGCATAATTTAGCTCAAACTGAGCTTTCTCATTTCCAGTGGCTGCACCAACTAGTCCTGGCTCTCACTGTTGTTATGTCCCAGTTATTATTTGCTCAAAATGTACTTCCTTTTGCCATTTGCCCTCATCTTGCCTGCAAGGCTTGAGATTGGTTTGAAAGCAAAGCTAAATGGAAGTGAGCATTTATTTGTTCAATGTCAGGAATATTGACAACCTCCCAAGACATCATTATTTCAGGATCTCCCTAACATTTGGTGCTGATTATAGTATCCAGGGCCACTGGCAAATTATTTTCAGAAGAACCATATGGCTTTATTGTCCAAGTAAGGTTTATTCTATAACTGGAAGGTACCTTTAAAATAATTTCAAGGCTGAAAGAAAATGGTTAAGTAGTTGCCAATTTCCTCTCTGACACTATTGCTTAAATTTTATTTACTTTAAAAATCTGTTTTCTATTCTGGTCTCATAATATAATAAGAGAGAGAGGAAATTAAGGGGTGGTTGTGACTCTTGAGATCACAAAGCTCATCTCCAACCTCCTTGGTTAGACAGCAGATAGCCAATGCCCACCGAAACACCAAAGCCGCTATCTCTTGGTGTGATACTTGGGAACAGCATTCTAGACGGAATTACCTTCCTGTCTTGAGTTCCTTGGTTCCTGTTAGATTCTTCATTAATCAGTGCAGTGCTGTAAGTGTTGATTAGATAGTAAATAAAATAATAACACCCCTTTCTGATTTGCCACCTTAGACTGTTTGTTACTCCTAAGAGCCTGGTTTTTGGAGTTCTATATATAACTTGAATTACTTATTGAATTAAAGAAAAAGAAATCTGCAAGTCTCTGCAAGCAGAATGCATATTTCTCTTGATTCTTTTTTTCTGAGACATTGTAATCAGATACTACAGGCCATAAGTAGCAATGACAAAGCAGAAATAGAGTTATCCTAAATGAGACCACCACACATGTGAAACCTGGATTCAGATTGTGTTTCAGTCTCATGTTCTGGGCAATGAATAATGAAAATGTATCCATCATCAACCTTTCTGCCTTTGTTTTTGATGGCCAGTTGTTCATACAGGTGCTTCCCTAATGAAACCAACACGTGATTTTTCAATGTTTTCAAAAACATTTTTTCAAAAGCCAGCATATACATGTTTTCCAAAGTCCTATGTCTGTGTTTGGTTGAAACCTTGAAAGGTATATCCTTCACCCCTTCGTAGTGTGGACATAACCATGACGCATGAGAAAAGGTATTGATACTAATCCTGAAGTGGACCTAATTTCAAGTTCCCTGCCGAACAGTTACTAACTACGTGATCTGAAATAAGGTGAATAAAATTTTTGTGTTTGAAACCCTTCTTTATAGAATGGGAAAACCCCTTGTCTCACAGGTTATTTGGGGAATGGAATGGTGTGAGACACTGTGCTCTGTAATTAGTTATCTATCACACAAAGATAAGGTTTGCTATAATAAAATTCAACTTATAAAGAAAATAATCTCATTGCAGTAGAGTGTTAGCTAACTATTCTTAAAACCATGAGGATGTGATTGATAATAATATAACATATATTATGATTATAGATTTCCCTTTGTAAGAAAAGAAACATAAGCCTTCTTTAATACTCAAATGTTTTGTTTGCTTATTGGGTTTTGCTTTTTTTTTTTTTTTTTGGTATGTAGTGATAATCAGGATATTGAAAGTTCCCAGAATCCCAAGTGTTGCCGTTATGGTGAGAGAACGTCATCTCCAGCTCACACCTCCACTGTAAGCCATCAGTTCCTGGAATAGTGCTGACAGTAATTAAGATGATGTTGCATCTCTGGTGACAGTTTTTGGAAAATTATAGGATGTTGTGTTCCATTTGTTTCAAATTTGGTGTTAAAAGATGGCAGAAATGCAAGTGTTACTACCAGAAAACCACTTTTCTGCTCGTGACAATGAGAAAACCAACCTGTTTCTTAGAGGCAGAGGTGTGGTGATGACAATCTGTCAGAGAAGTTCAGAAAGCACTAAAATACTGAAAAGATATGTTTTCCTTCACTTTGATTTAAACTTCTGAATACTTTTCCTTTGCTTAGCTGCTGGTATGATTTGTTTGAGTTATGGTAGATGCAATAAACTTTTAAATTTACTACACCTAAGTATTTCTAACTAGATAGTTAAAACTTAAAATATTCACATGGAGAGCAATCATTTTAAGAGTCATCACAGGAAGCAACTGTAAGATGCCTATATTTTATATAATTATATAACTCATTCTTTGTCTTTCTCAAGAGAATTTTGTATGAGACAATAACTTTAGAAAATGATATTAATATATCTGATGCCAGAGCTATTACCAATACTAATTTGCACCTTTTACACTACTTTGAATATTTTGTTTATGCTGAAATGTCAACTATGCAACTGAAAATGACCCCAAAGGAACACTAGCCATTCATCTCTTTGGGTAGAATGGCCCCATATCATCCCTGACAATATGAAATACTCTGAGATACAGGTTTGCATACATTTTGTGTTTATAGATGATTGCAGAGGATAGAAAATCCCATAGATAATATATCTTTATTTTCAGGAACCTCCAACACAGTGGTACACTTATATGTGGTTGTAAGGTGGTACTGGTTGAGATCCATGTTTTCAGTGGGTGTGGGAGAGTGGCTAACTCAAATCATGCAGTGATTAATGTGCAGATACTGAAGTTCCTAAATGTTCCAGAGTCAGAAGAATACCTGGATCTTCATACAAAATTCTTGCGCTCCCTGGTAAAGGAAAGAGATTCGACTCTTTTGTTGAACTGTGAAGAAATACAGTAAGTATAGGCATAGAAAAAAAAAAACTTTATAGTTACCAAAGGGGAAAGGTTGGGGGAGGGATAAATTAGGAGTTTGGGATTCACATATACACACTACTATATATAAAATAGATAATCAACAACAATCCCTGTAATGTATAGCACAGGGAAATCTACTCAGTACTCTGTAATAACCTATATGGGAAAAGAATCTGAAAAAGAATGTATATATGTGTAAAAAAAATCACTCTGCTGTACATCTGAAACTAACACAACATTGTAAATCAACTATACTCCAATATAAATAAATTTTAAAATTTTTTTTAAAAATAAGTAAACCAGGAATGAGGATATGTCTTCTTTATAAGAATATAGTTATATAGCAACCAGCATCCATTCCTTTCCTTCCAACTGCTTCACTAGAAAATGCCTGAAACATATTTTTCCTAAGTTCCAATAAGTGATGCCCTCTTATTAGGCAACTGCTGAGTCAGGAAGATAGCTCAGTTTCTTCTGCTACTAGTGCACAGAGAGAGGAGACAGCTGAAATTAGAGCCTAGACCCCCTCCACTTATCATAGTAAAGATAAGTACCTTCCATGGGTCTAGTAGATCTTTTGCATGCTTGGAGCATCTTAGCCATTCTTGCCAATATCTCCAAGAGGGCCAGCTTCTGGGACAGGACCCCAGCTGCCCCAGGCTGTGGGGTACACAGCCTGTAGCAAGGTCTGGAGGGGGAGAGAAAAGAAGAGGTTGCATTTCAAGAGGCTCTCCCAGGCCAGCAGATGATGTGGGGGAAGATCCAGTCCTTTGATGAACCAGCAAGTGCACCCACAGGAGATGGCATTAGGATCACAAAATATGAAAGGAACAAAGAACCAGTAACTAGTAGGCAGAGAAATAATGACAACTAGCATTGTCACCACAACACCCTCAGCATCCTCCACGTGTGAGGCCTGGGGCTACGCACATTGTCCTTTCAACAGGCACCAACACCCAAAGAAGGGTCTGTGCACCTCTCTTCCTGGCCCCAGGGAGGAAGAGAACTGGGGACACTGGTGGAAGGGGAAGACCACACCGTCTCCAGCCCCATGGTGGGAGCGCTCAGCCTGACAGGGCTGGCAACGGGGACAAGGAGGGTTTGGAGTCAAATGTGAAATTTAAGTATTTAAATGAACAAGACACATGTTTTAATTACTGAAATGAAACTCTTTTCATAACTAAAATTTGATGGACTTGGGCTAAGATATGCCAAACAGAGGAAAGAGACAGCTATAGAGAGCTTAGTTGTGGCCTTTGCAGAAAAACTAAACATAATTATTTTCATCAATGAATCGAGACTCCTAATTAAACTGGTAATACATTTTTAATATTCCAGCTAGGAATTTTGAAAGATTTTGCAAAAGTGCAATTATCATCACATCTTTGTGCATAAACCTAGAGCTTTCTTTTGCAAATTTCTTTTGTCTTTATTTTGTTTTTACATTTATCTGTCTAGAAGGCCCAGTTCGTATAAAACTTCATATTCATATATTGTGAGATATAATAAAATTATTGGTGTTTTAAGCCATGAAATTTAGGGATAGTTTGTGCAATGCAACAATATTTTGGGATAATATTTTTTGTTTTCTTTTCCTAATAATGCAAGCCCTTTCCTCTGTCAGGTGGTTAGGGTGACAGCTGATCATTCTGATTCTTCCTCAACTGAGCTGAGGCTGGAGTGAGTTCACCTGTTTGTGGTTCAGCTGGACTGTGCAGGGGCAGCAATGTGACATGGTTTTTGTTCACCTTACATTTCAACTCTGGCTGAGCCCTGGAATCAAGCGCCCTGAGAATGTGTGGGATTAAGAAATTGCTCTCTGCTGTCCTGTACCCCTACCCTGCCATGGACCTTTCTTGGTAAAATCTGAGTGTGTGTGTGTAGAGAAAGAATGGTTTGGCCATTTGATTTGCTTTTGCATCTGGGCTTATCATAATTGTGTTCCATTCTGCCTACCCACACCTCATCTAGGGCTCAGGTGGTTTCTGTTTGTCCCTGCAAAGATGCTCCAGGGTAGGGCCACTCCTCAAGTAACCTGGAAGCACAAATGTCTGTCCTGGGTGTGGAAGTTGTAGCTCTTATTACTCACATCAGGAAGGCTTGTTTTTCTCTGCAATTAAGTTCTTCAAGGTTTTCTTGAGTCTCCTGCTCTTGCTGGCCACATAAATTATTATAGTTATTATTTGTTCATGTTTTTTTTGTTGTTGTTATCATGAGACAAATATCTTTCCCATTCTCTGCAGCCCAACTAGAAGTCTAAACATTTATAGTTAAGGCTATTGTTAGCTATTTCATGTTTTGATTCCTCTTGCTAAAATAAACTTTTGCATTATAACTTCTACTTGAATGATGATTTTGTTTCTTCTTTGATTCCAAAAGTTAAGTCACTTAATTCAATTTTATATCTATTGCATTGGATAGAACTTCTTAACTGGAACAAAACAAAACACTTACAAATAAAATACGATGCTGGTAGTGGTAACACCAGCAGAGTTTCCCAACAAAATATAACACTGGCTGTTAGGTTATAGCAGAAAATTTTCATCATATTAAGGAAAGATTCTCCCATTACTTTTAATTTTAGGAGGCCTTTATCAGGAAAATTTGTTAAATTTATACCATCATTTGAGAGACTTACATGGTTTCCTTTTTGGATCTGTTGATGTGATAAATTATATTAATAGATTTCCCAAGATAAAGTCATTCTTTGATTCCTGGAGTGAGCACATCTTAATCATAGTAGTTGATTATTTTCTTCTGTAGTCTTGAAATTGATTCTGATGATGTTATATGGAAATTTACATCCATGTGTTATTTCCAAATTGTTTTTATAGCAAGAATGGGAAATGCCATCATCTGTATAGCCACATGTGTACATGGAAGATATTCTAATTTGTGAAAGCAAATGAGGGTAATGATTCATTATTTACATAATACTTGTCAGCAGCTACTACTAAAAAAATCAGAGTTGGAGTGAGACCTGAAACTTGCTGTCATTAATCTGTGCTGCTCATTTTTTCTGTTCTCATTGTCAGTTTTAGCACGAATTTGCATAATATTCCCTCTTTTGACGCTTTACCAAGAGTATCATGTAAGTTTTTTATTTCTAGAAAGTTTAAAAATATCTGTCCCAGAGCCATTTTAGGAGGTGATTTCTTAACTTTTTCAGTGTCTTCTATGGCTGTTAATTTACACAGAATTTTACAAATTCCTACTTGGTTTATTCTTAGTAAGCTTTACATCATCAGAATATGGGTTAAGTTAAACTTTTCTACTCTTGAGATAAAGACAATCAGTGAGTGGCACTAATTTTTTAATGTCATAAAAATGAGATAATGGTACTCTACATTCTCACATTTATATACTTACATTCCAATTCTGGCCAAATATTGTCTTTCAAATGTATTTCAAATAATCATATTTTGTATTTAAAAAAATTATTTTTCTTAATATTTTGTATATTCTTGAAATGCTTTGTATTGTCAGTTCTTTGAGTGGAATTTTGCATTAGTCCTTTAGCTCAAACTTGTATAATTCTCCTAAATTCTCACTAAGTTTTGTCCACTTACCAAGTCTGCCACTTACCTAGAAAGTATGTTAAAATCTCACACTAGGGCTTCCCTGGTGGCGCAGTGGTTGAGAGTCCGCCTGCCGATGCAGGGAACGCGGGTTCGTGCCCCGGTCCGGGGGGGTCCCACGTGCCGCGGAGCGGCTGGGCCCGTGAGCCGTGGCCGCAGAGCCTGCGCGTCCGGAGCCTGCCCTCCGCAGCGGGAGAGGCCACGACAGTGAGAGGCCCGCATACCAAAAAAAAAAAAAAAATCTCACACTATGTTGGTGAATTAGCTACTTCTACCCATAATTCTTTCAGGTTTTTCTTTATGTTATATAATATGGTATGTTAATGAGTCATACACATTTTGATTTGTTATAATTTTCTGCTGAATTGAAATTTTTGAAAAAACTTTTGGTGATTATTTCATCTTTAGTAATGACTTTTCTTTAAAGTCTATCATATTTGAGATTATTATAGTTACACACTTTTTTATTGTTTACATTTGTCAGTTAAATTTTTGAATTTTGAATCTCATTAATATTTCAGAATATTAATATTTTATGTGTGTCTTTTTTCAACAACATATTGCTGGGCTGAAAATCTTTGCTTTTAGCTAGAACACTTAGACCTTTATATATACTCTCTCTTATTCTGTCTCATACGTTCTATTCAGATCTCTCTTCTTCCTTTTCTCAACATCTTTGGGATCAGTTAAGTAAATTTTCACATTCTATTTCTCTTATCCACATATTTGGAAATAATACACTTATTCTTTAATTGATTTTATGCTAGATTAGCACATATCAATATTGAAGTTAATATCTCTTTCTTCTCTAGAAAAGTATAATCATCCTAGAATATTTTAATTATAAATACTCTGTCCCAAATTACATACTAACATTTTCCAGTATTTAAATCTATCTTGGTTTTTTGTTACTTGAATCTCATCTATATGACATTATTTTCATTGTCTTAGTTAATGCTTATTTAATTTGGCAACACACTTATCAATCTTTCTGCTCAGTGCCTCTATGTGAGATTATTTTCTCTCTAGCCAAAGTACTCATTTTAAAATCCTTTCAGTGAGAATTGACTACTTACATAGTCTCTCAAGCTGTGTGTGGGGGGTGGGGGGTGGTGTGTGTGTGTGTGTGTGTGTGTGTGTGTGTGTGTGTAACAAAATCCTTATTTTAACATCATTTAAAACTAATTTTGGTGATTGGTTCGACATGGAGGAGTAGAAGGACATGCTATCACTCCCTCTTTCTAGAAAACTGGAATCACAACTAAATGTTGAACAATCATCAACAGGAAGACACTGGAACTCACCAAAAAGATACCCACATGCAAAGACAAAGGAGAAGCCGCAATGAGATAGTAGGAGGGACACTATCACAATAAAATCAAATGCTATAACAACTGGGTGGGTGACTAACAAACTGGAGAACACTTATACCACAGAAGTCCAGTAACTGGAGTGAGGTTTCTGAGCCACATGTCAGGCTTCCCAACCTGAGGGTCTGGCAATGGGAGGAGGAATTCCTAGAGAATCAGACTCTGAAGGCTAGTGGGATTTGATTGCAGGACTTCGGCAGGACTGGGGGAAACAGAGACTCCAAACTTGGAGGGCACATACAAAATAGTGTGTGTATCGGAACCCAAGGGAAGGAGTAGTGACCCCATAGGAGACTGAACCTGCTAGTGTTGGATAGTCTCCTGAAGAGGCAGGGAGCAGCTGTGGCTCAGCAAGGGACAAGGACACTGGCAGCAGAAGTTCTGGAAAGTACTCCTTGGCGTGAGCCCTCCCAGAGTCTGCCATTAGCACCTCCAAAAAGCCCAAGTAGGCTCCAGTGTTGGGTCGCCTCAGGCCAAACAACAAACAGGGAGGGAACCCAGCCCCACCCATCAGCAGTCAAGTGGATTAAAGTTTTACTGAGTTTTGCCCACCAGAGCAACAGTCAGCTCTACCCACCACCAGTCCCTCCAATCAAGAAACTTGCACAAACCTCTAAGATAGACTCATCCACCAGGGGGCAGACAGCAGAAGCAAGAAGAACTACAATCCTGCAGCCTGTGAAACAAAAACCACATTCACAGAAAGATAGACAAAATGAAAAGGCACAGGACTATGCCCCAGATGAAGGAACAAGATAAGACCCTAGAAAAACAACTAAATGAAGTGGAGATAGGCAATGTTCCAGAAAAAGGATTCTGGATAATGATAGTGAAGATGATCCAGGACCCCAGAAAAAGAATGGAGGCAAAGATCGAGAAGATGCAAGAAATGTTTAACAAAGAACTAGAAGAATTAAAGAACAAACAAACAGAAATGAGCAATACAGTAACTGAAATGAAAACTACACTACAAAGAATCAATAGCAGAATAACTGAGGCAGAAGAATGGATAAGTGATCTGGAAGACAGACTGGTGGAATTCACTGCTCCAGAACAAAATAAAGAAAAAAGAATGAAAAGAAATAAAGACAGCCTAAGAGACCTCTGGGACAACAATAAATGCAACAACATTTGCATTATAGGGGTCCCAGAAAGGGAGGAGAGAGAAAGGACCCAAGAAAATATTTGAAGAGATTAGAGTCAAAACATTCCCTAACATGGGAAAGGAAATAGCCACCCAAGTGCAGGAAATGCAGCGAGTCCCATACAGGATAAACCCAAGGGGAAACATGCCGAGACACATAGTAATCAAATTGTCAAAAATTAAAGACAAAGGAAAATTACTGAAAGCAGCAAGGGAAAAATGACAAACATACAAGGGAACTCCCATAAGGTTAACAGCTGATTTCTCAGCAGAAACTCTACAAGCCAGAAGGGAGTGGCATGATATATTTAAAGGGATGAAAGGGAAGAACTTACAACCAAGATTACTCTACACAGCAAGGTACTAATTCAGATTCAATGGAGAAATCAAAAGCTTTAAGGACAAGCAAAAGCTAAGAGAACTCAGCACCACCAAACCAGCTCTACAACAAATGCTAAAGGAACTCCTTTAAGTGGGAAACACAAGAGAAGAAAAGGATCTACAAACACAAACCCAAAACAATTTTGAAAATGGTCATAGGAACACAAATATTGATAATTACCTTAAACGTGAGTGGATTAAAAACTCTAACAAAAATATACAGGCTTGCTGAATGGATACAAAAACAATACCCATATATATGCTGTCTACAAGAGACCCACTTCAGACCTAGGGACACATACAGACTTAGTGAGGGGATGGAAAACGATTTTCCATGCAAATGGAAATAAAAAGAAAGCTGGAGTAGCAATACTCATATCAGATAATAGATTTTAAAATAAAGAATGTTACAAGAACAAGGATGGTCACTACATAATGATCAAGGGATCAATCCAAGAAGAAGATATAACAATTATAAATATACATGCACCCAACATAGGAACACCTAAATACATAAGGCAAATGCTAACAGCTATAAAATAGGAAATCAACAGGAACACAATAATAGTGGGGGACTTTAACACCTCACTTACACCAATGGACAGATCATCCAAAGAAAAAATTAATAAGCAAACACAAGCTTTAAATGACACAATAACAGATAGATTGAATTGATATTTATAGGACATTCCATCCTAAACCAGCAGATTACACTTTCTTTTCAAGTGCACATGGAACATTCTCCACGATATATCACATCTTTGGTCAGAAATCAAGCCTCAGTAAATATAAGAAAATTGGATTCATATCAAGCATCATTTCTGACCAGAATGCTATGAGATTAGAAATCAATTACAGGAAAAAAATGTAAAAAACACAAACACATGGAGGCTAAACCATACGTTACTAAATAACTAAGAGATCACTGAAGAAATGAAAGAGGAAATCAAAAAATACCTAGAGATAAATGACAATGAAAACACGATGATCCAAAACCTATGGGATGCAGCAAAAGCAGATCTAAGAGGGAAGTTTATAGCTACACAAGCCTACATCAAGAAACAAGAAAAACCTCAAATAAACAATCTAACGTTCCACCTAAAGGAACTAGAGAAAGAAAAACAAACAAAACCCAAAGGTAGCAGAAGGAAAGAAATCAAAATGATCAGAGCAGAAATAAAAACAAAGAAAACAAGAGCAAAGATCAATAAAACTAAAAGCTGGTTCTTTGAGAGGATAAACAATATTGATAAACCATTAGACACACTCATCACGAAAAAGAGGGAGAAGACTCAAATCAGTAAAATTAGAAATGAAAAAGGAGAAGTTACAACAGACATTGCAGAAACACAAGGCATCCTTAGAGACTACTACAAGCAACTCCATGTCAAAAAAATAGACAACCTGGAAGAAATGGACATATTCTTTTTTTTAAAGATCTTTATGGGAGTATAATTGCTTTACAATGGTGTGTTAATTTATGCTTTACAACAAAATGAATCAGTTATACATATACATATGTTCCCATATCTCTTCCCTCTTGTGTCTCCCTCCCTCTCACCCTCCGTATCCCACCCCTCTAGGTGGTCACAAAACCACCTAACTGATCTCCCTTTGCCATGCGGCTGCTTCCCACTAGCTATCCACCCTAAGTTTGGTAGTGTATATATGTCCATGCCACTCTCTCATTTTGTCACAGCTTACCCTCCCCCTCCCAATAACCTCAAGTCCATGCTCTAGTAGGTCTGTGTTTTATTCCCATCTAACCCCTAGTCTCTTCATCACATTTTTTTCATAGATTCCATATATATGTGTTAGCATAAGGTATTTTTTTTCTCCTTCTGACTTACTTCACTCTGTATGACAGACTCCAGTTCCATCCACCTCACTACAAATAACTCAATTTCATTTCTTTTTATAGCTGAGTAATATTCAACTGTATATAGATGCCACATCTTCTTTATCCATTCATCTATTGATGTACACTTAGGTTGCTTCTATGTCCTGGCTATTGTAAATAGAGCTGTAATGAACATTGTGGTACATGACTCTTTGAATTATGGTTTTCTCAGGATATACGCCTAGGACTGGGACTGCTGGGTAGTATGGTAGTTCTATTTTTAGTTTTTTTAGGAACCTCCATACTGTTCTCCATAGTGGCTGTATCAATTTCCATTCCCACCAACAATGCAAGAGGCTTCCCTTTTCTCCACACGATCTCCAGCATTTATTGTTTGTAGAGTTTTTGATGATGGCCATTCTGACCAGTGTGAGATGATACCACATTGTAGTTTTGGTATGCATTTCTCTAATGATTAATGATGTTGAGCATTGTTTCATGTGTTTGTTTGCAATTCTGTATATCTTCTTTGGAGAGATGTCTATTTAGGTATTCTGCCCTTTTTTGGATTGGGTTGTTTGTTTTTCTGTTATTGAGTTGCATGACTTTTTAATAAATTTTGGAGATTAAACTTTTGTCAGTTGCTTCATATGCAAATATTTTCTCCCATTCTGAGGGGTGTCTTTTGGTCTTGCTTATGGTTTCCTTTGCTGTGCAAAGGTAATAAGTTTCATTAGGTCCCATTTGTTCATTTTTGTTTTTATTTCCATTTCTCTAGGAGGTGGGTCAAAAAGGATCTTGCTGTGATTTATGTCATAGAGTGTTCTGCCTATGTTTTCTTCTAAGAGTTTGATAGTGTCTGGCCTTACATTTAGATCTTTAACCCATTTTGAGTTTATTTTTGTGTATGGTGTTAGGGAGTGTTCTAATTTCATACTTTTACATGTACCTGTCCAGTTTACCGAGCACCACTTATTGAAGAGGCTGTCTTTTCTCAATTGTATATTCTTGCCTCCTTTATCAAAGATAAGGTGACCATATGTGTGTGGGTTTATTGCTGGGCTTTCTATCCTGTTCCATTGATCTATATTTCTGTTTTTGTGCCAGTACCATACTGTCTTGATTACTGTAGCTTTGTATTATAGTCAGAAGTCAGGGAGCCTGATTCCCCCAGCTCCACATTTCGTCCTCAAGATTGCTTTGGCTATTTGGGGTCTTTTGTGTTTCCATACAAATTGTGAAATTTTTTGTTCTAGTTCTCTATAAAATGCCAGTGGTAGTTTGATAGGGATTGCATTGAATCTGTAGATTGCTTTGGGTAGTAGAGTCATTTTTAAAACGTTGATTCTTCCAATCCAAGAACATGATATATCTCTCCATCTATTTGTATCATCTTTAATTTCTTCCATTAGTGTCTTATAATTTTCTGCATACAGGTCTTTTGTCTCCATAGGTAGGTTTATTCCAAGATATTTTATTCTTTTTGTTGCAATGGTAAATGGAAATGTTTTCTTAATTTCACTCTCAGATTTTTCATCATTAGTGTATAAGAATGCCAGAGATTTCTGTGCATTAATTTTGTATCCTGCTACTTTACCAAATTCATTGATTAGCTCTAGTAGTTTTTTGGTAGCATCCTTAGGATTCTCTATGTATAGTATCATGTCATCTGCAAACAGTGACAGCTTTACTTCTTCTTTTCCGATTTGGACTCCTTTTATTTATTTTTCTTCTCTGATTGCTGTGGCTAGAACTTCCAAAACTATGTTGAATAAGAGTGGTGAGAGTGGGCAACCTTGTCTTGTTACTGATCTTAGTGGAAATGTTTTCTGTTTTTCACCATTGAGGATGATGTTGGCTGTGCATTTGTCATATATGGCCTTTATTATGTTGAGGAAAGTTCCGTCTATGCCTACTTTCTGCAGGGTTTTTATCATAAATGGGTGTTGAATTTTGTCAGAAGCTTTCTCTGCATCTATTGAGATGATCATATGGTTTTTCTCCTTCAGTTTGTTGATATGGTGTATCATGTTGATTGATTTGCATATATTGAAGAATCCTTGCGTTCCTGGAATAAACCCCACTTGATCATGGTGTATGATTCTTTTAATGTGCCATTGAATTCTATTTGCCTGTATTTTCTTGAGGATTTTTTCATCTTGTTCATCAGTGATATTGGCCTGTAGTTTTCCTTCTTTGTGACGTCTTTGTCTGGTTTTGGTATCAGGGTGATGGTGGCCTCATAGAATGAATTTGGGAGTGTTTCTCCCTCTGCTATGTTTTGGAAGAGTTTGAGAAGGATAGGTGTTAGCTCTTCCCTAAATATTTGATAGAATTCGCCTGCGAAGCAATCTGGTCCTAGACTTTTGTTTGTTGGAAGGTTTTAAATCACAGTTTCAATTTCAGTGCTTGTGATTGGTCTGTTCATATTTTGTATTTCTTCCTGGTTCTGTCTCAGCCAGTTGTGCGTTTCTAAGAATTTGTCCATTTCTTCCAGGTTGTCCATTTTATTGGCATACATTTGCTTGTAGTAATCTCTAATAATCTTTTTTATTTCTTCATTGTCTATTTTTACTTCTCCTTTTTTGTTTCTAATTCTACTGATTTGAGTCTTCTCCCTTTTTCTCTTGATGAGTCTGGCTAATAGTTTATCAATTTTGTTTATCTTCTCAAAGAACCAGCTTTTAGTTTTATTGATCTTTGCTATCGTTTCCTTCATCTCTTTTTCATTTATTTCTGATCTCATCTTTGTGATTTCTTTCCTTCTGCTAAATTTGGAGGGTTTTTTTGTCCTTCTTTCTCTAATTGCTTTAGGTGTAAGATTAGGTTGTTTATTTGAGATGTTTCCTGTTTCTTAAGATAGCATTGTATTGCCATAAACGTCCCTTTTAGAACTGCTTTTGCTGCATCCCATGTGTTTTGGGTCATCATGTCTCCATTGTCATTTGTTTCTAAGTATTTTTTGATTTCCTCTTTGAATTCTTCAGTGATCACTTCGTTATTAAGTTGTGTATTGTTTAGTCTCCATGTGTTTGTATGTTTTACAGATCTTTTTCTGTAATTTATATCTAGTCTCGTAGCATTGTGGTCGTGATAGATACTTGGTACAATTTCAATTTTCTTAAATTTACCAAGGCTAGATTTGTGATGTAATATATGATGTATCCTGGAGAATTTTCCATGAGCACATGAGAAAAATGAGTGTTCTGTTGTTTTTGGATGGAATGTCTTATAAATATCAATTAAGTCCATCTTGTTTAATGTATCATTTAAAACTTGTGTTTCCTTATTTATTTTCATTTTGGATGACCTATCCATTGGTGAAAGAGGGGTGCTAAAGTCCCCTACTATGATTGTGTTACTGTCGATTTTCCCTTTTATGGCTGTTAGTATTTGCCTTATGTATTGAGGTGCGCCTATGTTGGGTGCATAAATATTTACAATTGTTATATCTTCTTCATGGATTGATCCCTTGATCATTATATAGTGTCCTTCTTTGTCTCTTGTAATAGTTTTTATTTTAAAGTCTATTTTGTCTGATATGAGAATTGCTACTCCAGCTTTCTTCTGATTTCCACTTGCATGGAATATCTTTTTCCATCCCCTCACTTTCAGTCTGTATGTGTCGCTAGGTCTGAAGTGGTTCTCTTGTAGGCAGCATACAGATGGGGCTTGTTTTTTTATTCATTCAGCCAGTCTGTGTCTTTTGGTAGGAGCATTTAATCCATTTACATTTAAGGTAATTATCAATATGTATGTTCCTTTTACCATTTACTTTATTGTTTTGAGTTTGTTCTTGTAGGTCTTTTCCTTCTCTTGTGTTTCTTGCTGAGAGAAGTTCCTTTAGCATTTGTTGTAAAGCTGGTTTGGTGGTGCTGAAGTCTTTCAGCTTTTGCTTGTCTGTAAAGGTTTTAATTTCTCCATCAAATCTGAATGAGATCCTTGCTGGGTAGAGTAATCTTGGTTGTAGGTTTTTCTCCTTCTTCACTTTAAGTACGTCCTGCCAATCCCTTCTGGCTTGCAGCGTTTCTGCTTAAAGATCAGATGTTAACCTTATGGGAATTCCCTTGTGTGTTATTTGTTGTTTTTCCCTTGCTGCTTTTAATATGTTTTCTTTGTACTTAATTTTTGATGGTTTCATTATTATGTGTCTTGGTTTGTTTCTCCTTGGATTTATCCTGTATGGGACTCTCTGTGTTTCCTGGACTTGATTAACTATTTCCTTTCCCATACTAGGGAAGTTTTCAACTATAATCTCTTCAAATATTTTCTCAGACCCTTTCTTTTCTCTTTCTCTTCTGGGACCCCTATAATTCGAATGTTGCTGTGTTTAATGTTGTCCCAGAGGTCTCTGAGTCTGTCCTCAGTTCTTTTCAGTTTGTTGCTTTATTCTGCTCTGCAGTAGTTATTTCCACTATTTTACCTTCCAGGTCACTTATCTTTTCTTCTGCCTCAGTTATTCTGCTATTGATCCCATCTAGAGTATTTTAAATTTCATTTAGTGTGTTGTTCATCATTGCTTGCTTCCTCTGTATTCATTTAGTGTGTTGTTCATCATTGCTTGCTTACTCTTTAGTTCTTCTAGGTCCTTGTGAAATGTTTCTTGCATTTTGTCTATTCTATTTCTAAGATTTTGGATCATCTTTACTATCATTATTCTGAATTCTTTTTCAGGTAGACTGCCTATTTCCTCTTGATTTGTTAGGTATGGTGGGTTTTTACCTTGCTCCTTCATCTGCTGTGTGTTTTCTGTCTTTTCATTTTGCTTATCTTACTGTGTTTGGGATCTCCTTTTCACAGGCTACAAGTTTGTATTTCCCTTGGTTTTTGGTGTCTGTCCCCAGTGGCTAAGGTTGGTTCAGTGGATTGGGTAGGTTTCCTTTTTGAGGGGACTAGAGCCTGTGTTCTGGTGGTTGAGGCTGGATCTTGTCTTTCTGATGGGCAGGTCCACGTCTGGTGGTGTTTTGGGGTGTCTGTAGCCTTATTATGATTTTCGTCAGCCTCTCTGCTAATGGAAGTGGTTGTGGTCCTGTCTTGCTAGTTGTTGGGGATAGGGTGTCCAGCACTGTAGTTTGCTGGTCATTGAGTGAAGCTGGGTCTCGGTGTTGAGATCGAGATCTCTGCGAGATTTTCTCTGTTTTATATTACATGGAGCTGGGAGGGTCTCTTGTGGACAAGTGTCCTGAAGTTGTTTCTCCCACCTCAGAGACACAGCCCTTACGCCTGGCTGTAGCACCAAGAGTCTTTACTCCACATGGCTCAGACCAGGTATGTGGGGAGTTTCTTGGCTTTTGGAAGTTCTGAGGTCTTCTGCCAGCGTTCAGTGGGTGTTCTATAGGAGCAGTTCCATATGTAGGTGTATTTCTGATGTATCTGTGGAGAGGAAGTTGACCTCCCCATCTTACTCTTCCACCATCTTCTCTCTGTCCACCTATAATCTTAATTGGACATATTCTTAGAAAGGTATATCTTTCCGAGACTTAACGAGGGAGAAATAGAAAATATGAAGAGACCAATCACAAGTAATGAAATTGAAACTGTGTTTAAGAATCTTCCAACAAACATAAGTCCAGGACCAGATGGCTTCACAGGTGAATTCTAAAAAACATTTAGAGAAGAGCTAACACCTACCCTTCTCAAACTCTTCCAAAATATTGCAGAGGAAGGAACACTCACAAACTCATTCTATGAGGCCACAGGCACCCTGATACCAAAACCAGACAAAGATACTACAAAAAAAAAAAAAAAAAATTACAGACCAATATCACTGATGATTATAGATGCAAAAATCCTCAGCAAAATAATTGCAAACAGAATCCAACAGCACATTAAAAGGATCACACAACACGATCAAGTGGGATTTATCCCAGGGATGCAAGGATTCTTCAACATATGCAAATCAATCAGTGTGATACACCATATTAACAAATTGAAGAATAAAAAGTGTATGATCATCTCATTCGATGTAGAAAAAGCTTTTTACAAATTTTAACAGTGATTTATGATAAAAACTCTCTATAAAGAAGGCAAAGAGAGAACGTACTTCAGCACAATAAAGGCCATATACGACAAGACTACAACAAACATCATTCTCAATGGTGAAAAACTGAAAGCATTTCCTCAGATCAGGAACAAGACAAGGATGTCCAGTCTCACCACTATTATTAAACATAGTTTTGGAAGTCCTAGCCATGGCAATCAGAGAAGAAAAAGAAATAAAAGGAACACAAATTGGAAAAGAAGAAGTAAAAGTGTCACTGTTTGCAGATGACATGATACTATACATAGAGAATCCGGATGCCACCAGAAAACTACTAGAGCTAGTCAATTAATTTGGTAAAGTTGCATGATACAAAATTAATGCACAGAAATCTCTTGCATTCCTACACACAAATGATGAAAAATCTGAAAGAGAAATTATGGAAACACTCCCATTTACCATTGCAACAAAAAGAAAAGAATACTTAGGAATAAACCTACCTAGGGAGACAAAAGACCTGTATGCAGAAAACTCTAACACACTGATGAAAGAAATTAAAGATGATACCAACAGACGGAGAGATAAAATATGTTCTTGGATTGGAAGAATCAATATTGTGAAAATGACTATACTACCTAAAGCAATCTACAGATTCAATGCAATCCCTATCAAATTACCAATGACATTTTTTCAGAACAAGAACAAAAAAATCTTAAAAGTTTTATGGAGACACAAAGACCTGGAATAGACAAGGCAGTATTGAGGGAAAAAAATGGAGCTGGAGGAATCAGACTCCCTGACTTCAGACTATACTACAAAGCTACAATAATCATGACAATATGGTACTGGCACAAAAACAGAAATATAGAACAATGGAACAGGATAGAAAGCCCAGAGATAAACTCACGCAGCTATGGTCAACTAATCTGTGACAAAGGTGGCAAGGGTATACAATGGAGGAAAGACAATCTCTTCAATAAGTGCTGATGGGAAAACTGGACAGCTACTTATAAAAGACTGAAATTAGAACAGCCCCTAACACCATACACAAAAATAAACTCAAAATGGATTAGAGACCTAAATGTAAGACTGGGCAGTATAAAACTCTTAGAGGAAATCATAGGAAGAACACTCTTTGACATAAATCACAGCAAGATCTTTTTTGATCCACCTCCTACAGTAATGGAAATAAACAAATGGGACCTAATGAAACTTAAAAGCTTTTACACAGCAAAGGAAACCATAAACAAGATGAATAGGCAGCCCTCAGAATGGGAGAAAATATTTGCAAATGAATCAATGGACAAAGGAATAATCTCCTAAATATATAAGGAGATTATGCAGCTCAATATTAAAAAACCAACAACCCAATCCCAAAATGGCAGAAGACCTAAATAGACATTTCTCCACAGAAGACAGACAGATGGTCAAGAGACACATGAAAAGCTGCTCAACATCACTAATTATTAGAGAAATTCAAATCAAAACTACAAAGAGGTATCACCTCACACCAGTTAGAATGGGCATCATCAGAAAATCTACAAACAACAAATGCTGGAGAGCATGTGGAGAAAAGGGAAACCTCTTGCATTGTTGGTGGGAATGTACGTTGAAACAGCCACTATGGAGAACATTATGGATGTTCCTTAATGAACTAAAAATAGAATTACCATATGACACAGCTATCCCACTACTGGGCATATACCCAGAGAAAACCATAATTCAAAAAGACACAAGCACCCCAATATTCATTGCAGCACTATCTACAATAGCTAGGTCATGGAAGCAACCTAAATGCCCATTGACAGATGAATGGATAAAGAATATGTGGTACATACATACAATGGAATATTAGTCATAAAAAGGAAGGAAATTGGGTCTTTTGTAGAGACATGGTTGCATGTAGAGACTGTCATACAGTGTGAAATAAGTCAGAGAGAGAAAAACAAATATTGTATATTAATGCATATATGTGGAACTTAGAAAATGGTACAAATGAACTGGTTTGCAGAGTAGAAATTGAGACACTGAAGTAGAGGAAAAAAGTATGGACACCAAGGGGGGAAAGTGGCAGAGGGGAGGTGTGATGAATTGGGAGATTGGGATTGACATGTATACACTGATGTGTATAAAATGGATAACTATTAAGAAAATAAATAAATAAATAAACATTTTAAAAAAGAAAGAAATGAGATCAGACAGATGAAACATTACTGGCTTTGAAGTTGAAGAAAGGAAGCCACAAGCCAAGGTATATGAGCAGCCTTTAGAAGCTGGAAAAGACAAGGAAAATGATTCTCCCTAGTGCCTCCAGGAAAGAACACAGCCTTGCCAAATACCTTGATTTAAGCCCAGTGTGACCCACTGAACTTCTGACCTTCAGAACTATGAGGTTACCTTCATTTCACTTTCAAATATTTGAGGAATTCTTATTTGAAAGCAAAACGACTATAGGTGTCCTGCTTTTATTCCACAATGTCAATGACAGACTAGGTATGTTGAAATTTTAGTGCTTTCAATAAAACTCGATAATTTAAAAAATTGTGCCATGGAAATACTTAAAGGATTCATAAAAGGGTTATGCAATCACTGTGTTTTCTTATTTCCTTAAAATTCTTGACTGGTGAAGAAATAGCTGATGCTTAGTTTTATACATTGATAAAGTATGTTTATAGCTTTTCATATTGTCAGTGACAGTGTTCTTTACTTTAAACAAAAAAGCATGACAAAATGCTTCTCGTTTTGTAACCACTGGCTTGTATCAACCCTAGGCTAACATAGGTTTTAATTTTTTTACACCAGCTTGATGTGTAATACGTAAAAGTGATTTCTGATGACACATGGTAGTATTTACTGTCTCCTTATTATCCAAACACTTAACTGGGGTTATTTCTTTTTAGTTCTCTAGCATGTCTTCTCAGTGTTCCTTGCCCAGACTTCTATATTTGCTTCCTCAGAATTTGTCTTCTCACTTTACATGATACTATGAAATCTCTCTTTTAGCCACAAATATATTTAGTATCTATACACTGATGACCCTCAAAAGTGCACCTGACTCAGCAGTTTCTCCTGAGATCTAGCCTTTATATCTCTCTTTTCACACCTGAACGTAGGTGAGAGTCAGTCGGGTCTAAGTGAATGTGCCCACAAGAGCATGACCTTTGCACTTAATGGTGAAGATCTTTACTCCACCTGTGGTTTCCCACCTTAACAAAGAACATCAGTGTCCTTGTGATTCAACTTAGAAACCTGAGAGACACCTTGACTTTCCATTCTCCCTCCCTGCTATCTCCTTCTGCTCCATTTTCGGAATCACTAAACCCTGAGTACCTCCTAATCCATCTATGACTCTTAGACCTTGCTGTAATTGTCCTCATCTTAAGGACACAATCCCTTATCAGCTTTTGCAACAGTTCTCTATTCATTATTTGTATTCACACTTGACACATCACCCCCATAGTCTTCTCTCAATAGCCTGAATGATGGTTATTACATGAACAATCTGTTATTCATTCTCCTGTTTAAAATCTCTACATTAATTTATTTTTAAATTATTGTGAAATACAGCTAGCATACTAAAGTGTATAAAACCTGAGATAGAAGTAAAGAGCAACAATAAAATAAACAGCTGTATACCTACAACCAAGTCACAGTGTAGAACATTAAATGTAGCTTCCAGCATCCACTTCCTGACCACTTCCTTTTTTCCCTCCTCCTCAAATCAACCACCGTCTTGAAGCCTATACTCATTCCTCTCACATTTTCTATCTCCTCCATTATCCAATTATGCATCCACAATTAAAACTCTATCAAGTATTGTGTACTTCAGACACCATATAACTGGGAATCATGTTGTGTTTATCTTCTAAGACAGACTTCCTTCACTCCAAATATGCTTCAGAGAATCAATGCTATTAATGCATGAGATTTTATTTTATTTTTTCAGTTTTATTGAATATTCCACTATGATTTATCCATTCTAGATTGATGTACATTCTGATTGTTTTCAGTATTTTCTTATCATGACCACTGTTACTCTTGACTCTTGTAAATGTCCTGGTACACATGTGCGAGAGATTTTCTAAGTTACATGCTTGATAATGTAGGTCCTGCATTGTAGAGAATGGCTGTGCTTCCCAAACAACATTGCACCTTAGAATCCCCTGGGGAGCTTCCAAAGCTCCTAACGCCCACGTCTCATCAATTAAATCAGACTGGCTAGAGGTGGAGCCAGGAACCAGAAGCTTATAAAGATCTCGGGATGATTCCTTCATACACCATTTTGGGAGCCACAAGGCTAAGGGTGAATTATACGAGGTGATGCCAAAAATGTTTTTCAAATCAGTCATATTTCATTCTTCAACTTCAGCGGCACTGGGTGAGTGTTTCTGGTATTCTACATCTTCAACAAAATTTTATATTATCTGATATAAAAAATTTTGTCAAGCAGTGGATGAGAAATAGTATTTACATGGGGTTTTACTTTGTATCTCCCTTGGTTTCTTATGGGGTTGAACATTTAACTTTTATGTGGGCCATTTCTGTTTATTCATCTGTAAAAATTATTTTCAGGTTTCTGCTTGAAATTATTTAGGTTTATTTTTCTATCTTTGATTTGGTAGAAAATATTTGTATTTTATTGAAAATATTTTGATATTTATGCATTTTAATCTGGCTATCAGAGTTCTGTCCTATTCCTAACTTGTTAAATGCCCTCCCTTTCCAAGTTTTGAACTTTATCAATTTTATGGAGACAGGAGCATTTGTTGTGTTGATTACAATTTTTCCCCCTCAAATCTCAATGGAGTCTAACATTTTTATTTTTATTTTATTATTTATTTATTTATTATTTTTTTTTGCAGTACTTGTGGCCTCTCCCGTTGCGGAGCCTGTGCTCCGGACGCGCAGGCTCAGTGGCCATGGCCCACGGGCCCAGCCGCTCTGCGGCATGTGGGATCCTCCCGGACTGGGTCACGAACCCATGTCCCCTGCATTGGCAGGCGGACTCTCAACCACTGCGCCACCAGGGAAGTCCCTAACATTTTTAAATGGAACTATCCATATGTTCTTTGAATAAGCCTTCTGTGTCTGTCATATTATTATTTCAATGTACAACTAAATTCAATTTGCTAATATTTGGTTAACTTGCATCCATTATTTGGAAAAAAAATAAAAATAAAAAAATAAAAATAATTTCGGTGTTTTGTTAATTACAGGTGGACAGTTGTTTTCCTGATGTAACACTGAATACTTTGTTATGGTCTCAAAAATGGTCACCCAGTGAATGATGTCTTCCAGTATTTATACTCCTGTGTAGACAACTCCCTTTGAATTAGGACTGGCAATATGACTAAATTTTTACCAAAAACGTGCAGAACAACTGATGCTGTGTCATTAGAAGCCTAGCCACTTCTGCTGAGGTCTTAGAACACTTGCTCTGGGGAGATGTCAGCCCACTGTAGGAGGTCTGACCACCTTGGCCACCATGCTGTATGTGATCCCAGTGTGGTCTCATGGAGAGAGGGAGACTCCTAGCTGAGTTCACTCAACACACAAAATTGTGAGAGGTAATATAATGTTTCAAGCCATTTTGAACTGGTTTATTATGCAGCAGTAGATAATTACATAAAATTAGTTCACCTCCTCTTGGTATTTATTTTGTTTTTGAAAAGTTTTTTTTTACTAACCTAATTGATATTATTTTATAGATAAAACAGAATGTATGGTGCAAGAATTAGTCAACTACAAAGTTTGAGAGTACAGACCACTTAAGACCATCCTCAAGTGCATGTTCAGGAGTTTTTAAAGTACTCTCAATTTTGAAAATTTGCTAGAAGTACTCAAAGCACTCTGATGTTATGCTCATGGTTACAACATATTTCAGGAAAAGAATACAGATTAAAGGCATCCAAGGGAAGAAAGGTAAACTCCAGGAGTTTACCAAACACGGAATTTCCAAATGTCCTTTCCCCATGGAGTATAGACAATGGTAATGATCTTGGAAACAACACATGACAACACACATGGAGAACTTCTGGCCAGGGAAGTTCACGTAAGTTGTAATGTCCAGAGTTTTTATTGGGGTTCCATTACATAAGCCTGGTTGACTGTCCAAGTGGCTTACTTCAGTCTTACCTAATCAGTCTCCATCTCCTTAGGAGGTTAGCAGATCCCTCAAGACCTATAGCCCCCAACTTGTATCACATTTAAGGTTTAGGCTTTGAGCCACACTAACAATCATATTGGTAATATCTGGTTGGCCCAAGGCCTCCAGGCAAAGATACTCTTATCAGACATGACATATCAGGGACTTAGAGATTATCTCCCAAAAGCCAAGGACAAAAGCCAAGGACATTTTTGGGGAAAGGTTAAACTCTTTTCTATACAAAGAGTGTTCTAGCTTTAGCATTTTTAGCAGAATTTTCCAATACATTCTATTAAACTGCTGCCTCAAAGATAAACACACTGCACTATATCTGCATAACCCCAACCCTAACCATTGATTCACTTCTTTTCTTTCTCCTCCTGCCTAATTGTAGCACACAATAATTTTCAAATATTCTGAAGATCATGGAACAACTTCTCATATACTGCCCTTAGGCATCAGAAAGAGTATGATGGTGCTTGATGCTCATAGTTTTAAGAGAGTAGGTTATTCTGAAGGGAATAAAAGATCTAGTAAGTATCTATTTGTTATAATCCATTCTAAGATAACTCATGCCTAGAGTTGCCAGATTTAACAATTAAAAATATGATTCCAATTTAAATTTGAATTTCAGAAAAATGATCAATTTTTACAAGTATTTCCAAATATTACATACATACTTATCCTAAAAGTGTTATTCCTTGCTCATGTGAAAATCAAATTTAAATGGGTGTCTTGTATTTTACCTGGAAACCCTGCTCTCAGCAGTTGTTTCAACTCAGTGAACATGAACTAAAAAAATACATAACCATTGATTTTAGCTTAAAAAAACAAACTAAGGTATATAAAAATGTTAAACTAAATATATCTATAAAGTGTTATTTATTACACCAAATGTGAAAAAAAATAAACTCACCACAGAGTTGGCTATCCCCTCAAAGTTTTAAAGTAACTACTCAGTATGGCTAATTTCAACACTAATTCATGGTTTCTACTATGATTTGTTAATGCCTAAATAAATAAGAAAATGTCAACATGTGATGAGTTCAAAATTTGCCTGTATTTTGAGTATCTCACATCTGATCTTATTTTTCCTGTACTCTCCTAAAGTACCCAAACACATGAAGCTTTAGAAATTTACCTGATGATTTAGAGCTTTGATATCAAACAATACTCATGGCTAACTCTGTGAGCTAAACTCTAGCCACATTAAGGGTTTGACTTAAAATGATGCATAATTAACCATAGCTTATTTAATAACATTATACTATGTTTTGACAACCA
This sequence comes from Kogia breviceps, assembly GCF_026419965.1. NCBI lineage: Eukaryota > Metazoa > Chordata > Mammalia > Artiodactyla > Physeteridae > Kogia > Kogia breviceps. Next base: position 62,737,114 of record NC_081319.1, read on the forward strand.
AATAGTGAAACTTCACTGTGCTCAACTTCTATTTTATTGGAATCAACAGACAGAAACCAAAAGTAATTGTTACATGCCCTCTGATAGTACCAATTAGTTAACATCATAAAGAAAAAGCTGTAAACAAGAACAGTGTTCCAGCCTGAGTCATGAATTATAAATTTACAAATTGATTTTCTTATGCTTCTCCATTGACTTGAACCTTAAAAACATGTCATTGATTAAACAGGTCCTATATTGTATATGATGATGGGAAAGAAACTTGAAAAGACAGAAACAACAAAAAATATAGCAATCCATTTATCTTAACAAGAACTATTGATAAAGGAATCTACTTATTCACCATTTTTCTAACCAATCCAATTATTGGAACTCATCCATTATACTAAGCCATAATATATGGCAAGTTCTAAGATATTTTGTGAAGGTAGGGAAAATCTGAAGAGGTAAGAGTGAACTGTAATTAGCCTGTTTTTGTCTCTGCAAAACTTATAGACACAAACAGTGCTTAAAGTTGTCTTCCTAAATACTTCCTGTGAAAAATGAGGCTTTCCATTATTTTCTCCCTTTATACCCATGTCATGTACTCACTCATTCACTTATTCATCATTTTAAATATGGATTGGATTCTTAGTACAATACCACACAGAATGCTATGTGCTGACTATTGTGAGATGGACAAGTAAGAGTACCTTCTTTCAATGAACTCATGAACTAGTAAAGAAAAATAGATGAGAAAATCTATTATTGTAACAAAATGTTCTAAAAGTAAGAAATGCATAGTGAGAATAGAGAAGGATAATTTTTCTCAGCCTGTCTGTATGTTGGTGAAAGGAAGTACATTAGAAAACATTTCCACCAGAAATCCAAAGCAAAATAATTATCCTATATTCCTATTGAAAACTATTTTCCTAAATATCTACAGTGGAAGAGAATATTGGTGTGTAGAACCCAAACATGAGATGGGATAAAGGTGGGGGAAGTGAAAAAATATAGATGGCTGTTAGAAATTCCACCCCATATCTAAAAACATATTATGTGGGGCATAAAACCTTTAAAAGTAGGCTAAGATGTAGGTCATGAGTCGAGCAAGCAAAATAATATCTTGCATATGAGTTCTAAACTACTTAATCTGGAGATAAAAATATTTAAAACTCATACATCTTAAATTCTTCTTTCATTGGCTTATATCCAATAATATCTTTTTCATTTATTCAGTTAAAAATTCAAATCATAGCAAAAGATAGAAATTTTGTCTCTAAAAACCATCCAAATTTCTTCTGAGTGTTAATTCTGACTCTTGCAAACTCTTCAAATTAGCTCCAAAATTTGTCCTCAACTAATAGACTCAAAATACATGGGCAATTCCATTTTAAAGATCCACGGAGTGTTTTCCTTGTATTATTCTGGAGTTCTGCTTAGTTAGTGACCTTTATTTATGCTGTTAAAATCCTAAGTCTGGGCTGTCCTATCCAATATTATGCATGGGGAGCAAGTGGACATGAAATATATTTATCCTTTTCTTAATCTCTGCTTCAGCCTTTTTTATTATTTGAAGAAGGACAAAGATTGTAGGCAGATAATTGGTTTCTTTTCAAGTTCAGGATATGGACAAGTATGTTTGTGGGTCAAGACATAGAAATTAATGTAGACTTCAGTCTGGATGTCTTATGCAAACTGCATTTAAACAGCAATGTGGAGTCAGAGCAGTGAGAGTGAGTGAGCAGATAATTGGATGGTATTCCTTCTTTTGAAAGTATGCTCAGTTACTTGAATTTAGTTTTGTAAGTTATGGTAAGAATCTTATTATCACAAACCAAGAGAATCTTCAACTTTTTTTCAGGTATATAACTACTTTATACAAAATATTTTATGCCATATATTTCAAAACTAAATGTACGTTTCTAAAAAATATTATTCAAAACTAAACTGATATATATATAAATTTACATATATCCAACAACTACATATAAAAATCAACTTTCTCTTTTTATTTGGGGTTTATTGCAACTACTCATTTTAGTAGGTTCACAGAGTTCTAAATACAAGATAATCTATGAAAAGGAGACTGAAACTTTTCAGGAGCTATAATGGCTTGTAATACCATTAAATGGAAGCTGGTATTACCTTTCATAAAATTTGTGAAGTCAAAATAATCACAGACATAATGTTTAGTGATCACTTGGCTATGTATTAGTGTAGATGTGGAATTGTTTTCCATTTATTTTGGTTAAAAGTGTACTTCTTATACCTAAAATTTGTTATTTGATTAGAACACCAAGGATTCATATTTATCCCTTTTATGTGCTGTAATAATAATAATATAGTCTTTGAGCACTTACTTTATATCAGGTGTTCTGCTAAGCATTTTACAAGCTATATTCATTTATTATCATAAAGAAAGCAGGTACCATTATTTTCCCTGCTTTACATATGATGAACCCCAGGTTTGGAATGGCAAAAAGCTTATTCAAAGTTATATGGTTAATACATGGCAGAATTGAAATTATTACCAAGTTCTGGTGTCAGAAATAGCATTGCTTTAAGGGACTGCTAGTGAGAAGGAGGAGCACACATCCATTTTCTTCTCTTTGTTCACATGGAAAATTGGATGTTTTAGAAAAGGTCAAGTGATTATTTTCAACAAAACCAAAATGCAGGAGGAGAAGATGGCGGAAGAGTAAGACGCAGGGATCACCTTCCTCCTCACAGATACATCAGAATTACATCTACACGTGGAACTGCTCCTATAGAACACCCACCGAACGCTGGCAGAAGACCTCAGACCTCCCAAAAGGCAAGAAATTCCCCACGTACCTGGGCAGGGCAAAAGAAAAAAGAACAGACAGAGACAAAAGAATAGGGACGGGACCTGAACCAGTGGGAGAGCCGTGAAGGAGGAAAGATTTCCACACACTAGAAGCCCCTTCGCGGGCGGAGACCGCGGGTGGCGGAGGGGGAAGCTTCGGAGCCTCGGAGGAGAGCGCAGCCACAGGGTGCGGAGGGCAAAGCGGAGAGATTCCACAGAGGATCGGTGCCGATCAGTACTCACCAGCCCGAGAGGCTCGTCTGCTCAGCCGCCGGGGAGGGCGGGGCTGGGAGCTGAGCCTCAGGCTTCAGTCGGATCCCAGGGAAAGGTCTGGAGTTGGCAGAGTGAAAACAGCCTGAAGGGGTTAGTGCACTACGGCTAGCAGGGAGGGTCTGGAGCTGCCGAAGAGGCAAGAGACCCTTTCTTCACTCTTTGCCTCCTGGTGCGCGAGGAGAGGGGTTTAATCGCGCCGAGTAAAGGAGCTCCAGAAACGGGTGCGGAGCTACCGAAGAGACAAGAGACTTTTTCTTGCCTCTTCGCTTCCTGGGGCGTGAGGAGAGGGGATTAAGGGCACTGCGCTCCAGAAACGGGCGCTAGCCGCGGCTGTCAGCACGGACAGTAGAGACGGGTGTGGGACGTTAAGGTTGCTGCTGTCGCCACCAAGAGGCCTGTGTGTGAGCACAGGTCACTCTCCACACCGCCCCTCCTGGGAGCCTGTACAGCCCGCCACTGCCGGGGTCCCGGGAACCAGTGACAGCTTCCACGGGAAAACGCACGGTGCGACTCGGGCCAGTACAGTGTCACACCGGCCTCTGACGTTGCAGGCTTGCCACGAATCCGTGCCCCTCCCTCCCACCCCCGCCTAGTGAGCCAGAGACCACGAATCAGCTACTCCTTTAACCCCGTCCTGTCTGAGCGAAGGGCAGACGCCCTCGGACGACCTACGCGCAGAGGCGGGGCCAAGGCCAAAGCTGAACCCCAGGAGCTGTGCAAACAAAGAGAGGGGGCGGTCTCTCCCAGCAGCCTCAGAAGCAGTGGGTTAAAGCTCCACAGTCAACTTGAAGTGCCCTGCATCTGTGGAAAACCTGAATAGACAGCGAAATATCCCAAGTTGAGGAGGTGGATTTTGGGAGCAAGATATACTATTATTTTCCCCTTTTTTCTTTTTGTGAATGTGCATGTGTGTGCTGCTATGTGAGATTTTGTCTGTATAGCTTTGTTTTCACCATTTGTCCTAGGGTTAGACCGACCCATTTTTGGTTTTTTTTTTTTTCTTTAATAGAAATTTTTCTTCTTAATAATTATTTTTTATTTTAATAACTGTATTATACCCTACTTTATTTTGTCTTCTCCCTTTCTTTCTTCCTTTCTGCCCTCCTTTCTTTCCTATTTCCCTCCTTCCTTCCTTCCTCCCTTCCTTCCTTTATTCCCTCCTTCCTTCCTCCCTTCCTTTCTTCCTCCCTCCCTTCCTTTCTTCCTTCCCTCCCTCCCTTCCTCCTTCCTTCCTTCCTTCCTTTCTTGCCTTTCTATATTTTCTCCATTTTATTTTGAGCCGTGTGGATTAAAGGCTCTTGGCACTCCAGCCAGGTGTCAAGACTGTCTCTGAGGTGGGAGAACCAACCTCAGGACACTGGTCCACAAGAAACCTCTCATCTCCACGTAATATCAAACGGCAAAAATCTCCCAGAGATCTCCATCTCAACACCAAGACCCAGCTTCACTCAAGGACCAGCAACAAACAGCGCTGGACACCCTATACACAACAAAGAGCAAGACAGGTCTACAGCCCCATCCATTAGCAGAGAGGCTGCCTAAAATCATAATAAGGCTACCAACATCCCCATACACACCACCAGACATGGACCTGCCCACCAGAAAGACAAGATCCAGCCTCATCCACCAGAACAGAGGCACTAGTCCCCCCAACCAGGAAACCTACTCAACCCACTGAACCAACCTCAGCCACTGGGGACAGCCACCAAAAACAGAGAGAACTACGAACCTGCAGCCTGCAAAAAGGAGACCCCAAACACAGTAAGATAAGCAAACTGAGAAGACAGAAAAACACACAGGAGATGAAGGAGCAAGATAAAAACACACCAGACCTAACAAATGAAGAGGTAATAGCCAGTCTACCTGAAAAGGAATTCAGAATAATGATAGTAAAGGTGATTCAAAATCTTGGAAATAGAATAGACAAATTTCAAGAAACAGTTAACAAGGACCTAGAAGAAATAAAGAGGAAGCAAGTAATGATGAGCAACACAATAAATGAAATGAAAAATACTCTAGATGGGATCAATAGCAGAATAACTGAGGCAGAAGGACGGATAAGTGACCTGGAAGATAAAAGAGTGGCAATAACTACTGCAGAGCAGAAGAAAGAAAAAAGAATGAAAAGAACTGAGGACAGTCTCAGAGACCTCTGGGACAACATTAAATGCACCAACATTCGAATCATAGGGGTCCCAGAAGAAGAGAAAAAGAAAGCGACTGAGAAAATATTTGAAGAGATTATAGTTGAAAACTTCCCTAATATAGAAAAGGAAATAGTCAATCAAGTCCAGGAAGCACAGAGAGTCCCATACAGGATAAACCCAAGGATAAACACGCCAAGATATAATAATCAAACTGTCAAAAATTAAATACAAAGAAAACATATTAAAAGCAGCAAGGGAAAAACAACAAATAACACACAAGGGAATCCCCATAAGGTTAACATCTGATCTTTCAGCAGAAACTCTACAAGTCAGAAGGGAGTGGCAGGACATATTTAAAGTGATGAAGGAAAAAAAAATAACAACCAAGGTTACTCTACCCAACAAGGATCTCATTCAGATTTGATGGAAAAATTAAAACCTTTACAGACAGGCAAAAGCTGAGACAGTTCAGCACCACCAAACCAGCTTTACAGCAAATGCTAAAGGAACTTCTCTAAGCAAGAAACACAAGAGAAGGAAAAGGCCTACAAGAACAACCCGAAACAATTAAGTAAATGGTAATAGGAACAAATATATCAATAATTACCTTAAATGTAAATGGATTAAATGCTCCCACCAAAAGACACAGACTGGCTGAATGGATACAAAAACAGGACCCATATATATGCTGTCTACAAGAGAACCAATTCAGACCTAGGGACACTTCCAGACTGAAAGTGAGGGGATGGAAAAAGATATTCCATACAAATGGAAATCAGAAGAAAGCTGGAGTAGCAATTCTCATATCAGACAAAATAGACTTTAAAATAAAAACTATTACAAGAGACAAAGAAGGACACTACATAATGATCAAGGGATCAATCCTTGAAGAAGATATAACAATTGTAAATATTTATGCACCCAACATAGGAGCACCTCAATACATAAAGCAAATACTAACAGCCATAAAAGGGGAAATCGACAGTAACACAATCATAGTAGGGGACTTAAACACCCCACTGTCACCAATGGACAGATCATCCAAAATGAAAATAAATAAGGAAACACAAGCTTTAAATGATACATTATAAAAGATGGACTTAATTGATCTTTATAGGACATTCCATCCAAAAACAACAGTATACACATTTTTCTCAAGTGCACATGGAACATTCTCCAGGATAGATCATATCTTGGGTCACAAATCTAGCCTTGGCAAATTTAAGAAAATTGAAATCATATCAGGTATCTTTTCTAACCACAATGCTATGAGACTAGATATCAATTACAGGAAGAGATCTAAAAAATACAAACACATGGAGGCTAAGCAATACACTACTTAATAACGAAGTGATCACTGAAGAAATCAAAGAGGAAATCAAAAAGTACTTAGAAAAAAATGACAATGGAGACACGATGACCCAAAACCCATGGGATACAGCAAAAGCAGTCCTAAGAGGGAAGTTTATAGCAATACAATCATACCTTAAGAAACAGGAAACATCTCGAATAAACAGCCTAATTTTGCACCTAAAGCAAGTAGAGAAGGAAGACAAAATAACCCCAAATTTAGCAGAAGGAAAGAAATCATAAAGATCAGATCAGAAATAAAAGAAAAAGAAATGAAGGAAACAATAACAAAGATCAATAAAAGTGAAAGCTGGTTCTTTGAGAAGATAAATAAAATTGATAAACTATTAGCCAGACTCATCAAGAATAAAAGGGAGAAGACTCAAATCAATAGAATTAGAAATGAAAAAGGAGATGTAACAACTGACACTGCAGAAATACAAAAGATTATTAGAGATTACTACAAGCAACTCTATGCCAATAAAATGGACAACCTGGAAGAAATGGACAAATTCTTAGAAATGCACAAGCTGCCGTGACTGAAACAGGAAGAAATACAAAATATGAACAGACCAATCACAAGCACTGAAATTGAAACTGTGATTCAAAATCTTCCAACAAACAAAAGCCCAGGACCAGATGGCTTCACAGGCGAATTCTATCAAACATTTAGAGAAGAGCTAACACCTATCCTTCTCAAACTCTTCCAAGACATAGCAGAGGGAGGAACACTCCCAAACTCATTCTATGAGGCCACCATCACCCTGATACCAAAACCAGACAAAGACATCACAAAGAAGGAAAACAACAGGCCAATATCCCTGATGAATATAGATGCAAAGATCCTCAACAAAATATTAGCAAACAGGATCCAACAGCACATTATAAGGATCATACACCATGATCAAGTGGGATTTATTCCAGGAATGCAAGGATTCTTCATTATATGCAAATCAATCAACGTGATACACCATATCAACAAACAGAAGGAGAAAAACCATATGATCATCTCAATAGATGCAGAGAAAGCTTCTGACAAAATTCAACACCCATTTATGATAAAAACCCTGCAGAAAGTAGGCATAGACGGAACTTTCCTCAACATAATAAAGGCCATATATGACAAATGCACGGCCAACATCATCCTCAATGGTGAAAAACAGAAAGCATTTCCACTAAGATCAGTAACAAGAAAAGGTTGCTCACTCTCACCACTCTTATTCAACCTAGTTTTGGAAGTTCTAGCCACAGCAATCAGAGAAGAAAAAGAAATAAAAGGAATCCAAATCAGAAAAGAAGAAGTAAAGCTGTCACTGTTTGCAGATGACATGATACTATACATAGAGAATACTAAGGATGTTACCAGAAAACTACTAGAACTAATCAATGAATTTGGTAAAGTAGCAGGACACAAAATTAATGCACAGAAATCTCTGGCATTGTTATACACTAATGATGAAAAATCCGAGAGGGAAATTAAGAAAACACTCCCATTTACCATTGCAACAAAAAGAATAAAATATCTAGGAATAAACCTACCTAAGGAGACAAAAGACTTGTATGCAGAAAACTATAAGACACTGATGAAAGAAATTAAAGATGATACAAATACGTGGAGAAATATAACATGTTCTTGGATTGGAAGAATCAACATTGTGAAAATGACTCTATTACACAAAGCAATCTACAGATTCAATGCAATTCCTATCAAATTACCACTGGAATTTTTTACAGAACTAGAACAAAAATTTTCACAATTTGTATGGAAACACAAAAGACCCCGAATAGCCACAACAATCTTTAGAACGAAAAATGGAGCTGGAGGAATCAGGCTCCCTGACTTCAGACTATCCTACAAGGCCACAGTAATCAAGACAGTATGGTACTGGCACAAAAACAGAAATATAGATCAATGGAACAGGATAGAAAGCCCAGAGATAAACCCACACACATATGGTCACCTTATCTTTGATAAGGGAGGCAAGAATATACATTGGAGAAAAGACAGCCTCTTCAATAAGTGGTGCTGGGAAAACTGGACAGCTACATGTAAAAGTATGAAATTAGAACACTCCCTAACACCATACACAAAAATAAACTCAAAATGGGTTAAAGACCTAAATGTAAGGCCAGACACTATCAAACTCTTAGAGGAAAACATAGGCAGAACACTCTATGACATCAATCACAGCAAGATCCTTTTTGACCCATCTCCTAGAGAAATGGAAATAAAAACAAAAATAAACAAATGGGATCTAATGAAACTTAAAAGCTTTTGCACAGCAAAGGATACCATAAACAAGACCAAAAGACAACCCTCAGAATGGGAGAAAACATTTGCAAATGAAGCAACTGACAAAGGATTAATATCCAAAATTTATAAGCAACTCATGCAGCTCAATAACAAAAAAACAAACAGCCCAATCCAAAAATGGGCAGAAGAACTAAATAGACATTTCTCCAAAGAAGATATATAGAGAGCCAACAAACACATGAAAGAATGCTCAACATCATTAATCATTAGAGAAATGCAAATCAAAACTACAATGAGATATCACCTCACACTGGTCAGATTGGCCATCATCAAAAACTCTAGAAACAATAAATGCTGGAGAGGGTGTGGAGAAAGGGGAACCCTCTTGCACTGCTTGTGTGAATGTAAATTGATACAGCCACTATGGAGAACAGTATGGAGGTTACTTAAAAAACTACAAATAGAACTACCATATGACCCCGCAATCCCACTGCTGGGCATATACCCTGAGAAATCCATAATTCAAAAAGAGTCATGTACCAAAATGTTTATTACAGCTCTATTTACGATAGCCAGGAAATGGAAGCAACCTAAGTTTCTATCAAGAGGTGAATGGATAAAGAAGATGTGGCACATATATACAATGGAATATTACTCAGCCATAAAAAGAAATGAAACTGAGTTATTTGTAATGAGGTGGATAGACTTGGAGTCTGTCATACAGAGTGAAGTAAGTCATAAGGAGAAAAACAAATACCGTATGCTAACACATATATATGGAATCTAAGAAAAAAACATGTCATGAATTGATTAGTGGTAGGACTGGAATAAAACACAGACCTACTAGAGCATGGACTTGAGGATATGGGGAGGGGGAAGAGTAAGCTGTGACAAAGTGAGAGAGTGACAGGGACATGTATACATTACCAAATGTAAATTAGATAGCTAGTGGGAAGCTGCCGCATAGCACAGGGAGTTCACCGCTGTGCTTTGTGACCACCTAGAGGGGTGGGAGAGAGGGTGAGGCAAGGGGGAAGAGATATGGGAACATATGTATATGTATAGCTGATTCACTTTGTTGTAAAGGAGAAACTTACACACTATTGTAAAACACTTATACTCAAATAAAGATGTTAAAAAAAAAAAAACCAAAATGCAGCTACTTCAGTAAGGAATTTTTAGTAAGTAAAAGTTTTGTTTAGTTCTTTCTCATCATAAAATATTCAGCTCTACTTTTAATCAGAACATATCTGAATATATAATTTTGATTTGTTATTACATATAATTATATTTTATATAAAAAGATTAAAGATCTTTTGTGATAAGTAATTACTTAATACAGAAAAAATCAAAATAAAATGTTAGACCACCCCCCAAAAGAACCCCGGAGATGGCTCAAATAAATTTAAGTGGCTTAAATGTTCATTCATTTCTTATCTTGTTAAGCTATTTGTAAAGTATTTTACAGAAATATTTTCACATTTAAAAAGTTCAACTTCAAAAACTTACATGAAACAAAACACAAGATAATTATGAACAATATATATTTTAGGAAGTTTAAAACTTATCCCTGGAAGTAGAATTAGGACAATTATATGTATTTTCCCCAAGGCCATTCTATTCTAGTGAATACTTACTCCTTTTGGTAGTGAAAACATGACCCTGGAAAGGGAAATAAATTTGCAGTAATTTATGCACATTATTTTAATTTTCTTATATAACAAGCAGTTGTAACTATAGTGACATGGTATGATTTGAGCTTATTTTACCTGTCTGAACATAAAGTTTGTAATTATTCACATATTTTTATAACTGGCAAAAAGTTTACAACTAAATAAGATTTGAGTTAAATGTATTAATAAAATTAATAAAAAGAAACTCTCAGCATTTGCTGTCACGATTATGTAAAGAAAGAATGTTGCACATCATTCAAGTTCTACAAGGAACAAGCCTTCAGCCACTGCAGTTGCCCACTGACAGTACACCCTGAGAGGAATTCAGGATGGAGAAAAAACAGGAAACATTCTGTGCTTTGGCTATACTGGCCCTAGATAAGATGCATATCTAAGGAATAATTTCATGAGCCCAGACTCTTGCATCTTCCCATACATAGAAAAGCACTAAATCATTAACCTGAGGTGTATGTCTTTTCTGATTAGCAGTAATCTTTTGGTATTCAACTCTATGGGTTTTTTATCCAGCAAAAAACTCATATATATATATATATATATATATACTGGCTCCTCCCTTACCACCTCAGAGCTATCTGAGAGACTTATTCCCAGGCTATATCCCACAGTGTGGTCCTTGAATAAAATTTAACTCACAACTTTTATGTTGTGCATTTTTCTTTCAGTCAACAATTAGCAACAGAATTTGTGTGGTACATGTATGTAGGGGAGGAAAAATAATCTTCTCTCTACGCTTCTAGATTCTTGGCTGAGATCACCCCCCACCCCTGGTAATAAAATATAGATTAACAGGAGAAAAAATCCCAGAAATTTAATAACATGTATATGTTGGGAGGGGAAGAAATTCTCCTCTACCCTTATACATTCTTCTGGCTGGTCTAAGAATTAATAGATTGAGACAGATTAACAGAAAAAACAAACAAACAAAACTTAATAACATACCTACATGGGAGAGACCCAGGAAAACTGGGTAACTCACCAAAATGGCTGAAGCCCTCACATTAAATACCATCTTCATTAAAGAGAAAGAGAAAGCTGGGGTAGTGGTTTGGACTTCAGAGCAGAGGAAGACAATTGAAATGAAGGTGAAAAAAGCAAATGTTTGATGACAAATATTCCCTGGGTCAGACCAGAGACAATGGTACCCAGAGTGGACTCTGATCTCGAAGAGTTCCCCCCACCACACCTAGCCCATATTCTTTGCATGTATCTCTGGCAATAGCTTTATTCAAGGAAAAACCCTCTATCTAAATTGTTAGGCAGCTAAGAGGTAGGTTAAAGAAAAAGACTTCTTGGGTCTTCTGTTTTTTAAAAATAAACAGCCTAAATAAGTCATCATGACAAAGAGACACATTTTGGAGTGGCATATTTTGCTCCCTTACAACATTAGAGAACAATAGCTAGGAGTAAAATGAATGACATGAAACATGAATTACTGAAATTTTGAAACTGAGCAGAGCAGGACACTGCAGGGCTCTCCTGGGTACAAAAGCTCCATGTCCCCTGTTTCTTGCTAGTAGAGAAAAAAGGCTTCAGTCTCCTAGGCCTTCCCCAGGTTGCAAAGAACAGGCTCAAGCAGTGAATGATTAGGACAATATGGTCACAGAACTCCTAATTCCTCCTGAAGTGAGGTAGATAACAACTTGATGCATACCGTTGAGTCGTTCTGCAGAAATTAAGACCTCCACCCAGTGGAGGATGGTGACTAGATGCTGACCACAAGCATGTAGACCTCAGAATGGTAGGAATTGGAAGCTTGATATTCCAGAAACATCACCCTATTACCTAACCACCAACCAATTAGAAGAAGGTCCACGAGCTGTTCACACATCCTATGACCCTTTCCCCTAACAGTGTCTCTAAAAACCCTTGTCTGGAAGCCACTGGGGAGTTTGGGTCTTTTCATTAGAAGCCACCCACTCTCTTTGCTTGGTTCTTACAATAAACATTTTTTTTTTTTCCTACAAACTGACCTTTTGATTTGTTTGTCTTCCTTGTGCATCAGGCACATAAACTTCAGTCTCACAATAATTTTTGTGCAAAGAGCAAAATATTAGAAACAACATATATTTTTCAAAAGCTTTTAGAAGCCTTATGAAGGAAAAATGTAAACATTGGTTTAATGTTTAAGAAATGGTTCCTGAATATGAACAGATTGTTTTAATAAGCAGTGATAGTAACAGGACTACTTACTAATGAAAACAATAACCATTTTTTAAAATTGTTTACTGATAGGCATTTTAAGTATATTTTTCTAACACCCATAGTAACACGATAAAATACATATATATATTTTATTTTATGAAAGTCATTAAAGTTAAATAAGTTAAAGTTAAAATACTTTAGCTCCATTCACACTTAAGAATAGTTAACAAAAATTCTAGTTTTATGTGGTAATCAGACTTTAAATATTTATCTTTTCAATTTCTGCAAGAAATTGCAAATTCCTACAAAAAATTTATTCCCTTGCAAAACAAACCAGAACTCTCTACTTGGAGACATCAGTGTAGAAAAGCATAAAGATGAAGTACCTGACTGAAATAAAACAGATACATAAAAGTACATTAATGTGACACTCATAAGGCCCTTCTCTTGCTCTTTTTCTATAACTCAAGCAGCCTGATAACTCACTATGCAACCCATACCCACCTTACCAAAAAATAAAGTTTTCTCTTGGGGAGAAGAATATGTTCCAGAAGAAGAATATTTTTGCTCAAGAAAAAGTTCTAATTACTCTGTAACTAAGGCACACTAACCAACACATTTATCAATCAAGAAGCAATTTTCTGTATTTATACATACTCTATAAATAGAAATACTACTTAAAATTTTAGTGCTTCCCTCTGAAATAAAAGCAGAGAATCAAGGATCACCAGATTTGGAAAGTCCTTACACACACACACACACACACACACACACACACACACACACATCAAAACAAACAGTAAGAGAAAATAAATTTGGAAAATATAAATTCAATGCACAGAGCTGAAGAAAACTTCAAAGATACTATTGTGAATATCCTTAGAGAAATATTACTTCTCTAAAAAAGAAAAACATATAAAATGAGAGCAATAAGAGGGTAATAATATATTTTTGAAAGTTATTCCTGAGATATTAAAAATTAAATATTAAATAGAAGAGTTTGAAGAAAATTTCCAGGAAGTCTCCCCCAAAGAGGTCCCCTAAAGAAAATACTGAGTATAAAAATAAACAAAATTAGGGATAAATAAAAAGAAGTTCAATATCAAAATAGTTGTGATAAGAAAAGACATATAAGAAAATGGTGGGTAGGAAAATATAAAAAAATAAATTGTACAAGGACATTTTTCAGGAATGAAAGTGTTCCTAGAATATAGAGAGTAGTAATGAAAATCCACATCAAAGGCACATCATCATAAAACTTTGCAACAATAGCAATAAATAAAGCAAAATATAAAACCTCGAAGCAGGAAAAAAGTTTAGGTCATATAAAAAAAATGAGAATAAGAATGGCATCTACATTGTTAACAGATACTTTGAGTGAAAAATTGGGAGATACTACCCTCAAAATTCTGAGGGAAAATAATTTTCACTCTAGAAATCTATAGTGTGTTAGAGCATTATTCAAATATGAATTTAAGATTAATAAATTCTATAGATTCAAGAACTCAAGAAATATGCTTTTCACCTATCATTCAGTAAAGACAGAGAAAACTATGTAAATAAAAAACAGATAAAAACAAATACATGGTTTTAATGAAAAATAAGCAAAATTTTTTATATTATTCAGTTCAACTGAAATTCAACTGAATTTACTATATGAAAGATGTTCATATAGTAAAATAATAAATATTGACTATTTAAACAAAAATGTAATACAACTGTATTTAGAGTATTGGGATGTAGGGTAGAGAGCAAAGGGTTTTAATGGGTATAGGGTAGCTGAATTTTCTATAATTATTGAAGAAAGAATCAGTAGAATCTAGCTAAAATTGACAAATAAATATTGGTATCTAAGATGGAGAGATATACCATGTCCTTAGATTGGAATAATCAACATTGTTAAAATGACTATACTACCAAAAGCAATCTACAGATTCAATGCAATCCCTATCAATAACCACTGGCATTTTTCACAGAACTAGAACAAAAAATTTCACAATATGTATGGAAACACAAAAGACCCCAAATAGCCAATGCAATCTTGAGAATGAAAAATGGAGCTGGAGGAATCAGGATCCCTGAATTCAGACTATATTACAAAACTACAGTAATCAAGACAGTATGGTACTGGCACAAAAACAGAAATATAGATCAATGGAACAGGATAGAAAGCTGGGAGATAAACCCATACATATGGTTACCTTAGTTTTGATAAAGGAGTCAAGAATATACAGTGGAGAAAAGACAGCCACTTCAATAAGTTGTGCTGGGAAAACTGGACAGCTACATGTAAAAGAATGAAATTAGAACACTCCCTAACACCATACACAAAAAAAACTCAAGATGGATGACAGACATAAATGTGACACCAGACACTATCAAACTCTTAGAGGAAAACATAGGCAGAACACTCTATGACATAAATCACAGCAAGATCCTTTTTGACCCACCTCCTAGAGAAATGGATATAACAACAAAAATAAACAAATGGGACCTAATGAAACTTAAAAGCTTTTGCACAGCAAAGGAAAACATAAACAAGATGAAAGACTACCCTCTCAGAATGGGAGAAAATATTTGCAAATGAAGGAACTGACAAAGGATTAATCTCCAAAACATACAAGCAACTCATGCAGCTCAATATCAAAGAAACAAACAACCCAATCCAAAAATGGGCAGAAGACCTAAATAGACATTTCTCCAAAGAAAATATACAGATTGCCAACAAACACATGAAAGAATACTCAACATCATTAATCAGTAGAGAAATGCAAATCAAAACTACAATGAGCTATCACCTCACACCAGTCAGAATGACCATCATCAAAAAATCTACAAACAATAAATATTGGAGAGGGTGTGGAGAAAAGGGAACCCTCTTGCACTGTTGGTGGGAATGTCAATTGATAAAACCACTGTAGAGAACAGTATGGCCGTTCCTTAAAAAACTAAAACTAGAACTACCATGTGACCTATCAATTCCACTACTGGGCATATACTCTGAAGAAACCATAATTCAAAATGAATCATGTACCACAATGTTCACTGCAGCACTATTTACAATAGCCAGTACATGGAAGCAACCTAAGTGTCCATCAACAGATGAATGGATAAAGATGTGGCACATATATACAGTGCAATATTACTCAGCCATAAAAAGAAAAGAAATTGAGTTATTTATAGTGAGGTGGATGGACTTAGAATCTGTCATACAGAGTGAAGTAAGTCAGAAAGAGAAAAACAAATACCATATGCTAACATATATATATATGGAATAAACAAAAAAATGGTTATGAAAAACTTAGGGGGAGGACAGGAGAAAAGACGCAGACCTACTAGAGAATGGACTTGAGGACACAGGGAGGTGGAAGGGTAAGCTGGGACAAAGTGAGAGAGTGGCATGGACATATACACACTAGCAAATGTAAAACCGATAGCTAGTTGGAAGCAGCCGTATACTACAGGGAGATCAGCTCAGTGCTTTGTGACCACCTAGAGGGGTGGGATAGGGAGGTTGGGAGTGAGGGAGATGCAAGAGGGAAGAGATATGGGGATATGTGTATATGTATAGCTGAGTCACTTTGTTATAAAGCAGAAACTAACACACCACTGTAAAGCAATTATACTCTAATAAAGATGTTTAAAAAAATTAAAAATAAATTAATTAATTGAAGAAAGAAAGATTCGTATCCAAATTATTTAGACAGAAACTATTGGTAGTATCTGGTTTTGAAAATATTTTTGCACAATTCTGATAAAAATTAAAAAATGACTAAAAACAAAAGATTTAGGAAATTGATTGGTTTGTGCATATGTATCAAGCTTGTCAACTATCAGAATATGCGGAAGGTTAGCTGTCAGTAAGCCATTTTTTTTAACACTGGAAGAGATCTTCTCTGCTGATCTATAGGGAGAACCAGGTTGATAATACCTTGGCTGGAACTAGAGTGGGTTGAATGAGGCATTGCCTCTGGCTCAGAATTTAGGGTGGTGATGAAAAACTCAGTAATCAAAATAATTTTAATGCAATATTTGTTAAAATCAAAATTAAGCCAAAATCCATGGTGGAAAAATATCAATATTTTTAATAAAGACAGGATCCAAATCTTTGCTTGCCTTAGTTGGCCACACTCATTCTCACTCAACTCACCTTAATTCCTTCCCTGGATAAATCTAAACTAAACTGTCCTATTTCTTCCCTGAGAGACAGTCTGCTTTCTAAAGAGAGTAGCACTTCATTTTCTCTTCTATGGGAAAAGGGATTTTATTGAGGTGAAGGGAGGGGGAACAATTTTCTATTTAAAAATTTCAAAATAATACTCTGTTTTCAGCCCAGTTTCTCATTACCTGCTCACAGTCTGGAGCCTCTCTGTGAGTTTGTCAGGTAAAACGGTATATTGGTTAGGAAAAAAAACTAAACTGCTTTAACAAAGACTCTCCAAAATACATTCTTTTAAATAAAGAGAAATTAATTTATTTCTTAACATAAAGACCAGGGGCCTGTGGGTAGCACAAGACCTATCCTCACATTATCCGTAGACGCCCCAGCTATTGGACTGACTTTGATTCAGTTGCCACGTAAATTGTGTCTTGGGCCAAGGCACTCTTTTAGTTGTTGTCAATTTCCTGCCAATCTAAAAAGGGAAAGAGGAAATAGAATACAATCATTTTTCTTTTTAAGAGTTTGATCCTGGAGTTTTACACCTCAGATTCTGCTCACATCTCACTGGTCTGAATCCAGTCACCTGGGTGTATTCAGGGGAAGCTGGAATGGGTAAGTGTAGCTGAGCCACATTCCTTGCTAAGAATTGGAAGCTGAATGTCAGTGTCTCCCGTTATAAAAAAGAAGAAAGGCAGAATGGATACTGGGGGAGATTAGCAGCTTCTGCTACAAATTGTCCGTTCTTTGGATGTATTGTCTTCTGCATATTGTTCTACATACGATTTCTTTCCATTTGCTTCACGAGTCAACACTCTTCCACCAGCTTTTCTTTTCCTGGAAGTTTGATGGAAATCTCACTGAATAATATCTCTCATTTACTTTTTGTTATGAATATATATCTTTAAAAATTATACCTCTCTGTCATTATATTGAATTCTCATTATGAAGAAGAAACACATATCCCCAGACTTTAAGTTTGAATTGGCAACTATCATTTTTAGCAGCATATGTAAAACTTCCTTAGAACTCATATTTATGAAAAAATATGCTTAGTATGTTACAACTTACGTGTTTCTACCATAATGAACAATGAATGGAACTAAAAACCTTGTGTTAATAATGATGCCTTTGTATGTTCATTATAGTAAAATGAAAATTTTTCATATGTACCTGTTGTATATGTCCCTTGGTGTGTACGAATGGGAAGAGCTGGAGGAGTTAGAAAATTCAGGAAGCTGATTTGACCAAACGTTGTGCTGTTGTTGAAATTATCCCATATCTAAGTATTATCCTACCTACACTTGACTCTGGAATCCTGGAATAGAGAAAGAGTGAAATTAAAATATTTTAGCAGTTTTTTACACTAAAGGTACGGTTAGATAATGGTTATAAACAGTAATCTTTTTTTTTTAGAGAGATAGTTTTGTCTGTAGGATTTTTCTGGAGAGCTGTACATTTTTACTAACACTTTCATATACCCTCTCATCACAATCAGAAGTATTTATCACAGTATTTAACTTTAAGATGCTTCATTATACTAACAAAGAGTTTGCTATAGATCATTTCTTTATTCTCACCAAATAAATTACAAGACAGTTTAATAATATTATCACTTTATTTTTTGAAGAGATAAGGAAAAGGGCACAGAGCTGTTAAATATGTTACAGATGATTACAAGGTCAACATAAGGAATTATACCAAGGTTCTTCCACAGAGAACATTGCCTCAAGCAGAGGAATGATAAATTCCCTTCCTACAAAAAGCAAACTTTATATTTCATCCGTCCATCCGTGACTCACTGACTGGGGGCCGTGTGTGCCACTGTTTGCTTTATATAGGTCCCAGCTAGTAAACTTTTCATTTAAATTGTTATACTTCTCAGCTCTATAATTTCCACTTTGTTCTTATTATAGTTTCCATTCCTCTATGGTTATGTATTCTTTGTATCTCATCATTAGCATATTATTTAATTCTCTGAACATATTTATGACAGCTGCTTTGATGCTTTTGTGAGCTAAAATCAACACTGGAGTCCAGTCAATTTCTATTGAATCCTTTTATTTTCATGAATTTTGGTTACAATTTCCTATTTCTTCATAGATTTACTAATTTTTGGTTGAAAAGTGAACATTATAGATAAGACATAGCAGTCTTATCTACAATGGGTTTTGTGTTATTCTTCCAAGGGATTTTATTTTTATTGACTTGCCTGAACTTAAATGTAAAACTATCTCCTTTACAGTATATAATCATTCATGTGTATATATACATACATACATATATATATAAAATATATAAGCTTATATATATGTGTGTGTGTGTGTGTGTATATATATATATATATATGTATATATATAGTCCTACTTTATGTATTTGTCCCTTGAAGGGTTTCCTTTGCATATTTCAGTTTACTGGTCAGCCAATGATTTGGATAGAAGCTAAGAGGCTAGGATCAGACATCTAGAGCCTGTAAGACTCCCATCCCCTGCCACCTGAGCTGTGTAGGTTGCGTAGTGTGCTGTATGATGCAGCGGCAAAGTTACTGCAAGCTCCATAGTCTCAGTGCTGGTTGATGTCAGCCAGACCTCCAGGAAAGGGAGTGGGGGCTGGAGACTGAGTTCAACCTTATGGGCAATTAATCAATTAATCAATCAGGGATAAGTACTATTCTTTATTTTGGGTACTTTGGTAATTTTATATAATAAAAAATTTAAAAATTCATTGTTCATTGTTTTCCATTTGTATTAGGAAGATCCAAATGAACACAAAATTTAAATGAGCTCATATTTATTTGCTCATTCTATTACTTTGAATATAGTAATTCAGCATTTTGATAGATAACAACGGTAAGGGAAGCACTATGAAATTGTCTTTAGTTGATTTTGGTTAGTTTCCATAAATTTTCTTTTGTTTTCCCAGATCATATTTATTTAATGTTAGATTTTTTTGGTCAATTTGTTTTATTCCCTCACCATATCAGCTTTTTCCTGGGCATCTTTAATCAATCAATTCTATTTACGCTTCTTTGGAGTGATCAGATTACTCTGAATAAACACAAAGGAGTAACGAGATTATCTGAAAGGCCTAATATGAAGATAAAGAAAAACTCCTTCAAGAGAAAAATCCCCAGGCTCTGGGGCTTTGTTAGTAGACATCTGTCCTGTACCACTCAGCACCTGCAGAGGTGGCTGTGTGGGCACCAGCAGTCATCAAGTGGCCGACAATGAGTGAATGGGGTCTGAAAGGTCTTCTGTGGTAGAAGAAGATTAACAGAGATCAACAGAGCTCATCATGAACATTGCAGTAGGGACTGGTCTTAATAAGAGTTGTGCATCATGCATTGAATCACCTGGAGAACTTTCCTGGACTTCACTGCAGATCTTTTGAGACAGTAGATGCAGAGTGGCAGGCATAAGTGCTTTAAAAACCTTCCAAGGGGCTTCCCTGGTGGCGCAGTGGTTGAGAATCCGCCTGCCGATGCAGGAGACACGGGTTCATGCCCTGGTCCAGGAAGATCCCACATGCCGCGGAGCAACTAAGCCCGTGAGCCATGGCCGCTAGGCCTGCGCGTCCGGAGCCTGTGCTCCGCAACGGGAGAGGCCACAACAGTGAGAGGCCCGCATACCGCAAAAAAAAAAAAAAAAAAAAAAACACCTTCCAGGGGCTTTTGACATGCATCACAATTTATGAACACCTGACTTGAGGATATTACCCACATTTGATGACTGAAAATTACCTCTATGTTCCCCTTTTAAAAAAATATAACAATGGGAGATTTGTTTCATTCTAATGGTTATATATGTTTTAAAATAAGATGACTTTTAGTTTATTGATTATATATTCATGTATAGTAATTGACAATATAGTTAAAAGCCCTGTTGCTCTTACCATAATTTTCTTTTCATTTATTACCTAATGTAAATCCTCACATAAAGATAACCTTAAATAAAGAAATCAATCTTCTCCATCACATACACACACACACGGACACACACACAGACACACATGCACATTTTTGCACATCATTTCTAAAAAGCCTGCAATTTCAATTTCACCTTTCAAAACTTCCCTTCTGTCTTCTGTCAAATTTCACTATCTATGGGCCTTTTCAACCTAATTATCTATCTAGTCAGAAAAGAATAGGAGCTGTAATTTCTGGTATGGAAACTGGACTTGGCTATGTTTCTCAATAGCTATTTAATTCATACTTCAAGGAAAGTAGTACCTGAGTGAGCAAATATTCTGCCTTATAAAATATGGCTTTTTCACAAGCAGGGAAAGGTATGTCTTTTGATACTAAAGACAACAGAGTAGAAAGCCTTTTGGACATGGTTTCAGCGATCTTCTTCTAGATTTGTCTTTGTCACCGGCTCTGTGACCATAAGCAAGACTGTTTTTTTTTTTTTTTTCCTATAAACTTTGTTGTCTTCATATAAATGATGAGGAATTAATTAAATGTTGTCTCTAATCCCATTATCTCTATGAATTTACTCATTTATTCATGTCAGGACCAGTCTGCCTCTGCATTTCTACTTTGTATCAGCAGAATTTTCCCTAATTCATTCTGATGTAACTTTGGGTCAATCTGATCAAAAATAATTCTTCTATATACAGTAGTGTAGAATAATCAGTTTAAGTGATTATTTGCAAGACTTCTTGATAGAATGTAAGTCCCCAGGGTCTGAACGTGGGAAGAAATATTTTGCTGATAGGAATAAAATACCAGTTTTTCTGGAGAGAGGACACACATATGAGGGGTACGATGGAAGTATGAGGAGTGTGTAGTCAGTAATATCACAGAAGATTATTTTGCTCTATAATTTGATTTTCATGATTTCAAAACCTTCAGAAAATTTACTAAGTGAGCAAATTTACTGAGAGTGTATTTTTATGGAGCCAACAGAGGAACCAACTTCCCAAACAGAATGATATTAGTAACATATCAATATGTTACTGATATGCTGGTTATAAAACTAAACATTGTAAAGGTCTCTGCTTCCAAATTTCACACTGTGGTACCTTCAGAATTCAACTTAGGAGCAGAGACCAACTGAGAAAAAGGTAGAAACACCCATCAACTTTAGAAATGTGAATCACTGGATCTATTTCAACCAGAAAGTTGTGTAGATGTTTATTTATTATGTCTTCCCAGCCCCTCTGATCCGTGAACTTGTCAGATTCTGTTAGTTTACTCTCTTCTAACCTTTCTCCTTTCCTGTCATCTTTATATAGCCAATCAATACAGAAACTTCAAGAAAACAAACTGCAAGGAAACCACTGAAGATGCATAAAGAGGGGATAGAGTGGTGACTCTATTGTTTTCTGAGAAGAGTTAAATCTTTATAAGCAAAGGAAGGCTGAGTAAAATATGAATAAACATGCATATATTTTTTATGATGGACTTCAAACATGTGGAACATTAGAGAGAACAGTATATTCAGTGTATAGTACCCAACTCTGGCAATTAACACATGGCCAGTCGTGTCTTATCTGTACACGCTTTCTCTTCCCTCATCCCAGACTACTTTGCAGGACATTTGAGATATCACATCATTTTATCTGAAAATATTTCAGAGTCTATCTCTAAATTCAAAGATTTGCAATTATTTTATCACACTTAAAGTATTAAGATACTTTTCTAAATATCATCTGTGTTCACATTTCCAGAATTGTCTTATTTTTTTTTAGATTTTTTTCAACCAAATATACACAAATAGTGATGGCTGATATAAGGGAATATATCTCTTAATTCTTTTTAACCTGAACCTTATAATTTTAAAATCTGTGATCTATAATTGCTTCCTCTTGTTTAATTCCATTGGCTAAGGTCTTCAACGAAATGTTAAAAAGTAGGACAGAGAATTGATACTTTTTAAAATCTTTTTGTTAACTTAGCAAGAAAGTTTCTGTTACTTCCTCACTAAGTAACATGCTAGCAACTACACTGAGTGATGCACATTTTACTATGTTAAGGGAATATCCATAAAATCCTATTTTATGCATGACAACATAAATGGGTGTTGATTTTAATCAAATGCCTTTTCCAGTATCTATGAAGATAATCCCATGATTTGGTTCCCCTCAATTGTTCTATAATATTCAAAACAGTCTCAATCAAAGTGCCAAGAAGATTATTGTGGAACTTGACAAATAATAGAAATATTTCAGAAAAAGAAATAGCTTATGAAAAGAGTCACTTAGATGCTGGAAAAGAAGAATAATCAAGTGGGACAAACTCTAGAAGATGTTGAAACTTATTTAAAAACAGAATAATTAAAACAATTTCTATATAATAGGACTAGTGGGGTTGTGGATAGGAACAGAATGGGAAAATACAAAAAGAAATTAAAGTCAGTTTGGGAAGTTATCTTATAATGAGGTTAGCATTTTCTCAGTTGACAGAAGATGATTTTAAAAAAAATTTGTGTTGGAGCAACTGGTTAAATGTTTTGGAAAATGTCTAATTATCGGATTGTATATATTCAATAATCTTTTTCATACTGATTGTTGTTAATGATATTTTGCACACATTAATATTTTTCACACTAATTAGTTGAAAATCTAATTCAGGGAATGTTTGGGGAGATTCTAACAACGTAAAGAACTGAGGACTAAAGAATGCTTTGTGGTTTTTTTTTGTTGTTGTTTGTTTGTTTTTAAGAGCATGAGAGAGTAAAGTAAGGTAACAAAATAAAAAAGTTTGGCATGATATTCAAGTCAACACAGAACTATACAAATACCCCTTAGGAATGTCCAACTGATTAGGTTCTGGTCCTTGTGAGATTAATAATATAATGAAGAAAGTAATGGGTAGAGAACCACTTGGAGGAAGAAATGAGATAGAAGCAGAATTGGGGTGGCATTAGGAAAAAAATTGTACAGTGGACTATAAATTAGGTGATGAAGAAATGCATTGGGGATCTAAATAAATAATAATAATTTGAAAAGCCCTGAAATGAGCAGAAAAATTTTAAGACTTAGAGGTTAAGGAGGCAGATCTATTTATTTTATTGCTCCCTGCTTTAGCTAGAGTCAATGTAAATAAGTTAAACATTCCTGTGACAATGTTGTCTCTTGTTCTACTTGGGAGTGAGGATAGGTAGAAAGAGAAAGCTCTGGGCTTGTGTTATAGTTATGCCTTTGCTGTGTAACAAGACACACCAAAAACTTAACTGCTTAAAGCAACAACCATTTATTAGCTCATGATTCTGTGGGATGGCAATTTGGGATGGGCTCAGCTGGACAGTTCTTCTGCTCATCTCAGTTCAGGTAATTTACACTTCTGTGTAGACTGCCAATCTGTATGTTGACCATCTTAAGACATTTTAAAGAGAATATGAGGAGCAATATCTCTCAATATTAGGCTATTTTCGATATCTCCTCCTCTTCTTCCTTCCCCTTCAACGTTCTTCCTCCAGAGACTTTTTCTTTTGTCTGTTTCATTTTGTTAGTTTTGATTGGCTAAATTTTGTTTTTATTTACTTATTTGTTTGGAAAGAGAATGTGCTTGTTTGGTACATTATACTTAAAGATGAATTTTAGACAATAAAATTTGAATGGGTTTATATAATATTCCAGACATCTCTTTGATAACACTATTTAATCAGTGCAACATGGGATAAATAGACTTTTAAAAAGACTTTGATTCTGATACTGAACTTTAGTTATTTTTAAAATATTAAAATATATGTAATTCTACCATTGTACATATTAACACTATTTGGTGTGTATGAATAGGACCTTAAAAATTAAATTATCTGACTTCATTAAATAGAGAGAGTCAGACAATGGTAAAGGAGTAGAGTGTTTTGCAAGTGATTCAATTGGCAATGAGATTGATACTAGGGTACCATTTGTTCTAAACCACAATGCTGCACAATATTAGCTAACTTTATAAATTTTGAGGGCACCACTTTGACAAAGTGTGACCAATCATAAGGTGAGAATTCTCATTGTAACACCTTGGAATTTTCAGAAATGTTAAGTAATTCTTCTTAATTTCTCATCATTACCTAATAAATTATTACAGATTTATCCTGATTACTCATGTTCAATTTTAATATATGTGTATGTTTTAGCCTATTGTAGGTATGGCCTATAATTCATTCTAATTCCTCCTCAAAAGTCCTCTGATGGCATGAAAATTTTAATAAATGAATGTATGTGTTGTCACATAATAAAAGGGAAAGTACTTTTGGCTGGTGTATTTTGTCACAAGATGAACTGGGGTGAGGAATATCAAAGATATCTTTGACGGCTAGAAGTTTGCATTAGGTACACCAGAGGTACTGAGAAAATGTAGAACATGTATATACGTTCAAGAAGGAAGCTAACACTGTCATAGACAACTTGAAGTAGGAGATAGATGGGCTCCAGTTTAGACCTTTACAAGTGATCTTCTGTTTACATTTCATGGGGCAAGAAAAAGTGGGCTTCAGGCTGGACACTTACAACTAACCTCCTATTTGCATTTCCTGAGACAGGAGATGGGTGGGCTTCAGGTTAGACGTTTAAAATCAGCCTCCTGTTTGCTCTCTGAAATGGAAGCAATGACAGCCACATGGTAAATAGCCAAGCTTTGTCTCTTGTGGAGGCATTAAGGTAAGAGTCATGGCCAGATCAAAGAGGGGCAAAACCTTGTTTGAGTAAAGGATCAAGGGATCTCCACTCCCCACCTCATTGGGGCAAGGGAGACACTACACATGAGCAGAAAGTCCCCTTGGGAGTTAAATGTCAGGGGACAATTCCAGGCCATGGCGACTCTTGCTTCTCCCAGATGTCTTCATGTCGGGGTCTATCGTGGCTGAGAGGTGTGTGTGAACCTAAGGGGAGGGTCCTGAGACAGATTAGCCAGGGGGGACAAAGCAAGATGATTGGACAGAAGGGAGACAAAGACCCAGAAAACTGTCCGCTTATAAAGGATTTAAACTTCCCAAAGGCACAACTCTCTCTCTCTCTCTCTGAGTTTGCCCATGCATCTTTCTGCATGTACTTTGCTTTTCCAATAAACTTTTTACTTTTCTCTTTACCTTCTGCCTCCTCACCTGAATTCTTTTCTGACAAGGCAGGCAAGAATTAGGGGTCCAGGCCCTAGCTGCTGTCCCTTGTGGTCTAGTGGTTAGGACTCCCTGTCTGGGGAACCTAGATCTTGCTTCCAGCTACTGCTCGCTGCTGCTTGCTGCAAGCTGCTGTGTGCATCTGAAATCAATCTGATTGCATTAAAAGTATGCTCTGGGTCTGAATGTTGGCAAATAGTGAGTGGTATGGTTGATACTTTCATATGCACTGGCTTTGAAATAATTACCTTTAACTGATGCCTGTTGTAATGCAACAGAAAATTTCAATTCAGGTGAATATGTCGGTAAACATCTTTATTCAATACACACACACACAGACACACACACACACAAATGGACTCGTGGTAGACCCTCCCTGACACATCAGCTGTGCAAAACAGGATACATGCAATCCTTAACTTGGCAAAAGTTATACAGTTCATCACTGGAAGTTGAGACTCCATTAGCAATGTGATCGCTAAGAGAGGAAAGGATTCACTTAACTCTGTGGCTTAAGTGTTTCTTTTTGTTCATAAATTTAGCTGCTTAGACTCCTAGACTGCTGAGCAAAGAAATTATTGGGAGATACCCCTGTTGTGGAAAAGAAAAGTAGTCACTAAAATGAGTGCATTTATTTAACTTCATATTGTTTTAAAGGAGAAATTCAGTTTATTTTATTATAAGATTCCTGTTAAATACCAATCAAAATTTCTTCACTGACTTTGTCTTCAAAGAAATTGACAAAATCACAATTAGATGTTTTAGACAAATGACGGACTTTGGGTTTTAAGAAGCACAGTAAATTCTTTGTAACTTCTTTTATTAAAATGATCAAATGGAACTTAGAAGTGTTCTCATTCAAAATTCAGGAGACATGAACACATTAGCTCTTAGTTTTTTCTAATTAAAATCAATGTTTCAGCATTTTCAATATTAGCTCTTACTTGTACAGATAATCAAAATTAAATTCTGTGCTGGCTTGATACACCCCTCCAGCTCAGTTAAACCCAGCATAAACATTGCCTCATGATTCTCCCAATTCCTACTCTTCATTGATTGTGTACATATGTGTATTTGAGTATATTTTAATGTACATGTACACTTTAATCCCTGGCAAGTGAAGTCTACACATCACCAGTATGTGTGGATTAGAAAACTCCAGTCCTGTAAAATATAGGGTCACATTACTGAAAGGTTAAAGAAATGACTAGAAAAGTAGGCTGTGAAGGAAGATTGCAAATATTATATTCATCTTTGCTTTATTTGTGTTTGTTTTGCTTTTGTTCTTTCATGAAGGGAGTCATCAAACTTTTCCTATAAAGGGACAGATAGTAAATATTTTTGGCTTTATTGGCCACACATTTACAACTACTCAACTTTGTTGTTCTAATATGAATGCAGCCATAGACAATGTCTAAATAAATGGGTGCAGCTGTTATCCAATAAAACTTTATGAGCACTGAAATTTTAATTTCATGTAATTTTCATGTGGCATAAAACATTCTATTTTTTGATTAATTTTAAACCAATTTAAAAATGTAAAAAATGTTCTTGGCCAGTGGGCAATGAAAAATCAGGCAATAGTCAGGAATTGGCTTTCAGGGAATATTTTGCCCAATGCTACTGAAGACTAGTGTCCTTTCTCACAGCTTTGGGGTAAAGTCACTACAAATGTATAGCTAATTTAAAAGATAGTTATAAATAAGAACTTCCCTGGTGGTCCAGTGGTTAAGACTCCTCGCTTCCACTGAATGGTTCGATCCCTGGTCAGGGGACTAAGATCTCGCATGCCGCATGGCATGACCAGAAAAAGAATAAATGATAGTTATAGATAGTAATAAATAGCTATTTGTAATATATCCTTACCTATGTATACTTATTCACTCATGCAAGATATATGTATTAATTATCTTCCTTACACAAAGCAAGTATTGGATACAAGGAATGATACAAAGAGTATGACACAATTTCTAACTTTAAGAGGCATAAAGTCTATCAGAAGTTTCCAGTTCTACTTTACATAAAAAGTTATAATACAAGACCACTTGGGACAACTACCAAAGTTGAGAGATATGTAAGGACCACACCCCTCAGGAGATGATTACTGACATCTTAGCAAGTATTTTTATGACATAGAGTGCCTTTGGCTGACTCAGTGGATGGATGTTTACAAGCAGATGGTAGAGAATTAAGAAGATGAGATTAAACTCTATGTAAAGAAAGGCAGAATTATCAGCCAACATCTTACAGATAGGTAAACTTTTTTTTTCTTTTGAGAATAGAGATAGTTGCCTAAGTAATTTACAGAGTGGAAATTCCCTTGTTCCAAAAGAAATATTGTTCTCTTTAAGGTGCGATTAATCCAGTAATAATTTTTGTCTCTACCATGTATCTCTCACTGTGTTCTCTTCCAGGGTTACAAAATTTAATAACACATTCTTTCTGTCTTTGAGAGTTTTGCAATCCAGTGGAGGGTTGTAACCTGTAAACCAATAATTTTATCATGGCATAAGGAGTAGTAGAATATTATGTTCTATAAAATAATAAGGGAACATTGCAGATATTGATATCTGACTCATTCTAATGGGGGGTGGAGTGGTGAGGGAAGACTCTACAGAGGTTGTAATGTTGTTTTCTGAAATTAATGACATTAGGAATTTTCAAAGAAGAGATGAGGTAAAGGGAAAATAGAGTGCCAAAGGACAATAACTAAACACACAGAGGTATAAAGAAACACGCTATGTTTTCCAGGGTAGAGAGGCACAAAGGAAGGGAAGAAAGAGGATGTTAGTAGGAGGTGAATTTAGAAATTCATCCCCAAACTCATAATTAATTAGGCAATGTTAATATTTCAGAGCATGTTTGTCAACTGGTAGTTTATATCATTTGAATTAAACTTTTGCTTTTTTAAAAGAAAATTATTGAAATAAAGTTGATTTATAATATGTTAGTTTCAGGTGTACAGTAAAGTGATTCAGTTATACAAGTATATAGTAAATATATATATATGCTTTTTATACAGTCTCTCTCATTATAGGTTATTACAAGATATTGTGTATAGTCCCCTGTGCTATATAGTAGGTTCTTGTTGGTTCTCTATTTTACATATGGTAGTGTGTATATTTGAATCCCAAACTCTTCATTTATCCCTTTCCCCTGCTCCACTTTGGTAACCATAAGTTTGTTTTCTATGTCAGGGAGTCTCTTTCTGTTTTGTAAATAAGTTCATTTGTATCATTTTTTTTTTTTTTAGATTCCACATATAAGTGGTATCATATGATATTTGTCTTTATTTGGCTTACTTACGTCACTTAATATGATAATCTCTAGATCTATCCATGTTGTTGCAAATGGCATTATTTCATTCTTTTTCATGGCTGAATAACATTCCATTGTATATATGTACCACATCTTCTTTATCCATTCCTCTGTCGATGGACACCTAGGTTTCTTCCATGCCCTGGCTATTGTAAACAATGCTGCAATGAACATGGGGTGCATGCATCTTTTTGAATTATGGATTCCTCCAGCTATATGCTCAGGAGTGGGATTGCTGGATCATATGGTAGCTCTATTTTTAGTTGTTTGTTTGTTTTTTTGGTTGGTTTTTGTGGTACTCAGACCTCTCACCATTCCGGCCTCTCCTGTTGCAGAGCACAGGCTCCAGATGCACAGGCTCAGCGGCCATGGCTCACTGGCCCAGCCGCTCTGCAGCATGTGGGATCCTCCCGGACCAGGGCACAAACCCACGTCCCCTGCATCAGCAGGTGGATTCCCAACCACTGCACGACCAGGGAAGCCCTATTTTTAGTTTTTTAAGGAAACTCCATATTGTTCTCCATAGTGGCTGTATCAATTTACATTCCCACCAACAGTGTAGGAGGGTTCCCTTCTCTCCACACACTCTCCAGCATTTATTATTTGTAGACTTTTTCTCTAAGGTCACACACAAAAGTAGACTCAAAATGGGTTATAGATGTAAGACCAGATACTATAAAACTCCTGGATGAAAATATAGGCAGAACACTCTTTGACATAACTTGCAGCAATATATTTTTGGATCTCCCAGAGTAATGGAAATCAAAACAGAAATAACCAAATGAAACCTAATTAAGCTTAAAAGCTTTTGCACAGAAAAAGAAACCATAAACAAAATAAAAAGACAACCTACAGAATGGGAAAATACTATTTGTAAATAATGTGACCAACAAGGGATTGACTTCCAAATTATATGAACAACTCATAGAGCTCAATATCAAAAAAACAAACAACCTAATTTTAAAAAATGGGCAGAAATCTTAATAGACATTTCTCTAAAGAAGACATATGGATGGCCAACAGGCACATGAAATGATGCTCAACATTGCTAATTATTAGAGAAATGCAAATCAAAACTACAATGATGTACCACCTCATACCAGTCAGAATGTCCATCATCAAAAAGTCTATGAATTATATCCTTCAATTGTCTTTAGAATTAAAGTGGAAAGAGTCAACCTCAGAATTTAATGCAGATCAAGTTGAAAGGGGAAAAATTAGAGTCCAGATGAATGAGTTCCTTTTTTCTTGATGGAGGCAAGAATATTGCTCCTCAGAGCAGAGAAAGCTGCTGTTGGAGCTGATTTTCAGTGCAGAAAGGAGCTAGGTTGTCTAAGGAGTTTGACCAGTTAAAATTAGAAAACAACTTTGTCTGATTTTTGAGTATTAATGTACTTTATAATGTTTATTTTAGGAAAAAAGTTCTACTCAATGATTTATCCTAAATATACATTTGTTTTCTATGAGAATTTATCTTTTTAACTTATCTCTTTTTTCTTAATAGATGATATTAATATAAGGTTTTCAAATAGAAAATGAAAACCTTGATTTAAGGAAGTCCCCAAGCCTCAGGCTAAGCAATATGCTCAAGGTCATTAAACGAAGAAGGAGATGAAATTCAATTCAAACGAGATTTTGCATCCCCCAAATCACTATATTGAATTACCCTTGAATATTACTCTGTGTAAAACCCACCAACAATATGAGAAGATAAGGCCTTATGATAAGATATCATTTCCTCCCCTTCTCTGAATTGCCTCCTTCAAAGCCCGGTGACCAAGTTCACTTCTGCCTCAGACTTTGCAGCACTGTTCCCCTGTTGGGATCTCTCTCTACTTTCTCAGGTAGAGCATGACCCTTCTGCTCTGGGGCACTCAGACCTCTGCTCACCTCTCTCCCCAACAGAGAGGCTGTTTACTTGGGTTGCAATCACTTTCTATTCTTTTAGCCTGCTTTACATTTTCCATACCACGTGTCTCTGGCGATTGTAGTATTCTCTTCCTAAACTACATCCTCGTAAACTCCATGAAGGTTGGTATTTTGTTTTGTCCACTATTTTATTCTCAGGGCCTTAAGCAGTCCTGAGTTCATAGTAGGTACTCATCAGACACCTGTAAATGAATGAATACGTAATTCAATATATCAGTTGTTGGAGAGAAAGACATGTGGAAAACAATGCCTAATTGTGAAACAGAGAGAAATACATACCTTAATATTATATTTAGATGTGTAAACAAAATCCCGTGGGATTCCAAATAAGGAAGCAATTATTTCCAATTTGAGATTTGTAGAAGGCATCAAGAATCAAGAGAAATTGGAGTTGTCTTGGAAAAAGGATATTTCAGAATAAGAAGCATGATGAGTATAGAGGGACGTGAAAATAAATTACAGGGGTATGGTTTATGAAGGATTCTTAAGGAAAACGAGGCTGGAATTACAAATTTTCCTCCAGTTTCATGGAAAACCGATTACACACCTGCAAGCAGAGGGAAGCTGCATTGAAGAGATGAATGCCTATCTTAACAACTGGCTCAATCTGGCACCAACTGGCAATCTGCTAATCTCAGAGACAAGTGAACAGAAGTAGGGTCTTAATGACTATAATTTCTTGTTTATTCATTTGACTTGTTGAGAATACTAATTCTGGTCTTATTTGAAATATGTTTGCTTAACTGAAGCTCACTGATTCTATTTAGTTGTTATGTAGTGACACCTACAATTATGTCACTTATTATTTCATTGAAGGTAGAGATTTTGTCAAGTCTAAGACTATATCACAAAGAAAAAGAGAATGGAAATAGTTCTCTTCTCAGTCCGGAGATAGAAATTCCAGGGTGGTCTCTATCAATAGATTATTTATTTATTTTCCAGTTGGGAAACATTTTTTTAAATATCTTTATTGGAGTATAACTGTTTTACAATGGTGTGTTAGTTTCTGCTTTACAACAAAGTGAATCAATTATACATATCCATATATTCCCATATCTCTTCCCTCTTGCATCTTGCTCCCTCCCACCCTCCCGAACCCACCCCTCTAGGTGGTCACAAAGCACAGAGCTGATCTCCCTGTGCTATGCGGCTGCTTCCCTCTAGCTATCTATTTTACATTTGGTAGTGTATATATGTCCATACCACTCTCTCATTTTGTCACAGCTTGCCCTTCCCCTTCTCCCTCAAGTCCATGCTCTAGTAGGTCTGTGTTTTATTCCTGTCCTACCACTAATCACTTCATGATATTTTTTCTCTTAGATTCCATATATATGTGTTAGCATACAGTATTTGTTTTTCTGCTTCTGACTTACTATACTCTGTATGACAGACTCCAGGTCTATCCACCTCATTACAAATAACTCAGTTTCATTTCTTTTTATGGCTGAGTAATATTCCATTGTATATATGTGCCACATCTTCTTTATCCATTCACCTCTTGATAGAAACTTAGGTTGCTTCCATGTCCTGGCTATTGTAAATAGAGCTGCAATGAACATTTTGGTACATGACTCTATTTGAATTATGGTTTTCTCGGGGTATATGCGCAGTAGTGGGAATGCGGGGTCGTATGGTAGTTCTATTTGTAGTTTTTTAAGGAACCTCCATAGTGTTCTCCGTAGTGGCTGTATCAGTTTACATTCCCACCAGCAGTGTAAGAGTGTTCCCTTTTCTCCACACCCTCTCCAGCATTTATTGTTTCTAGAGTTTTTGATGATGGCCATTCTGACCGGTGTGAGATGATATCTCATTGTAGTTTTGATTTGCATTTCTCTAACGATTAATGATGTTGAGCATCCTTTCATGTGTTTGTTGGCAATCTGTATATCTTCTTTGGAGAAATGTCTATTAAGTTCTTCTGCCCATTTTTGGATTGGGTTGTTTGATTTTTGTTATTGAGCTGCATGAGTTGCTTATAAATTTTGGATATTAATCCTTTGTCAGTTGCTTCATTTGCAACTATTTTCTCCAATTCTGAGGCCTGTCTTTTGGTCTTATTTATAGTATCCTTTGCTGTGCAAAAGCTTTTAAGTTTCATTAGGTCCCATTTGTTTATTTTTGTTTTTATTTCCATTTCTCTAGGAGGTGGGTCAAAAAGGATCTTGCTGTGATTGATGTCATAGAGTGTTCTGCCTATGTTTTCCTCTAAGAGTTTGATAGTCTGGCCTTACATTTAGGTCTTTAACCCATTTTGAGTTTATTTTTGTGTATGGTGTTAGGGAGTGTTCTAATTTCATACTTTTACATGTACCTATCCAGTTTTCCTATCATCACTTATTGAAGAGGCTGTCTTTTTTCCACTGTATGCCCTCCCCTCCTTTATCAAAGATAAGATGACCATATGTGTGTGGGTTTATCTCTGGGCTTTCTATCCTGTTCCATTGATCTATATTTCTGTTTTTGTGCCAGTACCATACTGTCTTGATTACTGTAGCTTTGTAGTATAGTCTGAAGTCAGGGAGCCTGATTCCTCCAGCTCCATTTTTTGTTCTCAAGATTGCTTTGGCTATTTGGGGTCTTTTGTATTCCCATGCAAATTGTGAAATTTTGTGTTCTAGTTCTCTAAAAAATGCCAGTGGTAATTTGATAGGGATTGCATTGAATCTGTAGATTGCTTTGGGTAGTAGAGTGATTTTTACAATGTTGATTCTTCCAACCCAAGAATGTGATACATTTCTCCACCTATTTGTATCATCTTTATTTCTTTAATCAGTGTCTTATAGTTTTCTTCATACTGGTTTTTTGTCCCCTTAGGTAGGTTTATTCCTAGATATTTTATTCTTTTTGTTGCAGTGGTAAATGGGATTTTTTTCCTAACTTCACTCTCAGATTTTTCATCATTAGTGTCTAAGAATGCCAGAGATTTCTGTGCATTAATTTTGTATCCTGCTACTTTACCAAATTCATTGATTAACTCTAGTAGTTTTCTGGTAGCATCCTTAGGATTCTCTATGTATAGTATCATGTCATCTGCAAAGAGTGACAGCTTTACTTCTTTTCCGATTTGGATTCCTTTTATTTCTTTTTCTTCTCTGATTGCTGTGGCTAGGACTTCCAAAACTATGTTGAATAAGAGTGGTGAGAGTGAGCAACCTTGTCTTGTTCCTGGTCTAAATGGAAAAGGTTTCACTTTTTCACCATTGAGAATGATGCTGGCTGTGGGTTTGTCATATATGGCCTTTATTATGTTGAGGAAAGTTCCATGTATGCCTATTTTCTGCAGGGTTTTATCATAAATGGGTGTTGAATTTTGTGAAAATCTTTCTCTGCATCTATTGAGATGATCATATGGTTTTTCTCATTCAGTTTGTTGATATGGTGTATCACGTTGATGGATTTGCCTATATTGAAGACTCCTTGCATTCCTGGAATAAACCCCACTTGATCATGATGTATGATCCTTTTAATGTGCTGTTGGATTCTGTTTGCTAGTATTTTGTTGAGAATTTTTGCATATAGGTTCATCAGTGATATTGGCCTGTAGTTTTCTTTCTTTGTGACATCTTTGTCTGGTTTTGGTATCAGGGTGATGGTGGCCTTGTAGAATGAGTTTAGGAGTGTTCCTCCCTCTGCTATATTTTGGAAGAGTTTGAGAAGGATAGGTTTTAGCTCTTCTCTAAATGTTTGATAGAATTCACCTGTGAAGCCATCTGGTCCTGGGCTTTTGTTCGTTGGAAGATTTTTAATCACAGTTTCCATTTCAGTGCTTGTGATTGATCTGTTCATATTATCTATTTCTTCCTGGTTCAGTTTTGGAGCTTGTGCATTTCTAAGAATTTGTCCATTTCTTCCAGGTTGTCCATTTTATTGGCATAGAGTTGCTTGTAGTAATCTCTAATAATCTTTTGTATTTCTGCAGTGTCCATTGTTATGTCTCCTTTTTCATGTCTAATTCTATTGATTTGAGTCTTCTCCCTTTTTTTCTTGATGAGTTTGGTTAATGGTTTATCAATGTTTTTTATCTTCTCAAAGAACCAGCTTTTAGTTTTATTGATCTTTGCTATTGTTTCCTTCATTTCTTTTTCATTTATTTCTGATCTGATCTTTATGATTTCTTTCCTTCTGCTAAATTTGGGGTTTCTTTGTTCTTGTTTCTCTAATTGCTTTAGGTGCAAAGGTAAGTTGTTTATTTGAGATGTTTCCTGTTTCTTAAGGTATGATTGTATTGCTATAAACTTCCCTCTTAGAACTGCTTTTGCTGCATCCCATAGGTTTTGGGTCGTCGTGTCTACGTTGATATTTGTTTCTAAGTATTTTTTGATTTCCTCTTTGATTTCCTCAGGGATCACTTCATTTTAAATAGTGTATTGTTTAGCCTCCATGTGTTTGTATTTTTTACAGATCTTTTCATGTAATTAATATCTAGTCTCATAGCCCTGTGGTCGGAAAAGATACTTGATCTGATTTCAATTTTCCTAAATTTACCAAGGCTAGATTTGTGACCCAATATATGTTCTATCCTGGAGAATGTTCCATGAGCACTTGAGAAAAATGTGTATTCTGTTGTTTTGGGGTGGAATGTCCTATAAAGATCAATTAAGTCCATCTTGTGTAATGTATCATTTAAAGCTTGTGTTTTTTGGGCTTCCCTGGTGGCGCAGTGGTTGAGAATCCGCCTGCCGATGCAGGGGACACGGGTTCGTGCCCCGGTCCGGGAAGATCCCACATGCCGTGGAGCGGCTGGTCCCGTGAGCCGTGGCCGCTGAGCCTGCTCGTCCCAAGCCTGTGCTCCGCAATGGGAGAGGCCACAGCAGTGAGAGGCCCGCCTAGCACCAAAAAAAAAAAAAAAAAAAAAATTAAAAATAAATAAATAAATAAATAAAGCTTGTGTTTTTTAATTTATTTTCATTTTGGATGATCTGTCTGTTCATGAAAGTGGGGTGTTAAAGTCCCCTACTATGATTGTGTTACTGTCAATTTCCCCTTTTATGGCTGTTAGTATTTGCCTTATGTATTGAGGTGTTCCTATGTTGCGTCCATAAATACTTACAATTGTTATATCTTCTTCATGGATTGATCCCTTGATCATTAATTAGTCTCCTTCTTTGTCTCTTGTAATAGTCTTTATTTTAAAGTCTATTTTGTCTGATATGAGAATTGCTATTCCAGCTTTTTTCTGATTTCCATTTGCATGGAATACCTTTTTCCATCCCCTCACTTTCAGTCTGTATGTGTCGCTAGGTCTGAAGTGGGTATCTTGTAGACAGCATATATATGGGTCTTTTTTTTGGTATCCATTCAGCCAGTCAGTGTCTTTTGGTGGGAGCATTTAATCCATTTACATTAAGGTAATTATCAATATGTATGTTCCTTTTACCATTTAATTAATTGTTTCAGGTTTGTTCTTGTAGGTCTTTTCCTTCTCTTGTGTTTCTTGCCTAGAGAAGTTCCTTTAGCATTTGTTGTAAAGCTGGTTTGGTGGTGCTGAACTCTCTCAGCTTTTGCTAGTCTGTAAAGGTTTTAATTTCTCCATCAAATCTGAATGAGATCCTTGCTGGTTACAGTAATCTTAGTTGTAGGTTTTTTTCCTTCATCACTCTAAATTTGTCCTGCCACTCCCTTCTGGCTTGTAGAGTTTCTGCTGAAAGATTAGATGTTAACCTTATGGGGATTCCCTTGTGTGTTATTTGTTATTTTGCTCTTGCTGCTTTTAATATGTTTTCTTTGTATTTAATTTTTGAGAATTTGATTATTATGTTTCTTGGTGTGTTTCTTCTTTGATTTATCCTGTATGGGACTCTCTGTGCTTCGTGGACTTGATTGACTCTTTCCTTTCCTATATTAGGGAAGTTTTCAACTATAATCTCTTCAAATATTTTCTCATTCCCTTTTATTTTTCTCTTCTTCTTCTGGGACCCCTATAATTCGAATGTTGGTGCATTTAATGTTGTCCCAGAGGTCTCTGAGACTGTCCTCAGTTCTTTTCATTCTTTTTTCTTTCTTCTGCTCTGCAGTAATTATTTCCACTACTTTATCTGCCAGGTCACTTGTTCATTCTTCTGCCTCAGTTATTCTACTATTGATCCCATCTAGAGTATTTTAAATTTCATTTAGTGTGTTGTTCATCATTGCTTGCTTCCTCTTTATTTCTTCTAGGTCCTTGTTAACTGTTTCTGCAATTTGTCTATTCTATTTCCAAAATTTTGAATCATCTTTACTATCATTATTCTGAATTCTTTTTCAGGTAGACTGGCTATTACCTCTTCATTTGTTAGCTCTGGTGTGTTTTTATCTTGCTCTTTCATCTGCTGTGTGTTTTTCTGTCCTCTCATTTTGCTTATCTTACTGTGTTTGGGGTCTCCTTTTTGCAGGCTGCAGGTTCGTAGTTCCTGTTGATTTTGGTGGCTGTCCCCTGTGGCTGAGGTTGTTTCAGTGGGTCGAGCAGGTTTCCTGGTTGGGGGGACTAGTGCCTCTGTTCTGGTGGATGTGGCTGGATGTTGTCTTTCTCGTGGGCAGGTACACATCTGGTGGTGTGTTTGGGGATGTTGGGAGCCTTATTATGATTTTAGGCAACCTCTTTGCTAATGGCTGGGGCTGTAATCCTGTCTTGCTATTTGTTGGGCATAGGGTGTCCAGCACTGTACGTTGCTGGTCCTTGAATGAAGCTGGGTCTTGGTGTTGAGATGGAAATCTCTGGGAGATTTTCGCCATTTGATATTGCATGGAGCTGGTAGGTCTCTTATGGACCTGTATCCTGAGGTTGGTTCTCCCACCTCAGAGAGACAGCCCTTATGCCTGTTTGGAGCGCCAAGAGCCTTCAATCCACACGGCTCAAAATAAAAGGGAGAAAAAATAAAAAGGAAAGAAGAAAGGAAGGAAGGAAGGAAGGGAGGAAGAAAGGAAGGAAGGGAGAAAGGAAGAAAGGAAGCAAGGGAGGAAGGAAGGGAGAAAGGAAGAAAGGAAGGAAGCGAGGAAGAAAGGAAGGAAGAAATGAAGGAAGGAATAAAGCCAGAAAGGAAGGAAGGAAGGAAGAGGAAGAAAGGGAAGAAGGAAGGGTGGAACAAAGGAAGGAAGGAAGGGAGAAAGGAAGGGAGGAAGGAAGGAAGAAAGAAAGGAAGGAAGGAGGGAAGAAAGGAAGGAAGAAAGAAAGGAGGAAGACAAAATGAAGTAGGATAAAATATAGCTATTAAAATAAAAAATAATTATTAAGAAGAAAAATTTTTTTAAAAAGGGTCCATCAGAACCCTAGGACAAATGGTGAAAGCAAAGCTATACAGACAAAAACTCACACAGCAGTACACACATACACACTCACAAAAAGAAAAAAAGGGGAAAATAGTAATATATCTTGCTCCCAAAGTCCACCTCCTCAACTTGGGATATTTCGCTGTCTATTCAGGTTTTCCACAGATGCAGGGCACTTCAAGTTGATTGTGGAGCTTTAATCCGCTGCTTCTGAGCCTGCTGAGAGAGACCTCCCCTTCTCCTCTTTGTTCGCACAGCTCCTGGGTTTCAGCTTTGGACTTGGCCCCGCCTCTGCTTGTAGGTCGTCCGAGGGCATCTGCTCTTCTCTCATACAGGACAGGGTTAAAGGAGCAGCTGATTTGGGGGCTCTGGCACAGGCTGGGGTGAGGGAGGGGCATGGATGCGGGGCGAGCCTGCGACGGCAGAGGCCCACCGGCCCGAGGCACACCGCGTATTCTCCCGGGGAAGCTGTCCCTGGATCTCGGGACCCTGGCAGTGGCGGGCTGCACAGACTCCCGGGAGGGGAGGTGTGGAGAGTGACCTGCGCTCGCACACAGGCCTCTTGGTGGCGGCAGCAGCACCCCTAGCGTCCCACACCCGTCTCTATTCTCCGAGCCGACAGCCGCAGCTTGCACCCGTTTCTGGAGCTCCTTTACGAGGTGCCCTTAATACCCTCTCCTCGCGCACCAGGAGGCAAAGAGGGAAGAAAAGGTCTCTTGCCTCTTCGGCAGCTCCAGACTTCTCCTGGACTCCCTCCCGGCTAGCCGTGGTGCACTAACCCCTTCAGGCTGTTTTCACTCTGCCGACACCAGTCCTCTCCCTGCGATCCGACCAAACCCCGCGCCTGAGCTCCCAGCCCCCGCCCGTGCCGGCGGGTGAGCAGACAAGCCTCTCGGGCTGGCGAGTGCTGGTCAGCACCGATCCTCTGTGCGGGAATCTCTCTGCTTTGCCCTCCGCACCCCTGTTGCTGTGCTCTCCTCCGCAGCTCTGAAGCTTCCCCCCTCCGCCAGCCACAGTTTCCACCCGCGAAGGGGCTTGTAGTGTGTGGAAACCTTTCCTCCTTCACAGCTCCCTCCCACCGGTGCAGGTCCCGTCCCTATTCTTTTGTCTCTGTTTATTCTTTTTTCTTTTGCCCTACCCAGGTACGTGGGGTGTTTCTTGCCTTTTGGGAGGTCCAAGGTCTTCTGCCAGCATTCGGTGGGTGTTCTATAGGAGAAGTTCCACGTGTAGATGTATTTCTGATGTATCTGTGAGGAGGAAGGTGATCCCCGCGTGTTACTCTTCCGCCGTCTTCTCTCTGGGTCTATCAATAGTTTAATACATGAAGTAAACTCTGTGCCTTGATTTCCTTTATATTTAAAATGAAAATAACCACTACTCTATACTTCTAATCCTAAGAAAGGGAATAGGTTATTTCATATAAAGTATTCAAGTGTAAATATCAGTAAACAATACAGACAATAAGATACATAGATGCTAAGGCAAGTGCTTTTCTTGATATTTGATAAAGAATATATTTTATTCTTCTGTTTTTAAATGATCAATATTCATATTTATTTTTATTTTATTTTATTATTAACATCTTTATTGGAGTATAATTGCTTTACAATGTTGTGTTGGTTTCTGCTGTATAACAAAGTGAATCATCTATATGTATACATATATCTCCATATCCCCTCCCTCTTGTGACTTCCTCCCACCCTCCCTATCCCACCCCTCTAGGTGGTCACAAAGCACCAAGCTGATCTCCCTGATTGTTTTTATCACTGATGGAATATCTGCACAGGGCAGGGACTTAGACTTGAGTGGGTACCTGCAGCACCCTAGTGGCTGCTCTTTATAAATGCAGAAACACTTTGTTGCAAAATAAATCACAGTGGATGACAGATGTTCTTGAGAATGTCTGTTGTCTGTTCTCTTAACTCAGGATTGAAATTAAATTTTATTCTTACCATGTGCATAATTAAATTTAAATTAGTGTACTTATTAGTTTCCTTTTTTCTCAATACTGCACATTTTGGAGGACCACACTTGTGGGTACGGAGGTACGCTGAGATTCAGGAGCTCATTCAAGTCAAAAGCCACACAGGGGCTAGTCTGGAAAGATGCTTTGAGGGTCAATATTACTTAGAATTATAAATGAAGGTAGATTAATAACTTCATAGTCCTAGAGTGAAATTTTGTGTCCAAAACAAATAATTTTGTTTGGCTGAGGTAGAGCCCTCAAACTTAAAAGGAAAAAAGTCAGTTGGAGAGAACACCATCAGTGGTCCACTTCTAACACTTTATCAAAGATTTTATTTGACAAAATATGTGATAAGTATAAGAATGGGGAAGGACAAATGGGAGTTTAGTGGGTAGCATAAGTTGTGCAAGGAATCACTTAGAGATACCTTATACTAAATGAGAACCTAAATTACATGGTAGGAATTCAGACTTAGAGACCTGTAAGTGGAGTCTAGGTATGAAGTAAGCTGCTGGTGAAAATGGACATGTATCCATCAAATCATGTGTTTATCTATCAAAAGGATAAGTTTGGTTAATTTGTAATTATTGTTTTTTCATTTTATCCATGACTGACTTTAAAATTTCTGAAAAGTAATGATTCTAGAAAAACATGTTTTAAATAATTTATCAACTAAGAGTTAAAATGTCACTCTTGCCGTATGATAAAAATTTGGTAATAAAATGTACGTTGACAATTGGGTAAATGAAATAATGGTTAGACAAGCTTCTCCATGTTCTTCAGCAGAAATAGATGGATAAAATTTTACTTTATTTCATAAATGATATATACATCTTTAAAAAATTCACTGAGCTGGAAAAGAGTGCCACAGATTGTCAGAAAAAATAAATATAGCATTTTATTTTCAATTGTTTTGCTTTCAATCCATGATCTAAAATTTTTTTTAAGTTTTTAAAAGATTATTTTAACCTTAAGGATTCCCTTATTAGTGTCTACATGTGTACATGTGCACAAGTCAAATAATAAAACAATAATTCTTATGTCAACACTTAAAAAAAAATCAAAGGGTCTTCGTCTGACATATGCACACACAGTTCAGATGAGGTAAAATAATACTATATAGTTTCTGAGGTGTCTTTTTACACAAGCATAGAAAAATACATAATGTTAAAATTATTCCACATAGTTGCTGATATACAAATAAATAAAGGTTAAAATAAATGTGATTCTATTCAAGGTCAATAATAAATTCATTATTATTGGCATTTATATAAACTCTGTCTATATAATGATCAGATAAATGAAAACTAGTCAGGATATGTTTTAAAAAATAATTTCTCAATTTGGTTTCAGGATGCCTATATAAATGAAATTGATTAGATTCAGTACATACTTTATCTGCTACAAATTGTTGAATTCAGATTAAATATTTATACACAGATAATACATGATATATGTCAAAGTCATCTACATTAAGTATTAAACTTTTGTTAAATTAATTTTCAGAGTAAGTACAAACTATGCTATTTAAAACAAAGAAAGATATTTCATAATTTCAAATCTCATTATTTGCATGATTAGATTATCTTTATTTTCAAGGGCAAGAGTGGAAAATTAACAGTGGGTGAATGAGTTGCCTAAAGTCAATGGCACCTGTTAAAGAAAAAGCTATTCTGACACTTCTGGTAAGACGAACTTTACCAGGACTATTGCAATGAGGGAGAGAGCTTGGTCTCAACTCCAAATTCAGTAGAGACTGCTATGGGATGCAGCCAGAGAGCAGAGTGAGAGGGTCAATGGGTGGAAAATTACCAAGAGGAGACATCAAGGGTGGGGGATTCTTGCTAAACCGACCTCACAGGATTCTTGCTGAAGGCCAGCCTGTATGATCAGATATCAAGGGTGATCAGATATGGAAGGTGTTCAGATATCAAGAGTGGGGATTCTTACTAAACTGATTTAGCAGGATTTTTGCTACAAATGGGTTAGGCAGGCCCAAGGACATGGCTTAGTCAAAAAGAGAGCTAAGAGAAGCCTGTCTGAAGTTGGTCAAGGGAAGAGTCTTTATCACTTGCAAAATCATTTTGAAGATTTAATTGCTGTCATTCATTTATTCACACTGAGAACTCAAAGCACAAGGATGCAACAGACCATGCTTGTTCCATATATACTATTTTAAGGTATCTGAAATATATAACACACTTGGACATTTGAGTTCATGCGTATCTACCTATATAATTAAATTAAACCATAATTCTCAACAAATCTCAAAAATACCACTTAGCAAGAAAGATAAGGAGGAAAGTCTTGAGGTTTTACACAATACTGACTAAAACAAGCACCTAACTGCTATGCTC
The DNA here is from genome assembly GCF_026419965.1 of Kogia breviceps. NCBI lineage: Eukaryota > Metazoa > Chordata > Mammalia > Artiodactyla > Physeteridae > Kogia > Kogia breviceps. Next base: position 62,779,816 of record NC_081319.1, read on the forward strand.
AATCCCAATCCTTTTTTGGTTCTATTTACCTCAGTTTATGGTTAATTCATTTTTGAGATTTTTTGATAAACATCTGCATGATGAAGCAAAGACCACATCTGTTTGTTCACCATTTTACCTAGGGTAGGGCTTGACTGAGGAAAACACAGTACTCCTCCTTATCTGCTGGGGTTAAGTTCCAAGACCCCCAATGGAAGCCTGAAACTCTGAATAATACTGAATGCCATATAAATTATGTTTTTCCTATACCTACATAACTAATATAAAATTTAATTTATAAATTAGGTATGGTAAGAGATTAACAACAATAGCTAATAATACAATAGAACAATTATGGCAATGTATTTTAATAAAAATTATGTGAATGTGGCCTGTCTCCAAATATCTTATTGTACATATTTAATGCCTTTTCCATGGTTAAGCACTTATCACAAACTGTGGCCACAATCTTTGAAGTTGGAGGTGCAGAATTTCTTTCATGAATTTCTTTTTCCTTCACAATTTCACACATAGAAGATTCATTCTTACTGTAGAACTTAGTAACCTCCACATACAATTTTTCTTCTCTCTCTATTAAGTCAGGAACTTTCACCTTTTTACTTAAGGAAGCACGTTCCAGCTGCTTTTTGGCATACTCAGATTGCCAGCATCACTTCTTGCACTTTGGGGCCAGTATTAAGTAAAATAATGTTTACTTGAACACGAGCACTGAGATACCTTGACAGTCAGTCTGACAAATGAGTCTGCTACTAAGTGACTAACAGCCGGTAGTGTATACAGTGTGGATACACTGAATGGAGGATGATTCAGATTCCAGCTGAGATGAAGCAGGATGGTGTGAGATTTTATTACACTACTTAAAATGGCAGAATTTAAAAGTTATGAATTGTTTATTTCTGGAATTTTCCACTTAATATTTTCAGACTGCAGGTGATAACGGGTAACTGAAACCATGGAAAGCGAAGCCACAGTTAAAGGGATTACTACTGTTCAGAAACCAGAGCCACAACAGGAAAATATAAGCTGCAGGTTAGATGGGCTTTTTCCTTATGGTTCTGTTGCAGTAGACAAATCAGCTCTAACTAATCTGTATTTTTATGTCCTTTGACTCAAGATTAAAATGCTCTGAAAAGAGACTTAAATTGTTCTGTTCTGCGTCCCTTGTCTAGTTCTTGGGAAAAAGAACACAGGTATTTTGATTGACAGCCATTGAGCCTATGTGGAATGCAAGAGTAGAAACTTCTTACAGAAAGTATAGGTGCTATTACCAGATCAGGGTACAATGAAAGCAAAACTGAGAGATTTTCAGTATAGAGAATAAGCAGTTCTATACTTCTAACAAGTGTTTGATAACAGCAGCTCCAGAAGATCTGCAAAAAGTTTTAAATTCCCTTTAATGTCAGTCTCACCTTAGAATAATCAACAGCAAATTAATTAATCTTCTACTAAGATTTATATTGGCAGCACACATTTTGGATGAAGATCACATATCTGTATTTTTTTATTTTTTTACCAGTTTGAGTTACTTTATTTGGGAGAGGATCCAGAGGTGCTAGTAATTTCATAAGAGACAAGCTCTCAAGGTTAAAATTTTCGAATTCAGGAATAGTTCACAAATGGTAACACCATGCATATTGCTACCTCAGGGCCTTTGCACTAGTTATTTGCTCTTCCTGAATATTTTTTTCTTTAAAGTTTATTTCTTTATTGAAGTCTAGTTGGTTTACAAAGTTGTGTTAGCTTCAGGTGTACAGCAAAGTGATTCAGTTATATATATATATATATATATAAAATACATATATAATATAAAATATTTATATATTTTATAATATATATATATATTCTTTTTCAGATTATTTTCCCTTATAGATTATTACAAAATATTGAGTATAGTTCCCTGTGCTATATGGTAGGTCCTTGTTGTTTATCTGTTTTATATATAGTGGTGTGTATCTGTTAATCCCAAACTCCTAACTGATCCCTCCTTCCCCTTTCACCTTTGGTAATCATAAGTTCATTTTCTATGACTGTGGGTCTATTTCTGTTTTGTATATAAGTTCATTTGTATCATTTTTAAGGATTTTTTTTTTTTTTTTTTTCGGTACGCGGGCCTCTCACTATTGTGGCCTCTCCCATTGTGGAGCACAGGCTTCGGACATGCAGGCTCAGCGGCCATGGCCCATGGGGCCAGTCACTCTGCAGCATGTGGGATCCTCCTGGACTGGGGCACGAACCCGTGTCCCCTGCATCGGCAGGCGGACTCTCAACCACTGCGCCACCAGGGAAGCCCAGCCCTTTAAGGTATTTTTAAAACACTAATTGTCAAGTGTATTTTCTCTTAGATTGCTACTCCATGAAGGCAGGAACCGTTTGTGCATTTATTATTCTTAGCACATGCCAGAATCTGATAAAAAATAGATACTCAAAAATTATTGAATAATAAACCAAGGAATGACCATAAGGAGTTTCTAACTACATGCAGACCTTTCTAATAGCTTTCCCTTATGAGAAATAAAAACAAGCTGTTTAAGTTTGAAATCATTTTAAGAAGCATATTTATATAAATACAGAATCCAAAAAAGCCAATCTTACGTCTTCAAAAAGAAATCTCTGTTACTTTTCGATTAGGATCAATTTAAAACCCACAGAACATTTTAGGAACATAGAGATGATGTAAGTTGATTTTGTGGTAGTTTAACCATGTTCTAAAGCAGAAAAAGAAGCCTTCATGGATAATTCTGAGGGCTTAAATGCCTACAAAATAATTCTAAAAGTATGAGGACTAGATCTTGATGCTAATTCATCCAGTGCAGTATTTTTTTCCAGAAATAATCCTCCCTGGCAACTAGTCATGAGAATCTATCAGATGGACATTCATCTTCATCTATTACAATTTTCCCATTGACATCTCCACTAGGTAATACTGCTCATTCTGTTCAAAGTGCAATTCCTTCTCAGTTGTCCTACCTACTGAGGACTGAGATATTCATATTGACACTTGCACACATTTTATTTTTTGATAACTCTAGAATGTTGTTTTCTTGAAGGAAAATAAGCTTTCTCACACTAATTCCTTGATGTGCTGGTTTACTACTCTACAGACTCTTCTTCAGAAGAAATTGTTTGATTGTGATGTGTCCTTGGTCAGATGAAAACCTGTTCAACCTTCATGCTGGTAATCATATAGCAGCTAGGTAATAGAAGGAGTTCTGTCCTGAATTAAAATTCTGGCACTAATAGTTATTGGATGTGTACTCTTCAGAAAAATACATATATCTTTTCAGAATATTTGAACCTTTGTCTGTAAAACGAGTGCAAGAATAAAAGTAGCAAATCTGCTCTATGAAATGGGGTAGCATATGAGAATGGGTAATACACTGACTCATGACAGTATATGAAAATGGTTATTTTCTTCCTTTGTTTGTAAACAGGAGATGGCTACACTTTTTCTGACCTAGAATATCGACTAAAAGTTTCATTTTTCTATCAGGTGGACATGCTTTATAATAAGGATCCTAATCCACAAAATGGATGTGTGTGGAGAAATCCAATGGAAGTGTTACTTCCAAATCCAGTCAAGTGTTGACATGAGTTAGTATGTCTTTGTCTATCATATACTTGTAAATTGTTATATTAGATCAGAAATGCCTATTGTCTCCTCATCTGGTATATCTTGTCACTGTATTTGTAACTGGAATGGCAAAAGTAAAGACTATAAATATCATGAAGCCAGAACCATAATTATTTTATGTAACCAACATGTAACCATCAACTAACACAGTGCCTAGCACCTACTGGATCTTCCATAAGTATATATTGAGGGAATGAATAAATGAATGAACAGGAATAAGAAAAATGATTTTAAATGATAAGCATTTTCCTGTGTCTATAATGAAATATCTAAACATACTTTTCAAATCATCCTTTAGAAAGGGTCTCAATAACAACCACGTACCAACAGATTATATACATTTCAACACAGTCCTTTAAACCAAGGATAGGATGGATAGTACTAGGTATGTTGTTCAATAATGTCTACCACTTAATAAAATACAACAATCACACAAAGTAAATGTGACATTGTAGCATGTGCTATCTGATACTGTTTATTTTGCCCTAAATGTTAATGACATAGTCAGACAACTTTAGCATTGTTTTGTATAGGATGTTTAAAAAAATAAGTAAGGTGGTTTCATGGTTATCAATAAACTAATTTTGGGAAAAGCTTTTTTGTATGTAATGTTTGAGCGATCTTGGACAAATGAGGCTGTCTGTACCGCCCCCCCCCACACACACACACTACACAGACAAAAGACAGAATGTAAGAAAAGTGTTACTGGGCACAGAGGAGTGTGACACAAAAATAGTGGACTGGATTGTTTGTTGGAAGAGAGGTTATCCAGTCAAATGTTATAGATCAGGCAAACTTTGAATTACATAAACAATTTTTCCAGGGAGAAAGCCTTCCAGGCAGAGGAAGCAACATGGACAAAGGCATGAAATGAAACAAAATAAAACCCAAAAACAAAAACACAAGAGAATATAAAACATATCAGAAATGCAAGAGGTTGAGTGTAGCTGGAGGATAGCTGTGTGATGAGCCAAACTCATTACAGGAGTGACTAGTAAGGCTAAGACATTTGGATTGTAAACCAAGTTAAAGAGAAGACATTAAGAATTTTGATCAAATAATGACATCAGATCTGTATTTTAGAAAGATCTCTGTGGCAGTGATGTAGAGAATGAATTGGTTGAGGGAATGGGGTGAGACACTAGGTACAAGAAAAGCACTTAGAAGGCTATAAATAATGCTCTAAGTAGCAGAAGAGAAGATGGGGCAGATGAGAGGTATTAAAGTGATATTAAGAAGCTATTTTTTGGAGATGAACTAGTTGAATTGAAGAGAAGGGGTGCTTTTTCTCAGAGACTAAATGAAAGGAAAGAATATTATAGCAAATTTGTCAACTTTGTTAATATGATTTTGAACTTGAAGGAATTCATGGCTAATGAATTCAATTTAACCCAAACATTTAGAGGTAGAGAAAAAAGCCAGAAAGTCTACCGAAAATGAGTGTGGTGAGTTGTGAAAAGACTTAAGAAAAAGGCAAAGCTTGGGGAGGTGACCGAAGAGAAAGAATGAAATAGTGGACTCAGGAAGACACAAAAGGATTTTCAAAGAACACAGAGGATTCGGCGGAGGTTAAAGACTCTGGATTTGCAATGGTTCTGGCCTACACGGTTATGTTATTTTCCTGCCAGCAGTTACTCAATCTTTTAGGTACTGTATATATTGAAGTCAGATCACAGTGATAATCGGGAGATTTTTCAGGGGATGCAGCAAGGTAAATGTGTGAGGTAGGCAGGGTTTGAGGCGTGAAGATTTTTGAAAGTGATCCAAGCCATGAGGGAGAGTAAGGAGTGTAAGTGGATAAAAACTAAGGGAAAAGAAATAGGTTTTGGAAATCTTGATGATGTCAAAATCAGAGACAGAGCTAGTGCTGGTGCAGGAAACCTGTAATATGGAAAAGGGTGATTAGGATGCAAAATACGTGTGTCCTCACTCAGACATGGAGAAGTGTGGAGCCATAGGAATATTGAAGAAGCAGTGCACCACTCATTTGTAAATAAGTGGTTAAAGGGTTGCAAGTGGTCAGAAGGAATGAAAGTCAGAAGACATAATCTTGGAGAAAGGGACACCTGAGCTGGAAAGAAAGACTGAAAATGAACTTAGGTAGAAGAACAAGCTGAGAGAATATCTCCTCCTCTCCTTGGAATTGCAAGAAAGTGGTGACAGCATACATTTGCAGGACTTGAAGTTTTTGTTAAAGCAAAGAAATTCTTGAAAGACAAATATAAAAAATAAAACAAGAAACATTGTTAAAGCCAAAATTCAAGAATTTGATTGCTTGGGCAGTGCTGTTAAGTTAAAAACATTTTGATTGATTAATAAAATTTTAATAGAAGCTCTTCAAACATTTTTATCTGCATTTTACTCAAACCCAATTAATTTCTAAAAATATGCAACGAAATTATCAATTCAAAACATCAGGTTTTCCTGAGTTTCTCAGGAACTAAACTTCACAGTCAGTTTGATGACTTTGTAGTATTTACAATAGACTTAGCATCAATGTGGCTTAAGGGCTAATTGATTGTTAGCAAACAGAGACCAAATTTATGTTCACTATGACACTTCAAATGGGAAATTGTCCTAAGAACACATAATCAATCCCATTTATTTAATTATCTGGTGAAATGTGCATTAAATTAGTAACATACTTATAGAAATATCATATTATTTGACAGTTTTAGTATCTAGTATAACTTTGTTAGCTGTTTTAAAGTTAAATTTTTTATTATATAGGTTATATGCTATTTTGTAATATTTTAACAAACACATATAACTAGAATTGTTTATAAAATAATATTTTAATATATTTTATAAATAATGTTTTATGAACTTATTAAGCAGTTATTACAAATATTTCATTTCTTTTGGTAAAAATTGTGGTAGAAAAATATTGGATAGTATTTATTATTTTGTCCTCTAGTTTGTCTTTTAAAAAAATCCCCATATATTTAATAATGTTTAAATCAAATAACTAAAAAATAAAGATAAAAAATTCTTGAAAGCAAAATGAATTCAAAATAGAATAAATATTCTCAGAATAAAAGAGAAAAAATTCAATAAAGCCAAGAACCAACATTTTCTCACATTGAATGTAAATATGTAATCAACACTGAGTAACCAAAGAGTAATCCCACAGACTGATCATACAAACATTGGGGACAATCAACTTTTATTCATGTCTTAATAAATATTTCTGACCTCTTAGTATTTTTGAAGAATCTAGATAGCCTCTCTGTCCTCAATTAATTTATACAATGATTAGAAAATTTAGTCAATTTGATTTATAACTAAAATGCAAGTTAGAAAGCTGAATATAGTATAAAAAGTGCATAAGAAATTTCTTATGAGCACTGATTCATTTATTTTTTCTAGAAGAAAATAGGGCACAATATGAAAAAGGGGAAAGGTGAGTTTTCTCAAGAAGAATTTGAAAACACACCATTTATTTTGCCTTTTTTTGGGAGAAATTTTAATTTATGGAACTGCAAGCATATAGATTTAAATTGTCTTTGCTAGAGAAGGGTAACATTGATGTCAGTGACGACTAGATTAGCTAGAGGAATTGGGATAAAGGGAAAGAGATTAAGTTTAGAAAATCTCTATAACTAATCTGAATAATTTCATTTCAATTCCAGGCATTTATAATAGAAATATTAGAATGCAGTGGGATTTAATAGCAAACTCCAAGGGTGACCCCCAAATGTATATCCTGGTTAATCATTCCTGACCCCAGAGAAAAACAACCTCATAACTAAACATTTTTGGGTTACTACAGAATTAATAGATTCTTCTGGCTTTGAGATTATCCTCTTTCACCCCAGGGGTTTCTGTTTGGGAGTTGTTGCTGGCAGGGTAGGGGAAGCTGGTCAAAGAAGGGTTAAATTTGTAGTTTTTTTAAGGAACCTCCTTACTGTCCTCCATAGTGGCTGTATCAATTTACATTCCCACCAGCAGCACAAGAGTGTTCCCTTTTCTCCACACCCCCTCCAGCATTTATTGTTTCTAGATTTTTTGATGATGGCCATTCTGACCGGTTTGAGATGATATCTCATTGTAGCTTTGATTTGCATTTCTCTAATGATTAATGATGTTGAACATTTTTTCATGTGTTTGTCGGCAATCTGTATATCTTCTTTGGAGAAATGTCTATGTAGGTCTTCTGCCCATTTTTGGATTGGGATGTTTGTTTTTTTGGTATTGAGCTGTATGAGTTGCTAAATTTTGGAGATTAATCCTTTGTCAATTGCTTCATTTGCAGCTATATTCTCCCATTCTGAGGGTTGTCTTTTGGTCTTGTTTATGATATCCTTTGCTGTGCAAAAGCTTTTAAGTTTCATTAGGTCCCATTTGTTCATTTTTGTTTTTATTTCAATTTCTCTAGGAGGTGGGTCACAAAGGATCTTGCTGTGATTTATGTCATAGAGTGTACTGCCTATGTTTTCCTCTAAGAGTTTGATAGTGTCTGGCCTTACATTTAGGTCTTTAACCCATTTTGAGTTTATTTTTGTGTATGGTGTTAGTGACTGCCCTAATTTCATACTTTTACATGTACCTGTCCAGTTTTCCCAGCACCACTTATTGAACAGTATGGAGGTTCCTTAAAAAACTACAAGTAGAACTACCATACAACCCAGGAATCCCACTACAGGGCATATACCCTGAGTAAACCATAATTCAAAAGGAGTCATGTACCAAAATGTTCATTGCAGCTGTTTGCAATAGCCAGGACATGGAAGCAACCTAAGTGTCCATCAACAGATGAATGGATAAAGAAGATGTGGCACATATATACAATGGAATATTACCCAGCCATAAAAAGAAATGAAACTGAATTATTTGTAGTGAGGTGGATGGACCTGGAGTCTGTCATACAGAGTGAAGTAAGTCAGAAGGAGAAAACAAATACCATATGCTAACACATACATATGGAATCTAAGAAACAAATAATGTCATGAAGAGAATAGGGGTAGGACGGGAATAAAACACAGACCTACTAGAGCATGGACTTGAGGATATGGGGACAGGGAAGGGTAAGCTGTGATGAAGTGAGAGAGTGGCATGGACATATATACACTACCAATCGTAGGGTGGATAGCTAGTGGGAAGCAGCCGCATGGCATAAGGAGATTAGCTCAGTGGTTTGTGACCACCTAGAGGGGTGGGACAGGGAGAGTGGGAGGGAGGAAGATGCAAGAGGGAAGAGATATGGGAACATATGTATATGTATAACTGATTCACTTTGTTGTAAAGCAGAAACTAACACACCATTGTAAAGCAATTATACTCCAGTAAAGATGTTAGAAAAAAAAAGGGGGTTAAAGGAAAAGGTGTGAAGGAAGATGGTCGGGAAGCAGCAGATCTAGGTTTTGTGTGGTGTGAAACTCACATGATTTCCCATACCCTACTTACACAAAAGAACACAATAGGCACAAAATGGAATGTTTATATAAAATGAGAAAACATTTCACAAAATACAAATTTTGAAGCTGATAAGCATCCAAATCATCACAAAATCTAGAAAAAATTCCTCAACATTTTAATTATTTAACTGCCTAATCTATCCTCTTAATAATATTTCAATTTTTCTACATTCTTTGGCTGCAGACTTTGACAGCTTGTTCATTAAGGTAACAAGTTGAAAGAATAAAAAGTAATTTTTCTCTAGGATAATTGATGAAAATTTGTTTCTTACTATTGATAGTTTAGAAAGTTACTTTCACCTCAACAGCTCACTGGTTGCCATAACAGGTAAATATTTAGAACTGTCATCAAATTAGTTTCAAATGTAATTTGGGAGGCCTTTTGCACATCAGTTCAGGCTCCAGACATTTCAAACCCTATTTCTCTTCCACTATCTACCTAATTGAAAATAAATAAATAAGACATGAAAATAAATAAGACATTCTTCTCTTATAAAAAATATAGATAATAATCAAAATCAACTAGGCCTTTTGAAAAGGAAAAATTATATCAATTATATAGTAGGATATATATATATATATATATAGCTGAATATTTTTTCAAAATAGTATCCATTTAAATAATAATATCAGTATGATTGAGTTTTAAAACTAATGTTTTGCATGTAATTGAAATCCATATGCAAAAAACAAAGAGTGCTGGTAATGGAAATTATGTGACTAATTGCAGAGAATAGTATAATTACATATTTCCTTACTTTCCTTTTTTGACTTATTGAAAAAGTAATTGGGTAAAATGCAAGGCTTAGGGGCACTGACCCTCCACACAGTCGAAAAGTCACATGTAACTTATAGTCTGCCTCTGTATCTGTGGTTCTGCATTCGTGGGTTTAACAACTGCCAATTGTGTAGTACCATACTATTTACTGTTGAAAAAAATCTGTGTATAAGTGCACTCACACAGTTCAAACTCATGTTATTCGAGGGTCAACTGTGTAACAATAATAGTACAAAAACAAGAAAGAGTAGTTAGAACATTATAAGAGTAAAATTTCATATTTCATTAGAATTAATTTCATATAAATATTAAGTTGATATTTATAAATTGAGGTGTACATAGTAAGCCCTGCAGAAACGACTAAAATAATTTTTTAATATATTGAAAAACTCATCAAAGGAATTTAAATGTTGCACTAGAGAATATTCACTTAATCCAAAATAAAATAGTAAAGGAGGGACCTAGGAACACAAAAGACTTGAGACATATATAGAAAACAAAACCCAAAATAGCAGATGTAAATTCAATCTTATCAATAATAACATTAACTGTGAATGGACTAAATAATCCAATCAAAAGGGACAGATTATTAGACACAATGAAAAAATAAAGATCCAACTATATGCTGACTACAGGAGACAATTTAGATTCAAAGAAGTGGATTCACAGATGCAGAGAACAAGCTAGTGATTACCAGTGGGGACAGGGAGGGGGAAGGGCAAGGTAGGGGTAAGGGAGAGAAAAAGGGGTTATTATGGGATTATATGAAATCATGTGTGTGAAACTTTTGAAAGTTGTAAAGCACTGTAGAATTTAAAGAATCTTTCTTTCAAGAAAAAATAAATTTAAAAAAAGTTTAACAAAATAAATGAATAAATAATAGACTCACATATAGAAAAAAGATGGAAAAAGATATCATACACAAACAGTAAGCCACAAGAAATTTGGAATAGCTATACTAATATGAGACAAAATAAATTTTCAAACAAAAAAATGTTACAGGAAATAAAGAGTGAAATTTTATGTGAAATAAGGATAAGTCCAGCAGGAAAAGATAACAATTACAAACATGCATGTACATAAAAACAGAGCCAAAGATACATGAAGCAAAAACTGACAGAGTGAAAGGGAAAAATAAATAATTTAACAATAAGATTTGAAGTCTTCAATATTCTACTTTCAATAATAGATAGAACAACTAGACAGAAAATCAATAAGAAAATGAAGGATTTGAACATTTTAAACAAACTAGACCTAACAGACATTTGTAGAACACAACAAATGCACAACCATATTCAAGTGCATATGGAACATTCTCCAGGGTAAACCATATACCAGGCCATCAGACATGCTTTGATAGACTTTAAAAGAATGGGAATCACACAAAGTGTTTATGACCATGATGAAATTAAATTAGAAAAAAATACAGAAAGAAATTTTGGAAACTCACAATTATTTGGAAATTAAACTAGTCTCCTAAATAATCAATATGTCTAAGAATAAATCACAAGGGAAAATAGAAATAATTTTGAGATGAAAGAAAACTCAAATACAATACTCCAAAACTTATGAGATGCAGCTAAAGCAGTGCTCAGAAGGAAATTTGTAGTTGTAGATGGCTATTTAAAAATTTCATATCAGTAACATAAATTTCCACCTTAAGAAACTAGGAAAAGAACAAATAATAACCAAATGAAGCAGAAAGAAGGGAAGACATAATAAAATTGGAGTGAGAATAGATGAGACTAAAAAAAGAAAAAAAAAAAAAATCAACCAAATCAGTGTTTAGTTTTAGACAAGATCAACCAAATTAAAAACCTTTAGCTAGACTGAAGGAGAGAGAGAGAGAGAGCGAGAGCGAGAGCGAGAGCGAGAGAGAGAGAGAGAGAGAGAGAGAGAGAGAGAGAGTCAGAGAGAGAAAAACTCAAATTACTAAAACAAGGATAAAAGGAGGGACAGCAATACTGACATTAAAGAAATAAGAATTCTAAGAGAATGCTATTAACAACTTTTTCAAATTAAGTAATTGAGATAAAATGAAAAAAATCCTAGAAAGACACCACCAAAACTGACTTAAGAAGAGATAGAAAATATGAATAGACTTATAACAAGTAAAGAAGCTGAACTGGTGTTTTAAAAATCTTTCCACGAAGAAAAGTCACAGGTCCAGGTGACTTTATTCATGAATTGTACCAAATATGTAAAGAAGAATTAATAACAATTACTCACAAACCCTTCAAAAAATAAAAGAGGAGGAAAGACTTTCAAATTCATTATATGAAGCCAGTTTTATTTTGACACCAAAACCAGAAAAAGACATCACAAGAAACGAAAACTAAAGATGAATAACTCTTATGAATATAGATGCAAAAATCCTCAACAAAATATCAGTAAACCAAAGTAATGAATATCTAAAGAGGATTAAACACCACTACTGAGTAGAATTTGTCCCAGAAATGCAAGGTTGTTTTAACATTTGAAAATCAACCTAGGTAATACACCATATTAAAGAATAAAAAATAAAATCCACATGATCGGGCTTCCCTGGTGGCGCAGTGGTTGAGAGTCCGCCTGCCAATGCAGGGGACACGGGTTTGTGCCCCGGTCCGGGAAGATCCCACATGCCGCGAAGCGGCTGGTCCTGTGAGCCATGGCCGCTGAGCCTGTGCGTCCAGAGCCTGTGCTCCACAATGGGAGAGGCCACAACAGTGAGAGGCCCACGTACCACAAAAAAAAAAAAAAAAAAAAAAAAAAATCCACATGATCTTTTGAATAGATGGTTGTGGTGATAGTATCATGGAAGTATCCATATGTTCAAACTCAGCAAGAGGTATACACTAAATTGTGTTTTTTTGATATATCAACTATCCCTTAATAAAATTAATAAAATAAAATAAAATGAATGGTTAGGACTAATGAAAAAGTAACCCATGCAATGGGAGAATATATTTGCAACTCCTATGTCTGATAACAACTGTATCCAGATTATATACAAAACTCTTACGTTTCAGTAATAAAAATACAAGTCATCCAATTCACTATGGACAAAGTATTTGAACAAATATTGCTTCAAAAATATATACAAATGACCAGTAAGCACATGAAAAGAAGTTCAACATCTTTGATCATTAAGGAAATTCAAATCAAAACCACAATGAGATACCACTCCATACCCATTTAGATGGCCATAATTTTTTTAAAAAAGATAAGCAATAACACATCTTATGAGGATGTGGAGAAACAAGGACCCTCATTCACTGCTGGTGGAATTGTAAAAGAGTACAGCCACTTTGGAAAAAAAAAAAGTTTGGCATTTCCTCAAATGTTACACATAATTTTAACATACGACCAAGTATTCCTAGGTATTCATCCAAGAAAAAGAAAAACACATGTCCACACAAATATGTATGCATGAACATTTATAACAGCATTATTTATAACAATCAAAATGTGGAAACAACCAAAATGACTATCAACTCATGAATGGATTAACAGCAAAACAAAAGAGAGTTTTACTTGGCAATAAAAAGGAATAGAGTTTTAGCACATGTTACAACATAGGTCAACCTTGAAAAAAATATTTTAATTTAAAGAAATGAGTTAAAATATCAACATATTTTATGCTTCCACTTATATGAAATGTATTGAACAGGAAAACCTATAGAGAGAGAATGTAAATTAGTGGTTGCCTAGGACTAAAAGGCGAAGGAATGAAGAGTGACTGCTAACAGGTACATTTGTAGGGTGATGAAAATATTCTAGATATAGATTGTGATGATGGTAACACAATTGTATGAAAATAATAAAATTATCTAACTGTATACTTTTGATGGATGAATTTTATTATATGTGAATTAGATCTCAATAAAGATATTTAAGAAAACAATAATAGAGAATATTCTTGCCCCTAAGAAGAAAAATCTGGTAAGGTTTTTGGAGACTGTCAGTATCCCAGTAATCTGAATACAAGCTTTTATAGGAAACTATTATGTTAAATGGTATTGAAGACAGAAAATCAATTGCATACTGTGGCCAAATGTGGAGATGCAAGGAAGTTGTGGTTTGTTGGTCCTTCATAAGCACTGGACTTGCTCCAAGTCAATAAATTGTGCTAGCCTGCTACTTTGGTAACACCCAATAAACTAAGCCTCTCAGTATACACATAATTGTGTAGTTTTTTTTCTCTTAAGTCTGTGCTGACCATGTGACCTGCTTTAATCAATAAAGTATGGGGAGTAAGTAATGCTCAGCCAATTCTGAGCATAAAGATTAATAAGGTCTGGGAGCTTCTGGTTTTATGCACTTGGAAACCAATATCATGATGTAATGTAGGAATAGCCCCAGGCAGCCCCAGCTGAACTCCCAGTCAATAGCCAACAGCTATTGTGAGTAATCTACCTTGGATATTCTGGCCCAGCAGAGCTTCCAGATGACCACAACCCAGCTGACAACTTGTGGAGAAGAAGAACTTCCCAACTGAGCACAGTCAATTCATAAAATCACATAATATAATAAAATAGTTTTTGTTTTCATAAGTTAAGGTGGTATGTCACACAGATAATTGAAGAATGAAGCAGAGTATGGCTCAAACCTACTTGCTGGTGAGGGTGTGGACTTATTAACTTATTACATGTTTTGGTGTAATGTGAAACAGATAAGTGTGCAGTTGATTCGGAAGTTAGTTACTAGTTATCTATTCAATACATATGGCATGTAACTTTGGATTCTAAATAAACCATTCAGGTAATCATTGAAAAGATTCAAAATCCATGTTTCCTTTTGATTAAAACAAGAAAATATCAGGTTTATCTTCAGTCACTTAGTTAATAAATATCTATGAAATTCTTATTTTGTCCTGGGCAATGTGCTGAGAACAGAACACAGCCTTGATTGAAAAAGGATAATTTTACTGCCTACACAGAGCTGCTGGCTTTGGAGATTATGATAACTCACATGAGATATGTGGTGCCCTGAATTTGGTAGAAAATAACATGGGAGATTTAAAGAAGTGGATAGGTCCAAGATATGTATAATTGAAATGATGTAAAAGTTTCTAGGTAACTAAATCTGGCATTAGAGATAAAAGAAATTAAGGTTAGCTCTTGGGTTTTCAGCTTGGGAAAATAGTAGAATTGGAGCAATTTGACTTTTTCTGTTTCATTGACTTTAAGATTTCCTTGGGATAGCTAAGGGAGATATTTAGAATGGAGTTAGGGGTATGAGCCTAAAGCTTATAAAAGAGACATGGGCTAGAATTAGAGTTTGCAGTCATCATAATATGGATGCACATAAGTCTACAGGGAAGACTATGGCTGCCCAGAGAATATTTCAAGGTGAAAGACAAGAGATTTTGAAAGAGAAACAAGGGCACTTAAAGACCTGACAGAGGAAAAAGCGATCACCAAAGAGAATAAGATGTAGACAAGAGTAACAGGAGAGCCAGAGATGTATGACATCAGACTGCCAAATGCATCTAAGAGAATACACAAGATAAGAAGTATAAAATACCAACTGGATTTACAAATAATTCAATTTTTGGTGACTGAAAACAGCAAATTCAGTAAGATAGTATAATTTCAATGAGGAAGCAAATACAGTGATGATAGAAAACACTTTCAAGATGTTTAGCTGGGAAGGAAAAGCAAGAAATAGGGGAGTAGAATAGATGTAAAGAGGTAGTTGGTGGAGAAGGCATTCTGGCTATGATTTTGCATTGTCTGTAGAGAATTGTGAACAATAGTAAAATTGACTAAACCTTTCTGTTAGAGCAGAACACTTATTTACACTACACATTGCATAGGAAAAGGAAGATGAGGAATTAAAGAAGGATTTATGATTTGTTTTATTTGTTTATTTGCTATTATAAGAAGGAAAACACATGCATCTGTAGTTAGCCATAGCATTCACCTCAGCTTCACTAAAACTTTAGACAGGTTTCTTCTTGCTTCTAGGTCTCCCTTTTCTTAGTGCATTTATTTGAGAAAAGTTGTAATTGCACATTTTTTTTCTCTGCCCCTTTGACATATAAATACTTTTAAAAGTCTCTTGCTAGTTTTATAACCCAGGACTGTCTCTCAAGGACCTGGGAACAATCCTTTTGAAATATAATCGCCAGGGAAGATGGCACCCTATTTCCCAGTCTCTGTGGGAGGTCTGGAAGATAACCAATGGGTCCTGCTTCAAGTTATAAAAGTACTTTCTATTGTGATGGTATCAGAAACTTTACTTTTCCTCTGGGTGAGTTCAATTAGCAAATGTAGATGGCCTATAATCCTCCCATTCCAGTTCCTAAAAACTATCATGTTCATTGTTTCAGCAGAGTTAACACTGTGTTTTGATCTTTTTTCTCTATTGCATTAGCCTTGATGAAAATTTTCCTTACCTGTTTATCTTTGTGAGTGCATTTTTTGCTTTGACAGGAAGAAATGAGTAGAGTCTGTAGATTCAGGTGAGTGAAGAGCTAATCAATAGAACAGAGTTTCTAAAAATAAAAAGCGGATTAAAGATATAATAATGATTTGCTTTAGCCTAAAGTACAGACATCCTGTGGGTTGTAATCTACCAATATTCTCCAAATGACTTCAGCCTAAATTATATTGACTTTCTGTTTGAGAGTAGGTAATGACACTTATTCTTTGACAAGAAAGTGACTATTTGACATCTTTGTGTTATGTTGACCTAAAACAAATAGACTGCCAGTTATTTCTCCAGCAAAAATGGGTCTGTAACCATGGCAAGCCACATGTAAGTGCCTGCACAGAAGGAGAAGGGGAACTTTTTTAAATAGAGAAAAAAAGGAAGTTGAGCGGCCTATATAAACAAAGAGTCAAGTAGAAGACTTGAGAGTCTAAACTACAGTGGCTTTTCCCTGGCTAAGTTGTGACAGTCTCTTATTGATTGAGCTCTTGCCAGTCCAGGCAAGAAGAGGAAGTTTTTCTTCTTCCTGTTGGGCTCTGCTAACATTGTAGGGCATGAGAGCTCCCTCTTCTGGCTTCCCAACTCTATTTTAATTGAGGTTTCTGTTTATTAATGTTTACATTTCTGCCTTTTTGTCTAGATCTTTCTCTGAAGACATTGATGATCAAGAGCCTAGTTTTCCAGTTTCAATGGCTTTTTTCCCCTCAACTGGAAACATATTGAGACTACATTCAAGTAAAAAGAAGGGGTAGAAGGGAGAGTTCTCAGGTACTTTTAATATAAAGTTCATATGTCATCAAGTTCATAGACATTGGAGGTTCTCTAAAGCATTATGACATCATCAAAGCTTTGATGACAAACTTCCAACAAGCCTGGTCTGGACATCTTGGGAAAGTTGTCTCATCAGATGTTGTCTGCCTCAATTCTAGAAAAGTTTTATTTTCAGATGACCAAACGATGTGCAGGTCCAGTCAGGATTTGGTGTTTTATATGGGTTGTGTGAATCCAAGCCTCTATTCACTGGAGTTTGGCAACCAAAGGGTTTGTTAGCAATATTTGACAGTGAGGTTGAAGAGAGTTCTAATGGGGGTGTCTTTGCCAATAGATGAAATCTCCAGGTTGCAAGGTGTGATGTTTAAGGTCTTCTATTCCTGAGAACACACTGTAGAAAGATTGCTCTGCCAAAAAGTGATTATTTTTAATAGAAGCAATTAGGCCTTTGCAATGTTAGAGTATCTCTCCTTTTATCAGTTGTGGGTCAAAAGAGGCAGGAGCCAAGTGCATTAGATATCCTGTCACTATCTCAAAGGCTGAGAGTTTATGAGTTTCAAAAGGGATGGATCTGAGATTTAGAAGGACCAATGGCAATGCTTTTGGCCAAAGAATTTGGAGGCCCTCTACAAACTTTGCCAACTGAGTCTTAAAAATGTTGTCATTGTATTCAACTAAACCAGAGATTGGTGTGGTAAGTGCAGTGAAAGTGTTGTAAAACCAGCCAAATAGCACAGACTTGTCAAAGTACCTGTATCCAGTAAAATGGATTTTCTGTCATATGAAGTTTGAGAGGAGTTTCCCAGGTAGGGAAAACCATTTTCAAAAGGACGTTAGCCACAGAATAGGCAGTAGCCACAGAACAGAAAAAAGCTTCACTCAAGTGTGTGAATATACAGACCATGACTAAAATTTTTATATCTGTGATAGGAGGAAGTTATATTAAATCCATTTGCCAGGCCTTGAATGGTCCATTAGATAGCTTAAAATGTCAGGGAGCAGTACTAAGAGGCTTCCCTTCATTGTATTTTGGACGAGTGAGACAAGTGATGTAGGCAGTTTCTGTGGCCTTGTTAATATTTCCACATCAGCACTGATTCATGAAGGCTGTCATTTTGCCAGTAGACCGATGGTTTAATGCATGTAAAGCAGTGAGGAGTGGGAATTTTAGAATCTCTGGGAAAACTGGGTGCTATTTTGTCCAAACCAGAACGCTCTCTTTTTAACAAGTCAGCAGTTGTTGAATTTTTATTCTTGTTTTTCCTTTTCTGAGGTCAATTGTTGGATTCTTTAGCCAGTGTTTTCCTAAGTTGTCCTTTGGGGAAATATCTTTTTGGACCATGACAGAGATTTAGCTGTTGTTGGTTACTTTAAGGGTAGTATTTATTGTGGAAATGTCAGCAAGTTGATTTCCCTTAGCTTCAAGAAAGTCAAATTTAGAATGCCCTGGAATCTTAATAATAGTTTAAGTGACAAGTAAAAGTATTTCACCCATTAATTCCTGAACATAAGAGCCATTTAAAGTTTTATTTCTGCTGAAAGTGAGGAAACCACATTGCTTCAGTAACATCCAAAATCATGAGTTACTCTTGAAAGCATACTTACTATATTGGCAGTTTTGCACTCCGCTAAACTACAAACCCATGTAACAGTGTGTAATTGAGGCTGTTGGGCCAAAGTAACCATAGTTAAAGGTGCTGCCTCAACAACATCAAAGGGAGTTGAACAAGCATGTCCAGGATATGTGCCATTGTCACATTTTAAATAAGAACCATCAGTGAACCAGAAGTCAGCATTACCCAAAAGCATTTCCTGCAGATCATCACAAGGAGTCAAGAGATGCTGTATCAGTGTTAAGCAGTGGTTAGGTACTGACTTGGTGACAGAAGGGAGAAGAGTGTTAGGGTTAAGGTTATTGTAATGTAAAAACGTTATGTAAGGACCAGTTAACAAAAAGACTTCATAGGAGGTGAGGTGGCTGACTGAGAAATGTTCAGCGTAATGAGAATTCAGGAGAGCTTCTACTGTATGAGGTACAAAAATGGTTAAAAAGGATCCCTCAAAGATTTTCTTGGCAGCCTTAACCAAAAAGCATGGCTCCAAGGCAAAGGGGATCCCTGTGCCACAGGCTCCAGCTGCTGGCTACTAAACCCTATGAGTTGATGGTACTTCTCAAGTTTTGGGGTGAGTACCCCAAGGGCATTCCCTTCCTTTTCACATACAAAAGGGAAAAGATAATCTGATAACTAGGATGACCAAGGGCAGACAGGTTCATCAAATACTTCTCTAAAGTCTTAAATGGTACATTATCTGGTTCTTCCCATAAAACTCAGCTGGGAGTATTGTTCTTTAGTGAAACATTCAGAGGTTTGGCCATAAGAGTGAAATTTGGAATCCAATTTCATCAATAACCCACTAACCCAAGAAAACCTCATGGTTGGCACTTGTTTTGGGGTTTTGGAAAACTTAGGACACCATGAAGCCTATCTGGACCTACATGTAGTCCTTGTTATGATATCAGATGCCTTAAATATAAAACTTGGGTTTGGGCAAACTGCAATTTTTCCTTGGCAAGCTATGTCCCTTTAAGGCTAAGATCTTTAGCAAGTGGATGTTATTTTCCTTTGAGGGGGCTTGAGAATGAAAACAAAGAAGCAAATCACCCACATACTGCAACACAGTGGAAACTCTAGGGAACTTTATGTCACCCAGATCAGTCTTCAGGATTTGTGAGAAATAAGAACTCTCAGTAAAACCCTGAGGCATTATGGTCCAGGTGAATATTTTTTTCTTTCCCAAGTGAAGGCAAAAAGGCACTGGCTAGCTTCATCAACTGGAATACTAAGGAACACACTGGATAAATAAATTACAGTAAGGAATTTACTTTGGGTGGGAATAGATGTTAGTAACATATGAGGGTTAGGGACAACAGGGTGTCGAGAGTAAGAGTGTTTGTCTATTTCTTGCAGGTGCTGGACAAACCTCAAACCTCAACCCTTAGGTTTTAGGTTTTGTCACCAGTAAAACAGGAGAAATACAGGAAATAGTATAAGGGATAATGAGACATTGAGCCTTGTAGTCTTCTATTACGGGCTTTATACCTTGAAGAGATTCTTTAATTTAACTTGACTATAGGGTATTGATTAATTCTTGGGAGAGGTTTTGAGGGATCTATTTGAATCTTGATGGGAGGTGCTCTGTAAATTTTGCCAACATCATTTGGAGATTTTTTTCCCTTAAGGAGGGTGGTAGCTGATTCAAGAAGGACAAATGACAAAGTCTCCAGAATCTGCTGTAGTATTGTCAGAGACAGAGCAAATAAAATGTGTCAAAGTATCATTTAACTCACCTGGTTGGTTACTTGATGACTACAGTCAACTTCTAGAATTACGTCCTGCTTTTGGGAGAAAGACATTCTGGCATGATAATTTTCTACATCTCAGCCTAAGAAATGGATAGGAACCAAGAAGAAAAGGGCCTAAACAAAAGAGACTAAGTTGAGAAACATAAACCTCTTGAGTTTCTTTAGAGATTGCCAATATTTCAACTGTTTTAGTTCTCCAAGGCAGGGGTTGCTGGACAGTAGGGGTTTGAAACCTGAGAGTGCAGCTCTGGTGTCAATTAGGACTGGAAGAGATCCATCCTCAATCTGGAAAAATGTTTCTCTGAGCCAATTAAGAAGGAGGGTTGGGGAGAATCCCTGTGGTTCCCCAGAGCCCCATGACTGAGAACTGGGTGGACATTGGAAAACCTGGTTCAAGGTGCCTGAAGTGCTCAGATATGTAATAATCTCTTGGAAGCCATTTTATCTTTAATCATTTGTTTGCCTCAGTTAAACTTAAAATGTTACCTTGCAGAGAGGCAATTTTAGGGTCCTGATGAGGTTTGGAACCCTCAAAATTGTTTCTGTCAGGACTGTCTCCCATTGGCTGAACTCTTCCCAGGCAAGGGGATAAGTCTTTCTTCATCCTGTTGTTCTCTGTTGTCATCTTAGGGCAAGAGAGGTCCCCTTTCTGTCCTCCTGACTCTATTTTAATTGAGTCAATGATTATTAATTTTTACAGTTGGATATCTAAGATTAACCCACAGCATATATGAACATTTGTTAAATTTGCAGCCACAATTTTTACTGTCATCTTATGTCTCTTCAAGGTTTGTTTAAGTTAGATAATAATTGAGGGAAAACACTAATTGCTTGTTTCTTTTCTTACCATTCACTCTTAGTTTATTTTTTGCATATTTCAAAACACTTTTTACAAAAACATGGATAGTGTTTATTCATTGAATTGAACCCCTACTTTTAGTTGAGACATCACAGTGAAGTACCAATACTGTTGTATCTTGAATAGCAAAGGAGTTCATTATTGAATTCAGATTAAACATTATGCTCTTTATTCTTTAATAATAGTCAATATAAGAGTTGCTCATTTAGATAATATTTCTGCTCAGTAAAAGGAAGAATTTTCTCATAATTAGACTTTTCAACAATGGGATTATTTGCTTTTCAAAGGAAAGAAATCTCTGTCCCTGAAAGTGTCAGGTGTCTAGAGAAAGATCAAGCTGTGATAGAAAGGCCCTTGTTTCTGTTTTCTTGGCCCTGCCATTGCTTGCACCCCCACCCCTCATCTTTGTCTCCTGGCTGTCCTGCAGAAGCAGAGGCAGAAGTAACCTGCCATCAGGTACCTGAAGTGATGCTTCTGGGAAGCTGGCCAGGCCTTTTTTGAGAGTCTGTGAGACCTGGGAGCCTACCTGGTTCCGGTACTTCCTAAGGGTTGTGAATTGAACACATTACCTAGTTTTACTGGGTTTCAGTTTGCTCATAAGTTATTTGCTCACAGGCTATAAAGTTGAAATAAACTAAAATATAGCTTATTTTGAAAATTATAAATAAATATATGAGCAGTCAGTGTTTTATCAATAGTTACCACTATAAATTTGTTTATGCAAATAGACTGTTCTAGGTGATGACATAAACCAGTACCCTAACCATGATATCCAGCTTTCAAGAGACACCAGGCTCATTTCCAGCCACTATTGATGCTTTATACTGCATGTGGTATCAAGCATTCATCCTTGACTTCTTTTACTAGTGTTTTCTGAAAGTCCAGGAAAAGTGGGATTCTCAGAGTTTCTGGATGTGTCTTCAGTTGATGTTATTTCAACAATCTCACACGTACATTCAGGGTAGAGCAGAAGCAAGAGACGCATGCAGTACCGGTGGTGACATTTCTTCTAGAATCAAGTTTCCCATTGCTGAGAGTAGAAGTTCTCACTAAAGGCAATAAGATCCTATACAAACAGTCATGGGTTGATGCACTCTGATAATCTTAATTGATTTTTACTTTGAGAATATACCACTGTGTCTCATTAGTTGAATTTCCCAGTCATGCCTTTGAATAAGGAATATGTAACACTGGCAGGAGGACAGGAGTGATGTTTAAAAAAAAAAAAAAGGTAAATACCCTCTATAATTCTTAAATCATTTCCACTGAAACTGTACACCCTTCCCACAACAGACAGAAAACATATTGATATTCAATTAAAAATAGGAGTTGAGATATCCTAGCCTCTCGAGGATCCAGGTGCTTGATTATAGACATGAAGTAGTGTTCAAAGAGATAAGCTAGCACCAAAAAAGATGAGGAAAATAATTAGCTGTACAATAAAAAGTTCAATGGCCATTTTGCCCTTCAAGAAGAAGGTAACTATAAGAAATAAGTACACTTTGGAGACCCAGGTGCATTAGATAACATATTTTAAAACTGGAGCTTGCAACTATATTCAAATCTTCCCTGTGAAGGACCAATTGTCTCACTTTTCCCTTTTATCTTGTTAGAATTTGTTTAAGGTGAACTCAGCTGGTTTGGGAACTAAAATCATTGGAACTCTAAAATGAAGTTTGACATCTTACCTGTGTCAAGGTTGATTCTGCTACATATCTCTAAATAGTCATTTACAGATAGTGTATGACAATAAACTCTCATGGATATTGCATTCTTCCTCACAAAGTAGTCACCAGGTATGGCCATACACTTATTTCAATAATAAAGACATTGTCCTCAAATTTCCCTCCATATATTGGTGGTGTTAATAGAAGGGGAGAAATGTCCCGTGTAAATGCTAATACTAACTTTGTAAAATAACAAATTCTGAGGTATTTTTTCAAGTTTTCCAAAGAAAAATAAGAACCTTAATACTGATAGGTTTTATGAAGAAAAGATAAATAAATATTACAGAAGATTAAATTTGGTTTACCAGATTGTGCATTTTATGTTGGTTATCCTCATGCTTTTTTCTTTTTCTTTCTGTATCGATGGCACATATACCTACATTTGCCTTTAATTTTGTAAGCCATATATAATTGTATATCCAGCTAGTATCATTTCATAATTTGTAATAAACTATTCATTTTTCAGTATTAACTATTCTTGTTATTTATTTGAAAAAACCAAGTAATATCAAAATCAAAAACAGTTAAAGTTTAGGAAAAGTAATATTGGTATGAAGTAAATAATACCTTTTCTTTTATTCCAACTATATAATGTGTTATGAATCTTCTCTGGTAGATTTTTTTTTTTTTTTTTTTTTTTTTTTTTTTTGTGGTACGCTGGCCTCTCACTGTTGTGGCCTCTCCAGTTGTGGAGCACAGGCTCCGGACGCGCAGGCTCGGCGGCCGTGGCTCACGGGCCCAGCCGCTCCGCGGCATGTGGGATCTTCCCAGACCGGGGCACGAACCCGCGTCCCCTGTATCGGCGGGCGGACTCCCAACCACTGCGCCACCAGGGAAGCCCTGGTAGATATTTTCTTATACCCTATTTGCAAATATGTATTCTAGGCTTGCTTTCTGCTGTATTTAAATGCATGATCGAATCATTTTATGAGTATACAATCACGTCTAAAATTTTATTATGCTAATTTAAGACATTGCTTTCTATTTAGATTGTGTCATATGATACCAAATAGTCCTTGTCTTCTGTTCATTAGGGAGGGAAACTAGTAAAGGATAAAAGATAGAATTCAAACTAGACATGGTGCTCAAGAAAAATTTGAAACGTTTTTGAATGAAGGCACCAATTTCAATCCAGTTCAGGAGTTTGACAGGCTAATCTATTAGTTAAGAGAGAAGGAGTACTATGCAAAGGCTCTTGGATATGCAAATTAACAGTATTAATTTGCTCCAGCAGCTATATATTTTAAGTTTAAGTGTTGGAACTTAGCTAAGGTAATAAAACCAAATCAAGTCTCAGTAATTTACATTTTTGTAGTTCTTCTTAAAGCAATCTAGGATTGACTGTTATTGCCAAAAGAAGGCATCAACTAGTATGTAAAAAGCATTGCGCTCCAGGCTATGTGGTTAAGTAAGATTTCTTGTGAATTTCCAAGATTTCTGCTTAAGCTGGTAATATTTTAATAAGTCATACTCTTTTCTGGGTTGTTAAATGATGGTAAATAGGATCTCTGAAATCAGGTGACATTTTAAAGTGACCAGAGTACTTCATTTTCTTTGAAGTCTGTTCATTTCTCTAGCTGTCTCCATTTTCATCCTTGCTGTGCCCTTAAGGCACAAACCAGAGTCTCCTTTAAAAGCCTTTTAAACTCAGCCCCAACATCAAAGCAGATGAAGAGCCAGGGCTGAAACCAGCTTTAAATGTGTCCTTATATTTGTTTTTCAGGTGTTTCTCAGAGTTGGTAAGTAACACTCAATCATTTCAGATGTAATGTTATCCTATATAGAGTTTGAAGTCATTGAAAATAATATTTCACTATTCACTTTGGCTATGTCAAGGATTTAGAGAAAACTTACTTGAAGTGGTTCATTTCACAAAGGTAAAAAATTCTGCTTCATTCAGCCCTGCAGCATGATTACAGAATACTCATTTTCTCCTAGAGAATCCTGGTGATTATACAGGGGCAGTAATCCGCAATTACCTATCACAAAAGGACAGTGTTAAGAGGCTACACTGCTCTATTCCAGACAGGCAATTTTCAGAAGTGTAAGTCCCTCATGGATATTTCAAAGGATGGAGCTTATTAAAGTGTATCTTGAAAAGGCTTATTTCATCTCACATTATTTTTATGTACTTTAAAGCAGACTCCTTACCTCTGAGACCCCTGTAAGTGTGGCCTCATTTCCCACACATTTAGTCCAAATTACTGCTGACGGGATAAGGTTAAGCCAACCATATTTCATAGCAGTGGACTACCCTGGATAAATATCAGTCGTCAAAAAGGAAATAGCGACACCAGAGCCATGATTCTAAGAGTGATGTGGAAGAGACATTAGTAATGCCATGGCT
The DNA here is from genome assembly GCF_026419965.1 of Kogia breviceps. NCBI lineage: Eukaryota > Metazoa > Chordata > Mammalia > Artiodactyla > Physeteridae > Kogia > Kogia breviceps. Next base: position 62,805,127 of record NC_081319.1, read on the forward strand.
TCAATACACTGCATTATGCAGATTGTGGATTGCACTATTTCAGGTAATTTCTTTTCAACAAGCACATTTGAAGCTGTAAGACAGGGAGGAGGATAAGCCATCTGTCAGAATCCAGTTACTTCATTTATCTACATTTATCTTCATTTATCTACAAATACAATGAGCCATTTCCTGTGTATTTTCCCTAAGAGTCTAAGATATAGGTGTATCTTAAAATATTAATTGTGAGAAGCAAATCCTCCCTACCACAGGACCACTAGTGTACTGGTTTATGTCAAGAAGGTAAGTTGCTTCTTTTCAGATTTTCCATAGCTACTATTTCAACCAGTTTTGAGTGTGCCTGACCTGCAGCATCTCTGGCTTACAAAAGAATTTCTGTTACAAAATCTCTGGTTAACATTACACTTTAAAATTGACCCACCAGTTCTAACACCCATGCTCTATTCTGAGGCTTTGAGAATGATTTTGTGTGTTCTCCCAGCACTTTCTGTCCACACTCACTGTCCACATTTTCCTTGTTTAATGGGCTTGTAGTACTAGTACTACAAGTACTAGTACTAGTACTACTAGTACTAGTACTAGTATCTGAAAACAAATTGGCCTCAGTCACCAACTGTGAATTCAGTTGGGAACTGGATATATTTTGTTATTTACATGCACTACAGAGGAGGGTCATGTGGTCTGATGTGGAGTCAGCAATGGCTGTCACATTCAACACAGAGTCTTGAGTGGCAAGGAAGTTTTCACAATATTTTCCTCTTTTCACTCACAGATTTTTCCAAGATATCCTCTATTGCAGCAGTCCTCAACCCTTTTGGCACCAGGAACCGGTTTCATGGAAGACAATTTTTCCATGGACTGGGGTGGGGTGAGGGTTGGGGATGGCTTCAGGAGGATTCAAGCACATTATATTTATTGTGCACTTTATTTCTATTATTATTACATTGTAATATATAATGAAATAATTATACAACTCACCATAATGCAGAATCAGTGGGAAACCTGAGCTTGTTTTCACTTGCTACCCATTGATAGGGTTTTGATATGAGTCTGCGGGCAATTGATTTATTATGGTCTCTGTGCAGTCAAACCTCTCTGCTAGTGATAATCTGTATTTGAAGCCACTCTCTAGTGCTAACATCACCGCCTCAGCTCCACCTCCCATTATCAGGCATTAGGTTCTCATAAGGACCACACAACCTAGATCCCTCGCATGCACAGTTCACAGTAGCGGTCGCGCTCCTACGAGAATCTAATGCCACCACTGATCTGACAGGAGGAGGAGCTCAGGAGGTAACGTGAGCAATGGGGAGTGGCTGTAAATACAGATGAAGCTTCACTCGCTCGCCTGCCGCTCACCTACTGCTGTGCAGCCAGGTTCCTCACAGGCCACGGACTAGTATCAGTCCATAGTCCCAGGGGTTGCGGACCCTTACTCTATTGTGTTTCCACCACTTCCTCCCTACTTACTCACTTGAATAGTTTACAGTTCAACACTAGACTTAAAAATTGACATCTGAAAAAGCTCTCTTCTGGCAAATAACTACAAGCCAATTGTCAACTTTTGCACCCATCCTAAGAGTCTTTACTGTTTATTTGCCAACTTTTTGCTGATTTGGTTTGGGTTCCCCCAGAAGAAGATCTTGGGACAAGGATTCAAGTGCAAGTGGTTTATGTGGGAAGAGGAGGAAACTCTGGCAGAGGAATGGGGACCTCGGACAAGGAAGGGAAGGGAGCCACTAAAGTGTGAATCATGAAACCAGCCAACACTGGCAATGAGAACTCACACGTGGAGAAACTTGGGGAAGTAGTGTAGAATGCATGTCTTGGAATTATTCACCCAAGAGGGGAGAGAACTGAGGTATATATACACCAACCCCCCAACAGGTATGAAGTGAGGACTAATGGAAGGACCAGGACAGATGTTAATTCACGAACAGTTCAGCCTGTCATGAACACATGCCGAATGGCTTGGGCAAAGGTAGTGAGGTAGTGGACTTTGGGAGCAATTGTAGACTAGGGGTTTGCTTTCTGTATCTAATCTGCTTCTGGTTTTATGTTTATTTTAGTTTAGTATTTAGAGTTTATTATCATTGGTAGATTTGTTTATTGATTTGGTTGCTCTCCTCCTTTTTTATTTTATACATATATATATATATTTTCCATTTTCTCTTTTTGTGAGTGTGTATGTGTATGCTTCTTTGTGTGATTTGTCTGTATAGCTTTGTTTTTGCCATTTGTCCTAGGGTTCTGACTGTCCTTTTTGTTGTTGTTGTTGCTTTTAGTATAGATTTAGTGCTTGTTATCATTGGAGGATTTGTTTTTTGGCTTGGTTGTTCTCTTCTTTCTTTCTCTCTTTCTTTTTAAAAAATTTTTATATCTTAATTATTTTATTTTATTTATTTTCTTATTTTTCTTTTTTTTTTCCCTCCCTTTTCGTCTAAGCCGTGTGGCTGACAGGGTCTTGGTGCTCTGGCCGGGTGTCAGGCCTGAGCCTCTGAGGTGCGAGAGCCGAGTTCAGGACATTGGTCAACCAGAGACCTCCTGGCCCCACATAATATCAAATAGCAAAAGCTCTCCCAGAGATCTCCATCTCAATGTTAAGACTCAGCTCAACTCAATGATGAGCAAGCTACAGTGCTGGACACCCTATGCCAAACAACTAGCAAGACAGGAACAAACCCCACCCATTAGCAGAGAAGTTGTCTAAAATCATAATAAATTCACAGACACCCCAAAACACACCACTGGATGTGTTCCTGTCCACCAGAAAGACAAGATCCAGCGTCATCCACCAGAATAGAAGCACCAGTCCCCTCCACCAGAAAATCTACACAACCCGCTGAACCAACCTTACTCACTTGGAGCAGACACCCAAAACAATGGGAACTACAAAACTTCAGCCTGTGAAATGGGGACCCCAAACACAGTAAGTTAAGCAAAATGAGAAGACAGAGAAATACATAGCAGATGAAGGAGCAAGGTAAAAACCCATGAGATGAAACAAATGAAGAGGAAATAGTCAGTCTACCTGAAAAAGAATTCAGAGTAATGTTAGTAAAGATGATCCAAAATCTTTGAAACAGAATGGAGAAAATACAAGAAACGTTTCACAAGAAGCTAGAAGAACCAAAGAGCAAACAAACAATGATCAACAGCACAATAAATGAAACTAAAAATTCTCTAGAAGGAATCAATAGCAGAATAATTGAGGCAGAAGAACAGATAAGTGATCTGGAAGATAAAATAGTGGAAATAACTATCACAGAGCAGAATAAAGAAAAAAGAATGAAAAGAATTGAGGACAATCTCAGAGACCTCTGGGACAACATTAAATGCACCAACATTAGAATCATAGGGGTCCCAGATGAGGAAGAGAAAAAGAAAGGGTCTGAGAAAATATTTGAAGAGATTATCGTTCAAAACTTCCCTATTATGGGTAAGGAAATAGTCAGTCAAGTCTAGGAAGCTCAGAGATTCCCATATAGGTTAATCCAAGGAGAAACACGCCAAGACACATATTAATCAAACTATTGAAAATTAATACAAGTTAAAAATATTAAAAGCACCAAGGGAAAAGCAACAATTAACAAAAAAAGGGAATCCCAATAAGGTTAACAGCTGATCTTTCAGCAGCAATTCTGCAAGCCAGAAGAGAGTGGCAGGACATATTTAAAGTGATGAAAAGGAAAAACCTACAACCAATATTACTCTACCAAGCAAGGATCTCATTCAGATTTGACAGAGGAATTAAAAACTTTTACAGATAAGCAAAAGCTAGAATTCAGCACCACCAAAACAGTTCTACAACAAATGCTAAAGGAACTTCTCTAGGGAGGAAACACAAGGGAAGGAAATTATTTACAATAACAAACCTCAAGCAATTAGAAAAATGGTTATATGAACATACATATCGATAATTACCATAAATGTAAATGGATTAAATGCTCCCACTGAAAGACACAGACTGGCTGAATGGATACAAAAACAGGACCCATATATATGCTGTCTACAAGAGACCCACTGCAGACCTAGGAACACATACAGACTGAAAGTGAGGGGATGGAAAAAGATATTCCATGCAAATGGAAATCAAAAGAAAGCTGGAGTAGCAATTCTCATATCAGACAAATAGACTTTAAAATAAAGACTATTACAAGAGAAAAAGAAGGACACTACATAATGACCAAGGGATCAGTCAAAGAAGAAGATATAACAATTAAAAATATTTATGCACCAAACATAGGAGCACCTCAATACATAAGGCAAATGCTAACAGCCATAAAAGGGGAAATCAACGCTAACACAATAATAGTAAGGGACTTTAACACCCCACTTACACCAATGGACAGATCATCCAAAATGAAAATACATAAGGAAAAAGAAGCTTTAAATGACATGAGACCAGATAGAGTTAATTGATATTTATATGACATTCCATACAAAAACAGCAGATGACACTTTCTTCTCAAGTGCTCATGGAACATTCTCCAGGAGAGATCATATCTTGGGTCACAAATCAAGCCTTAGTAAGTCAGAGAAAATTGAAATTGTATCAAGTATCTTTTCCAACCACAACACTATGACAATAGATAAAAATTACAAGAAAAAATCTTTAAAAATACTAACACATGGAGGTTAAACAATACACTACAAAATAACCAAAAAAATCACTGAAGAAGCAAAAGAGTAAATCAAAAATTACCTAGAAACAAATAACAATGAAAACACGACAACCCAAAACCTATGGAATGCAGCAAAAGTAGTTATAAAAGGGGTGTTTATAGCAATACAATCCTACCTCAGGAAACCAGAAACATCTCAAATAAACAACCTAACCTTACACTTAAAGCAATTAGAGAAAGAGGAACAAAACCCCCCAAAGTTAGCAGAAGGAAAGAAATCATAAAGATCAGAGCAGAAATAAATGAAAAAGAAATGAAGGAAACAATAGCAAAGATCAATAAAACTAAAAGCTGGTTCTTTGAGAAGATGAACAAAATTCATAAACCATTAGCCAGACTCATGAAGAAAAAAAGGGAGAAGACTTAAATCAATAGAATTAGAAATGAAAAAGGAGAAGTAACAACTGACACTGCATAAATACAAAGGATCATGAAAGATTATTACAAGAAACTCTATGCCAATGAAATGGACAACCTGGAAGAAATGGAAAAATTCTTAGAAAAGCACAACCTTCCAAGAGTGAACCAGGAGGAAATAGAAAATATAAACAAACCAATCACAAGCACTGAAATTGAAACTGTGATTAAAAATCTTACAACAACAAAAAAAAGTCCAGGACCAGATGGCTTCACAGGAGAATTCTATCCAATATTTAGAGAAGAGCTAACACCTATCCTCTTAAATTCTTCCAAATAATAGCAGAAGGAAGAATGCTCCCCAACTCATTTTACAAGGACACCATTACCCTGATACCAAAACCAGACAAAGATGCCACAAAAAAAGAAAATTACAGGCCAATATCAGTGATGAACATAGATACAAGAATCTTCAACAAAATACTAGCAAACAGAATCCAACAGCACATTAAAAGGATCATGCACCATGTTTGAGTGGGGTTTATCCCAGGAATGCAAGGATTCTTCAACATATGCAAATAAATCAATGTGACAAACCATATTAACAAACTGTAGGTGAGAAACCATATGATCATCTCAATAGATACAGAAAAAGCTTTTGACAAAATTCAACATCCATTTATGATAAAAAGCCCTCCAGAAAGTGGGCATAGAGGGAACTTACCTCAACATAATAAAGGCCATATATGACAAATCCACAGCCAGCATCATTCTCAATGGTGAAAAAGTGAAACCATTTCCATTAAGATCTGGAACAAGACAAGGTTGCCCACTCTCACCACTCTTATTCAACATAGTTTTGGAAGTTTTAGACACAGCAATCAGAGAATTAAAGAAATAAAAGGAATCCAAATTGGAAAAGAAGAAGTAAAGCTGTCACTGTTTGCAGATGACACGATACTAGACATGGAGAATACTAAAGAAGTTACCAGAAAACTACTAGAGCTAATCAATGAATTTCATAAAGTAGCAGGATACAAAATTAATGCACAGAAACCTCTTGCATTCCTATACACTAATGATGAAAAATCTGAAAGAGAAATTAAGGAAACACTCCCATTTACCATTGCAACAAAAATAATAAAACACCTAGGAATAAACCTACCTAAGGAGACAAAAGACCTGTATGCAGACAGCTATAAGACAGTGATGACAGATATCAAAGATGATACAAACAGATGGAGAGATATACCATGTTCATATATTCGAAGAATCAACATTGTGAAAATGCCTATACCAGCAAAAATCTACAGATTCAATGCAATCCCCATCAAAGTACGAATTGCATTTTTCATAGAAATAAAACAAAACCTTTCACAATTTGTATGGCAACCCAAAAGACCCCGAACAGTCAAAGCAATCCTGAGAATGAAAAACGGAGCTGGAGGAATCAGTCTCCCTGAATTCAGTCTATACTACAAAGCTACAGTAATCAAGACAGTATGGTACTGGCACAAAAACAGAAATATACATCAATGGAACAAGATAGAAAGCCCAGAGATAAACCCAGGCACATATGGTCACCTTATTTTTGATAAAGGAAGCAAGAATATACAATGGAGAAAAGACAGCCTCTTCAATAAGTGGTACTGGGAAAACTGGACAGTTACATATAAAAGAATGAAATTAGACTAGTCCCCAAAACCATACACAAAAATAAACTCAAAGTGGACTAAAGACCTAAATATAAGGCCAGACACTATAAAACTCTTAGTGGAACACATAGGCAGAACACTCCATGACATAAACCACAGCAATATCCTTTTTGACCCACCTCCTAGAGAAATGGAAATAAAAACAAAAATTAACAAATGAGACCTAACGAAACTTAAAAGCTTTTGCACAGCAAAGGAAACCATAACAATACGAAAAGACAACCTTCAGAATGGGAGAAAATATTTGCAAATGAAGGAACTGATAAAGGATTAATCTCCAAAATATTCAAGCAGCTCATGCAGCTCAATATCAAAAAACAAACAAACAAACAAAAAAACCCAATCCAAAAATAGACATTTCTCCAAAGAAAATATACAGATTGCCAACCAACACATGAAAGGATGCTCAACATCACTAATCATTAGAGAAATGCAAATCAAAACTACAATGAGGTGTCACCTCACACTGGTCAGAATGGTCATCATCAAAAAATCTACAAACAATAAATATTGGAGAGGGTGTGGAGAAAAGGGAACCCTCTTGTACTGTTGGTGGGAATGTCAATTGATAAAACCACTGTAGAGAACAGTATGGAGTTTCCTTAAAAAACTAAAACTAGAACTACCATATGACCCAGCAATCCCACTACTGGGCATATACTCTGAGAAAACCATAATTCAAAAAGAGTCATGTACCACAATGTTCGTTGTTGCCCTGTTTACAATAGCCAGGACAGGGAAGCAACCTAGATGTTTATCAACAGATGAATTGATAAAGAAGGTGTGACATGTATATATAATGGAATATTACTCATCTATAAAAGAAAACGAAATTGAGATATTTGTAGTGAGGTGGATGGACCCAGAGACTGTCAGACAGAGTGAAGTAAGTCAGAAAGAGAGAAACAAATACTGTATGCTAACACATATATATGGAATCAAAAAAAAAAAGGTTCTGAAGAACCTAAGTGCAGGATAGGAATAGAGATGCAGACATAAAGAATGGACTTGAGGACATGGAGGGGGGAATAGTAAGATGGGACGAAGTGAGAGAGTGGCATGGACATATATATACTACCAAATGTAAAATAAATAGCTAGTGGGAAGCAGCCGCATAGCACAGGGTGATCAGCTCGGTGCTTCGTGTCCCAAGAGGGGTGGCATAGGGAGGGTGGGAGGAAGATGCAAGAGGGAGGAGATATGGGGATGTATGTATACATATAGCTGATTCACTTTGTTACACAATAGAAACTAACACACCAATGTAAAGCAATTATACCCAATAAAGATATTTTTAAAAAAGGAAACTCATGGTCAATTTTCTAGAGTTCATCATTATTATTAATGTCTGACAATACTTAAATATTAGGCTTTAATTTTTTATTCATCATTGAATATCACAAGTTCCATCAATAGTGTAGGAAAATAAATTCTAACTAAAGACTAACTAAAGACAACTTTTAAAATGCAATGAGAACAAAGCTAAGAGTATTATAGAAAGATGTCCTAAAAAGAAAAACAAAAATTTAGGAAAGACAAAAATCAGTATTAATAATACTCAATCACAGGAAAATGCAAATTAATGCAATATGATATTATTATTTGATCTTTTAGGATAGTGAACAGTTTTAACATAATCATTGTTGCAAAGGGAATGGCAAATGGCACCTTCAATGCTACTGTTGGAATTGTAAATCAATAATCCTTTTGAAGTCAATATCTATCAAAGCCTTTGATCATGCAGTTCACCTGGACTCAATGAATTTATGAACACGCACCTTCACTGCATCCAAGTTTGTAGTAGTTAAAATTGTATATAACTTATATTTCCCTCATTGAGGAATGATAACAAATATAGTATATGTACAGTGAAATACTGAGCAATTTTAAAGAAAAGCATATAGACATGGAATTATTCTATGAATATTAGGATATATATGCCATGGGTATATTATAAGTTGAAAGGCAAGTTTCACAATAATATTTAGTAGTTTTCCTTAAGGGAAAATATGTAAATGTATATGCATATATATTCATGAGTAAAACCTTAACATAATTTAGGTCTGTAAAAACAAAAACAAACACATTAACAATGGTTATATCTGGAGAAAAAATAAAGTACATGTAGGCTACAGTGAAGGCAGACTTTCTGTTCTATATTTTCTGTACAATTTGACATTTTTAAAAAAGTACATATTTAGCTATAATTTGTATAATTCAAAACACATTAAAAACTGGAAAATTTAGATAAAACTCATTTTATTACATTATAAATTATTTTCTTCATTTTCACATTTACACTTGTACAGACTGTTGTTTTGACTTATATATAATCATATTTATAAATTAAGCTAATAAACCTATTAACATTAATGCTGTACAATACTACTACTATAGTTGTCATACCACTATCTTAAATTTATAAATTACCTATAATTTTAAACATACTTTATATATCAATAAGAAAGTATTCTTTTGAAAACATGGCTGCCTAAGTTAGAGAAAATTGTTATTCTCAACACTTTGCAGGTCTTCATTTGCTTTAAAATGCTCTCAGAGAAATAAATCTGTTAACTTCAAGAAAATAATTTTTCTGTATCAAAACAGGTTAACATTTCTGGCCCTCCAGTTGCATGTGTGTGAATTCACGTTTGAGAGGGTATGACTCTGGATAAAGTATACAAGAAAAACAAAGGCTCTGCTTTGCAATATCCTTGAGAAATCCGACCCAAATTCAGATTCTTGATTTTCTTTAAAATTAGCCAAACTCTCACAAGATGTAAGTCTAAATCTGGGAAAATAAAGCCTTAGGCTACTGACCCACTAAAAGTATATTTATTTAATATTGCTCTCAATAGAACAGCTTTCTGCATTACAAATTAGTTAGCAAATGCAGTTAATTTTTCAGACTCTATTTTTAAGACTTAATTAAACCTTTGTTTTCAATATTACTCTGTCTTTGGAAATAAAGTTATGGAAAGATTAGTCTCTTTCTAAGATTATTATGAATGTGAAGCATTAGCTTGCCATAATGCATTATATAGATGTTAGACTTTTCCTTAATTGAATTTTTAACCATTACCATAAATACTCTCATTTAATTTGTTCTAAAGTGTCATTAAATAGCCCAAAGGTGTTGACTTACTATAGAGGTGAATCAAATTTTTAAACCGCGATTTAGTGAAAAAGAAGGAAATAAAAGCAGCATGAAAAATATTTTTGCTTGTGGTTGTTTTGTCTTCTTGTGTAATTTTAAACTTATGGAAAAATTGCAAGAACAGGGTAAAAAAAATCCTAAAAAACCTAAACTCCAATTGACCAACGGCTTACATTTTGTCATGTTTGATATTCTCTCCTCCCCTCCCCTCCTCTCTTCTCTCCCTTCTCTTTCTGTGGCTCTCTCTGTTATTTGGGGGGCTTGCTGTTGCCTGACAGGTCACTGAGGCTCTATTTACTGCTTAGAAATCTTGTGTTTTCCTTTCTGTCCTTCGCGAAGGATAATTTCTATTGCTGTATTCCCAAGCTCACTCACCCCCTTTTGTTTCCATCTCCACGAGGTTATTAAGGCCATCGAGGGATGTCTTGTTTCATTTCATATACGTTACTTTTATTTACTTTTATTTTTTATATTTAAGAGCGCAAGGGCCGCGACCGGCCCACCCGCCGAGGGTGGCGGAGGACCCGGACGCGGACACGTCTGGCGGCACGCGTGTGCCGCCGCCCCGCACGGCCCTGCACGGCCCCCCACAGGAAAGGGGACTACGGGGCCGACCCTGCAACGTTCCCTGCCTCTCGGTCCGCACCCGCACCCACCCCTTTCCCCGTCTCAGCCCGTGGGCGAGGCCCACGTCGGGGTGGGGAGGAGGCGCGGAGCGCCGAGGCCGGGGGGTGGCGCCGCGAGGGGCGCCCCATTCCCTCTCGTCCCCATTTTCCTCTGGCGGGACGGGCGCTTCCCCCAACTGACCGGCGCGGGCCGGTCCGGGGACGTGCGCTCCGTGACCCGCCGCCGCTCCCATTGCGCGGACGGTGGGCAGCCACCGAGGGTGGGCCGAGGACGCCGCCCGCGGGGTGCGGGGTGGGGGAGTCCGGAGAGCGAGGGAGGGAAGGAAGGAAGAAACGGACGCCGAGCCCACCCCGGGCGCCGCCGCCGCCACCGCGACGGCGGCGTGAGAGACAAACCCTTGTGTCGAGGGCTGACTTTCAATAGATCGCAGCGAGGGAGCTGCTCTGCTACGTACGAAACCCCGACCCAGAGCAGGTCGTCTACGAATGGTTTAGCACGAGGTTCCCCACGAACGTGCGGTGCGTGACGGGCGAGGGGGCGGCCACCTTTCCGGCCGCATCCCGTGTCCCAGGACGAAGGGCTCTCCGCACCGGACCCTGGTCCCGACGCGCGGCGGGGCGCGCCGTGCCGCGCGCCAGGGGACGCGGGCGGCGGCCCGCCGGCGGGGACGGCGGGGGACCGGCTATCCGAGTCCAACCGAGGAACCGCGGCGCTGCCGTATCGTTCCGCCTGGGCGGGATTCTGATTTAGACGCGTTCAGTCATAATCCCACAGATGGTAGCTTCGCCCCATTGGCTCCTCAGGCAAGCACATACACCAAGTTTCAATTAGATTTTTTAATGGTTTGTATTTCTCTGCTGAGATTCTCAATCTGTTTATTTTTTTACCACAGTATTTCCCTTTAAGTTCAAATGTTTTTATAATTGCTGCTTTGAAACTTTTTTTTTTTTTTTTTTTGAGGTACTAGGGCCTCTCACTGTTGTGGCCTCTCCCGTTGCGGAGCACAGGCTCCGGACGCGCAGGCTCAGCGGCCATGGCTTACGGGCCCAGCTGCTCCGCGGCCTGTGGGATCTTCCCGGACCGGGGCACAAACCCGTGTCCCCTGCATCGGCAGGTGGACTCTCAACCACTGCGCCACCAGGGAAGCCCTGAAGGTCTTGTTTCTTAATTTCAACTTCAATATTTGTGTAATTTCTGCTTTGGTTACTATTGATCACTTTTTCTCTTATCTACTTGTCTTATTTTCCTCCTAAATCACATGTTCAGTGTTTTGGTAAATTGTAGACACTCTGAGTTAGCTTCCTTTGAAGGCTGTTGAGTTTTATTCTATCAGGTAGTTAATTTTGCTGGACTTAACTAAACTGTCTCTTCTGCAGTGAGGAAGCAGGTGAAATCTCTGTTCAGTGCTTTTAAGCTTCCATCAATTGCTGTCTGCAGAGCACCTTTAATACTCTGCTCTGTACACATAATTTATGGAAGAACCAAGGAGGTAGACAAAGTGTATACACAAGTTTTGAGGCTGTCCTTTCTGTGGATACTCTTTTGCCAATAGCCCCCTGATATTTTAATTCCTTTGATAAATCTGAACTCTCGCCTAACCTTTACAAACTAATTGGACTCCGACTTTCTGCTTATATTCAGGCTACCCCACACTGTATGAAGAGAAAAGTCACATAAATTCAAATATCACCGCGTGAAAATCCCTTTTTCAAGACTCATCTACCCTCCAGTTCTGCTTGATTTAGATATTTTCAGTAGGTATTTTTTTCATATTTTTCCCACAGTTTAAAATTTCTGTCTATAAATGGATGTGTCATACAATTCACTACACCATTATCAAAAGTAGAACTGCTTTGTTATTAATTAATCAATCAAATTTGTTTTCAATTGTGCATGCATTACCATTTGAAACACTGAACACTGATTCTGTAAATATTTTGCACAAGATTTTAGCTCAGCATTTGAATCATAAATAATTAAGCCTTAAATCCTTTTACTCCCCCACCCAAAGGAGTAAAGTAAAATAGAAGCTCAACATAGGGATCATTATTGCACCATCAACTTTGAAATCATTAACAAGCACCATATGAGATAATTACTATTATTTTATCATGAGTCGTTGAGGTTCAGGCCTTCGATATCTTGCACAGGGTAACAAGGTTGCTAGACTCTATCCCAAATTATTCATTCAGAATTCCAGAATAACCTAAACATGCTAAAATTTAAATTAAAAAAATGGAAATAGAGCTCTATTTATTTTAATAAAACTACATCTCAAAACTGAAATCCCCTAGAAATTCCAAACAAAAAAATTATTATTGACTAATAAAGAAGTGATGTAGTTTTTCCCAGTTTTACTGAAAAGTAATTGACATACATCACTGTATAAGTTTAAAGTGTACAGCATGATGGTTTAATTTACATTACAAAATGATTACCAATAGGTTCAGTTAACCCCCTTCTTTTCACATAGTTACAACAAAAATGAAGAAGAGAAAAAAGGAAAACAATTTCTCCCCATGAAGAGAAGTTTTAGGATTTACTCTCTTAACTTTCCTGTATATAATATAGCAGTGTTAGCTATACTCATCATGTTGTACATATAGTTTTTAAATTAGAACACCATGGAAGCCATATGAAATATCCTTTGGCATTAAAATGAATGACCAAAAGTAAGTTATTCATTTAAATTCATGATAAAGTTTTTATTCTTCTAAATTTAGCCCACTATTTGTCATCTTTTTAAATGCTTATAGTATTGGTGTCCAAATGAAGAAATTAATGAGCTGACTCATTATGAATCAGCTTTTAGGCTAACTCCTATCAAAGTTTTCAGAAGTAATTGTGGCTTATTTGAGAAACAGTTTTGTTGGACTTTTGGAGTGAATCCCTCTATATTAGCAAATATAGGATCTGGTTAAAAACCATCTCTAGATTTCCACATCTGCTTATCTCAGGAAAACTTCTAATTTCATCATCATCACAGTCATAAACTCAATAACAGGCTTCAGGAAGTCAGGTAATCAGCATCTCATCTAACTGTTTGAGCAAACAAATTTGTTCATAACTTGGGAAAGTTTAAATTTGAGTATGTCCAGTCTCAACTCAATGTTTTTTATTAGATTGAGGACAAGGGCTCAATGGAATGACCATTCATCGATTTTGTTCTCTCTCTCTTTCCTACACACACTGCACAGTATCATATAAGATATATGGATTTAATTCTAATATTATTAAGAAAATCAGCAGAGGTAGTAATTAGTTTTAACTGTAAATATCACTGAGGTAACATTTAAATGAAACTTTAAAATGAGGGGAATTGATCATCAGTAAAGGAAAAGACATTTATTCATTTATTCTATGCAGAAAGAAAAGCATGAAAAATGGCATGAAGTTATCAATGAACTATGAGAATTTGAGGCAGGAATCTTTGCTAAATATAGGGTGCTGAGGCATATAAGGCAGGAACTAATTCTGGGCATACAAAATGGGATGGCATTGTGCAAGGCCTTGAATGCTACATTCAGGTATTTAAAAATGTCCCCAGAGGCTATGGGGCACCATCTCAAGATAGTCTTGTTACTGTTTTCCAAAATGGAAAAAGGTTTATAAATGGTCTTTCTAATTGTAAATGTGATGTATACTTTTTGGTTAAAACATAAAATACCAAAAAACATAAATGAGAAATAAATGTTTAAAATCCCACTAAGCAGATAACAACAGGCAACACTTTCCTGTATGCTTTCCACATATGTTTGTCTTATAACATATCATAAAATAGTTCTACCAACCTTTTAGAACTTGTTAAATATGTAATAGGTTTCATAGGCAAATGGTAAAAAATTCAACAGAAAGGTATCATCTTACTATTTCCCCATTTCACCAAGTTCATTGTCCCCAAATTACAAATCTGATACATAATTTTAGAAATGGCTATGCATATTCAAGAATATCTACATAATTATGTTCCCCTTTTAAACATATTTTAGCATATTATAAACATGTAAAGCAAAACACTACACTACACCTTGTTTTCTCACACAATTTCCCCTGAAAAGTATTAAATATTAAAATTTACATTTTGAAGTAAAGGTAGAGAGAAGTGAGAAGTAATATAAGCATATGAATTATTCATTTTTTCCTTGTCTTACTGATTTTCTGACTAATTTGTTGGTTTTTTTACATTATAAGCAAAGCATATTTGTAGCATTTAAAAAAAAATACTTGTTTATTAGGGTATAATTGCTTCACAGTGCTGTGATAGTTTCTGTTGTACAACAAAGTGGATCAGCAATATGCATACATATATCTCTATATCCCCTTCCTCTTAAGCCTCCCTCCCAGCCTCCCTATCCCACCCCTCTAGGTCATCACAAAGCACCAAGCTGATCTCCCTGTGCTGTGCTGCTGCTTCCCACTAGCTATCTATTTTATAGTTGGTAGTGTGTATATGTAGATGCTACTCTCACTTCGCCCCAGCTTCCTCCTGCCCTCCATGTCCTCAAATCCATTCTCTATGTCTACGTCTTTATTCCTGCCTTGCCACTAGGTTCATCAGTACCATTTTTTTTTCTTAGATTCCATATATATGTGTTAACATATGGTATTTGTTTTTCTCTTTCTGACTTCACTCTGTATGACAGATTCTAGGTCCATCCACCTCACTACAAATAACTCAACTTCATTTCTATTTATAGCTGACTAATATTCCATTGCATATATGTGCCACATCTTCTTTTTCCATTCATTTGTCGATGCACATTTAGGTTGGTTCCATGTCCTGGCTATTGTAAACAGTACTGCGATGAACATTCTGCTACATGTCTCTTTTTGAATTATGCTTTTCTGAGAGTATATGCCCAGTAGTGAGATTGCTGCATCATATGATAGTTCTATTTTTACTTTTTTAAGGAACCTCCATACTGTTCTCCATTGTGGTAGTATTAATTTACATTCCTACCAACAGTGTAGGAGGGTTCTCTTTTCACCACACCCTTTCCAGCGTTTATTGTTTGTAGATTTTTTTTTTTTTTTTTTTTTTTTTTTTTTTTTGCGGTACGTGGGCCTCTCACTGTTGTGGCCTCTCTCGTTGTGGAGCACAGGCTCTGGATGCACAGGCTTAGTGGCCATGCCTCATGGGCCCAACTGCTCCACGGCATGTGGGATCTTCCCAGACCAGGGCACAAACCCGTGTCCCCTTCATCGGCAGGCAGACTCTCAACCACTGTGCCACCAGGGAAGCCCTTCCTTTCCTATACAAGTTCTGACCTTGACTCTTTCCCTTCTTAAAATTGTCTACTTAAATTTATATCATAAACCTCTGAATCCATCTATTTAGTAAGCAGACATATATTAAGCAATGCTGAACACCATTGTAAATTTCTGCCTTTTAAAATTGTGTATTATGTAGGAGACAAACAATCAACAACTCAATAAAGATAATTTCAAGGAGTTAGAACTGCAGTGAAGGACGTGAAATCAGTGACCTGACAGAGTTTCCACGGGGCGTCCTGTCTGAGCTTCAGGATCTTCAGTGTCAGCAACTAAATCTCTTCACAGGAAGAATAACCAAAATAATGAGACTTTTATACAAGTAGAATTTTATATGTTGCAATTTTCTATTTAAAAATACTAATTCAATTTATCTAAAACATCTAGAATATATTGTGTGTCTAGTGAATATAAGAAAACTTATAGAAAAGCCTGATTCTACCTATTGGATCAAGACATGAGCCTATTTGAATTTGCATGCTTTCAGTGTGTATTGAAAATGTCTTCATTTTATAATCATACAGAGCAATAATCACCTTTCCCTTTTCTTTAACCTTGAAAATTTGTACACATTTTTCAGAGTCAGTTTAAGTTCCATTTTGCAAGCAAAGCTTTCCTGTTATTCCAGTTCTGTTTAAACTCCAAGCTCCCGCTGTATGTTTTACTCATCTCTGAGGACTCTGTGTTCCTGACTAGACTATGAACTCCACGTGGGCAGCAGTGGCCAGCCATCTGTCAGGGATAAAGGAAAACATGAATCAATGATGAACTGAACAATGTGGGAGGTGACGTGCCATCTCACAGATATAGATAGAGCTAAATTCTTAAACTAGTACTGGAGACAGCTACTTGTGTGACTAATGTTAAAAGTTTAAGTTGCAACTCAAAAACGACATGTTTCGTATCTACCAAAAAAGTTTTAATTATTTTTATTTTAAAAAATTTATTTATTTTAAAATTAAAGTATAATTGGTTTACAATCTTATATTAGTTGCATGTGTACAACATACTGATTCAATATTTTTATACATTAAAAAATAATCACCACTGTAAGTATAATTACCATTTGTCAGCATACAAAGTAACTACAGTATTATTGACTATATTCTCAGTATAGAGAATATAATGTAGTACGTGTATTTTCTACATTTGAAATGTAGTCCTCATAAATCTGTTTAGCCTTTTTCCCATGACGTTATCTCTATGCTGAGAATATAGTCAATAATATATTGACTAATATAATCCCCTTGATTATTTATTTTATAACTGGAAGTTTGTGCCTCTTAATCCTTTTCACCTATTTCACCCATCCACCTCCTTATCCCCTCTGGCAACCACCAGTTTGTTCTTGTATCTATGAGTCTGTTTCTGTTTTATTATCGTTCCTCATTTGTTTTGTTTTTTTAGATTTCCCATGTAAGAAAAATCATATGGTATTTGTGTCTTTGTCTGACTTATTTCACTTAGCATAATAACCTCTAGGTCCATCCATGTTATTGAAAATGGCAAGATAACACTATTTTTTATGACTGAGTAATATTCCTTTGTATATCTATACCACATATTCTTTATCCATTAATCTGTTGATGGACACTTAGACTGTTACCATTTCTTCTCTATTGTGAATAATGCTGCAGTGAACATTGGGGTGTATATATCTTTTAGAATCAGTGTTTTCATTTTCTTCAGATAAATATCCAGCAGTGGAATTGCTGGATCATTTAGTAGCTCTATTTTTAATTTTTTGAGGATCCTCCATCCTGTTTTCCATAGTGGCTACAACAATTTATATTTCCACCAACAGTGCACCAGTGTTTCATTTTTTCCACATCCTCGACAACACTTATTATTTCTTGCCTTTTTTACTGCAACCATTTTGATGGGTTTGAAATGATATCTCATTGTGGTTTTGATTTGTATTTCCCTGATGATTATGATAATGAAAACTATGTAACTAACAAATTTCCCTTTTTTTTTGACTTTTTGGAACATTAGATACAAATTTGTGGACTTTATGTTTCCCTGGTCCTGATATTTTATTTATGTTTTACTATTCTGTTGGTTGTGTTTTTACAAGCCATGTAAATCCTTTGTGGATTAACTAAGGATATAAATAAGCTATTTGCTCAAACTGTCCTGAGTACACTATCTGTACCATCTCTAAGCCACATGACTTCTAGGATCTTTTTTTTCCTCTCAGCATTTAAAGTTCTATTTTTTTCTCCTAAATTTCTCTTGAGGAAATAGTAAGCTTAAAAAATACGTACATACAGATTACCTAATTTTACTTGTGAAAAAAAGAACAAATTTTAAACACTACTAAATTTCATACTCAATTCTAAAACACTCTCAAAAAACACAAGACTTTTATTTATTATCATTATCATTATTTTTATTTGCATTTCCTCAGAAAGTAGCCCAAGATGTGGTATTCTTTTTTTCTTTTTTTTAACATCTTTATTGGAGTATAATTGCCTTACAATGGTGTGTTAGTTTCTGCTTTAAAACAAAGTGAATCAGTTATACATAGACATATGTTCCCATATCTCTTCCCTCTTGTGTCTCCCTCCCTCCCACCCTCCCTATGCCACCCTTCTAGGTGGTCACAAACCACCTAGCTGATCTCCCTGTGCTAAGTGGCTGCTTCTCACTATCCATCTATTTTACATTTGGTAGTGTATATATGTCCATGCCACTCTCTCACTTTGTCACAGCTTACCCTTTCCCCTCCACATATCCTCAAGTCCATTCTCTAGTAGGTCTGTGTCTTTATTCCCGTATTATCTCTAGGTTCTTCATGACTTTTTTTTTCATAGATTCCATATATATGTGTTAGCATACGGTATTTGTATTTCTCTTTCTGACTTACTTCACTCTGTATGACAGACTCTAGGTCCATCCACCTCACTACAAATAACTCAATTTCGTTTCTTTATTTGGCTGAGTAATATACCATTGTATATATGTGCCACATCTTCTTTATCCATTCATCTGTTGATGGGCACTTAGGTAGCTTCCATGTCATGGCTATTGTAAATAGAGCTTCAGTGAATATTTTGGTACATGACTCTTTTTGATTTATGGTTTTCTCAGGGTATATGCCCAGTAGTGGGATTGCTGGGTCATATGGTAGTTCTATTTGTACATTTTTAAGGAACCTCCATACTGTTGTCCATAGTGGCTGCATCAATTTACATTCTCACCAACAGTGCAAGAGGGTACCCTTTTCTCCACACCCTCTCCAGCATTTATTGTTTCTAGAGTTTTTGATGATGGCCAATCTGACTGGTGTGAGATGATATCTCATTGTAGTTTTCATTTGCATTTCTCTAATGATTAATGATGTTGAGCATCCGTTCATGTGTTTGTTGGCAATCTGTATATCTTCTTTGGAGAAATGTCTATTTAGGTCTTCTGCCCATTTTTGTATTGGGTTGTTTGTTTTTTTGTTATTGAGCTGCATGAGCTGCTTGTAAATTCTGGAGATTAATCCTTTGTCCGTTGCTTCATTTGCAACTATTTTCTCCCATTCTGAGGGTTGTCTTTTGGTCTTGTTTATGATTTCCTTTGCTGTGCAAAAGCTTTT
Source organism: Kogia breviceps (assembly GCF_026419965.1). Lineage (NCBI taxonomy): Eukaryota > Metazoa > Chordata > Mammalia > Artiodactyla > Physeteridae > Kogia > Kogia breviceps. The sequence goes on from NC_081319.1 coordinate 62,824,525, forward strand.
AAGTTTCATTAGGTCCCATTTGTTTATTTTTGTTTTTATTTCCATTTCTCTAGGAGGTGGGTCAAAAAGGATCTTGCTGTGATTGATGTCATAGAGTGTTCTGCCTATGTTTTCCTCTAAGAGTTTGATAGTGTCTGCCTTTACATTTAGGTCTTTAATCCATTTTGAGTTTATTTTTGTGTATGGTGTTAGGGAGTGTTCTAATTTCGTAATTTTAAATGTACCTGTCCAGTTTTCCCCGCACCACTTATTGAACAGGGTGTCTTTTCTCCACTGTATATTCTTGCCTCCTTTATCAAAGATAAGGTGACCATATGTGCATGGCTTTATCTCTGGGGTTTCTATCCTGTACCATTGATCTATATTTCTGTTTTTGTGCCAGTACCATACTGTCTTGATTACTGTACCTTTGTAGTATAGTCTGAAGTCAGGGAGTCTGATTCCTCCAGCTCCATTTTTCGTTCTCAAGATTGCTTTGGCTATGTGGGGTCTTTTGTGTTTCCATACAAATTGTGAAAATTTTTGTTCTAGTTCTGTGGAAAATGCCAGTGATAGTTTGATAGGGATTGCATTGAATATGTAGATTGCTTTGGGTAGTAGAGTCATTTTCACAATGTTGATTCTTCCAATCCAGGAACGTGGTATATCTCTCCATCTATTTGTATCATCTTTAATATCTTTCATCAGTGTCTTATAATTTTCTGCATACAAGTCTTTTGTCTCCTTAGGTAGGTTTATTCCTAGATATTTTATTCTTTTTGTTGCAATGGTAAATGGGAGTGCTTTCTTAATTTCACTTTCAGATTTTTCATCTTTAGTGTATAGGAACGCCAGAGATTTCTGTGCATTAATTTTGTATCCTGCTACTTTACCAAATTCATTGATTAGCTCTAGTAGTTTTCTGGTAACTTCTTTAGTATTCTCCATGTATAGTATCGTGTCATCTGCAAACAGTGACAGCTTTACTTCTTCTTTTCCAATTTGGATTCCTTTTATTTCTTTACGTCTCTGATTGCTGTGTCTAAAACTTCCAAAACTATGTTGAATAAGAGTGGTGAGAGTGGGCAACCTTGTCTTGTTCCTGATCTTAATGGAAATGGTTTCACTTTTTCACCATTGAGAATGATGCTGGCTGTGGGTTTGTCATATATGGCCTTTATTATATTGAGGAAAGTTCCCTCTATGCCTACTTTCTGCAGGGTTTTTATCATAAATGGGTGTTGAATTTTGTCAAAAGCTTTCTCTGCATCTATTGAGATGATCATATAGTTTTTCTCCTTCAATTTGTTAATATGGTGTATCACGTTGATTGATTTGCATATATTGAAGAATCCTTGCAGTCCTGGAATAAACCCCACTTAATCATGGTGTATGATCCTTTTAATGTGCTGTTGGATTCTGTTTGCTAGTATTTTGTTGAGGATTTTTGCATCTATGTTCATCAGTGATATTGGCCTGTAGTTTTCTTACTTTGTGACATCTTTGTCTGGTTTTGGTATCAGGGTGATGGTGGCCTCGTAGAATGAGTTTGGGAGTGTCCTCCCTGTGCTATATTTTGGAAGAGTTTGTGAAGGATATGTGTTAGCTCTTCTCTAAATAAATGATAGAATCTGCCATCTGGTCCTGGGCTTTTGTTTGTTGTAAGATTTTTAATCACAGTTTCAATTTCAGTGCTTGTGATTGGCCTGTTCATATTTTCTATTTCTTCCTGGTTCTGTCACGGCAGGATGTGCATTTCTAAGAATGTGTCCATTTCTTCCAGGTTGTCCATTTTTTTGGCATAGAGTTGCTTGTAGTAATCTGTCATGACCCTTTGTATTTCTGCCGTGTCAGTTGTTACTTCTCCTTTTTCATTTCTAATTCTATTGATTTGAGTCTTCTCCCTTTTTTTCTTGATGGGTCTGACTAATGGTCTATCAATTTTGTTTATCTTCTCAAAGAAAACCCAAGACTTTTAAATTTACTATGAATTATTATTTCAAGGGCTTATTATTCTCATCTCATTTTTCTTTTAATTTTCATGTTTGCATTTATGAATTCTATTTTATTTTCTTCCTGGATATGACTGGATTTGTTCATACACATAAAAATGTGTATTAATTTTATTTAATATGATCTTGTTTGACCCTAACAAAATAATTTAAACAAAACACAGAAAATAGGTTCGGAGCTAATGATATGTTTGCATATATAAATTTTAAACAGGTGTATGGGATAATAATCACATAGGAACTTTCAAATGAAAAGAAAATATTTGGTAAAATTAATCAATTCACATGGTTAACTAAGGGAGAATTTCTTTAATGCATGAAAAGCTTTTACGAATTAGTAAGAAAAAGACTAATAACTCAAAAGATAAAATAGTCAAAGAAGGTGTACATGGAGGTCACAGAAAAATAAATCAATATATGGAAAAATGTGTAAGTTTATGGTAATAAAGTTAACATAAGTATCAAAAACTATGAGATATCATTTTTTATTTATCAGATAGGCAGAGATTAAAATGTTTGATAATAATGAGTTTCATCCAGATTACCTAGAAATAACCCCTGTCACATGCTGTTGGTGAGAGTATATACTGTTGTGAATTTCAGACTGCAATGTTTATCACCATTTTAAAATGTACTTATTCCTTGGATAAAGAAGATGTGGCACATATATACAATGCAATATTACTTAGCCATAAAAAGAAACGAAATTGAGTTATTTGTAGTGAGGTGGATGAACCTAGAGACTGTCATACAGAGTGAAGTAAGTCAGAAAGAGAAAAATAAATTCTGTATGCTAACACATATATATGGAATCTAAAAAAAAAAAAAAAAAAAAAAAAAGGTTCTGAAGACCCTAGGGGCAGGACAGCAAGACAGGAATAAAGACGCAGATGTAGATAATGGACTTGAGGACAAGGTGTTGTGTGGAAAGGTAAGCTGGGATGAAGTGAGAGAATGGCATGGACATATATACACTACCATATGTAAAATAGATAGCTAGTGGGAAGCAGCTACACAGCACAGGGAGATCAGCTGAGTGCTTTGTGACCACCTAGAGGGGTGGGATAGGGAGGGTGGGAGGGAGATGCAAGAGGGAGGAGATATGGGGATATATGTATATGTATAGCTGATTCACTTTGTTATAAAGCAGAAACTAACACAGCATTGTAAAGCAATTATACTCCAATAAAGATGTTTAAAAATGTACTTATTCTTTAATCCAGCCAATTAACTCTTGGAGATTTTTTTACACATGTATTTGAATTGTAGAAATAATAAAAATGTTAATTCTGGTATTACTTGTAATCCCATGAAAACTAGGAAGAATATTTACCTAAGGTAACTGAATTTGGTCATTTAGTCAGTAATTACTGTCTGTTATATGCCAGGTTTACTTCTTACTAGCCAGGCTTTGTAATCCAAGGTGAACAAGATAAACATATACATTAGTGGGGGTCATGGAAAATGAATGAGTAATGCGTAAATCCATCTATATACATGTTCACATACATATCAGATTGTAATACATGCTATGAAGAAAACAAAATTTAGGGGCATGATCAGGGAGATGGGTCACCTGTGTTAGACAGGGCTGCCAAGGAAGGACTCTGAAGAGGAGATATTTGAGGCAGGGTACAATCCCTGTGGTACCAAGGGGAAGGGGGCCTGGCACATTCATACAAACTGCCATTAAAAAGTAGGGAGGGGCTTCCCTGGTGGCGCAGTGGTTGAGAGTCCGCCTGCCGATGCAGGAGACACGGGTTCGTGCCCTGGTCCGGGAAGATCCCACATGCCTCGGAGCAACTAAGCCCGTGAGCCATGGCCGCTGGGCCTGCGCGTCCGGAGCCTGCGCTCCGCAACGGGAGAGGCCACAACAGTGAGAGGCCCGCATACCGCAAAAAAAAAAAAAAAAAAAAAAAAAAAAAGTAGGGAGACAGATCCAAAAGGATCCTTTTAGATTGTGTTCTATAATACTTCTTGGTAAGAAGCTGTTAATCACTGACAAATGTGACAGAATACATGTACTATAGAATCCTATTTGTTTAGATGAATTTGTGCAACTGTGTTTGTGTTTCTGCTTCATGTGTACATGCATATGTATATCCATAGAAAATATATTAAAAATACCCCCTAAAATTGACAGTGATGGTATTTCCAAGAGCTAGAACTTAGATATCAGGGACCTTTAATTTTCACCTTATACCCGCACATTTCATAGACATCTTTATTTTAAGAAATTTTATTATAAAATAGTAATTTTAAAGTTAATATATAAGTTCATATATGTAAAATAATAAGTAGGACTAAGAGATACAGTCTTGAAACAGTCTCTTCTGAATTCCATTGCAGGTTTTCAGGTCTTTCTTAGCCCCAGTTTTATTACTTAATGAACCTATCATCAGCCTATTTGTCAGTTTACACTTGGATAAATGTATTATTATAAACTCAAACTGATAAATTTCACCATCTAATTTACTGAAGTGATATTACATTTTATGTCTAGTTTATCATTATTGCTAAAGAATTCATCCTTGCATTTAAATATAATATTAACGTGGTTGTGATAAATGGATTGCTTTAATGAACTGTAGCATTAACTGATTAATAAGAATCAGTTCTTTTAATCACCTATTAATTGTACCTTGATCAAAGAAGGACCACCAGAAAGCTCTTTCTAAATACTTTGTCAATATAAACACCTTTTGCAAAGCACCTCTACATTTGTTTCAATTTGGAGTCACTTCCTAGGTGAGTCCATTTCTGACCCATCTAGCCAGAATTAGTTCTCCCCTCTGTAAAGGACACACTGTCTGGGCTCCATTGTTGACCTTGCTCTATTATTATAGTCTATGCTGATCGTATTGTTTGACAGACTCCTCTAGAGTACTGTGAGCTCCCATAGGAAAATTGATATACCTCTTACAACAAAAACAAGTTGTACAAAGGTCTGTTTCCTTAAATCAAAAGTTCTTTCAGTCTAAAGAAGCTTAAAAAAAAGATCAAAACAGGTATAATTCCACAATGAAAAACATTACTGCTATTTTTTCTGTACATTTAAAAATATTTTTAGACAACTATAAGTTTTATATACCTAAAAATATTTTCCTAAATGTTACATTGTATTTACTCTTATATAATCTGCATTTATGGACTAATGAATATATCATGAATATGTTTTTATAGTAAAGTATGGCTCTACAAAGGTATTTAATAGCTATACAATTTCATTTTGTATGCATCAGTATTATTTTAATCAATCCTCTAATATCAGAGTTTTGGGTTTTCTCCATTTTTTTCCCTGTAGAAAATGGTTAGGTTTTTTTCAAGATTAATGTTGAGAATAAAGAGAAAACATGTGTGTAGTTAAGAGCAGTCTTTCCTCCATTCAATATTTTGCATCTTCTGCACTCTACCCTCTACCCCCACCTTCCCAACCCAGGACACCCACCCCAGCTTTGGTCATCTCTGTGGTCTCTTCTGATGTGCTAAGACCTACTTCATTTCCATTCCTTCACATGGCATCGGAAAATCCCGGCTGTCTCTTTTCCAGGACATGATCAGGGTGGGTGTTGTCAAAGTTATAGTTATTTAAGCCATACACAAAATAATATTTAATGTCTTTACCTTGTAGCTTGCACAAAATCCTGGGAAAATCTCTCTTGCCTTTGGTTTTTCCTGGGCTTGAAGTAGCAGGCAATGTAACTCCTTTTAGATGATTGCAAAACTCCTGTCTAATTAGAAAACTCTCGCCAAAACCCAATTTTGTTCCAATGATGAGAACTGGATTAAATTAGAATACTTTCAGGTAATTGAGTTGATGAAAGAAATTTTCACATATTGAGGTAGGGGGAAGTCATTCTGGCTTTTACATGATTTGGCATGAACTTTATGCTCACTAAAACAGCCAATCTTATGGATGGTCAAACATGTATTGTACATCTGTTTTAACCAGTAAAGAAAGGAACGTTGCCCACCATGCAATTATACAAAGGGTTAAGTTGCACCCCACTGCAGTAGTCCACCAACAGTGTGCTCTGAGGGGAATTCCTGCGAGAAAAAGGATGAGGCATTCAGTGTGCTTGAAATAAACAGCTCCTGGCTAGTTAAGATGGATACTTCAAGGAAGAATTTCAGTGACTTCAGATCGTTGCATCTTCCTGTACACAGAAATGTACTAAAATTATTAATTTGAGATGTCTGTTCTTTATGACTAGCACTAATATTTTACCAAGAGGTGTGCTTGACTACATGTATTTCCTAGCCAAAAAAATTCATGTATATACTGGTTCCTCCTCTCCCTCTTTGGAGCAGTTCCTCAGACAGAGAGGCTGCTTCTCAGGCTATAGTCCTCAGTTTGCTCTTCTATTCTTCTTATAGATTGTTTACTGATTAAAACACACTCTTCTGTTCTTATTATGGGTTGTTTACTAATTATTTGGTCCTCAGGATGTTGAGATAACATGCTTGAGCACCTGGGCTTCAATAAGAAGAGTCTGGACTATTTTGCACAAAGAGGCAGTCTCTTCAGCCCTCTCTTCAGAGAGTTGATGTAGTAGGGGCAGGTGCATCAGTCATTGTGATCTGATGACTTAAGAGACCAAACGAGGAAGATCCCACACCTGGGGGCCTGAGAGCTGTCAGTTCACCTTATATCTCTCTACATTTAACTGCACCATCATATGGTGCTCTTCTTATTAGAGGCAATAAAGTAAACTTGAATATATGTTTGTTCCTTGTCACTAGATAAAATCTAAAAGCAAAGAATACAATTTATGCAAATGCCAACCTGTAATTTAGGATGGTGGCTTGAGTGCCTCTTCATGCAGACGTTTGTAATTGGAGGGGACCTCAAATAGCGGAACGGTGTACCCTTATTGCCCCATCATCAGAGGTGATGAACAGTTTCGAGAAGTGGCAAGGAAGGAGATAATATACTGTGTCACCTGGACTGTTCAGGCTGAGAGAAAGCAGGACGGGTACTCTGGACTGGTCAGGTTGACTTAATGCCGGATCCTGATATAAGTGTAAAATACCCTCATAACCTTGACATCTGGACACCTACATTTTTATCTTTATGTCAGAACAAGTGAAACTGATTCCTAGGATATGGAAGACTTTTCTATTTAGTAGGACTGAAAGATCAAAAGTTGGCATTTAACCAGTTTTTCAGGGCAAGGGATCACAGAGAAGGGCTAAATCATTTTGAGTTGCTTATGTCATGGTTACACCACAGATTTTCCCAAATGAGACATTCCACTTTATATTGTACTGTTAAATAATGACAAAGCTGACTTTTTTTTTCTTTCACTTGGACCATACTATATTGGAAACATGAAGTTTTATTGAAATACCCACTCATTTACCCTCTTTGTCTTGTTTTGAATCTACCCACCTCTGTTAAAAACAAATATTCATAGATGTTTTGGCTGCATGCTTAGATTATCAAGACTTTCCAAATAAAGCTTACTGTTGTAAATTGTTATAAAGTGCACACATATGATTAGTATTTGCAAACTCCTATGTACTGGTCCCCAAATCATTTTATTCATGTATATTCACAATTGCAGATCCCACAGTGACCTTTAGAGCAGATATTCCAACCTAAACTTCTTGATTCCTGAGGTTTTCTGTTTGGAATAATATACCATTTATATCAAAATTTTGGAAGTGGGATGTGCTATATTCCACAACCTTATCCCCAATGCTTCTGTGGGTGTTGGTGATATTCTTATCTTGCCAACTTGGGTAGCACAGGTTCTAGCTTCTTTTTAGATGCTGCTGCATCACTTTTACATGCTGCTCTATTATTTCACAGGTTGAAAATGTATAGGGCCAAGTTCATTTAAAATAAGGATATGTGTTTCAATAAGCTTGGCAGTGTTATAATAAAGTGTTCAATAAGCTTGGCAGTGTTAATGACTTTTTATCTCTTTGAAATCCTATTCTGAGGAGGTCTATTATCTCAGAAATATGGTAATAGCAGAAGATTTTTAAATGGTGAGAAAATGCTTCAAGGTAGACATTTTTTTGTTTCTACTTTTAACTATTTTTTTTTATCTGTCCATATATATATTTGTATGCTTTACTTCCTTCTTAAGATATGTTTTTCTGGGAGATTGAGGTTGACATGTATACACTGATGTGTATAAAATGGATGACTAATAAGAACCTGCTCTATAAAAATATATATATTAAAAAATAAGTAAAAAAATAAAATTCAAAAAACAATGTCTTTCCTTTAAATGAAATACAGTTGCTTTAATTTTAAAGTCAATATATTTTAATGAAATTAATAGAGCTGAATATCACATATTCAAATATGTTCAGAACATGATCTGGTTTCTGCTTAACTCAATTCTAGAACAACCTCAACTAAACCACAGCAAAGAACATATTCTCCACCTCAAGCAACATGCTTTCTGAGGAATAAGTGTGTCCTGGACAAATTTACTAGAGATGTCTTAGATGTTCTCCATCTTCTTTTTAACATGTTTTTCCATTTTTAGATGTTCTTTCCTTCTTTGGAGGTGTGGTATTCTCATTCTGTATTCCTTGAGGAAATTTTCCACCCAGGAATGACTTCCTGTCTGGAAGCATGCATCAGTTGAATTCCTGGCTTATGCAGAGAACTTTCCTTTTTTCAAGAAGGGCTGCCAAGGATAAGGCAAAGTTTAACGCAAAAGAGAAAACACAGCATTTTGAAACGGCAAACACTACAACAACTTGATATTTCGATATTTGAAAGGACAGGAAGTCTTTCTATTCATCCTGCAAATTCATACTGCATTAAGCTGCATTTCATATCCTTGATTAAGTACATATATTTTCCAAATGTTAAGATTTGCTTAAGACTATAGTTCTAGTTAATGAGAGAGCTAAGTTTTTCCTTTGATTATACCATACTATCTCCGAAACATGAAAATTTATTGAAATCATTATTCTTTTGTATCTAATTTTAATCACTTGTTTTCTCCTCTCCACCTATTTATCTACAAATTTTCATTAAAAATAAATATCCAAGGCAGGTCCTTTGACATCATATATATTATTGTTATTATTATATATTATTGCTATTATTTATGTATGTTTTTATATTTTGTCTGCCTATCAACAATGCTGGATTGATGGGCCCAAATCTACGTTTGAAACATCTGAAGAATAATAAAGATTTTCATTTCAGTGTTAATACTGTCACTATAAAGTTATTGTTAACAGTTTTAAACAAGAATTCTAACCTTGTACAGAAAGCATACTTACTTACAGAATAATTATTTATGACTACAATGACAATTTTAATATGATGATTTTACAGAAGGTTAACATTTATTAGTGTCTCATGCACTGACTGTTTTTGTCAAGCTTTTGCTGTACATTGATATTAATCTCTGAATATAATTTGAACTTCGTGATATGACTCTGTACGGTTGTTAAGTTATGTCATCATAGAATTCTTACTATAATAAATTTCTCCTAAGCATGCCTTTTAAAAATCAATCCATTATTTTTTGGTATTTATTTCAATGGTTTTTGTTTTACATGAAAAGACACTTGTAATTTGAATACTAATAAAATACTTAGTTAAGTTGTACCATCCCCATTAGTTCCTTAAGTTTGGGTTTATTCTTGTTTTATGTTTTCTTTTGTTTTCAGATCTATCAGATCTCTAGTCTTTGCTGAATTCATGCAGCCAGTTATTAGCAAGAGTATCATTATTATTTTACAGGGAAAATTATTTAGTAGTATGAGACAATGTATGCTGGAGATAGGACTGTGTCTCAGTAAACTTAGAAGTTCAGAGAAATTTGTCAAAGTTCAAAAGAAAGTGTCTCAATGAGACATGAGAAATTAACAAGGGTAATGGTACAACTTTCCTGTTCTCATTAGTACTGCAAGTCAGTTAGTATTTGGGGGAAAGAAAATAAAACTTCTAACTAGATCACTTTTTAACTTAGGATCTTCTTGCTAAATTAGCAAGTGGTGTTTGTTACTATTTGTTTGAAGATTGTATCAGACTATAATATAAGTGGCCTATGGTTTTGTTTTTACTATTTGCAATAAACAATGATGGCCAATGTAGTTTTAAGAAATATTTAACCTATGGTGTGCAAAAGCTTTTAAGTTTAATTAGATCCCATTTGTTTATTTTTGCTTTTATTTCCTTTGCTTTGCTTTAAGAGATAGACCCCAAAAAATATTGCTATGATTTATGTCAAAGAGTGTTCTGCTTGTGTTCTTCTAAGAGTTTTATAGTATCTGGGCTTACATTTAGGTCTTTAATCCATTTTGAGTTTTTTTTTTTTTTTTTATGTTGGTGTTAGAGAATGTTCTAATTCCATTCATTTACATGTAGCTGTCCAGTTTTCCCAGAACCACTTACTGAAGAAACTGACTTTTCTGACTGACTTTTCTCCATTGTATATTCTTGTCTCCTTTGTCGTCAATTAATTGACCATAGGTGCGTGGGTTTTGTTTTTATTTTTTATTTTTGGCTGCATTGGGTCTATGTTGCTGCATGCGGGTTTTCTCTAGTTGCAGTGAGCGGGGGTTACTCTTCATTGCGGTGTGGGACCTTCTCATTGTGGTGGCTTCTCTTGTTGAGAAGCATGGGCTCTAGGCTCATGGGCTTCAGTAGTTGTGGCACACAGGCTCAGTAGTTATGGCTCATGGGCTCTAGAGATCAGGCTCAGTAGTTGTGATGCATGGGCTTTGTTGCTCTGCAGCATGTGGGATCTTCCCAGAACAGGGATCAAACCCATGTTCCTTGCATTGGCAGATGGATTTTTCTTCCCTGTGTCACCAGGGAAGTCCTGGTGCATGGGAATATTTCTGGGCTTTCTAACTTGTTCCATTGATCTATGTGTCTGTTTTTGTGCCAGTACCATACTGTTTTGATTACTGTAGCTTTGTAGTATAGTCCGAAGTCAGAGAGCCTATTCCTCTGGCTCCATTTTTCTTTCTCAAGATTGTTTTGGCTATTTGAAATTTGCCCCAGCATGGATGGAATTGGAGGGTATCATACTAAATGAAATACATGAGACAGAGAAAGGCAAATGCTGTATGATATCACTTATATGTGGAATCTAAAAAATACAACAAACTAGTGAATATAACAAAAAGAAACAGACAGATATAGAGAACAATCCAATGGTTACCAGTGGGGAGAGGGAAAGAGGGGAGGGGTGATATAGGGATAGAGGATTAAGAGGTATAAACTATTATATATAAAATAAGTTACAGGGATATATTGTATAACACAGGGAACATAGGCAGTATTTTATAATAACTATAAATGGATTATAATCTTTAAAATTGTGAATCACTATATTGTACACTTGTAACTTATACATAATATTTTATGTCAACAATACTTAAATTTAAAAAGGCAAAAAGAAAAGAAATTTTTAAAAAGGAAAAAAGAAAAGAAATATTTAACTTAGAAAACCATCATCCTGGGATTAAGAGAAGGGGACTGAATTCTTAGCTAAGCTTTGCCACTGTCAAGTTTGTTACCTTTGACAAATCATCAATAGCGCTGATATTTAATATATTTTTTTCTGTAAAATGAAGGGAACAGACTAGGTGGTATCTCTACTTTCTGTTAATAAGGAGCCAGATTTTTATGTATGTAAATAGACACTAATATAGACTAATTAATGTAGAAAATAACTTAAGAAACAGTGTGTGCAAAGGCCAGGAGGTTTTCATTCTGTCACCCACCTTTGTGAGGGCCCTCACAGCTGGGTGGGCTGCTCCATGTCTGCTGAGGCAGTGTCACAGTTGCTGGCAGGAGCCATATCTTGTGGGAAAAGCAAAGTCTTTGCACTTCAGGAGCAGCTGCAGTGACAGTAGGGAGAAGAATTAAAGTTCTCTGAATGAAGGTTAGCACAGGCTGTGTTTACTGGGGAAGTCCATCTCAGGCTTTTCAGGCTACATATTAGACTCACCCAGGGAGTTCTAAAATACAGTGATGCCCAGATCACAGCCTGGAGCACTGAAATCTGGCAGACAAGGTTGACAGGTGACTGTCAGGTGCTTCTAGCATGTGGAAAAGACTGAGAACCATTGGTCGCAAGCATGATTGGCAAATTTACTTTCATTTAAATTACTTGTTCAATCCAATTGTTGTGGGAAAATATAGTAGTGATGGCTGTACCAAGAATGGTTCTGCTATCACAGCTCTACTCAGTGTGAGGAAGCAGGTCACTGTGTCAGCAGGTCTCCTGGCAGAGGAGAGCTGAGAGAGGGGCTGCCACACATGGGCCATCCCTGCACTAGGGTTTTATGTTGGTGGTGTTATTTGTTTTATGGTTTTTTCCTGCATGAAATTCTTCAGGGCAACAAGTGGTGTCTATCATGGAGAGCTTTTTGGAATATCCATGACTGCTTTAGCACCTACTATGAATTATTAGGTTTCATCTCTAAACAGTTTAAAGCAGGTTGCACACATTTTGATCCAGAAACCTCCCAGGAACAACCAAATAGTTGAGAATGCATGGAAAGAACACAAACTCACTGTAAACAACAAAGTCCTCAGCTTTATTGTGGCTTTGTAGACATTGGTCCATTGATTCTCATGAAACACTTTAAAAATAAGAGCTATGCTCATGGTGAAAGGCTGAAAATAAATGCCCACAATATAAGCAAGTTTTACAGTTTAAAATTTACATTTTCTTTTTTAAATTTTTTTTTCATGTTCATAGATGTACTTGTAAAGCAAAATCTTAGCAAATCATATTAAAAATATATGAAAAGCTTAATATATATGATCCTTCGAGGTTCACCACAGTAGTTCAGAATCAGTTTAACATTTGAAAAAACCAGCATAATTTACCATAAAATACAGTATATATGTAAGTTCAATAAAATACATTTAATTTGAAAGTAAGAAGTAAATCTGCCCTTTTTTGTGGGTAACATAGTCAGTTATATAGAAAATCCTATAGAAAGTACAAAAATCCTACTGGACCTTAAAAATGAGTTTAGCAGTGTTATGGAATATAAGAGTAAAGTACACAAAATCAATTGCATTTCTATATATAAGCAACAGGCAATTAAAAATAAAATAATAAAATATATCACTTTCAATAGCCTTAAAATTATTAAATGCTTAAATATAACAAAAGTTGTACAAATTATGTACAAAATAATTTTAATTTTGGGTGTTTTTTTTAATTTTATTTTTTGTTGTTTTTGGTTTTTTTGCAGTACGCGGGCCTCTCACTGTTGTGGCCTCTCCCGTTGCGGGGCACAGGCTCCGGACGCGCAGGCTCAGCGGCCATGGCTCACAGGCCCAGCCGCTCCATAGCATGTGGGATCTTCCTGGACTGGGGCACGAACCCGTGTCCCCTGCATTGGCAGGAGGATTCTCAACCACTGCACTACCAGGGAAGCCCAGAATAATTTTAATTTTGGACCCTTTACATAGTGTAGGGATAGTTTCTTCCCTTAGAATTTTTCCTATACATTTTTAAAAAACTTTAACTGAGTAGATAGTTAATATAAGATAAATTGTTATTAATGTTTTCTAAAATTTTTTAATTTAATTTAATTTATATTTTATACAGCAGGTTCTTATTCATCATCAGTGTTATACACATCAGTGTATACATATCAGTCCCAATTGTTGAATTCATCACATCACCACTCCCACTGCCCTGCAGCTTTCCCCCCTTTGTGTCCATACATTTGTTCTCTTCATCTGTGTCTCAACTTCTGCCCTGCAAACCATTTCATCTGTACCATTTTTCTAGGTTCCACATACATGTGTTAATATACAATATTTGTTTATCTCTTTCTGACTTACTTCACTCTGAATGGCAGTCTCTAGATCCATCCATATCTCAACAAATGACCCAATTTCTTTCCTTTTTATGGCTGAGTAATATTCCATTGTATATATGTACCACTTCTTCTTTACCCATTCATCTGTTGATGGACATTTAGGTTGCTTCCATTACCTGGCTATTGTAAATAGTGCTGCAATGAACATTGGGGTGCATGTGTCTTTTTGAATTATGTTTTTTTCTGGGTATATACCCAGAATTGGGATTGCTGGATCATATGGCAATTTTATTTTTAGTTTTTTAAGGAACCTCCATACTGTTCTCCATCATGGCTGTATCAATTTACATTCTCACCAACAGTGCAAGAGTGTTCCCTTTTCTCCATACCCTCTCTAGCATTTGTTGTTTGTAGATTTTCTAATGATGTCCATTCTAACTGGTGAGAGGTGATACATCATTGTAGTTTTGATTTGCATTTCTCTAATAATTAGTGATGTTGAGCAGCTTTTTATGTGCTTCTTGGCCATCTCTATGTCTTCTTTGGAGAAATGTCTATTTAGGTCTTCTGCCCATTTTTGGATTAGGTTGTTTTTTTTTTAATATTGAGCTGCATGAGCTGTTTATATATCTAGGAGATTAATCCTTTGTCCATTGATTCATTTACAAATATTTTCTCCTATTCTGAGGGTTGTCTTTTCATCTTGCTTATAGTTTCCTTTGAGGTGCAAAAGCTTTTAAGATTCATTAGGTCCCATTTGTTTATTTTTGTTTTTATTTCCATTATTCTAGGAGGTGGATCAAAAAAGATCTTGCTGTGATTTATGTCAAAGAGTGTTCTTCCTATGTTTAGACAGCATATATATGGGTCTTGTTTTTGTATACAATCAGCAAGCCTGTGTCTTTTGGTTGGAGCATTTAATCCATTCACGTTTAACATAATTATCGATATGTATGTTCCTAGGACCATTTCTTAATTGTTTTGGGTTTGTATTTGTAGGTCCTTTTCTTCTCTTGTGTTTCCCACTTAAAGAAGTTCCTGTAGCATTTATTGTAAACCCAGTTTGGTGGTGCTGAATTCTCTTAGCTCTTGCTTGTCTGTAAAGCTTTTTATTTCTCCATTGAATCTGAATGAGATCCTTGCTGGGTAGAGTAATCTTGGTTGTATGTTTTTCCCTTTCATCACTTTAAGTATATCATGCCACTCCCTTCTGGCTTGTAGAGTTTCTGCTGAAAAATCAGCTGTTAACCTTATGGGAGTTCCCTTGTATGTTATTCATCATTTTTCCCTTGCTGCTTTCAATAATTTTTCTTTGTCTTTAATTTTTGCCAATTTGATTACTATGTGTCTCAGCGTGTTTCTCCTTGGGTTTATCCTGTAGGGACTTGCTGCATTTCCCGGACGTGGGTGGCTATTTCCTTTCCCATGTCAAGGAAGTTTTCAACTATGATCTCTTCAAATATTTTCTCTGGTCCTTTCTCTCTCTCTTCTCCTTCTGGGGCCCCTATAATGTGAATGTTGTTGTGTTTAATGTTGTCCCAGAGGTCTCTTAGGCTGTATTTATTTCTTTCCATTCTTTTTTCTTTATTATGTTCTGCAGGAGTGAATTCCACCATTCTGTCTTCCAGGTCACTTATCCGTTCTTCTGCCTCAGTTATTCTGCTATTGATTCCTTGTAGTGTAGTTTTCATTTCAGTTATTGTATTGTTCATCTCTGTTTGTTTGTTCTTTAATTCTTCTAGGTCTTTGTTAAACATTTTTTGCATCTTCTCGATCTTTGCCTCCATTGTTTTTCCGAGGTCCTGGATCATCTTCACTACCATTATTCAGAATCTTTTTTCTGGAAGTTTGCTTATCTCCACTTCATTTAGTTGTTTTTCTGGGGTTTTATCTTGTTCCTTCACCTGGTACATAGCCCTCTGCCTTTTCCTCTTGTCTATCATTCTATGAATGTGTTTTTTTTTTTTTTTTTTCCCCCACAGCCTACAGGATAGTAGTTCTTCTTGCTTCTGCTGTCTGCTCTCTGGTGGATGAGGCTATCTAAGAGGCTTGTGCAAGTTTGTTGATGGGAGGGACTGGTGGTGGGTAGAGCTTATTGTTGCTCTGGTGGGCAGAGCTCAGTAAAACTTTAATCTGCTTGACTGCTGATGGGTTGGGCTTGGTTTCCTCCCTGTTTGTTGTTTAGCCTGAGGCAACCCAACACTGGAGCCTACCTGGGTTCTCTGGTGGGGCTAATGGCAGACTCTGGGAGGGCTCATGCCAAGGAGTACTTCTCAGAGCTTCTGCTGCCAGTGTCCTTGTCCCTACAGTGAACCACAGCCACCCCCCACCTCTGCAGGAGACCCTCCAACACTAGCAGGTATGTCTGGTTCAGTCTCCCCTTGGGTCACTGTTCCTTCCCCTGGGTCCTGATGCACACACTACTTTGTGTGTGCCCTCCAAGTATGGAGTCTCTGTTTCCCCCACTGCTGTTGAAGTCCTGCAATCAAATCCCACTAGCCTTCAAAGTCTGATTCTCTAGGAATTCCTACTCCCATTGCCAGAACCCCAGGTTGGGAAGCCTGAATTGGGGCTCAGAACCTTCACTCCAGTGGGTGGACTTCTGTGGTGTAAGTGTTCTCCAGTCTGTGAGTCAGCCACCCAGCAGTTATGGGATTTGATTTTACTGTGATTGTGCCTCTCCTACCATCTCATTTTGGCTTCTCCTTTGTCTTTGGATGTGGAGTATCTTTTTTGGTGAGTTCCAGTGTCTTCCTGTTGATGATTGTCCAGCAGCTAGTTGTGATATTGGTGTTCTCACAAGAGGGACTGAGTGCACGTCCTTTTACTCTGCCATCTTGTTTCAGGCCCCTACCAAAAGTCTCTAAAACTTACATTTTAAATGACCTTCCCCTTTGTCTTTACAATTGCATATATCTTTCCAATATTTAAATAAACAAAAGTGATTTGATATATATATATTATATATATACATCTGTGTACATATCTGTATATACACACACATATATAATAGATATAGATGTGTGTACATTTATATATACATAAAAGTATTTTTTAGGTTTGTATGCTTATTGGGAAATGTCACTTCAGTAACAGTGAGGACACACCCAGATTTTGGTTTTTAAATAAGATTTTTTACTAAAAGTAATGCAACGTTCTTTGAGGAGAAGGCTGATGCCAGAGCTGTGGTAGGGAAAATGCAAGATGATTCAGAACAGAAAAATGAAGTATGTCACAGGAATCAGAGCCTACTTGAAGGAGCTCTCAGTGGTCAAATCCGAGAGAATCTGAGCAGCTAAATAAAATGAGAGCAATATATTGTAACTCATATAATTAAATAATTATTCATGATTTCATATTCATATAAATAAATAAATAAACAAAATAACAAATGGGGGAGACTGACAGCTCTTCCTACTAAAAATTTTTAAAATAATAAATGTAGAAAAGATTATGAAAGTAATACATAAACATTTGGGAATTAACACAATAATAATTATTCAGGCAAGAGTCACTAATAATCACTAATGTAATCATAGGCTAAAATTCGTACATGCATATCTATATAATCTCAACATACCTTTCCACAAGGTATTTATTAATAACAAAGAGAAAAATAATTACTATATAGTGAAGAAACTGTGAGATGAAACCTCTTCCAGTGCCTGTGTATCACATCTGAGTGCCAAACCTGCCCTTCATCAGCTGCCCTGACATCCTAGCTGGGTGCTATCATGTTTCTCCTTGGTGGCTGTCAGGATGGGAATCCTGTTCTTCTGGCTCTTTTCTCATGGTGCTCTTCCTCTGGTGTGTCCCTGAGTGGCTCCTGCAGCTTGCAGAGGCCAGCATCACCTCTACTCTCTCAACTGATTTCTTGGTTAAGTGTCACTGGCCTGGCATCACCCATGTAGGGTCTCCCAAACCCTCTCAGGTGGCTCTGCATAGGTTCCACTGTGTAGCACCTCTCTGTGGGCAGCTTCCTCTGGAACCCCAAAAGACATATTCCAGAGTGCTCCATCAGTACAGACCTTAGTAAGGGCACAACCCTATCTTCTCCAAATAGGCCTCTATCTCACCCCTGGAAGGGGTCCTCACCAGATCTGCTCCTCTCTTGGGTGCTCTGTATCAGCACTGAGCCCTGAGCACTTCATAAGTCCTAAGAGTGGTGGCTGCCCCTGTATCTGTGGTTCCTCTGTTCTTTAGCATTCTCTCTTATTGGCAATCTCTAATTATTCCAATTTGCCATTAGTTAGTAATCCTCCATAATAAACTCTCTCTGATCAGATTATTATATATTTTCTGTCTCTTGCTTGGACTAGGTTGTGACACCATCTAAACAGGGAATCAAAGCTGACATCACCAGCACTAAGACATTATGAACTCATGGACTTTCCATTTGTTGCCTCTGTCTTCTCAGGGAATCATATCACTTTGTAGTGTTCTTGCCAAAAATGAATAACCTAAATTTAATCATGAGGAAACATCAAATAAGCCCAAATCAAGAGACTTCTTAAAAATAACTGACCAATATTATTTAAAAGTGTGAAAGTCAAGAAAGACAAGTATTTAAAGAAAAAAAGAATAATTTAAGCCCTTTAATGGTTTCTTATCATACTTGTAAGTGCTCCCAATCCTTATCCTGATTTAGAGTGCTGTGTGATCTGGCTCATCTCTTACCTCTCGCCTGATCTCATATCACTCTTCTTCCTTCAGCATGCTCTGCTACCTGGACTTTTATCAGCTTATACACTCTGTCTACCCCATCACCCTTTATCCCTTTATCCTGCTGTGTTCACATCTTTTGTGCTCAATAAATCCACAATCAAATGTAATCTACCTCAACTAAGCTCTCTTTAATAGCCATTCCTCTAGAACACAACCTCTAAGAAGTTCAGTCCTTATCTCTCTCAGCTCTGGCACACTCTAAGTACTAAGTATTTTCTTCATTAATTGTTTTGGCACTCATGACTTCAACTGGTAATATCAAGTTTTTTTACCTACCTGTTATACTGTGGCATTTGACTCTGGGGATTACTCTTATCTCAAGTCCTACTCTTCCTTGGCTTTTGTGCCACCGTGTCCCCCTTTTTCTTCCCACCTTTCATATTCCTTTCTCTTATCCATGGCTTTGTGCTCCCCTGCTCTCCACTTCAATGTTTTCTGCAGAGTTGGTTAGGCTAGGAGGGCAGATTGTAAGTGCAGATGCCTAAATTTTGGAATATAATAAATGTCTAAAGCCCACAAAACTTACAATGTGACATGTTCAGTCTTATTTTAAAATCCCATCTGCCTTCATGTCTATGCTGTAAGAATTTTCACCATCTTTTCTATGATTAGTTAAGGTAACATTAGTTGTTGTAACAAACAGCCCTCAATGTCATTGCATAAGAGTGTGTTTCTTGTTTATATTTCAGTAGACTTGTTTACATAACTTTTTTCATGTTGGGGCTCTGACATCCTCTAGGATCTTGGCATCAGATATGTAAGGTTAGTGAATGGAGGAAGATCACAAAGGGAGATACCACACATAAAGTTAGAAGGTATTTTTGGGCCAGGCTTGAAAGTACCTTGTATCATGTTGGCTCACAGGGCACTCAGCCACATGTAAGGAGTCTGGGGACACAGCCACACCGTGAGCTCGAGAAGGAGAGGACACAGGCTTTGTGAACAGACAGTGGTCTCGGTCATACCCTACATGGAAAGATAGTGGAAGCTTACAAGGCAAACATGATACTATTTGGTAGTTAACCTGATGTAAGAGGAAGCAATAAGACATAAATTTTATGGGCGTATTTTAGTGCTCAGGGAAAACTCTTTGCTAGGACAGGAATGACTTTTGTGGAAATACTTGAGTTCTTTGTTTTCAGTATTCCTAGTCGGTCATTAACTTACACTCTGACTTGGGGATTTGAGAGCTATGTTTATGGAGACTGTTAGCCTCCCACCTCCCAGGGCCCCCTTGGTTTAGAAGTGATAGCATTGGGTTTCTCAAATTTAGAGGCTCCTCTGACTCCTCTCTCAGCTTTCAAAGGCCAATCGTTCTTTTTTTTTTTAATTTCTGTGATTTTTAAAAATTGAAGTATAGTTGATTTATGACATTGTGTTAATTTCTGCTATACAGCAAAGTGATTCAGTTATATACATCATTTTTATGTTCTTTTCCATTATGGTTTATCTCAGGAAATTGAATATATCTATAGTTCCTTGTGCTATACAACAACCTTGTTGTTTATCCATTCTATATAAAATAGTTTGCATCTGCTAATCCCAAACTTACTATACTTCCCTCCCTCATTCCCTCTGCCCCTTGGCACCCACAACTCTGTTCTCTATGTCTGTGAGTCAGTTTCTGTTTCGTAGATAGGTTCATTTGTGTAAAGGCTAGTGGTTCTTATGTGTCTTGTCAACTTCTTCTTCAAATAGGCCACAGTGTAGCTGCGGTCCAGGCCCAGGGCTAAGAGAATCATCTTAACAGATCTTCTTTGGTCACCTTATTTATCTGTACACTGTCCATCAGCAAGGTCAGAAATAAGCCCAGTTTCAAATACTCTCTGTGCTCTCATGACATGCAAATTTATATCCAGAGTTTCTTGAGCTTTATAATGCTATTTTTAGTTATTTTCTGAATATTCTAACTTAGATGTTGTGTTTGTAGTTAAAGATGTGAGTTATAAAATGAAATAGGTCTTGGATCCCTGACCTGTCATTTAATAGCATTAATAATCTTAGAGAATTTACTTTACCCCTCAAAGCTTGAGGTTTCTTACCTGAAAGAAAAATTGAGATGTGATAGAACCTTTAGTTGTTGTTAACATCATCCAATCAAAGTAAAACCTGTAGATGATATTTCCTTTCTGTATTTCTTATTCTAATTAAAAAACATAAGCACCCACAAAATTGCCCAAGTATGACTCTGTCATGCTGAACATCTTTCCTGTCACACTTCTCCACATTTAATTACTTGATTTTACCCTTATCTAAGAGGCTGGTCATAAAAGGGCATCTGGCTAGACTATATTTTCCAGACCCTCTTTGGTTACGGGTGGTCCTATGACTGACCTCCAACCAGGGAAATATGGGTGGTGGGTAGAAGTGATATGTGCCTTTCCCGGCATGGCTCACAAAGAATTGCAGATTTGATTCACCATACTCTTTCTTTTCTGACTGCTAGGTTTGGACCCCCATACTGACCTTTACATAATGTGATCAGGAAATTGAACGTACATCACTGTGGGTCTGTGAGGATGGTGGAGCAGAGCACCACCCCACTGCTGTCTTCCCAACCCTAGTTAATTTAGCTCTGCCTTGGAGGAAATGGTCTTTTCAAGTGAGCAAGAAATATACTTGTGGTTGAACTGTCAAATATTTGGGGATCTATTTGTTATAGTTGTTAGACTACTTTTAAAATCCTTTAAGAACTCTCTGTTACCTACAGGATTCTATTTATGGTCCACAAGGCCCTTCATAATTATCACATTTTCTGTTCCTTCAAACTCTGCTCCCACCATTACCCCTGTGCACATAATGCTGTGTACATATACTAAACCATCTCACTGATACAACAGTGAAGCATGTGTTATTTTCCCTTTGTAGGCTATCCCCCATCCCTAAAGTGCCCCTGCCTCCTTTATCTATTTAAAGGATTCTCATTAATATGCAAGAGCCCAGAAGCCACCAAAACACTACTAGAACTCATCAATAAATTTGGTAAAGTTGCAGAATACAAAATTAATATACAGAAATCAATTGCATTTCTATGCACTAAAAACAAAATATCAGAAAGAGAAATTAAGAAAACAATCTCATTTACAATCTCATAAAAAATAGTATAATACCTAGGAATAAAACTACCTAAGGAGGTAGAAGATCTGTACTCAGATACCTACAAAACACTGATGAAAGAAATTGAAGACAACACAAACAGATGGAAAGATATACCATGTTCATAGATTGAAAGAATTAATATTAAGATGACCATACTATTCAAGGCAATCTACAGATTCAATACAATCCCTAGCAAAATACCAGTGACATTTTTCACAGAAGCAGAACAAATAATTCTATACTTTTTATTGAAACACATAAGTCTCTGAATAGCCAAAACAATCTTAAGAGAAAAGAACACATCTGGAGGTATCATGTGTCCTGATTTCAAAGTATATTACAAAGCTATAGTAATCAAAACAGTATGGCACTGGCACAGAAAAACAGACACATCGATGAATGGAATAGATAGAGAGCCCAGAAATGAACCCACACACTTATGACCCATTAATCTATAACAAAGGAGACTAGCATATACAATGAGGAAAAGGCAGTCTCTTCAATGTCAATAAATGGTGTTGGGAAAACTGGACAGCCACATATAAAAGGACAAGACTGGACTACTTTCTCACACCATATACAAAGGTACACTGAAAATAGATCAAAAACTTAAATGTAAGGCTGGAAACCATAAAAATTCCAGAATGAAACATAGGCAGTAGCTCTTTGACATTTGTCTTAGTAATATTTTATGGATCTGTCTCCTTAGGCAAGGGAAACAAAAATGAAAACAAACAAATGGGACTACATCAAGCTAAAAAGATTTTTCACAAGGAAGGAAACTATCCACAAAACAAAAAAGCCACCTACTGAATGGGAAAAGATATTTGCAAACAATATATCTGATAAGTGGTTAATATCCAAAGTATACAAATAACTCATATGACTCAACATTAAAAAAAAAAACCACCACCAAAAAGAAACAATTAAAAAAATAGGCAGAGGATCTGAATAGACATTTTTCCAAAGAAGACATACAGATGTCCAACAGGTACATAAAAAGTGCTCAATATTGCTAATCACCAGAGAAATGCAAATCAAAACCACAATGAGATATCACCTCACATCTGTCAGAATGGCTATCATCAACAAGAAAGCAAATAACAAATGTTGATGAGAATGTGGAGAAAAGGGTATCTTCATGCATCATTGGTGGAAATGTAAATTGATGCAGCCACTATGGTAAAAAAGTATGGAAATTCCTCAAAAAATTAGAATAGTTCCAGCAATTCCACTCCTGGTTATTTATTCAAAGTAATAAAAAAATACTAATTAGAAAAGATATATGCACACTTATGTTCATTGCAGCATTATTTACAATAGTCTAGATATGGAAGCAACCTAAGTGCCCATGAATAGGTGAATGTATAAAGAAGATATACACAATGGAATATTATTCAACCATAAAAAAGAATGAAATCTTGTCATTTACAATAACATGAATGGACCTAGTGGGCATTTTGATAAGTGAAATAAGGCAGAGAAAGACAAATACTGTATGATTTCACTTACATGTGAAATCTGAAAAATAAGAAAAAATGAGCAAGCATAACTAAACAGTCAGAGTTATAGGTACAAAGAACAAACAGGTGATTGCCAGAAGGGAGGAGGATAAGGGGTGAAAGAAATGTGAGGGAGATTAAGAGGTACAAACTTTAAGTTACAAAATAAATGAGTCATAGTGTGAAATGTACAGTGTGGGGAATATAATCAATAATTACATAATATTTATGTATGGCAACAGATGATAACTATCATTATCATGATAGTTATCAATGATAACTTATCATTGTTATCATCATTTTGAAATGTATAGAAGTATTGAATCACTATGTTGTGTACCAGGAATTAACATAGTGTTGTAGGTCAGTTATACTTCAAAAACACAAACAAACAAACTCATAGAAAAAGAGATCAGATTTGTGGTTACCAGAGGCAGGAGCTGGGGGGAGGGGAAATTGGATGAAGGTGATCAAAAGTTACAAACTTCCTGAAATAAGATAAGTAAGTACTAGGGATGTAATGTGCAACATGATAAATGTAATTAACACTGGTGTACATTATATATGAAAGTCATTAACAGAGTAAATCTTAAGAGTTACCACAAGGAAAATAAATTTTTTTCTATTTCTTTACTTTTGTATATGAGATGATGGATGTTCACTAAACTTATTGTGGTCATCATTTCATGATGTATGTAAGTCAAATCATTATGCTGCACACCTTAAACTTATATAGTGCTGTATAGCAGTTATATCTAAATAAAATTGGAAGGAATTAAAAAACAAAACAAAACAAAACCAGAAACATACCAGAAAAAAAACCACACAAGGGCTAATTTGACTGTCTCTTTCTCTGATTCTTCACCTCATCCCCACCTCCCACTTACAAGATCTGTTTTCATCTCTTCTCCTATAATACTCTGTACATTTCTCTAATATTGCTCTTAGCAGACAACTGTGTAACCATTTCTTTACCTATTATTATTGTTAGTACTAGGGTGTCAGTATTTTCATTTAAGACTAGGAATTTTGCATATTTTGACATGGTTATTTTTGTGTTACCCAAAATGCAGTAATATTTTGAATGTATTTATTGAATGAATGAATATATTATTCCTCTATTGTTGAATAGCAAATCTTCCCAATGTTTAGTGCTTGAAACATCCATCTTATTTTGTTTACCATTTCAGGGGTCAGAAGTTTGAGATGGGATTAGTTGCACAGTTGATCTTTGATCCTGAAGGAATCAGCTGGGGCAGTAGGGTCCTCTCCCAAGATGGCTGCTTCACTCGCATCTCTGAGCCTCAGAACTCTTTGGTTTCTGTGTGTGTGCATCTCTCTCTCTCTCTCTCTCTCTCAATCTCTCTCTCATTCTCTCTCTCTCTGAACCCCAACCTCCACTTGGTGTCTCATCCTGTAGAGAATCTCCACTTGTGCTTGTCACATCACAGTAGTTCATAGTCATTGTGCTCCTTCATGACAGCTGGCTTCCAAGAGGATGTACAAAAAACAAGTGCTCCTAAAAGTCTGTTTGTGATGTAGCCCCAGACTCCCAGGACACTACTTTCTCTGCCTTCCATTGACAAGTAAGTCACAAGGCACCCTGGTTTCAAGGGATGGGGAATTAGTGTCCATCTGTCAGTATCTTTAATCTATCACAATAAATAAATGGGTATACTAGTTTTATTCCATATACAGCATCAAGATCTGAGTAGCTAACATATCAATAAATAAAAACTTAAAACAATTCCATCAGAAAGTTAAAAGAGTAAATATTCAAATGTACCAGTTACCACATTAATTAGGTGAACTAAATGATCTGCGGGTTTTGGGGAGTCAAAATCTGAAAGTGGCTGTGTATGTAAGTGAATCATAGTCCCATTCAATGTACAGAGAGAGTACATTATTTTATCTAAAATAAACTCAGTAGGGCTTCCCTGGTGGCGCAGTGGTTGGGAGTCCGCCTGCCGATTCAGGGGACGCGGGTTCGTGCCCCTGTCCGGGAGGATCCCACGTGCCGCGGAGCGGCTGGGCCCGTGAGCCATGGCCGCTGAGCCTGCGCGTCCGGAGCCTGTGCTCCGCAGCGGGAGAGGCCGCAAC
Organism: Kogia breviceps; assembly: GCF_026419965.1. NCBI lineage: Eukaryota > Metazoa > Chordata > Mammalia > Artiodactyla > Physeteridae > Kogia > Kogia breviceps. The sequence goes on from NC_081319.1 coordinate 62,849,723, forward strand.
AGTGAGAGGCCCGCCTAGCACACACACACACACACACACAAAAAAAAAAAATTAAAATAAACTCAGTAAAAGACCAAAGTGAAAATGTTCATAGAAACAAAAATTGTTTTTAACATTAGCTAATGTGTTTAGGTCTTTAAAAAATAGGTAGTTTCTTAAATCATGGAAAACACAGAAGAATCAGTGTGTATATAAGAAAGGCCCACTTTTGTTGGGTGAGTAGGAACTAAATTATTGTGGCTTAGGATTTTGCCAACCATCAGGCACAAGGTTATAATTCCAGTTTGTCAAGATATGATAATTATGAGTATAAAGGAAACAGAGACTAAGGAAAATGGATACTTTTCATTTAAGAAGTGTGTGCATGTCAGTTTCTAGCATGATTTTCTTGAGGATATAGGAAAACTTGTGAGTGGGCAGTTGGGTTTCAACTGAAGGGAATTTATGCTGCCATTGACAGCTTTGGGGGGGTTATTTCTAGGACAATTAATGAAATAGGTTTTTGGAACTGTGGTAGGTTGAAGAAGGAGGCTTCCTTTTCTCTTTATAACCTGGAACTAATAGGTCCCTGATTATGAGATTTTATGTGTCCCAGAACTATTTCAGGGATGATATTCAACTGTCCCTCATCATGTGAAAGCAGCTTGGGAATAAGGTTACTAAGTGAATATACAGTTCATTGATGAGCAACAGCTGCAAACTAGTGAAAAGAAGCAGAAAAAGTCTCTAAGGCAGCCAGGTTTGGGCAGGCATGAGCAAGACTCCTAATGAATATCTGTCATAGTTCAGTTACAGGAAACAGCAACCATTCTAGTTATTTTTAAGGAGAAAGGGATTTAAAACAGGAAGTTGTCATAAGAACTATACGCTGAGCGTTCAGGAATGGATCCCCAAAACATGCTGCTTAGCTGGTCCCCTAGAAGAGCTACTACCTGTGTCACCGTGAGGGTGAGGGCAGTCTGGAGGTTGTTCCTGACAGCGTCGGGCTCAGGCACTCACTTATGGAGAGGAGATCCGGCGGACCAAGGTCTCATCTACCCCAAAGCTGGAGGCAATAACTCTGCTGCTGGAACCCTGCTGCCGGAACCGCCAGGTCGCCACCACCCTCAGCCAGCAGTTATAGTAGCTGCAGCCTCACTTCTGTCCACCGCATCCGTCAGAAATGCCCGTAATCGAGAGGCACTCACGTGCATCTATAACTCTGCTACAAGGGTGTCTGTGAAAAGCAGTTGTCAGCTTTCCAGCCTTCTGCAGTTAAGAAAGGAGGTTGAAATGGCTGATGATTGACCTACACCTCATCCACCGCAGGGCGCCCCTGAGCCCCTGTGCTGAGCAGTAAGCGTAGTCAGAAGTGATGCGCACATGGGAGAAGGACTGGTCCCCTCCCCGAGGCTGTGTTGGGCAGACCAGCATCCATCCCGAGAATTCAGCGCCAACAAACCCACCCCTGCCCCCAGGGCCAGGCAGCTGGAAGCGGCAGCACAATGGCAACCAGAGAACGGTGGGGAGGGAAGGGCTGAGGACACGGTTCTCAGATGCAGCCGGAGAACGGACGCGGGATCGTTTTCTCCAATTGAGCTAGTGGAAGGCTCTTGCTCTAATAACTTGTTTATATGAAGTAAAGACAATTTGATTTTGTTGTTATAGATTGACAAGGCCAGGGATATATGGGTTAGAGTACAGTTCCTACACTTATGAAAAAATCTAAAACGCAAACTTTGAGCCTAAACTTCGACAGCTCTCAAATGAAGCTGTAACAGAATCTGTTCCAGAAGTCTGTCTAAAGCTTGGCCAAAACAGGGCTATAAATGAAAGCTCAGAAAAATTTCAAAACTCATTTCCAAACATTAAGGAAATTACACATGTTTCTTATAAGGATTATAAACTTTTTCTAGTATTTTCACATAAAGCAATTGTTACTTCGAGCCAGTACTGAAACTAAATGGCACAATTTTGCTAAGTTATGAGAGCATACAACAGGTAATTTAAAAATTAGGTGACACTGGATTACCTTCTAAGTGTAGCACTTGGCATAAATGATGAACCCGGGTCATGAAGTTGCAATGAGATTGACATCACTCAGGTGTCACTGGGATGAATCACATCTACAGATGAAAATGTGAGCCTATGGATTGTGCTGCTCTGTGGGTAGGATTAAAAACAAATTGATAAATAAATTTGCTCTTGAAATAAGAATATACTCCTATTTTAGCTATATTATTAGGTTTTCTTTTCATGAGAAAACTAATATGTAAAAGTTCTCTAATTGTCCTCAACTGTGTTGTTGCATTTGGTATAGATATAGCTTTAAAAATGAATATTCTTTCACATTGGTAAAACAATGTACATAAATGAGACTTATTACCAATTAGCTAGGGATTAATTTATGTAAGTAAAAGTAATCATATAAACTCTCTATTGAACTGAAGTCCAGACTCTAGCCTCATACTCTGTCAAGTTCTTACTTACTCTGCCTTTCACACAATCACCCGTTCTTTCTATTGCATCTTGTGTTCCCCTCTCCTGTAGCTGATTGCCTGGAATGTTGATTTTTGGTGTGAATTCCTGTCTGCATCTATAGACAGTGCTCCATGAGGTCAGTGTTTCTGTTTTATTCTTCCTTGAAGGCCAACATCAAAAGCATAGTGTCCCACATCAAGTAGGTGTTCAATAAACATGGGCTAAATAAATATCTGGGATCACTTATGCCTTTGGCTTCCTTCTTCTGTTCCTCCCCTTATGTTCAATGAGAAGATATGTTTTAGGTACTATAGGAGGTTACTGAAGAGCATGGCTAACATTCATGTCTGTAATTGTGTTAGAGAAGAAAACGGCTAACATACAAGAAAGAAATTTATATAAGATACTAACAATGCTGTGCAATCTAATCTATGTGATAGATTCAGAATTCAGTATAACAACTAAGATAATTCAAAGAAAGGACAGACAGTAACAGATGTGTGCAGATAACCAATAAAATTATTTCTGCATGGAGAGGTCCACTGAGGTAAATGGTCTAAATGGAGATTCCTCAAATTTTTACACTGGCAAATATTTGCTTGGCACCCACTGGGGAACGTGTCATGTTTGGTTCCATAACTATTGCCAAAATATAGAAACATTGTTCTCAACTTACAAAAGGTAACCTTCTAGAATTCTCAGGAATAAAAGGAGGAAATAAAATTGGAAATGTTGGGGACCCTGAAATACCATTGCAGAATTTGTCTCTGTAAAGCTCTGCTCATGAATTATGCATGTGCCTGAATGATCCCCAGAAGAGGACTGAGTTATTACCAACACAAACAGCTTCTGTCCTGACACCTGAGGAAACATCAGTTCCTGGTTAAAAGCAGATACCTGAAAAGCAAGTAATAGACTAAAAAAATGAGGTAGAACTCAAGGTGGAAAAAGGCTGAACGTTAATAATGACAAAATTATTAAACTAGGTTTATAAGAATTAGTTGCATTATCTGAATTAGATATTTTTCTTATTTGAATTTTAGGTATTTGACTAAAGTTAAAATTAGTATAAACCTACACTAATTAAATTTTAGTTTTACTTCACTTTATTTCACTCCATCTTCCTTTCTACCTCCTGAAATATTTTGAAAACAGTAAAAAGCCAATGCAATTAACTTATTCAAGATTGCATATTAAATCAAATAAATAATGTGCGATTAATTTTTCCTTGGATACTAACTTTCAAGTCATTACTTTTCTCCCTTAATTTAGGGACGTAGAATATTCTTAAGTAGCATCAATATCATTATCAATCAATTGAATTACATACAGTATGTATGAGTATGAAAAAATTCAATCCCTATTTGATGATTAAAGGAGCTTAGCTGAAGAAATACTGTGAAGATACATAGTGATAAAGCCTTCTACAGAATCTGAAGCGAAGGGAAATATTGAATAGAAAACTCCTCTGGCAAAAAAAGCTTGATCTGCATTTTCAAAGAAAATTGAAACTATACCTCTAAGTATATCAGATATTAATCACTAAAATGTTACTATACACAAGAAAATAATTGTTTTTATTCTTCCCACTCCTGAGGCTGCATGTATTTGCTAATTTGCAATGCAAAATGGTTTCCCAAATGAGCCAGTAAATTAAATAAGATACGATATCTTTATAGAATATTTTTGAGTTAATATAAAGTACTTTGAGTGAATTATTTGAGTTTGGTTTTACGCTACCTAAAAAGACAAAATTCACAATGTTACGAAGATGATGTAGTACTCATGAACAGATCATAGGTCCCCTGAACTTGTTTAAAGGAAGTGACTATCTACTCATTTTTAAAATAATCTGAGGTTTTAAAATAAAATAATTTTGAGATTATGTGGCTATTTTAAGCTTAGAAAGATTTTGTTGTTTTCTTTTCCTAGAAGTATAGAAAATTTCCCTGTTACCAAGTAGGCTGCCTTTCCTTTTGTTCTTAAGAGCATCTTACTTAGTTTTCTCTTGTTAGAAAAATAATAACTGATCATTATAGAAAATATATAGTGGGTTGATGGCTGTCAGAGGGTCAGTGAATCTTCTGAAACAGTGTGAGAAATGCTACATGTATCTGCTCATATGCATCGTTTTGGTCCAGATTCTTACAGATTCTTAAACTAGTTTGTGGAGGGAAAAAAAAAAAGAAATATTCACTGGCTCTCAAGCCACTGATTAGTAAATGCCTCTTAATGTTTAAGTGTTTATGCTTTCTGGTCTTCATCTTGTATCCATTTCCATTTCTGTCGGTCTGTCTCTCTCTGCACCTATCTTTATAGTTATTAATGTCAAGTGTGGCAAGGTAACCATTTGTAGAAAAGAGAATAGTAGCATCTATTCACATTTTCTTGCTTGCATATTGTTTATGTATTTGTAATTTTAATGTATGTTATATGTATGCATCCTTCAATCTTCATTAACTGATTTATTTTTTCTTTCACTTCCACCTACTCTTTTATGTAAAGGCTGTTGGTTGTATTTCATAGTATAATGTAAGCTTTAGTTTGCTGAATACAAAGGATGGATATTGAATGAACTAGAAAAGAAATTAACCTCACACAGAGATGAGTATGGAAACTTCTGTGTCCTTGTATTTCCCCTTTATCTGAGAGCAAATTAATTTGTACAAAGAATACTTGCCTTATTAGGTTAAAAGCATGAAGTGTTTCTGTATTCTGTGTATGAAAGATTAATATGGGTGCAATGGTAAAAATAAATGCTCAAGAGATATAGAGGTAAATCATCAGGTCCTTACTGGCTCTCAGATTCATTCTCATCCTTCCATGCTTTTTGCTGAACAGGAGGCTGGAAGCCAGCAAACCACATACCAGATTCCCTTGACAACTGACTCCCAGTTACCAACTGCTAATGGGAAGTCCTGGTCTGAGTACAAAAGGTTTGAAGTGAAAGTGATTTTTTTTCTGCTTCTGGGGTGCCTCCAGCAGAAGCAGGAACAATGGGCACATCTGGATTTCGGGGTCATTCTCGAGCAGTGGAGTCCTAGTCACAGTGGCAGCAGGAGGGCCAGAGTGACCCCGGCAGTGCAGAGTCCCGGGGCTTTGGCCGTGGCCGAGGTAGTGCTGGTCGAAGGTGGGTCAGGTCTTCAGGCCTCCGCCAGTGAGTGTAGACACATGAACAGCATCTTCGTAGGCTGCAGGTGGAAACGTGTTCCTCAGTGAACTGCGTAAATAAGAGCGATAGAGAAACAGACCAAGACGGCCAGCTTAAACTTAAATTTATAACCCTGCAGTGTTTGTTCAAATCGGTGTGCTAGTTTTTATGTATGATTTAAGTGCATAAAATCTAGCCAAAAACGATTTGAACAAGCATTTCAAGGTTATATATTTACCAAAGAAACCTTTTGTAATGATACAGTAACAAAGTCAGACTAACAGGTTTTATGTAATTGTGGAATCACATACAAAATTAATTGTGCCCTAATTAAGTTAAGAATTTAGTTCAGAAGAATGCTTCAAGAAGCAGAAACAGGTTGCAAGTTGCCAGGAAAGCCACTTCTCAAGAACAGAATTGTACAATGAATCATTTTTATAGAATGAAAATTACCTTAGAAATCGTCAGGTCAATATCCTTTTCTTTCCAAGTGAACAAAAGGATAGCTCTGACAACCGGATTGTTAAAATTTGCAAGACTGGCTGTTGATAAACCAGGAAAAGTACCCAGACTTCTTTCTGCATAATTGGTACATTGTTGCTATAAGTGGAGTGGTCAGTATGAAAAGACTCTGAGCTTGGGTTGGTCTGCTGTAATTCTATAGGCACATGGACACTGCAACCCTGCTAGGTCACCAGGGAGTGGAGAGAAAATGTTGATGCTTTGGGAAATCTATGAATTCACACAGATTACAGACTTTTGATGACTGTCTTTATTTTATAAATGACATTAGGTAATTTCATATGTCTGTAAAATTTCCCTTGCTCAACAGATGTTCTTAGGTAATTTTGTTTCATCTTTTAGGAACCTATTTTGTTGAACTTTTTGAAATTGCTATTTTTTAGGCCCCAAATTATCAAATATCTGCAATTTCATATGGTTCCACCTAATAAAAAGTTGTTGATATTTCCAGCAACTTTTAGACTTTTTTGATTTAAGAAAAGTCAAGAGTTTCCAAATGCTTCATGTATCAGAAGACTTTGTGAATATTACCTTAGAGGTAGAAATTCTCTGAGGTCTTCAAAGACCTCTTGGTTTTCATGCTTATCTTCTTATCCTGTATCAGGGGACAACCAATCAGTTTACCAAGTATTGAATCAATTTTAATAGAGAATTTATTAAGGATATGAGTAGGGAAACATCCCAACTAGATGCTAGATGGCAATTGGGACACACACTCTCTAGAATCCAATGGGGAGCTTAAATGATTAAGTCTTGGTATGGGTTCAGGCATGGCCAAAAAAAACTGGGGAGGGAGCCCCAAGGTGGATGTCAAGGTCCAGGAGACAAGACCACAGAGTTGAGGTAATTCATAAAATCAATAATTTATATAACTTTTCCTTGATGTATCAAATAAGTACGTTTATAAGGTAAAATTACAAAGAAAATCTCCATGTCCACTAACTCTATTTTATTTTTTTCCTCTCCCCCATCCCTTTTCTCTTTGTGTTGAAAAAACTCTTTATCACAGATGATGTTAAACTGAACAAGTCTTGAACAGATAAAACCCGAAATGCAGACTGATCAGAGACACTGAGAAAGGTTACTTGTTTAGTCAAATGTATCAGTAGAGTTCAAGATACAGATAAATGTGTTCATTATAGTTCAGTCTAAATGGTGAACTCAAGTCTATCTGGTAGATAAATCTGTATCTGGACAGTCCCTTAAAAAAGGCATTAACGATTTTAAATGCATCATTGACCATTTTATTACCCATACCTATTTGCTTGAAAATTCAATAAGTAGGGAAGAAAAATATCTAAATTAATACACATTTCTATTTTGTAATGTATGTGTATTGATTTAGTTTTAGACTAATTAACATTTTTTAAAATGTCAGGATCAGCAATATAGAATTAGAATTATATGTCTCTAAGTAATTAAACATGTTTTATGGAAGTTAATTTTTTTGTTCTTTCTTAACTCATTTTTGCTGTGATTTTGAGAACATGTTAATTAGAAATATAAGTTATAAGGAAATAATATCCTTGAAATTGATAATAAGTTTAATATATTAATTTAGGAATGTATTACAAGAAAATTATAATATTCATATTTTCTGAAAGCTAGATATAAAGAAAAAAGATATTATTTTATGAAAGTGATGTGGGTTTTTACATTATTTATTCCTAATTCTATCAGTTAGGGTTCAAGTAGGCAAATAGAAACCACTTTAACTCTTCAAATCATGAGAAATTGAGTAAAAGGAACTGTTTATTCAGATGATGAAAAAACTGTGAAGACTAAGAGAGAACAGTGACTGAACCTGGAGACAAGGAGGCAGGAACCCACAACACCCCTACAGCAAAGCCCATTGCAAACACCAAAGACAGAGTTCCCTCGTGCAGCCCAGAACAAGACAGGGGCCACCCAGAAATCTCTGGGGCCACAGACAGAGGGGCTGTCTCCTGGGAAATGAAACCACAAAAGAGCTGCAGCTGCTGGTGGAAAGTCAACCAAAAGTAAAAGAAAGGGAGGACAATCCCTTGGCACCCCCATCTCCTACCAGTATCCCACAAGTGCATTCCAGGGGCTGAATAGAGAGACTGGAAAATGTGTTTGTGGTGGCCTTGTTGATGGAGGGATTGCAAGGCTCATGGCCTAATCTGAGAGAGATGAACCTCATCCAGAGATGAACCACATCTCTGGAGGACCAACTGGCACAGAAGAGGTACTAACACAGGCCCATTCTGCAAGATGTGGGACTTTTTAATAACATGACTGCAGCTAGAGGATCTCTGAACTGTCCTAGGCAGGCTTCCTGTGCACTGAACTGGGGTTTATCTTCTTACAGACATCATCAGTTTCTGAAGGTGCCCCACCTTCTCTGGCTTCCTCCATTTTTTTCCTTCACCCTCAATAAATTTCTTTCATGTGTCTTTGGTAGCTTATGAAGAGGGCTTTATCTTCTACAGTGAAATATCTGATGCCTGAGCAGGACTGGGGTTCTAATAATTAGGCTCAAAGCTCTGAGGACATTTAAAAGCTCATTCTGCTAAGAAAACCCGGTTTGTAAAGCACAGGATGGGGACACTGATGTGGATGCCCCTGAGCTGCAAAGTCAGCCCCCTTCCCTGCTCAGAGTTGGCAGGGTTAGTGTTAGAATTAGGGATCGGGTTAGTATTTCCCATGCTGGGAGACTGCAGAGGCCTTGTCCCTGCAAGCTAATGGGTATCTGCTTTAGGGGTGACCCCTCCCCTTCTCCTAGATGACAGACCTATAACTACTGTAAAATCCCTACGTAACTTTGCTGAGAAGTCGCCGTGCCTAAAAAGAATGGAGAGTATCTACCAAAGGAGCTATAAGTACTCCTCATAGGTAAGCATGCACCTGCAGGAACCAGGTGGGGACTGAGGGTACTTGGTCAAGGGGGCTGGGATGTAAGACTGGATACTTGAGGATTCATTAACTTAGGGGTGCATCTCAGGACGTAGGACTTGATACTCTGGAAAATATCCCAGAGGGTGGGGTCAAATTGGCTGAGAGGTGGTTCCTAGAAGCCTGGAGGAATGAAGAGCCACTGCTGAAGCAGGAGTGCCTGAGTTGTCTGGTAGACTCAGAAGAAGGAGTGAGGGCTGAGGGAAGAGGCTCACAGGAATGGATGGATTGTGAAAGGCCACAAGGCCAGTGGAGGTTTATGCTCCGGTGGAGAGCTCAGACTACACCCCATTCACCAAGGCCACATGCTAGTGAGAACAGCCTGGGTATCACTATGAGTCGGGCCAGGGATAATAGTAAGAGAGAGGATCACACAGCTGGGCTCATAATATGCAGGGAAATGATGCTCACTCCCCTCTCCCATCTCCCAATCACAGAGGGCAGGGGTGATCATTCCCCTCACCGAAGGACACACTGGGCCCGGAAGTACTAGGACAACTGGCAAGATCAGAGAGGCACCCAGGGGCTCCAGCAGCATGACATTGTGCAGAGGATTAAGAGAGCATGGTGTGCCTCAGGGTGAAGTGGACAGGCAGCAGGAAAGATCACCACTGAGGTTTTAGAGCCAGAAGAAGGAGAAGCAGGGGGTCCAGGAATGTCTCCCCAGTAAAAAGTCATGACTCCTTTTTCCCTTTCATTTCCCAGCGCTGAGCCATTTCCAAATCCAAACCACACGTGTGGACCCACCAGTTGTCATTTATAACTGGTACTGCCGTATTAGACAGTCAGAATAGCCTCTACGTCATGTCCTTCACATTTATATGTTAGGGAAAGCCAAATGGAAACCGCTTAATCTACCCTAATCCCCTTGGCCAAAAGAGAACTCAAAAGTACTATTGCACCCCATCTTCTAACTCTGGGCTCTCATGGCTAAAAGTCCTGGTGCCTTAAGAACTGTAAGGACTATAATTTATGGACCTGCCCCCAGAGTAATCTGGATTTCTCATGTCCAGGGATCAGCAGATATAAAGAAGAATCACCATCTCCTCCGGGGTAGTTGGCCCTGATGAGCAGAGAATCTAGGGCTGCTGGTACACTACAGGGTAGGGAGAGGATGTGTGGATCACAGGTGGTCCACTGAGAGACTCTGGTAAATCTTTTCAGCATTGTAAATCTGAATTGATACATGCAGAAACTTCAGCTTGCAAAGCTCTTAATTACTGAGGCCTCAGACTCTGTAGGAATCACAGTTTGGGTCACATCACCAGGGAAGGCATCAAGACCTGCCAAGGTGATAGCAAAGCTTGAGGGCATTTAGAATGGATAGTGGGAGAAAGAGTACCATTTGTGCTCTGAGACCAAGGCCATTGATGAGACTGGTAGCTCATCTCAGTAACTGCTCTCTTCTAAGACTCTGTTCAGGAAGAGAAGCCCACAAGAAACACAAGGGAAGACATAATTTGTGGAAGTAGTTGCAGCCGTTACTCAGGATGGACTGTGGCAGCCAGGAATATGCTTTGTTCATGTCTCCTTCTTGGAAGCACAGTTCACTGACAACCCCAGCTGCTGCCTTCTGGACCTGCCTGACCCCACTTGGACCGCATCTCATGAGGGTTCTCCCCTTGTCTAGTCTTTTCTGAAAAAAGACTGCAAAAGCCTTTAGGACATATATTTTTTATTAACATCTTTATTGGAGTACAATTGCTTTACAATGTTTTGTTAGTTTCTGCTGTATAAAAAAGTGAATTAGATATATGTATACATATATCTAAATATGCCCTCCCTTTTGCATCTCCCCCCCACCCTCCCTATCCCACCCCTCTAGGTGGTCACACAGCACCCAGCTGATGTCCCCGTGTGGTGCAGTTGCTTCCCACTAGCTATCTATTTTACATTTGGTACTGTATATATGTCAATGTTACTCTCTCACTTCGTCCCAGCTTACACAAACCCCTCCCCATGTCCTCAAGCCCATTCTCTATGTCTGCGTCTTTATTCCTGCCCTGCCCCTAGTTTCGTCAGAACCATTTTTTCTTTTTTTTTTTTTTTAGATCAATGTATATGCATTAGCATACAGTATTTGTTTTTCTCTTTCTGACTTACTTCACTCTGTATCACAGACTCTAGGTCCATCCACCTCACTACAAATAAATCCATTTCAATTTTTTATGTCTGAGTAATATTGCATTGTACATATGTGCCACATCTTCTTTATCCATTCATCTGTTGATGGACACTTAGGTTGCTTCCATGTCCTGGTTATTGTAAATAGTGTTGCAATGACCATTGTGGTACATGACTCTTTTTGAATTATGGTTTTCTCATCATATATGCCCAGTAGAGGAATTGCTGGGTCATATGGTAGTTCTATTTTTGGTTTTTTATGGAACCCCCATACTGTTCTCCATACTGGCTGTATCAATTTACGTTTCCCCCAACAGTGCAAGATGGTTCACTTTTCTCCACACCCACACCAGCATTTATTGTTTGTAGATTTTTTTGATCATGGCCATTCTGACTGGTGTGAAGGGATACTTCATTGTAGTTTTGATTGGCATTTTTCTAATGATTAGTGATGTTGAAAATCCTTTCATGTGTATGTTGGCAATCTGTATATCTTCTTTGGAGAAATGTCTATTTAGGTCTTCTGCCCATTTTTGGACTGGGTTGTTTGCTTTTTTGATATTGAGCTGCATGAGCTGTTTGTATATTTTGGAGACTAATCCTTTGTCAGTTGCTTCATTTGCAAATATTTTCTCCCATTATGAGGGTTGCCTTTTCGTCTTGTTTATGGTTTCCTTTGCTGTGCAAAAGCTTTTAAGTTTCATTAGGTCCCATTTGTTTATTTATTTTTTTTATTTCCATTTCTCTAGGAGGTGGGTCAAAAAGTATCTTGCTGTGATTTCTGTTATAGAGTGTTCTGCCTATGTTTTCCTCTAAGAGTTTTATAGTGTCTGGCCTTATATTTAGGTCTTTAATCCATTTTGAGTTTTTTTTTTTTTTTTTTTTTTTTTTTTTTAACATATGGTGTTAGGGTGGGTGTGCTCTAATTTCATTCTTTTACAAGTAGCTGTCCAGTTTTCCCAGCACCACTTATTGAAGATGCTGTCTTTTCTCCATTGTATATTCTTGCCTCCTTTATCAAAGATAAGGTAACCATATATGTGTGGGTTTATCTCTGGGCTTTCTATCCTATTCCATTGATCTATATTTCTGTTTTTGTGCCAGTACCATACTGTCTTGATTACTGTAGCTTTGTATTATAGTCTAAAGACAGGGAGCCTGATTCCTCCAGCTCCGTATTTCTTTCTCAAGATTGCTTTGGCTTATTGGTGTCTTTTGTGTTTCCATACAAATTGTGAAATATTTTGTTCTAGTCCTGTGAAAAATGCCATTGGTATTTAGAAAGGGATTGCATTGAATCTGTAGATTGCTTTGGGTAGTATAGTCATTTTCATAATGTTGATTCTTCCAGTCCAAGACCATGGTATATCCATCTGCTTATAATCATCTTTAATTTATTTTATCAGTATCTTATAGTTTTGTGTATACAGGTGTTTTGTCTCCTGAGGTAGGTTTATTCCTAGGTATTTTATTCTTTTTGTTGCAATGATAAATGGGAGTGTTTCCTTAATTTTTCTTTGTGATTTTTCATTGTTAGTGTATAGGAATGCAAGAGGTTTCTGTGCATTAATTTTGTATCCTTCTACTTTACCAAATCATTGATTAGCTCTAGTATTTTCTGGTGGCATCTTTAGGATTTTCTATAGAAAGCATCAGGTCATCTTTAAATGGTAACAGTTTTATTTATTCTTTCCCAATTTGTATTTATTTTATCTCTTTTTCTTCTATGATTACCATGGCTAAAACTTCCAAAACTATGTTGAATAATAGTGGTGAGAGTGGGCACCCTTGCCTTCTTCCTTATCTTAGAGGATATTCTTTCCGTTTTTCACCATTGAGAATGATGTTGGCTGTGGGTTTGTCATATATGGCTTTTATTATGTTGAGGAAGAGTCACTCTCTGCCCACTTTCTAGAGAGTTTTTATTGTAAATCAGTGTTCAATTTTGTCAAAAGCTTTTTCTACATCTATTGAGATAATCATATGGTTATCATGCTTCAGTGTGTTAATATGGTGTATAACATTGATTGATTTGCATATATTGAAAAATCCTTGCATTTCTGAGATAAACCCCAATTGATCATGGTGTATGGTCCTTTTAATGTGCTGTTGGATTCTGTTTGCTAGTATTATGTTGCATCTATGTTCACCAGTGATATTGGCCTGTAATTTTCTTGTTTTGTGACACATTTTTCTGGATTTCACATCAGATGGATGGTAGCATTGTAGAATGAGTTTTGGAGTGTTCCTCCCTCTGCTATGTTTTGGAAGAGTTTGAGAAGGGTAAGTGTTAGCTCTTCTCTAAATGTTTGATAGAATTCACCTCTGAAGCCATCTGTCCCTGGGCTTTTGTTTCTTGGAAGATTTTTAATCACAGTCTCAATTTCAGTGCCTGTGATTGGTCTGTTTATATTTTCTATTTCTTCCTGGTTCACTCTTGGAAGGTTGTGCTTTTCTAAGAATTTGTCCATTTCTTCCAGGTTGTCCATTTTATTGGCATAGAGTTGCTTGTAGTAATCTCTCATGATCCTTTGTATTTCTGCAGTGTCAGTTGTTACTTCTCCTTTTTCATTTCTAATTCTATTGATTTGAGTCTTCTCCCTTTTTTTCTTGGTGAGTCTGGCTAATGGTTTATGAATTTTGTTTATCTTCTCAAAGAACCAGCATTTAGTTTTATTGATCTTTTCATTAATTTCCTTCAATTCTTTTTTATTTATTTCTGATCTTATCTTTATGATTTTTTTCCTTCTGCTAACCTTGGGGATTTTTTGTTGTTCTTTCTCTAATTGCTTTAAGTGTAAGGTTAGCTTGTTTATTTGAGTTGTTTCTTGTTTCTTGAGGTAGGATTGTATCGCTATAAACTTCCCTCTTACAACTGCTTTTGCTACATCCCATAGGTTTTGGGTCATAGTGTTTTCATTGTCATTTGTTTCTAGGTATTTTTTGTTTTCCTCCTTGATTTCTTCAGTGATCTCTTGGTTATTAAGTAGTGTATTGTTTAACCTCCATGTGTTTGTATTTTTTACAGATCTTTTCCGGTAATTGACATCTAGTCTATAGCATTGTGTTCGGAAAATATACTTGATACAATTTCAATTTTCTTAAATTTACCAAGGCTTGATTTGTGACCCAAGTTATGATCTATCCTCGAGAATGTTCCATGAGCACTTGAGAAGAAAGTGTATTCTGTTGTTTTTGGGTGGAATGTCCTATAAATATCAATTAAGTCCATCTTGTTTAATGTATCATTTAAAGCTTGTGTTTCTTATCAATTTTCATTTTGGATGATCTGTCTGTTGTTGAGAGTGGCATGTTAAAGTCCTCTACTATGATTTTGTTACTGTCGACTTTTCCTTTTATAGCTGTTAGCATTTTCCTTATGTATTGATGTGCTCCTATGTTGGGTGCATAAATATTTACAATTGTTATATCTTCTTCATGGATTGATCCCTTGATCATTATGTAGTGTCCTTCTTTGTCTCTTGTAATAGTTTTTTATTTTAAAGTCTATTTTGTCTGACATGAGAATTGCTACTCCAGCTTTCTTCTGATTTCCATTTGCATGGAATATCTTTTTCCATCCCCTCACTTTCAGTCTGTATATATCCCTAGGTCTGAAATGGGTCTCTTTTTAGACAGCATATGTACGGGTCTTGCTTTTGTATCCATTCAGCCAGTCTATGTCTTTTGGTTGGAACATTTAATCCATTTACATTTAAGCTAGTTATTGATATGTATGTTCCTAATACCATGTTCTTAATTGTTTTGGGTTTGTTATTGGAAGTCTTTTCCTTCTCTTGTGTTTCCTGCCTAGAGAAGTTCCTTTAGCATTTGTTGTAAAGCTGGTTTGGTGGTGCTGAATTCTCTTAGCTTTTGCTTGTCTGTAAAGGTTTTAATTTCTCCATCAAATCTGAATTAGATCCTTGCTGGGTAGAGTAATCTTGGTTGTAGGATTTTCCCTTTCATCACTTTAAATATGTCCTGCCATTGCCTTCCGGTTTGCAGAGTTTCTGCTGAATGATCAGCTGTTTACCTTAAGGAGATTCCCTTGCATATTATTATTTTTTTCCCTTGCTGTTTTTAATACTTTTCTTTGTATTTAATTTTTGATAGTTTGATTAATATGTGTCTTGGCATATTTCTTCTTGGATTTATCCTGTATGGGACTCTCTGGACTTCCTTGACCTGATTGACTATTTCCTTTCCCATGTTAGGTAAGTTTGCAACTATAATCTCTGCAAATATTTTCTCAGTCCCTTTCTTTTTCTATTTCTTCTGGGACCCCTATAATCAGAATGCTGGTGTGTTTAATGTTGTCCCAGAGGTCTCTAAGACTGTCCTCAATTGTTTTCATTCTTTTTTCTGCTCTGCAGTAGTTAGTTCCACTATTTTATCTTCCAGGTCACTTATCCATTCTTCTGCCTCAGTATTCTGCTATTGATTCCTTCTGGAGAATATTTTTTTCATTTATTGTGTTGTTCATCATTGTTTGTTTGCTCTTTATTTCTTCTAGGTCCTTGTTAAACATTTCTTGTATTTTTTCCATTCTAGTTCCAAGGTTTGGGATCATCTTCGTTATCATTATTCTGAATTCTTTTTCAGATAGACTGCTTATTTCCTCTTCATATTTTTGGTCCGGTGGCTTTTTACCTTGCTCCTTCATCTGCTGTGTGTTTCTCTGTCTTCTCATTTTGCTTCACTTACTGTGTTTGGGGTCTCCTTTTCACAGGCTGCAGGTTCTTAGTTCCCATTTTGGTGTCTGCCTCCATTGGGTGAGGTTGGTTCCATAGGTTGTGTAGGCTTTCTGATGGTGTGGACTAGTGCCAGTGTTCTGGTGGAGAGCCTGTATCTTGCCTTTCTGGTGGGTAGTACTGTGTCTGGAGCTGTGTTTTGGGGTGTCTGTGACCTTATTATGATTTTAGGCAGCCTCTCTGCTAATGGGTGGTATTGTGTTTCTGTCTTGCTAGTTGTTTGGCATAGGGTGTTCAGCACTGTGGCTTGCTGGTCATTGAGTGGAGCTTGGTCTTAGCATTGAGATGGAGATCTCTGGGAGAGGTTTCCTATTTGATATTACATGGAGCTGTGAGGTCTCTTGTGGACCAATGTTCTGAAGTCGGCTCTCCCAGCTCAGAGGCACAGGCTGGACACTGGGGCAGAGCCCCAAGACCCTGTCAGCCACACATTCAGAAGAAAAAGGAGAAAAAAAGAAAGGAAAAAAAAAAGAAATAAAAAGGGCTTCCCTGGTGGTGCAGTGGTTAAGACTCTGCCTGCCAATGCAGGGGACACGGGTTCGAGCCCTGGTCTGGGAAGATCCCACATGCCGCAGAGCAACTAAGCCTGTGAGCCACAACTACTGAGCCTGTGTGTCTGGAGCCTGTGCTCCACAATGGGAGAGGCTGTGACAGTGAGAGGTCTGCACACCACAATGAAGAATGGCCCCCGCTCACCGCAACTGGAGAAAGCCCTCGCACAGAAACAAAGACCCAACACAGCCCAAAATAAATAAATTTATATTAAAAAACAATTGGGGGGGCTTCCCTGGTGGCACAGTTGTTGAGAATCTGCCGCTAATGCAGGGGACACGGGTTCGAATGCTGGTCTGGGAAGATCCCACATGTCGTGGAGCAACTAGGCCAGTGAGCCACAACTACTGAGCCTGTACTTCTGCAGCCTGTGCTCCACAACAAGAGAGTCTGCAATAGTGAGAGGCCCATGTTCCTTGATGAAGAGTGGTCCCCGTTTGCCACAACTAGAGAAAACCCTCGCACAGAAATGAAGACCCAACACAGACCCAAATAAATAAATTTTTTAAAAAGAAAAATAAAGTTATTAAAATAAAAAATTAAAAATAGTTATTAAAATATAAAAAGAAAAAGAAAGAAAGGAAGGAAGGAAGAAGAGAGCAACCAAACCAAAAAACAAATCCACCAATGATAACAGGCCTACAATCCATACAAAAATAATACAGGATAGACAGTACCCTAGGACAAATGATAAAAGCAAAGCTATACACACAAAATCACACAAAGAAACATACACATACACATTTAAAAAAAGAGAAAAAGGAAGGAAAAAATATATATCTATATATAAAAAGAAAAAAAGGAGGAATAGAGCAACCAAATCAATAAACAAATCTATGAAAGTTAATAAACTCTAAATACTAAACTAAGGTAAACATATAGTCAGGAACAAATTAGATGCAGAAAGCAAACCCCAAGTCTACAGTTGCCCCCAAAGTCTGCTGCCTCAATTTTGGGATGATTCATTGTCTATTCAGGTTTTTCACAAATGCAGGGTACATCTAGGGGATTGTGGAGTTATAATCAGCTGCTCCTGAGGCTGCTGGGAGAAATTTCCCTTTTTCTTCTTTGTTTGCAGAGCTCCTGGGGTTCAGTTTTGGATTTGGCCTCGTCTCTGTGTGTAGGTCTCCTGAGGGCATCTGTACTTTACTCATACAGAATGGGTTTAAAGTAACAGCTGATTAGGGGGCTCTGGCTCACCCAGGCTACAGGGAGGGGGGAGGGGTACGGAATGCGGGTGAGCCTGCCATGACAGAGGCCAGTATGTTACAACAGCCTGAGGCATGCAGTGTGTTCCCCTAGGGAAGTAGTCCCTGGATCCCAGGACCTTGGCAGTGGTGGGATGCACAGGCTCCCGGGACAGGAGGTGTGGATAGTGACCTGTGTTTGCACACAGGCTTCTTGGTGGCTGCACTAGGAGCCTTAGTATTTCATGCTCATCTCTGGTGTCCATGCTGATAGCTGTGGCTCGCATCCAACTCTGGAGCTTGTTTAGGCAGTGCTCTGAATCCCTTCTTGAGCACCCCGAAACACTGGTCTCTTGCCTCTTAGGCAGTTCCAGGCTTTTTTCCAGACTCCCTCCCAGCTAACAGTGGTGCACTAGCCCCCTTCAGGCTGTGTTCATGCAGCCAACTGCAGTCCTCTCCCTGGGATCTGACCTCCGAAGCCAGAGCCTCAGCCCCCAGCCCCCAGCCCCCACCTGCCCCAGCGGGTGAGCAGAGAAGCCTCTCGCGCTGGTGAGTGGTGGTCCACACTGATCCTCTGTGCAGAAATCTCTCCACTTTTCTTTCTGCACCCCTGTTGCTGCACTTTCCTCTGTGGCTGTGAAGCTTACCCCCCTGCCCAGCCCCCATCTCTACAAGTGAAGGGGCTTCCTAGTGTGTGAAAACATTTCCTCCTTTACAGCTTCCTCCCAGGTCCCTTCCCTATTCTTTTGTCTCTATTTTTTCTTTTTTCTTTTGCCCTACCCAGGTATATGGGGAGTTTCTTGCCTTTTGGGAAGTTAGAGGTCTTCTGCCAGCATTCAGTATGTGTGCTGTAGGAGTTGTTCCACATGTAGATGTATTTCTGATGTATTTGTACAAGTATGTATATGAGGAAGATGATCTCCACATCATAGACCTCCGCCATCTTTGTGTGTGTGTGTGTGTGTGTGTGTGTGTGTGTGTCTGAATTTCTGCTTTATAACAAAGTGAACCAGTTATACATATATATATATATATATATATATATATATATTCCCATATCTCTTCACTTTTGCATCTCCCTCCTTCCCATCCTCCCCATCCCACCCCTCTAGGTGGTCACAAAGCACTGAGCTGATCTCCCTGTGCCATGCAGCTGCTTCCCACTAGCTATCTATTTTACATTTGGTAGTGTATATATGTCCATGCTACTCTCTCATTTTGTCACAGCTTACCCTTCTTCCTCCCCATATCCTCAAGTCTATGCTCTACTAGGTATGTACCTTTATTCCACCTTACCCCTAGGTTCTCCATGACCATTTTTTTTTTCATAGATTCCGTATATATGTGTTAGCATATGGTATTTGTTTTTCTCTTTCTGACTTACTTCTCTCTGATGACAGACTCTATGTCGATCCACCTCACTACAAATATCTCAATTTCGTTTCTTTTTATGGCTGAATAATATTCCATTTTATATATGTACCACAACTTCTTTATCCATTCATCTGTTAATGGACACTTAGGTTGCTTCCATCTCCTGGCTATTGTAAATAGAGCTGCAATGAACAATTTGGTACATGACTCTTTTTGAATTATGGTTTTCTCAGTGTATATGCCCAGGAGTGGGATTGCTGGGTCGTATGGTAGCTCTATTTGTAGTTTTTTAAGGAACCTCTATACTGTTTTCCATAGTGGCTGTATCAATTTACATTCCCACCAGCAGTGCAAGAGTGTTCCCTTTTCTCCGCACCCTCTCCAGCATTTATTGTTTCTAGATTTTTGATGATGGCCATTCTGACTGGTGTGAGATGGTATCTCACTGTAGTTTTGATTTGCATTTCTCTAATGATTAATGATGTTGAGCATTCTTTCATGTGTTTGTTGGCACTCTGTACATCTTCTTTGGAGAAATGTCTATTTAGGTTTCTGCCTATTTTTGGATTGGGTTGTTTTTTTTGTTATTGAGCTGCATGAGTTGCTTATAAATTTTGGATATTAATCCTTTGTCAGTTGCTTCATTTGCAAATATTTTCTCCCATTCTGAGGGTTGTCTTTTGGTCTTATTTATGATTTCCTTTGTTGTGCAAAAGTTTTTTCATTTGGTCCCATTTGTTTATTTTTATTTTTATTTCCATTTCTCTAGGAGGTAGGTCAAAAAGGATCCTGATGTGATTTATGTCATAGAGTGTTCTGCCTATGTTTTCCTCTAAGAGTTTGATAGTTTCTGGCCTTATATTTAGATCTTTTATCCATTTTGAGCTTATTTTTGTATATGGTGTTAGGGAGTGTTCTAATTTCACACTTTTACATGTAGCTGTCCAGTTTTCCCAGCACCACTTATTGAAGAGGCTGTCCTTTCTCCACTGTATATTCTTGCCTCTGTTATCAAAGATAAGGTGACCATATGTGTGTGGGTTCATCTCTGGGCTTTCTATCCTCTTCCATTGATCTGTATTTGTTTTTGTGCCAGTACCATACTGTCTCGATTATTGTAGCTTTGTAGTATAATCTGAAGTCAGGGAGACTGATTCCTCCAGCTCCATTTTTCGTTCTCAAGATTGCTTTGGTTATTCAGGGTCTTTTGTGTTTCCCCACAAATTGTGAAATTTTTTGTTCTATTTCTGTGAAAAATGCCACTGGTAGTTGGGTAGGGATTGCCTTGAATCTGTAGATTGCTTTGAGTAGTAGAGTCATTTTCACAATGTTGATTCTTCCAATCCAAGGACGTCGTATATCTCTCCCTCTATTTGTATCATTTTTACTTTCTTTCATCAGTGTCTTATAATTTTCTGCATACAGGTCTTTTGTCTCCATAGGTAGGTTTATTCCTAGGTATTTTATTCTTTTTGTTGCAATGGCAAATGGGAGTGTTTTCTTAATTTCATTTTCAGTTTTCTCATCATTAGTGTATAAGAATGCCAGAGATTTCTGTGCATTAATTTTGTATCCTGCTACATTTCCAAATTCATTGATTAGCTCTAATAGTTTTCTGGTAGCATCCTTAGGATTCTCTATGTATACTATCATGTCATCTGCAAACAGTGACAGCTTTACTTCTTCTTTTCTGATTTGAATTCCTTTTATTTCTTTTTCTTCTCTGATTGCTGTGGCTAAAACTTCCAAAACTATGTTGAATAAGACTGGTTAGTTTGGGCAGCCTTGTCTTATTCCTGATCTTAGTGGAAATGGTTTCAGTTTTTCACCATTGAGGACGATGTTGGCCATAGGTTTGTCATATATGGCCTTCATTATGTTGAGGAAAGTTCTCTCTATGCCTACTTTCTGCAGTGTTTTTATGATAAATTGGTGTAGAATTTGTCGAAAGCTTTCTGTTCATCTATTGAGAACATCATATGGCTTTTCTCCTTCAATTTGTTAATGTGGTGTATCACGTTGATTGATTTCCTTATATTGATGAGTCTTTGCATTCCTGAAATAAACCCCATTTGATCATGTTGTATGATCCTTTTAATGTGCTATTGGATTCTGTTTGCTAGTATTTTGTTGAGGATTTTTGCATCTATGTTCATCAGTAATATTGGCCTGTAGTTGTCTTTCTTTGTGATATCTTTGTCTGATTTTGGTATCAGGATGAGGGTGGCCTCGTAGAATGAGTTTGGGAATGTTCCTCCCTCTTCTATATTTTGGAAGAGTTTGAGAAGTATAGGTGTTAGCTTTTCTCTATATGTTTGATAGAATTCACCTGTGAAGCCATCTGGTCCTGGGCTTTTTTTTTGTTGGAAGATTTTTAATCACAGTTTCAATTTCAGTGCTTGTGATTGGTCTGTTCATATTTTCTATTTCTTCCTGATTCACACTTGGCAGGTTGTGCATTTCTAAGAATTTGTCAATTTCTTCCAGGTTGTCCATTTTATTGGCATACTGTTGCTTGTAGTAATCTCTCATAATCTTTTGTATTTCTGCAGTGTCAGTTGTTACATCTTCTTTTTCATTTCTAATTCTGTTGATATGAGTCCTCTCCCTTTTTTTTCTTGATGAATCTGGCTGATAGTTTATCAATTTTATCTTCCCAAAGAACCAGCTTTTACTTTTATTGATCTTTGCTATTGTTTCCTTCATTTCTTCTTCATTTATTTCTGATCTGATCTTTATGATTTCTTTCCTTCTGCTAACTTTGGGGTTTTTGTTCTTCTTTCTCTAAATGCTTTAGGTGCAATGTTAGGTGGTTTATTCGAGATGTTTCCTGTTTCTTACGGTAGGATTGGATTGCTCTAAACTTCCCTCTTAGAACTGCTTTAGCTGCATCCCATAGGTTTTTAGTCGTGTGTCTCCATTGTCATTTGTTTCTATGTATTTTTTGATTTCCTCTTTGATTTCTTCAGTGATCACTTCGTTATTAAGTAGTGTATTGTTTAGCCTCCATGTGTTTGTATTTTTACAGATCTTTTCCTGTAATTGATATCTAGTCTCATAGCATTGTTTTCGGAAAAGATACTTGATACAATTTCAATATTCTTAAATTTGCCAAGGCTAGATTTGTGACCCAAGATATGATCTATCCTGGAGATTGTTCCATAAGCACTTGAGAAAAATGTGTATTCTGTTGTTTTTGGATGGAATGTCCTATACATATAAATTAAGTCCATCTTGTGTAATGTATCATTTAAAGCTTGTGTTTCCTTATTTATTTTCAGTTTGGATGATCTCTCCATTGGTGAGGGTGGCGTGTTAACATCCCCTACTATGAATGTGTTAATGTCGATATCCCCTCTTATGGCTGTTAGTATTTGCCTTATGTATTGAGGTGTTCCTATGTTGGGTGCATAAATATTTACAATTGTTGTAGCTTCTTCTTGGATCAAACCCTTGATCATTATGTAGTGTCCTTCTTTATCTCTTGTAATATTCTTTATTTTAAAGTCTATTTTGTCTGATATGAGAATTGTTACTACAGTTTTCTTTTCATTTCCATTTTCATGGAATATCTTTTTCCATCCCCTCATTTTCAGTCTGTATGTGTCCCTAGGTCTGAATTGGGTCTCTTGTAGAAAGCATATATATAGGTCTTGTTTTTTTGTCCATTCAGCAAGTCTGTGTCTTTTGGTGGGAGTATTTAATCCGTTTACATTTAAGGTAATTATTGATATGTATGTTCCTATTCCCATTTTCTTAATCGTTTTGGGTTTGTTCTTGTAGGTCTTTTCCTTCTCTTGGGTTTCTTGCCTAGAGAAGTTCCCTTAACATTTGTTGTAAAGGCGGTTTGGTGGTGCTGAACTCTCTCAGCTTTTGCTTGTCTGTAAGGTTTTTAATTTCTCCATCAAATCTGAATGAGATCTTGTTGGGTAGAGTAATCTTGGTTGGATATTTTTCTCCTTCATCACTTTAATTATGTCCTGCCTCTCCCTTGTGGTTTGCAGAGTTTCTACTGAAAGATCAGCTGTTAACCTTATGGGGATTCCTTAGGTGTTATTTGTTGTTTTTCCCTTGTTGCTTTTAATATGTTTTCTTTGTACTTAATTTTTGATAGTTTGATTAATATCTGTCTTGGCGTGTTTCTCCTTGGATTTATTGTGTATGGGACTCTGTGTACTTCCTGAACTTAATTAACTATTTCCTTTCCCATATTAAGGAAGTTTTCAACTATAATCTCTTCAAATATTTTCTCTGTCCCTTTCTTTTTCTCTTCTTCTTTTGGTACCCCTATAATTCGAATGTTGGTGTGTTTAATGTTGTCCCAGAGGTCTCTAATAGTGTCCTCAGTTCTTTTCAATATTTTTTGTTTTTTTCTTCTCTGCATTAGTTATTTCCACTAATTTATCTTCCTGGTCACTTATCCGTTCTTCTGCCTCAGTTATTCTCCTATTGATCCCTTCTAGAGTATTTTAAATTTCATTTATTATGTTGTTCATTGTTGTTTGTTTCTTCTTTAGTTCTTCTAGGTCATTGTTAAATGTTTCTTGCATTTTGTCTATTCTATTTCCAAGATTTGGGATCGTCTTTACTATCATTATTCTGAATTCTTTTTCAGGTAGAATGCCTATTTCCTCTTCATTTGTTAGTTCTGGTGGGTTTTTATCTTGCTCCTTCATCTGCTTTGTGTTTTTCTGTCTGCTCATTTTGTTTATTTTACTGTGTTTGGGGTCTCCTTTTTGCATGTTGCAGGTTCATAGTTCCTGTTGTTTTCGGTGTCTGTTCCCCGTGGCTAAAGTTGGTTCAGTGGGTTTTGTAGTCTTCCTGGTGGACAGGACTAGTGCCTGTGTTTTGGTGGATGATGCTGGATCTTGTCTTTCTGGTGGCCAGTCCCACTTTTGCTGTTGTGTTTTGGGTTGTCTGTGGCCTTATTATAATTTTGGGCAGCCTCTCTGCTAATGGGTGGAGTTGTGTTCCTGTCTTGTTAGTTGTTTGGCATAGGGTGTCCAGCACTGTAGCTTGCTGGTTGTTGAGTGAAGCAGGGTCTTGGTGTTGAGATGGAGATATCTGGGAGATTTTCGCCATTTAATATTATGTGGAGCTTAGAGGTCTGTTGTGCACCAGTGATCTGAAGTTAGCTCTCCCATGTCAGAAGCACAGCACTTACTCCTGGCTGGAGCACCAAGAGCCTTTCATCCACATGGCTCAGAATAAAATGGAGAAAAAGTAGAAAGAAAGAAAGAGGATAAAATAAAATAATATAAAGTAAGATAAAATAAAGTTATTAAAATAAAAAAATAATTATTAGGAAAAAAAAGTTTTTAAAGTAAAAAAAAACAGAAAATGGACTGAAAGAACCCTAGGGCAAATGATGAAAGCAAAGCTATACAGACAAAATCTCACACAGAAGCAAAGACATACACACTCACTAAAAGTGGAAAAGGGGAAAAAATAATATATCTTTGTACCCAAAGTCCACCTCCTCAACTTGGGATGATTCGTTGTCTATTCAGGTATTCCACAGATGCAGGGCACATCATGTTGACTGTGGAGATTTAATCCGCTGCTCCTGAGGCTGCTGGAGGAAATTTCCCTTTCTCTTCTTTGTTTGCACATCTCCGGGTGTTCAGCTTTGGATTTGGCCCCACCTCTGCATGTAGGTCGCCTGAGGGTATCAGTTCTTTGCTCAGACAGGATGGCCTTAAAGGAGCAGATGATTCGGGAGCTCTGCCTCACTCAGGCTGGGGGGAGGGAAGGGCATGAAGTGCGGGGTGAGCCTGCGGCGTCAGAGGCCAGCATGACATTTCACCAGCCTGAGGTGTGCTGTGTGTTCTCCCGGAGAAGTTGTCCCTGGATCATGGGACCCTGGCAGTGGCTGGCTGCACAGGCTCCCAAGGGGGGAGGTGTGGATAGTGACCTGTGCCCGCACACAGGCTTCTTGGTGGCTGCATCAGCAGCCTTAGCATCTCATGCCTGTCTCCGGGGTCCGCACTGATAGCCGTGGCTTGTGCCCGTCTCTGGACCTCCTTTAAGCAGTGCTATTAATCTCCTCTCCTCGTGCACCAGAAAACAAAGAGGCAGGAAAAATTCTCTTGCCTCTTCGGCAGCTCCAGACTTCTCCCGGACTCCCTCCCAGCTAGCTGTGATGCACTAGCCCCCTTCACACTGTGTTCATGCAGCCAATGCCAGTCCTCTCCCTGAGATCCGACTGAAGCCGGAGCCTCAGCTCCCAGCCGCCGCCTGTCCCAGCGGGTGAGCAGACAATCCTCTCGGGCTGGTGAGTGCCGGTCGGCACGGATCCTCTGTGCGGGAATCTCTCCGCTTTGCCCTCCGCACCCTGCTGCTGTGCTCTCCTCCATGGCTCCGAAGCGTCCCCCTCTACCACCCGCAGTCTCTGCCCGTGAAGGGGATTCTAGTGTGTGGAAACCTTTCCTCCTTCACAGCTGCCTCCCACTGGTGCAGATCCTATCCCTATTCTTTTGTCTCTGTTTATTCTTTTTTCTTTTGCCCTACCCAGGTACGTGGGGAATTTCTTGCCTTTTGGGAGGTCTGAGGTCTTCTGCCAGCATTCAGTGTGTGTTCTGTAGGAGTTGTTCCACATATAGATGTATTTCTGATGCATCTGTGGGGAGGAAGGTGATCTCCGCTTCTTACTCTTCTGCCGTCTTCCGCCTCTCCTCTCCTCTGCCATCTTGAAGGTCTTCTGCCACTGTCCTCTTGAAAGGAATGTACATTAAGATTATTCTTTCTGAAGTTGTAATAATTTCCTTGATTTCTCTACTCAATTCTACATAATCAATGCCCATTATCTGATGTTGCATTTGAAGTCTTAGATCCTAGATAATGGCTATTAGAGTAGGGAATCAACATTGATTAACATTTTATTTTATAAAGCAGAGTTAAACAGTTCTGTGCGTAAGCTAGAACTATTCCCAGCAAAAGGAGGTATTTGAGAAACCTCATTATAAAGGGTTGGACATTGTTCTGGAAGTGTGGAAACCACTCTTCCATCTCTTGTCTTGACCCCCTAATACTTTCTTCCTGAAGTTCCTATAAGAGCATCCAATGATGCCCAGGCATTCTCTGTTACCAAATCAAGCTAAAATTAAATAACCCAGATTTAAATATTTGAGATCCGGCTGTTTAGTGATGACCACCAAGCTCTGGAGTGATATCAGGTGGATTTTTACAGCCAAGACCCTGGACCCAATAGTTCAGGGAACATACTTTACATGTTGTGTTATTTCCATAATTGTTATTTACCCACTATCACCACCCATCCCCCAAACCTCCTTTACCCAGTCCTGCCTCCAAATACACACCCTCTCATTTGCTTAGTTTAAAGAACCAAAGACTAGACACTTTTCTACTTCCGCTTCTACATTCTCCCCACTTTTTACCTGGATATGTCAAAATGCCAGGTTGAGGAGCTTTATCCAAGCCTTGATTTTATCCTCTTCTTTCAGGAAATAGAACCTATCCCTGTAACTTAGCCCAAGGCTTACTAGAGTAAGATCTAGTTCCACTTCATGAATTCCTATGGTTTGGATTCCTTGGTACTATGCTCTGCTTATAATATTAAGTTTTTCTTATTTTGCACCATCCTCAAATTAAGATGGAGATAGTTCTGCCTCTCTAGAGATGGGGCCCGGTCTCTGAAGCCACCCTGAGGCTAATCTTTGAAGAGAGTTTGTTCCTTGGACCGGCACTTCTGCACAGACCTGCTTACTGCTACCTCACATGGTTATCGTAAAGGATGAAAATAAAAAACTTGAATACATTTTATTTTTCCTGAAATGAAAAAGATGCTATTGATTATACACCATTAAGGAAAGTACTTTTAAATACTGATTTCAATAGGTGGCAGAGGGAAAAAAAATTTCAGTGCTGAATTCTACTTAATCACCTTTTTATATCTCACAGCATGAATATCTTCATGACTGACTCTTTAAAAGTAATTATCAGGAAAAATTATTTCATTTTGATACTAGAAAAGCATCTTTTAAATTATTAAAATCTTCAAGCAAATGCAAAACCTATAATTATGCATTTTAAAATAAGGCAGCATTTCAAAGCAATCAAGACACCTTGCGCAAAGGAAGTAAGCAGAGTTGCCATTATTCAGACTGTAAAACACAGGACAGAGACAAGACCTGGAGAGCCATAAGAATTGAATACACAGAAAAAGATTTCTGCATATTCAATTGGAGTGTTCTTCAAACAATTGATCCCGAGTCTCACATGGCTAGTTGAACTGACAGACAAGTATTAAAAGGGTAAAACCTTCCAGATTATCCATGCCAAGGAAATATGGAATCTGAACAATTCAAGTTGAATAAATTCCTTCTGAAGTTAAGTGAAGAGACCACAAGACCTCCAACATGTGTCATATTCTAAGGATTACAAATTATATTTACTTTCACCACTTCTTCATTCTTTACATCATGCACAGAAAATTATTTTTAATGGAGGCAAATTATGTGTCACCCTGAGTGTGTCATTTTCTAGAGGAGCATTTTAACAATGTTTGAACTGAGTGAGTGTTGTAGAAAATTATTGTGACCTATTGACTGTATACATTTACAAATTAGAAAGACATTAAAGTATGCAACATCTAGAAAATCTTTCAATAGCTAATCCAATCTATGTAGAAATTTTACGTTTTAAAAAAAGAATTTAAAATATAGTGAAAAAAACATATTTTCCATAGCAGAATTAACAGACTAAGGGAAGTACAAATAAAGCTGAGGTATATATAACAGTTTTAGTTTAAAAAATTTTGTATAGTCTTCTTAATATTGGCCATTTAATATAATTATTTAAATTGAAAACAATATAAAAATATTTTTCATGTCATGATTTTGTTGGAATCTAATCCAACCAGCAAAATGAGTATAATTATGCTATATTTTACCATTTCTTGAAACTTTAGCAGCTAAGCCAAAGGAAGAAAATTATTTCCTCTTTTAGCCAGTGTACCATATAAAAAGCTAGTAGAATTTTATTTCATAAACAGACATAAAACATTTTGACCACGTATTGCTTTTTCACCCTTTTAAACATATGCCTGAGATCTATTTGGTATTTCTGATCTATACTACTTCATTTACTTGTGTTTTCTTTCCTTCTTATTAAAAACCTTTTTGGAAGAGTCAGATATAATATGGGAGTAGGCCACTAAAAAAATGGAATTGAGAGCAAGTACTAAGTGACAGGGATTGCTGTGGGGACAAATTTGGCTGGTTCATAGTTGTGCAAGGGGTGACTACTTAAAGCTTTCTAGGATTGAGAGAAGAAGATGGGGCAATTGCCAACGGAAAGTAGAATCTATAAAATGGTTGGTAATAAGCAACCTAATTTTATAAAGATGTGAATAGATATCATGAAACTTCTAAGCCATATGGCTAAGGGAAAAAACCCCTCCTATTTCCAAAACCAAAAGAATTTAAATTTTGCTCATTGCAAATGGCACTATATGGAGAAGAGTAATGCCAGTTTTTATTTCATAATAGAAATTGAGGTATTTGTAATTTTTGAAATGTGGGAGAGAAAAGGTCTCCTTTTATTAGAAAATTTTATTGAATAAGTTTCAATTGTGTATAAGCAAAAATAAAAAAGCAATGTTCTCATTTCTTCTCCATGGGGTATTTTATTGAATCATGATCTAGGAGAATAAGTTAATAGTAAAAACTGCCCCTATGTAAGCAATCTAAACCATCCCTTTATTGTGCAACTCTCTCTTCAAGCCCACCCATGTGTCTTTCCACTTGTATTTTTCTCCTAATAAATATTTAACCTGTTTCACTGGTCTCAGTCTCTTTGCTGAATTCTGTTTCAAGCCCACTGGCCGTCTTGGTTTAGTGGTTAGGATTTGGTATTCTCACAGGTGTGGGTTTGGTTCCCAGTCAGGGAACTAAGATGCTGCTTCAACTGCTGCAGTTGCAGCACCCCCTGAGATCATTTCAGCATGTTGACTTTCAGGTCATTTGGAGACATTAGAGCCAAGATGTCAGGTAGAGATTTATTTGTGTGTGTATCCACATTTCAGAAAAGGGATTTGGGCTGAGGAGCTAAATTTGGAAATCATCCTCCTGTATTTACAACTGCACCCACCATGATGGATAAGTTGCCCATGAGGAGCACACAGAGTGAGAGAAGAAAATGGCACAAGACTCCATCCATCAACCCCACCATGTAAGTGCAAATGGAAGGGGGTGGACATGTGGTGGGCCTATGCTGATAGAGAGTAACCAGAAAGTGGAGGAAATCAGGAGGACTCAGGGTCAACCAAGACCACACAGCTGCATCAAGGACATCTGAAATAAAGTCACTGTGGATCTGAGGCACCACATTTTTTTAATTTGATAGAAATATGTCTCCTGAAAAATCCTTGATTTCATTCACTGGTGCTGCACCATAGGCCACATTTCTTCCTCAGGTAAACCTTGGTTCTTCTCTCAAGACCTGATAGTAGATTGGATGAGGTCCACTGAGATTATTAAGATTAATCTCCTTTATTTAAAGTCGACTGATTGTAGATATTGGTTGTATCTGCAGCTTAGTGTTGGATATATAACTGGGTGCTGTAGCCTTGCCAAGTTGACACATAAAATTGGCTGTCATATCTGACTTCTAGCCACTCCTAAAGCAACAGATTTTCTTAGCTAAACCCGCTTCTCCTGCTCACCAAAGAAAAGAGCTAGATTCTTTTGTTATATAATAGGGGGCTAAAAATTTAGTGTTTTGTATTTTATTAAGTGTACCTTAGATGCCATATAGGTGTATACATGTAAAACTTCATTGAGTTGTATGTTTAAGGTTTGTACATTTTATGTATGTTTCACCCCAATAAAACATTTGAAAATGTATCTATGAACTCTCTGAATGGTTTTTATTTTAAAATAGTTTTTAGTACATATATATATATATGACATTGAAAATTTTAAGCAAATTATTTTTTCAGATAACTTGACAAATACTCCTTACAGGTTACAAGTGTAATTATTTTCTACCTATAGATCGATAAAAATCCACATTAGTAATTAGTTGCAAAACACCAGAAATATACCACCCCTGTCCATCCTGGACCCCTCAGATCTCAATATAAAAGTATACTTCAGGGCTTCCCTGGTGGCGCAGTGGTTGAGAATCCTCCTGCCAATGCAGGGGACATGGGTTCGTGCCCCGGTCTGGGAGGATCCCACATGCCGCGGAGCGGCTGGGCCCGTGAGCCATGGCCACTGAGCCTGCGCGTCCGGAGCCTGTGCTACACAACGGGAGAGGCCACAACAGTGAGAGGCCCGCGTACCATACACACACACACACACAAAAAAAAAAAGTATACTTCAAACTAAATGCTGTTTTGTGATGAACTCAGCATATGGTAATTTTTAATACTATAATTGTATCATATAGAATAACATAATAATCATTTGTAGAAAATAAAAGATAAATTCCTATTTACAGTACCTATCTTTTTCACTGATACACAGAAGTAACATAGACTAGTGCTTACAGGGCAAGATCATCTATGATTCCTCTGGGATATCATGGTATGGACAGTAACTGGGTATAAAATTCTATAATGTTATTTTTTGCTATGAGATATTATGAAAAACAAAGCAAGAATCAAAAGAGAACCCAAGATATACAGTTTACAATGGTGGAAACATCCCAACATCCTGTCATACATTGACTGTCAGGCCACTGGCAATGAAATGAATTCACTGGTTTCTTTTTCATTGTTTATTTTGTTTTCCAAAAATTCTGATCTTCAGCATCAGAAAAAAAAAAATGAAAGAAAAATTCACCTTGAGAGTTTGCTATTATCCTACAATTGTACATAAAGGATATTATAAGCATTTGGCCTTTGGTTCCCAACCACAAAACACATCTATCCTTTATGATTTCAGGACAGTATTGCAAGTCTCAAGGCATGCAAGACCATAGCAGCTGATTAAGTGGAAACCAAGGAATATCTTCCCATATATTTTTTATGTCATTGACAAAACGTGGAAATATTTTATATAATAAGTAAAAATGCTACATTTGCCATGGAGCTTTCAGCATAATGTGACGTCAAAGTGTATTTCCAGAATCTCCTAGAAAGAACTTTAATAAAATTTCAAATGTTCCAAAGGTAGAAATATATTTCCAACACAATAGCCTGTAACACTTTTGCTTTGTTTGGAGGAGTCATCACTTGTAAGAACCAATGGCAGCACAGCAAGATTCTGTGTCAACTGCTTCAGGGGCGTCAAGACACAAAGCAATGAAACTGCTGTCAGTGTTTAAGAATAGCCAGATCCCAGCTCATAACTTAGGAAAAATACAGCTATGTGTCTGAGCCTTGGTGCTATGAGATATTCTGCCACATTTCAAGAGATGTCTTATCACACTAATTATGAAATATATATTTACAGAAATATCTTCTCCAAGATTTATGGAACAGATAAGTCAAGGTGATATTTAATATATTTTAAAAGGAAAAAAGAACCCAGTGATCAACAATTTTAACCATATTCCAGGCTTTTGATTATCATTGTCATAATTTCTGCTCTGAATTAATCATAATAATTATATTTAAAGGAAGAAAACTCACAGAAATATAAGCAATTCTCAATTTTTAAATGTAGATATTTGAAAATTTATTTGTCCATAATTTATACACCATTTGTTGTATGTGAAGAGGTATGAATCACACTTAGAAAAGATGTGAACAGCAATATATGCTGATCTGATAACTTAAGACTCTGAAATCCATGTAGAGCTTGCCCACCCCTGATTTGTCCAGATGTTTTGGATACTTGTAAAATTTGTAAAGACCTTTATCTTTTTTTTTTTTTTTTTCACTGTTTACATTTTAATGTCTTTTCTTCAGGGCTTTTAAAAAATGCATATTTTTACATAATTATATCCATTCTTTGTATGCAATTTTTATCTTTTTTTTTCAGTGACTATTATATCACAAGCATTTTCCGTATTATACAGACTTTGTGA
The DNA here is from genome assembly GCF_026419965.1 of Kogia breviceps. Taxonomy (NCBI): domain Eukaryota; kingdom Metazoa; phylum Chordata; class Mammalia; order Artiodactyla; family Physeteridae; genus Kogia; species Kogia breviceps. Next base: position 62,881,756 of record NC_081319.1, read on the forward strand.
ACATTGCATTTTACAAATCCATAATGTTCCATGCTAGGATTATTGTCATGGATTATTTAACCATTTAAATGTTAAAAAAGTTTATCTCACTATTATTTATGCTGTTGTGATGATAATCCTGTTATATAAACTCACCCCTTCCCAGCCCCCAGCCCATCACTACTATTTCGAGTCACTCAAAAAAGTTCACTTTTCTGATGAAGGGGATAGTCATTGCTCTCATTACTTCTTTGGTCCCTTTCTCTTTTTTTTTTTTTTTTTTTTTTTTAACATCTTTATTTCAGTATAACTGTTTTACAATAGTGGGTTAGTTTCTCCTTTACAACAAAGTGAATCAGTTATACATATACATATGTTCCCATAACTCTTCCCTCTTTTGTCACCCTCCCTCCCACCCTCCCTATCCCACCCCTCTAGGTGGTCACTAAGTACAGAGGTGAACTCCCTGTGCTATGCTGTAGCTTCCCACTAGCTATCTAATTTACATTTGGTAGTGTGTATATGTCCCTGCCACTCTCTCACATCGTCACAGCTTACCCTTCCCCCTCCCCATATCCTCAAGTCCATGCTCTAGTAGGTCTGTGTTTTATTCCCTCCTACCACTAATCTCTTCATGACATTTTTTTTTTTTAGATTCCATATATATGTGTTAGCATACGGTATTTGTTTTTGTCCTTCTGACTTACTTCACTCTGTATGACAGATTCCAGGTCTATCCACCTCATTACAAATAACTCAGTTTCATTTCTTTTTATGGCTGAGTAATATTCCATTGTATATATGTGCCACATCTTCCTTATCCATTCATCTGTTGATGGACACTTAGGTTGCTTCCATGTCCTGGCTATCGTAAATAGAGCTGCAATAAACATTTTGGTACATGACTCTTTTTGAATTATGGTTTTCTCAGGGTATATGCCCAGTAGTGGGATTGCTGGGTCATATGGTAGTTCTATTTGTAGTTTTTTAAGGAACCTCCATACTGTTCTCCATAGTGGCTGTATCATTTTACATTCCCACCAGCAGTGCAAGAGTGTTCCCTTTTCTCCACACCCTCTCCAGCATTTATTGTTTCTAGAGTTTTTGATGATGGCCAATCTGGTCGGTGTGAGATGATATCTCATTGTAGTTTTGATTTGCATTTCTCTAATGATTAATGATGTTGAGCATTCTTTCATGTGTTTGTTGGCTATCTGTATATCTTCTTTGGAGAAATGTCTATTTAGTTCTTCTGCCCATTTTTGGATTGGGCTGTTTGTTTTTTTGTTATTGAGCTGCATGAGTTGCTTATAAATTTTGGATATTAATCCTTTGTCAGTTGCTTCATTTGCAAATATTTTCTCCCATTCTGAGGGTTGTCTTTTGGTCTTGTTTATGGTATCCTTTGCTGTGCAAAAGCTTTTAAGTTTCATTAGATCCCATTTGTTTATTTTTGTTTTTATTTCCATTTCTCTAGGAGATGGGTCAAAAAGGATCTGGCTGTGATTGATGTCATAGAGTGTTCTGCCTATGTTTTCCTCTAAGAGTTTGATAGTGTCTGGCCTTACATTTAGGTCTTTAACCCATTTTGAGTTTATTTTTGTGTATGGTGTTAGGGAGTGTTCTAATTTCATACTCCTACAGGTAGCTGTCCAGTTTTCCCAGCACCACTTATTGAAGAGGCTGTCTTTTCTCCAATGTATATTCTTGCCTCCTTTATCAAAGATAAGGTGACCATATGTGTGTGGGTTTATCTCTGGGCTTTCTATCCTGTTCCATTGATGTATATTTCTGTTTTTGTGCCAGTACCATACTGTCTTGATTACTGTGGCCTTGTAGTATAGTCTGAAGTCAGGGAGCCTGATTCCTCCAGCTCCATTTTTCGTTCTCAAGATTGCTTTGGCTATTCGTGGTCTTTTGTGTTTCCATACAAATTGTGAAATTCTTTTTTCTAGTTCTGTAAAAAATGCCAGTGGTAATTTGATAGGGATTGCATTGAATCTGTATATTGCTTTGGGTAATACAGTCATTTTCACTATGTTGATTCTTCCAATCCAAGAACATGGTATATTTCTCCACCTATTTGTATCATCTTTAATTTCTTTCATCAGTGTCTTATAGTTTTCTGTATACAAGTCTTTTGTCTCCTTAGGTAGGTTTATTCCTAGATATTTTATTCTTTTTGTTGCAATGGTAAATGGGAGTGTTTTCTTAATTTCTTCTCAGATTTTTCATCATTAGTGTATAAGAATGCCAGAGATTTCTGTGCATTAACTTTGTATCCTGCTACTTTACCAAATTCATTGATTAGCTCTAGTAGTTTTCTGGTAGCATCCTTAGGATTCTCTATGTATAGTATCATGTCATCTGCAAACAGTGACAGCTTTACTTCTTCTTTTCCGATTTGGATTCCTTTTATTTCTTTTTCTTCTCTGATTGCTGTGGCTAGAACTTCCAAAACTATGTTGAATAAGAGTGGTGAGAGTGGGCAACCTTGTCTTGTTCCTGATCTTAATGGAAATGCTTTCTGTTTTTCACCATTGAGGATGATGTTGGCTGTGCATTTGTCATATATGGCCTTTATTATGTTGAGGAAAGTTCCGTCTATGCCTACTTTCTGCAGGGTTTTTATCATAAATGGGTGTTGAATTTTGTCAGAAGTTTTCTCTGCATCTATTGAGATGATCATATGGTTTTTCTCCTTCAGTTTGTTGATATGGTGTATCACGTTGATTGATTTGCGTATATTGAAGAATCCTTGCATTCCTGGAATAAACCCCACTTGATCATGGTGTATGATCCTTTTAATGTGCTGTTGGATTCTGTTTGCTAGTATTTTGTTGAGGATTTTTGCATCTATGTTCATCAGTGATATTGGCCTATAGTTTTCTTTCTTTGTGACGTCTTTGTCTGGTTTTGGTATCAGGGTGATGGTGGCCTCGTAGAATGAGTTTGGGAGTGTTCCTACCTCTGCTATCTTTTGGAAGAGTTTCAGAAGGATAGGTGTTAGCTCTTCTCTAAATGTTTGATAGAATTCGCCTGTGAAGCCATCTGGTCCTGGGCTTTTGTTTGTTGGAAGATTTTTAATCACAGTTTCAATTTCAGTGCTTGTGATTGGTCTGTTCATGTTTTCTATTTCTTCCTGGTTCAGTCTTGGCAGGTTGTGCATTTCTAAGAATTTGTCCATTTCTTCCAGGTTGTCCATTTTATTGCCATAGAGTTGCTTGTAGTAATCTCTAATAATCTTTTGTATTTCTGCAGAGTCAGTTGTTACATCTCCTTTTTCATTTCTAATTCTATTGATTTGAGTCTTCTCCCTTATTTTCTTGATGAGTCTGGCTAATGGTTTATCAATTTTATTTATCTTCTCAAAGAACCAGCTTTTACTTTTATTGATCTTTGCTATTGTTTCCTTCATTTCTTTTTCATTAATTTCTGATCTGATCTTTATGATTTCTTTCCTTCTGCTAAATTTGGGGTTTTTTTGTTCTTCCTTCTCTAATTGCTTTAGGTGCAAAGTTAAGTTGTTTATTCGAGTTGCTTCCTGTTTCTTAAGGTATGATTGTATTGCTATAAACTTCCCTCTTAGAACTGCTTTTGCTGTATCCCATAGGTTTTGGGTCGTCATGTCTCCATTGTCATTTGTTTCTAAGTACTTTTTGATTTCCTCTTTGATTTCTTCAGTGATCACTTCGTTATTGAGTAGTGTATTGTTTAGCCTCCATGTGCTTGTATTTTTTACAGATCTTTTCCTGTAATTGATATCTAGTCTCATAGCGTTGTGGTCAGAAAAGATACTTGATACGATTTCAATTTTCTTAAATTTGCCAAGGCTAGATTTGTGACCCAAGATATGATCTATCCTGGAGAATGTTCCATGGGCACTTGAGAAAAATGTGTATTCTGTTGTTTTTGGATGGAATGTCCTATAAATATCAAGTAAATCCATCTTGTATAATGTATCATTTAAAGCTTGTGTTTCTTTATTTATTTTCATTTTGAATGATCTGTCCATTGGTGAAAGTGGGGTGTTAAAGTCCCCTACTATGATTGTGTTACTGTCGATTTCCCCTTTTATGGCTGTTAGTATTTGCCTTATGTATTGAGGTGCGCCTATGTTGGGTGCATAAATATTTACAATTGTTATATCTTCTTCATGGATCGATCCCTTGATCATTATATAGTGTCCTTCTTTGTCTCTTGTAATAGTTTTTATTTTAAAGTCTATTTTGTCTGATATGAGAATTGCTACTCCAGCTTTCTTCTGATTTCCATTTGCATGGAATATCTTTTTCCATCCCCTCACTTTCAGCCTGTACGTGTCCCTAGGTCTGAAGTGGGTCTCTTGTAGACAGCATATATATGGGTCCTGTTTTTGTATCCATTCAGCCAGTCTGTGTCTTTTGGTGGGAGCATTTAATCCATTTACATTTAAGGTAATTATTGATATGTGCGTTCCTATTACCATTTACTTAATTGTTTCAGGTTGTTCTTGTAGGTCTTTTCCTTCTCTTATGTTTCTTGCTTAGAGAAGTTCCTTTAGCATTTGTTGTAAAGCTGGTTTGGTGGTGCTGAACTCTCTCAGCTTTTGCTTGTCTGTAAAGGTTTTAATTTCTCCATCAAATCTGAATGAGATCCTTGCTGGGTAGAGTAGTCTTGGTTGTAGGTTTTTTTCCTTCATCACTTTAAATATGTCCTGCCACTCCCTTCTGGCTTGTAGAGTTTCTGCTGAAAGATCAGATGTTAGCCTTATGGGGATTCCCTTGTGTGTTATTTGTTGTTTTTCCCTTGCTGCTTTTAATATGTTTTCTTTGTATTTAATTTTTGACAGTTTGATTATTATGTGTCTCGGCGTGTTTATCCTTGGGTTTATCCTGTATGGGACTCTCTGTGCTTCCTGGACTTGGTTGACTATTTCCTTTCCTATATTAGGGAAGTTTTCAACTATAATCTCTTCAAATATTTTCTCAGTCCCTTTCTTTTTCTCTTCTTCTTCTGGGACCCCTATGATTCGAATGTTGGTGCGTTTAATGTTGTCCCAGAGATCTCTGAGACTGTCCTCAGTTCTTTTCATTCTTTTTTCTTTCTTCTGCTCTGCAGTAGTTATTTCCACTATTTTATCTTCCAGGTCACTTATCCGTCCTTCTGCCTCAGTTATTCTGCTACTGATCCCGTCTAGAGTATTTTTCATTTCATTTATTGTGTTGCTCATTGTTACTTGCTTCCTCTTTATTTCTTCTAGGTCCTTGTTAACTGATTCTTGCAATTTGTCTATTCTATTTCCAAGATTTTGCATCATCTTCACCATCATTATTCTAAATTCTCTTTCAGGTAGATTGGCTATTACCTCTTCATCTGTTAGGTCTGGTGTGTTTTTATCTTGTTCCTTCATCTGCTGTGTGTTTTTCTGTCTTCTCATTTTGCTTATCTTACTATGTTTGGGGTCTCCCTTTTGCAGGCTGCAGGTTCGAATTTCTATCTATTTTTGGTGGCTGTCCCCAGTGGCTGAGGTTGGTTCAGTGGGTTGAGCAGGTTTCCTGGTTGGGGGGACCAGTTCCCCTGTTCTGGTGGATGAGGCTGGATCCCGTCTCCCTGTTGGGTAGGTCCACGTCTGGGGGCGTGTATGGGGGTGTCAGTAGCCTTACTGTGATTCTAGGCCGCCTCTCTGCTAATGGATGGGGCTGTAGACCTGTCTCGCTCTTTGTTGGGGATAGGGTGTCCAGCACTGTTTGTTGCTGGTCCTTGAGTGAATCTGGGTCTTGGTGTTGAGATGGAGATCTCTGGGAGATTTTCGCCATTTGATATTACGTGGAGCTGAGAGGTCTCTTGTGGACCAGTGTCCTGAGGTTAGTTCTCCCACCTCAGAGACACAGCCTTGACACCTGGCTGGAGTGCCAAGAGCCTTTAATCCACACGGCTCAAAACAAAAGGGAGAAAAAAGTAGAAAGTCACGAAAGGAAGGAAGAAAGGAGGAAGGGAGGGAAGGAAGGAAGAAAGGAAGGGAGGGAGGAAGAAAGGAAGGGAGGAAGGAAGGAGGGAATAAAGAAAGGAAGGGAGGGAGGAAGAAAGGAAGAGAGGGAGGAAGAAAGGAAGGGAGGGAGGAAGAAAGGAAGGGAGGAAGGAAGGAGGGAATAAAGAAAGGAAGGGAGAGAGGAAGGAAGGAGGGAATAAAGGAAGGAAGGGAGGGAGGAAGAAAGGAAGGGAGGAAGGAAGGAGGGAATAAAGAAAGGAAGGGAGGGAGGAAGAAAGGAAGGGAGGAAGGAAGGAGGGAATAAAGAAAGGAAGGGAGGGAGGAAGAAAGGAAGGGAAGAAGGAAGGAGGGAATAAAGAAGGGAGGGAGGAATAAAGGAAGAGAGGGAGGAAGAAAGGAAGGGAGGGAGGAAGAAAGGAAGGGAGGAAGGAAGGAGGGAATAAAGGAAGGAAGGGAGGGAGGAAGAAAGGAAGGGAGGAAGGAAGGAGGGAATAAAGGAAGGAAGGGAAGGAGGAAGAAAGGAAGGGAGGAAGGAAGGAGGGAATAAAGAAAGGAAGGGAGGAAGGAAGGAGGGAATAAAGGAAGGAAGGGAGGAAGGAAGGAAGGGAGGAAGGAAGGAAGGAGGGAAATAGGAAAAGGAGGGAAGAAAGGAAGAAAGAAAGGGGAGAAGACAAAATAAAGTAGGGTAAAATACAGTTATTAAAATAACAAAATAATTATTAAGTAGAAAAATTTCTATTAAAGAAAAAAAAAAAAAAAAAGAAAAAAAAGGTCGGTCTAACCCCAGGACAAATGGTGAAAACAAAGCTACACAGACAGAATCTCACACAGCAGCACCCACATACACACTCAGAAAAAGAAAAAAGGGGAAAATAATAGTATATCTTGCTCCCAAAGTCCACTTCCTCAACCTGGGATATTTCGCTGTCTATTCAGGTTTTCCACAGATGCAGGGCACTTCAAGCTGACTGTGGAGCTTTAACCTGCTGTTTCTGAGGCTGCTGGGAGGGACCACCCCCTCTCTTTGTTCGCACAGCTCCTGGGGCTCAGCCCTGGACCTGGCCCCGCCTCTGTGCGCAGGTCGTCCGAGGGCATCTGCCCTTCGCTCAGAGAGGGCAGGGTCAAAGGAGCAGCGTTAACGGAGCAGTTGATTCGGGGGCTCTGGCTCACTCAGGCGGTGGGTGGGAGGGCACGGATGTGGGGCGAGTCCGCGGCGGCAGAGGCCGGCGTGACGCTGCACCGGCCTGAGGCACGCCGCGCGTTTTCCCGGGGAAGCTGTCCCAGGATCCCGGGACCCCGGCGCTGGCGGGCTGCACAGGCTCCCGGGAGGGGCGGTGTGGAGAGTGACCTGCGCTCGCACACAGGCCTCTTGGTGGCGGCAGCAGCAACCGTAGCGCCCCACACCCGTCTCTGTTGTCCGCGCCGACAGCCGCAGCTCGCGCCCGTTTCTGGGGCTCCTTTATGTGGTGCCCTTAATTCCCTTTCCTCGCGCCCCAGGAAGCGAAGAGGCAAGAAAAAGTCTCTTGTCTCTTCGGCAGCTCCGCGCCCGTTTCTGGAGCTCCTTTAAGCGGCGCGCTTAAACCCCTCTCCTCGCGCAGCAGGAGGTAAAGAGGGAAGAAAAGGTCTCTTGCCTCTTCGGCAGCTCCAGACCCCTCCCGAACTCCCTCCCGGCCCGCCGTGGTGCGCTAACCCCTTAAGGCTGTTTTCGCTCTGCCAACTCCAGACCTTTCCCTGGGATCCGCCCGAGGCTCAGTTCCCAGCCCCGCCCGCCGCGGCGGCGGATGAGCAGACAAGCCTCTCGGGCTGGTGAGTGCTGATCGGCACCGGTCCTCCGTGCGGGAATCTCTCCGCTTTGCCCTCCGCACCCCGTTGGCTGTGGTCTCCTCCGCGGCTCCGAAGCCTCCCACTCCGCCACCCGCAGTCTCCGCCCGCGAAGGGGCTTCCAGTGTGCGGGAACCTTTCCTCCCTCTCGGCTCCCTCCCACTGGTGCAGGTCCCGTCCCTATTCTTTTGTCTCTGTTTATTCTTTTTTCTTTTGCCCTAACAAGGTACGTGGGGGGGTTTCTTGCCTGAGGTCTGAGGTCTGAGGTCTTCTGCCAGCGTTCGGTGGGTGTTCTATAGGAGAAGTTCCACGTGTAGATGTATTTCTGATGTATCTGTGAGGAGGAAGAGTGATCCCCGCGTCTTACTCTTCCGCCATCTTCTCGCTCCCCTAAGACCTTTATCTTACAAGATGGGCCTCACATCACAAGCTCATCTAGTGATTGCTACAATCTCCAAGGAGTGACTTGTGCTTTCTTTGTTGTTTTTGTTCAGTGTCTTATTACAATGAAAGATACAATAATACATACAGTAAAATAAATAAATAAAAACCCTCTTAAATATAGTGTTTATATATTAACTGAAATAATATAGCTTCTGAGAAACCCAGAACAATCCCTTATTTTCCTTATGACACTCTAAATAAAACTTTGAAGTTGTTCAACCAGGAAAAATGATCCAACTTAGAGACTGTTACCCAGGATAGGAAAGCTGTCACAAGCACCAAGTTAGGAGCATATGATGGATGCCACAAGACAGCCAACACCCCTGAGGACATGTTCTCATTTAGGGACTCTCTAATCTTCATGTACTCACCTCTTTAACTCTCAAAGGTTTTAGAGTTAAAAACAACTTACTTGTCAATCTATTAAGAGAAGCAGACTGGTACAGTATACAGTGTTCTGGATTACAAGTTAGAAGATTTGTGTTTTCATTTGAACTCAACCACTGTGTAATTTGAGCATGGCCATGGCATTGTGCAGATACAATCTGAATGCTTTACAGTAGATATAAAGCCAAGTATTTGCAAAGGTAATGTCCATTTTCTCTCAAATATTCTATGATTTAAGAATTTAATGTACATTTCACCTTTGATGGTGTCTAGTGCTGTGCTGGTTTCTGTGTAGAAGTTAAAGAATGACATTACCAAATAAATAATAAAGTTATTGCCTTCAATACATTTAAGTTAGCAAAGACACACTTGAATGACTGTACAATGATGGAGAAACAGTTTATGAACTTTCTGAACTGAAACAGAATGAACAGAAATCAGTCAAGGGATGGTTTCAGAAAAAGACAAGGAGGAGAGAGAAGGAGAGTTAGATACACTCTGAGATGGGTAAAACCAAAACGACTGACAGTGCCAAATTCTGGCAAGGATGTAGAGCCACTGGGATTCTCATACATTGCTGGGGGAAGAAGAATAAAGGAAGAGGCATTTTGGATAACTCTTTGACTTTGCTTTAAAATTATGGCAGCAATTCTGCTGGTAGATATATACTCTAAATAAATGAAAACATATATCCACAAAAAGTATAGGAATATTCAGAGTTTCCCTATCCATAATAACCCAGAACTGGAAACAAACCAAGGGTTCATTAATAAGTGAATAAATTTTAAAATTGTGATACAATCATATAATTGAATACTACCCACCAGTAAAAATGGATTAATTATGAAAACATAAAACAACATTATTAATCTCACAAGCATCTTGTTAATAAAAGCCAAACTCCTAAAAGTACATACTAAATAATTACATTTAGATGATTTTCCAAAAGAGGCAAAAGTATTCCCTCAATAAATATTGTATATACTTCTTTATAAATATATATAAATATTGTTGCTTATAGGATTGGGAAAATTACCTGGCAGGGGACATAGGGGAACTTTATGTGGACTGGAAGTATTTTCTCATTTGCTTATGGATGTTGGTTATGTGGGTGGATAAAAGTGTCACAACCCTTCAAAACAGAACCTGTAAGATCTCTGGATATTATATGTGTAAATTATATGTCAATATAAAATTTAAAAGAAGACTGTATAGGCTAGTACAGGAATTTAAAACAGATTATTCACTTTAAAAACTATATGGCAGCAAAAGGATAGATTGATTAATTAAAATGTGGAAGAAAAATATATATGTATTGCTACTCTTAAAGTGTGTCTAAGACTTCCAGTTTCCAACCCAGTATGTAAGAAGCTGGAAATTGCATGTCAGGCCAACAAGTAAAAAGCTGAACAAATTGAAAGAATCAAAACTCATTAAATTCATCAGAGAGGTTGAGTCACAGGGCAAACCACTGCCCCCCAAGTTAGAAACCAACAAGCAAATGCAGAGAATGATGGCTTTCCAGAGCAGAAACCTATAGACACAGAACATCCACGGGAACCATCACCTTGGTAGGGAAACGTGCTACAACTGACAAATTGCTGTAAGCTCAGCATGGACAAGTCTGTGATATAAAAACTCAGGGGACCCATCATTGGAGAATTCTATGCTTTGGTGTGTTTTGCCCCCAGGAGCTTGAGCAGATTCTCACAGTGAATAATGGATAAAAGTCTCCTTGTGCTTCTGGCAAGGGAAAGGAAAAAGATTCATTCTGAAATAAACTAGAGCACTCGGTTCTCAACAATGCCTGCCCTTAGGAGAAGTTATTTAACTAGAGCCTAGCCTGCTGGAGTTTTATCAGAGCCTCACAGAATTGGAGGAAGGGAAATATCCCATTCCAGCCCCTCTAGCTGTCCTGCCACAAAAGGAGGGGGGGCAAAAACAAACAAAGAAAAGAACAACAATGAAGAGCATGTGTTAAGTTCACAGTTCACAGGTGCAGGCTCTCTAAAAGACTGAGAACTACTCACAGGATATAGAACAATTCTCTTCACCCCACACCTTATCACCACATTACTAAAAGCTCATTTACAGCAATTTCTTTTACCCAGTACATCATGTCCAGTTATCAAGAAAAAAACTGCAAGACATACTTAAAGAAAAAAAAAGTTTGAGGAAACAGAGCAAGCATCAGAACAAGAGTCAGATATGGCAGGGATGTTGGCATTATCAGACTAAGAATTTTTTTTCAAGTCTTGAATTTGTTACAATATTGCTTCTCTTTCATGTTTTGGTTTTTTGGCTGTGAGGCATGTGGGATCTTAGCTCCAGGACCAGGGATCAAATCTGTATCCCCTGCATTGGAAGGCAAAGTCTTAACCACTGGACCACAAGGGAAATCCCCAGGCTAAGAATTTAAAACAACTATGATTGAGATGTTGAGGGCTCTAATGGGTAAAGTAGACAGCATGCAAGAACAGTTGGGCAATGTAAGCAGAGAGATGGAAATTCTAAGAAAGAAACAAAAATAAATACCAGAGATCAAAAACACTCTAGCAGAAATGAAGAATGCCTTTCATGTTTTTATTGGTAGACTGGACATGGCTGAAAACAGAATCTCTGTGCTTGAAGATATAAGGAAACCACCAACACTGAAAAGCAAAGAGAAAAAAAGAATTAAAAAAAAAAAGACCATAGTATCTGAGAACAGTGGGACAACTACAAAATAATGTAATGTATATGTAATCAGAATTCCACAAGGAGAAGAAAGAAAGGAAGAGAAGAAATACTTAAAACAATAATGACTGAGAATTTCCCCAAATTAATGTCAGACACCAAACCCCAGATCCATGAAGCTCAGAGAACACAGAGCAAGGTAAATGCCAAACAAAGCTATACATAACTAACTGTATTTTCAAACTATGGAAAAATCAAAGATAAAGAAAAAATTCCTGAAAGAAGCCAGGGGATGAGGTGGGGTGGGGGGACCTTATCTATAGAAGAGAAAGATAAGAATTACATCTGACTTCACTATAGAAACATACAAGCATGAAGGGAGTGGAGTGAAATGTTTAAAGTTTTGAGAGAACAAAAACAGCAACTAGAATTCTGTCCTTTCCAAAATTATCCTTGAAAAGTAAAGGAGAAATAAAGACTTTCTCAAACAAACAAAAACTAAAGAAATTTGTTGTCAGTGGACCTGCCTTGCAAGAAAAGTTAAAATGAATTTTTTAGAGAGAAAGAAAATTATAAAGATAAGAGACATGGATTGACATAAAGAAAGGAAGAGCTTGGTGAAGAAATGAGTGAAAAATAAAATTAAAAAATTTCATATTCTTAATTGATCTAATACATAATAATGTGTTCAAAATAATAATAGTAACAATATTTTGACTTTATATATATATATTTATTATATATATAAACTTATGTATATAAGTTTTATGGCAGTGATACAAGAGACAGGAGGAAAGAATTAGGATTATTTTATTATAGGGTTCTCCCAATTCCCCATGAAACAGTATAGTGTTACTTGAAAGTGGACTTGGAATGAGCAGACTCAGAACAAGGAAAGTTATCAGGGATAGACATGGGTATTACATACTGTTAATGGAGTCTGTTCCCCAAGAAGACATAACAGTCCTTAATGTGTATGTGCCTAACAACAGAGATTCAAAATACTTGAGGCAAAAACTGATAGACCAGCAGAGAGAAATAGATGAATCTACTATCATAGTTGGAGGACTTCAATAACCCTCTATCAGAAATGGTTAGATACAGCAGGCAGAAAATCAGTAAGAACACAGTTGAACTCAACAACATCATCGATCAACTGAACATCTGTAGACAACTTCATTCAATGACAGAATTCTCAGTCTTCTCAAGCTCATGTGGAACATTCACCAAGATATACCATTTTCTTGGCCATAAAACACACTAACACATTTAACAGCATAGAAATAATACAATGTCTGGTCTCAGACCACAATTTAATCCAAATAAAATTTAGTAATGGAAAGATAGCTGGAAAATCCCAAAACATTTGGAGATTAAATAACACACTTCTAAATAAAACAAGGGCCAAAGAAGAAATTTCAAGGGATACTTTAAGCTACTTTGAACCAAATGAAAATGAAAACACAATTATCAAAATTTGTGGGAGGAAATGAAATAAGCCCTTAGAGGGAAATTTATAGGATTGAGTGCATAAAGTAGAAAAGAAGAAAGATATAAAATCAATCATCTAAGCTTTACCTTAGGAAACTAGAAAAAGAAGAATGAATTAAATCCAAAGTAAACAGAAGAAAAGAAATAATAACTATAAAATGCTGATGAAAGAAATCAATGAACTTAATAATTGGAGAGATATTCCATGTTCATGGATAGGAAGATTCAATATTCTTAAAATGTCAGTTTTCACCAATTTTGTCTACTGATTCAGTGTAATCCTAATCCAAACCCCAGTAAGTTATTTTGTGGAGATTGACAAATTGATTCTAACATTTATACAGAAGGCAAAATACCCAGAGTAACCAAAATAATACTTAAAGGAGAAGAACAAAGTCAGAGGACTGACACTACCCAACCTTAATTCTTACAGTAATCAAATTACAGTAATCAAGACAGTGTGGTGTTGGTGAAAGAATAGACAAATAGATCAATGGAACAAATTAAGCAGCCCAGAAATTCATTGTCGTAAATATAGTCAACTGATCTTTGACGAAGGAGCTAAGGCAATACAATGGAGAAAAGATAGTCTTTTCAACAAGTGGTGCTGGAAAAACTGAACATCCACATTCAAAAAAATGAATCTAAATAAGATTTACACTCTTCACAAAAAATTAACTGAAAAATGAACATAGACCTAAATGTAAAATGCAAAACTATAAAACTCCTAAATGATAGTATAGGAGAAAACCTAGATGATATTGGGTGTGGTCATAACTTTATAGATAAAACACCAAAGGCACAGTCCATGAAAGAAATAATGATAAGCTGAACTTCATTAAAATGTAAAACTTCTGCTCTGCAGAAGACAAGGTGAAGAGAATGCAAAGATAAGCCACAGGCTTGAAGAAAATATTTGTGAAAGACACATCTGATAAAAGACTGTTATCTGAAATGTACAAACAACTTAAAACTCAACAATAAGGGCACAAACAAGCCAATTAAAGGATGGGGCAAAGACCTGATCAAACACCTCACCAAAGAAGATAAACAGATGGCAAATAAACATATGAAAAAATGCTCCACATCATATGTCATCAGGGAAACAAATTAAAATAACAATGAGATACCTCCATGCAGATATTAGAATGGCCAGAATCCAGAACTTATTAAATGTTGACAAAGATGTGGAGTAAGAGGAACTCTCATTCTATTGCAGGGAGGAATACAAAATGGTACAGCAACTTAGGAAGACAATTTTGCAGTTTTTTACAAAACTGAATATACTCTCACCATACTATCAAGTAATTATACTCTTTGGTATATTCTCAAAGAAGATGAAAATTTAGTCTGCACAGAAACCTGCACATGGATGTTTATAGTGGCTTTATTCATAATTGTCAAAACTTGGAAGCAACCAAGATGTTCTTCAATAGGTGAATGGATAAATAAACTGTGGTCTAACCAGACAATGGAATATTATCTGGTGCTAAAAATAAATGAGCTATCAAGTCATGGAAAGACATGGAGGAACCTTAAATGCATATTACTAAGTGAAAGGAGACAATCTGAAAAGGCTACATACTGTATGATTCCAACTATGTGATACTCTGGAGAAGGCAAAAATATGGAAAAAGTAAAATCATCATTGGTTGCCAGGGACTGACGGAGCAGGGAGAGGGATGAATCGGATTACAAGGCAGTGAAAATACTCTGTGTTGTAGCTTAACACTGGATACATGTGTCCAAACATACAGAGTGTACAACACTGACAGTAAACTGTAAGATAAGCTGTGGACTTCCAGTGATAATGATGTGTCAGTGCAAGTTCATCAACTGTAACAGATGTCCCACTCTGGTGGGGATGTTTATGATGGGGCATCTATGCATGTGTGAGGGCTTGGGGTATACAGGAAATATCTGTACTGGCCACTCAATTTGTTGTGAATTTAAAACTGCTCCAACAAATAAATCTAAAAAAGTAATACAATGTGTCCAAATTACATTTGTGAGAGATCTGGGAAGAAATGTGATCAAAGATCAAAGAAAAGGAAGGGACTTCCCTGGTGGTGCAGTGGTTAAGAGTCTGCCTGACAATGCAGGGCACACGGGTTCTATCCCTGGTCAGGGAAGATCCCACATACCGCTGAGCAACTAAGCCCATGCACCACAACTGCTGAGCCTGCACTCTAGAGCCCGTGAGCCACAACTACTGAAGCCCGTGCACCCTAGAGCCCCTGCTCCACAAAAAAGGAAGTCACCTCAATGAGAAGCCTGCACACTGCAATGAAGAATAGCCCCTGCTCACCGCAAGAAGGGAAAGCCCACGTGCAGTAACGAAGACCCAATGCAGCCAAGAAAAATTTTAAAAGATCAAGGAAAAGGTAGTTTATTGGTCAGATAAGAGAAGGAATATATTAGACTTTAAGGAGAGAGAAGAGAGGATAAGTTCATGGCTGGACATGAGAGGGTGGTTTTACTATCAGAGGCAAAGAAAAAGAAAGAGAGAGAGAGAGAGAGAGAGAGAGAAAGAGAGAGAGAGAGAGAGAGAGAGAGAGAGAGAGAAAGGCAGGTAGAGAACACACAGAAAGCCACAAAAGAAGTCCCATGTCAGTTACAGGCTAAAGACACAAGGAGAGCTTTTCCCACATTTACATACATTCTAATATAAAGCAATGTTGATCAGAGATGCAGGACACTTAGGTAACATAAGTTTAGACTGAATAAAGCTAAGTGGGCTAGTAATGGTCAATCAAATTTTATCTCAAGAACCCATGATTCTTCACATATCTAGAACTATATTAGAAGAAATTTGAAATTTCTTATCTGGCTTGTCTGCTTTTAATTGACATTTTGATTTCTGCTAACATCACAAAATATC
Organism: Kogia breviceps; assembly: GCF_026419965.1. Lineage (NCBI taxonomy): Eukaryota > Metazoa > Chordata > Mammalia > Artiodactyla > Physeteridae > Kogia > Kogia breviceps. The sequence goes on from NC_081319.1 coordinate 62,897,406, forward strand.
TCAAAACAAGTCAGTTAAAGAACAATTTCCCATACTAGTTAAATATGAGGCAACTATGAACATTCAACTTAAGCTCTTGGTAACATCAATCATAACATAAGCATTTGTGCTTTTCAGGTTGTGTCAAACACATTCTCAAATCTAGTCCATTTGACCATAACTGACACCAATTACAGCTGAAGAAAAATGTGGACATTGTTTGATTTTAACATTGAACCACTGATAAACCCCACAAAAATGGTGAAATGAGCCAGTCCCTGAAGAAGCATTGTAGCTGCGAGACATTTATGTTTCAGTTTGCTCAAGCATCCATTATTGCTTTCCTTTTTAATATGCCTTGAACTCATTTGTAAAAAGACCTGCGTTAAAAGATGTCAACATAAATTGTTCACAAATGTTATCCATACCTAAGACAGAGGAGAGGAGTTGCAGCACTCCCTGGGAGGCCAGTTGTTTTACAGGTCTTGGTCAGCAGTACTAATGGTTTGATGATGATGAGAACGTAATCCTACTGCAAGCGGCTGCATTGCTGGCAGCTTCCTCTCTTTTCTCCTTTTTCTTTCCTTCCATTTCCATTCCCAGTGGCCTAATTCAGTCAGGCCTTCTATGCTAAGATGCTGGAATAACATTTTGTCTTTCTGTATTCAAGCAGCTAAAAACTATGCATAATGTCAGACTATCAGGATGTGATTTTTTGTGTTAAGAATATATGTTCATGGGCTTCCCTGGTGGCGCAGTGGTTGAAAGTCTGCTTGCCGATGCAGGGGATGCAGGTTCATGCCCCAGTCCAGGAAGATCCCACATGCCGTGGAGCTGAGCCTGCATGTCTGGAGCCTGTGCTCTGCAATCAATGGGAGAGGCCACAAGAGTGAGAGGCCTGTGTACAGAAAAAAAAAAAAAAAAAAAAAAGAATATGTGTTCATTAATGCAAACAATTACTGCATAATATATTGTTGGACCTCTAAAACTTTATCTCCCTTTATTTTGCACGTTGTGGGGCAGACACACCAGGACATTAGCTATAGGTAGTGATATTTTGTTGCTGTAATATATCCTTTTTCCTTATCTCCTGAAAGTAGTAAACTGTCTTTCTTACAAATCTAATTTGCTATAAATGAAATATCACTTGCTCCCAACTTCTTTCTATTGCTAATAAATGCTTACATAAGCTCTCTCGACACACTTAGACAAATTCTTCTTATTAGAGCAAGTATAGCTAGTCCCCACTCAGAGCCATTTCTGCCATTTATCCCATGAACCTGGTGAGCAGTTTTATTTGTATCTTCATCTTTCATTTAAGCTTTTACTCACCTCGGCTTGCTCTTTCCCAAACGTGTGAGTGTGACCTCAACATCAAGTATAATTTCTGTTTCTTCCATCTGGGGTTCTATGTTCCTTCTTTTTGAATAATGGGTGCAACCCAGTCATTATTCATCCTTTACCTGCAACCAGAAACAAAGATGTTGGCCCTCTGTCTGAGGATGACCCCAAGACATTCTCCAATATATCAATAAGTTTAGAAAGAACTGTTTTGAAATGACCTATAACTAATAATAATAGTTTAATACTGAATAAAAAGAGAGAGTCCTAATTCTCACCAAGATTCTCTGGGAGACTTATGGTCCCAGTTATTGAATACTTTGTATCTTCAGCTGTTATCCTTATTTCCTTGGGGGGAATTAATCTCCTAAAAATTACCTACTTGTCTGGTCCAAGATTGGGACATAGGAGGCTCCTGAACTCACCTACTCCCACAGACACACAAAAAATCTACATTTACACTCAGAGCAATTCCCTCTGAAGAAAATTCAGAAACTGATGCCAAATCTGACCTTTGTACCTTGACACTGATAAATCTCAGAGACAGAGTTTTGGGTGAAATAGAAAAGAATAACATTATTGCTTTGCCAGGTTAAGGGGGCCACAGTGGGCTAATCCTCTCAAAACTGTGTGTCCCAACCTGGAGAGGGTAGTGAGGAGTTTTATAGTAATGGTTCAAAGAGGGCGTGATCAGCTCCTACACATTCTTCTGATTGGTTGGTGGTGAGGTAAGTGGGAGTGAGCATCACTAACCTCCTGGTTCCAACTGGTCTGGGGTCTATGTGCTTATGGGTAGCATACAGTTAATTTCTTCCACCTGCTGGGGGTTTCTGTATCTGCAAAACAGCTCAATGATATTGTTATGTGTATCCCTTGAGGGGAAATCAGGACCCTGCCCCAAGGCTGCGCTACTGTTTCTTAACTTCTCCCCGCTTGCCTCCACATTCTCTCCCTTTCCTGATTAACAATTGTTTGGATGTGCCCTTTGAAACACAAAGAAGGTCATGGGAGCTGAATGAAGCTTATTTCCTGTAATCAAGAAATGGGGGACACAGAAAGACTTTTGTGCCCAGAAGCCCCACAGGGTCCTGCTGGTTTCAAAACTAGCTAAGTAACTCCTACACATCAGGCAAATGAGAAAATAGCCACATCACCTGCATTGAAATGGGTTGGAGAGGCTGAGGCTCATTCCCACCACAAACCCCACCATGGGCAGAGAGCACCACCATCAGGAGGGAGCCCCCAACTCCCAGGTTCTACCCCAGGAGGAAAAGGTTGGGACTCCACATCTAGTACTCCAACTTTTGAGAATCTCACTTAAGAGACGGGCTCCCCAAAACACCTAGCTCTGAAAGCCAGTGGGGCTTGTGTACATGAGGCCACAGACTATAGCAAACAAAGAGACATTTCTGAATGGGCTGAGGTGACTTGCCAAGGCTATTCCTTCAGGGCTTAGTGCAGAGATAACAGGCAAAAACCCCACCAATCTCCCAATTTTTTTCTGAAAGAGGCCCATCTGCATACTTTAAAATCTGCTGCCTGAGGGTAAGCCTTCTAATTTAGTAGTCATCTGGGGCTGATTACAATTTTCCCCAGAGACCTGAAACCAACAGAAGCCAACTGGGCTTTTCAAATGATCTATCTTCAAAATGCCAATATGTCCCTGGAAAGAGCTTGTACAAAACACATACAACTCAATAACAACAAAAAGCAACCAAATTTTAAAATTGGCAAAAGACTTGAGTGGACATTTTTGCAAAGATGTTCAGATGGCCCACAGGCACATGAAAAGATAATCAACATCACTAATCATCAGGGAAATGCAAATCGAAACCACAATGAGATATCACCTCACACCTTTTAGGCTGTCTATTATCAAAAAGGTAAAAGACAACAAATGCTCGTTAGCACATGAAAAAGGCAACATTTTGTCACGTTGGTGGGAATGTAAACTGGTACATACATTATGGAAAACACTATATGATATAGGGTACAGTCAAAATTTGCTAAAGAGTAGAACTTAGTAGTCTCTCCTAAAAAAAAAAAAAAGATAAATATGTGAGATGACAGATATGTTAATTAACTCAATTGTGGAAATCTTTTCCACAATGTATATGTATATCAAAACATCACTTTGACTCTTCTAATATTTACAATTTTATTTGTCAATTATGGTACAATAAAACTGAACAAAATTGAATGGCACATAAATCTAAAAAAGGACAAAGCAGCATTTTTCAAGAGTTTCTAATGTATTTTAGGTTTGCTCCATAAAATCAAATATTTATACATAGCTTCATGGAGAATTCATTGCCAGATTTATCTTGTTATTGACAATATAATTTAAAACTTCTATGTAACAAGCATGTACTTTGTACTAAGCATCCTCAAATTAGCACATGTTGCAAGTAAGAAATCAAGCTCAAAATGTTTAAACAAACCAGTGGACAGTATGTCAGAAAACTGGTGTAGACTGGTCTCCATTTTATTCCATGTTTTTTTGAGTCTCTGTTAGTTCTTTTAATGACTATAAAACATTAGTAATAGAATAAATGGTGATGGGAGTTTAAAAATGTATAGGGTAAAAAAACCAGACATAATGTCTGCACTGCAATTCTGGGAGCAATAAAGAGTAAAAAATATGTGATGTGAGAGACAGTATAAGGCACCATGCTAGTCTTTACTCTATTGTGGTGTGAAGTTATTATGGGTAGAGAAGGGGATCTCTAGACATCTCGTGCATTGAGTAAGAAGCTAAAGAATGTCTCTAGTCTGACTCAGCTGGAGTTTTCTTCTTAATATGTGCCAAGTTATGAATGAATTATTAAAAGAATTACTTAGTGCTTGAACTTTAAGAAGAAGCCGATATCCATCTAATAATTTCAGGGATGTCATAAATACATTGAAAGGGGTTTGGGGTACTAATGTTCTCATAACGTCAATACCAGATTTGGAAAAAATTAAAGATTATGCAGAAGGCATATTAGGTTTAGATAATTATACTAAAGAGAGAATACCTTTAAAAACTGAACACATTATTTTGGAAGAGTGGGCAGATTTGTTCCAAGAGATTCTCTCAATTCGTTGAATATTCAGTTCAATTCAATTAACAATTTGGAAAGCAGAAAGGGCTCTGATACTCACCTTCTAACTGACACACTAATCCTCTGATTATTTTCATCATTTCCATGCAGATGGTGATAGGGAATTTTAAATGTAACATAAATAAAAATCTTCTCTGCATTTCCTTAAGGACAAGAATGAAATCAATCAAGCCAATAATAAAGTGTCAGCTTTCTACATTTTGTGGCTATTACAAGAGCTACAAGTAGGTAAACACAATATCCCTGCCTTCAAAGAGCTTTTACTGTAGTAAGAGATATCTAAAAGGCATTTAGATAACAAAACAAAGGACTGTCATAAAAGATGCAAAAGTAAGATCCTGGCAAGGAAGAGAGTGTGTCCAGTTTTAGAGAGGGAAGGCAAGATCTCAAAAAGTGAAATAGCATTTGATGTGTATGATGTGTTTAGTAATATTCCAACTGAGAGTAAATCACGAGGAAGAAAGACAGCATTTACGGTGGTTATCTAAGTGTCAGAAGACAAGGTGGGGACTTGGCAATGCTCTCAAGTTCAGTTTAATCAGAGAAGGCTTTATTATTGTGTGTTTTCTTATAGCCTCTGGCACTTTTTAATGAGTAATATAAATACATTTATGCAAATGATCACATCCATGTTGTTAAAAGTCACTTACCCACTATTAATTGAACAAGAGGAAAAATATGGCATTAAACAGTTGTCATTTGGTAGCTTAAAATAAAAGTTAAATAGGTTTAAACAGAAAATAATTGATTGCTTTGTTTTACAGCAGCATTCAAGGGTGTGGCTGGATTCAGGCTCTCAAACTACATCATTGGACTCTGTCCCTCCCTGTGTCTCACAGTCCTTTTTTGTATGATGGACCCAATCAGGCCATATCCTTCAGCTTATCCATCATAAAAAATAGTGTCTTCCCTGACAGCTCAGGAAAAAACTCCCACAAAATCTCTGATTGACCAGTCTCCATCACAGGCACGCCTGTGTCAATGTGATCTAATCAGACATAGCTTCATAAATGATTAAAATTTATGATTTAATCTCACATATATTATCCCATTTTATTCCAGCAATTCTTTTACTAAAGCCAGTTATTATTACTATATCTCCTCCACTGTGGAGAAAGCCGAGGCTTAAGAATATGATGGATATCATGGATGATGGAATTTATCTGAGATTTTCAAATTCCAGCAGTGAGCAGAATTGAATATTTTGGAGGATATATCTATGAGGACTGGAAGGTCCTCATAGATACATCCAGAGGTGAAATAGACCAGAGAGGTACCAAGAACACTCTGGAGGTATGGAATAGAAGACACTTCAAGGCAGACAGAGTAATAAAATGCTGCATAATAGTTGAAGACTAAAGCTGAAGACAAAGTCCCCAGATTTTAAATATTTATGTGAGGGAGGGAAGTCACACTGCAATGAAGACATGTTGGAGAAGCCTTGGCATCTTGGAATTTGACTTTTGTGCAGCTTAAGAAAAGCAAAAGGACCATAGCTAAAAAGAGCAAAGGGAATGAGGAATGAGGGAAATTTTGTTTTACTTTTACGAGAGCAGAGATCAACTTTTATAACATATAAGCAACGAAATAAACATAAAATGTATTGAAAATATTTTTAGAAATATATGTATTGGGGAAAAATATATATTAGTTCAGCTTGGTTTGAATATGTTTCATTCAATGTATTCAATGATAAGCTTATTTGTTGGGCTGCATCCCATAGGCCTACAAGGGCTGTACTTGCCCAGCTTCAAGACTAAAGAAAGATCCTGCAGTCAGGAACAGAGACATTAGTGGTTTAACAGATAGGGGAGCTTACACGTTGGAAGCAAAGTCCTAGAGTGACACCCCACCATGTGCGGTGCATGGCGGGCAGGACATGGTGGTAGCTTCACTCCAGGGGGAAAGGGGAGATGACCAGAGGATGATGACAACAGCATCTCACTGTAGACCCAGCAACTAGACCCATTTCACAGTGAGGCCAGTGTTGCTGCTCAGTTCTCAAACAGATTTCCTCCCTTAGACTAGGGACAATATGTAAGACATCTAACAGTCACAACACAGGGGAGATCAATTCAGCAAAATACAACAGTAACCAAATTCATAGATAACACAACATCCTCCTGTGATTTTTGTCCTGGTCTGCAATACAGTTCAGAAAACTCAAGTTTTCAGTAATACAAGAATGTGTCTAAAATCATGTATACAATTGCCACCTAGTTTTACCTTAGATGTCTGAACCACAGCAACCCATTTTGACTTTCAAGTGCATTCCCTTCCTCAATGGCAAAAGCAGATGTACAATGCATGTCTGAAAGACTACAAAACAGGCTGCTCTGGTCAGTGAAATTTAAATTCATCCATGTTTAAGCCTTCTGACTTCCCCAAACCTCAATACATGCGGATTTTCCCATCATTTCCCCTTTCGATTGCAAATCTTTCAGTAGAAAGCACTGATGATCAAAATATTTGTCCCACAATGCTGGGGTGCTCCCTCCTATCCTGGGTTCAGATCATGCCGCTAGGAGCTAGGCCTCCTTTATATTCACCTAGTCATTCATGTTGGGGGAAAACTAATCAGATCTCATGAACAGGTTCAGAGATATGTTAATGGGGAAGAACTTTACAGGCCATATACTGTATCATTTATACCCAATTATCACTCAAGCATTGTATATGTGCTTTTAGCAGCAGACGTAAAGCAAACAGTGTCATACTTCATGAATAGTTATATTCTGTGACAATTTCACTAGATAATTTTCTTTCCATCCAGAACATCAGGGCAAAAGTATGGCCAACACAATAACTTTCATAAATATAGACCTCAATTAATAGAACTAGAATTGAATATCCATTGAACATAATATTGTTCTCTCTAAAATTACCTTTATCTCCATCAAACACAGCCAATCAAAGCTAATTTGTTTGCAAAATAAGCCTATTCAATTAACTACATATGGCTCCTCCAAACTGGCTGAGGGGATACTTCTCAGGAGTCTCAAATTGAATTCTGCATATGCCTCTTAAGGCCAGGAAAGTCATGCCCAAGACTTGCCATCAAGCTCTGCCTTGTTGGATTTCTCAGTCCCCCAAATATTGAGATTCTTGTACACGTCAGGAGGCAGTTTTTCCCATTCACCTGACTGCTCAGACACAGGAGTCTCCACTTTCTGGAGTAAACAGATAGAAAGAAAAGAAAAATGTTGCAATTCTACCCACAGATATAGTTTACCCAATTGCTGTAAGTCATAACTAACTTGAGGGGAAGGGTTTCCCTCTATCTGGAAAACAATTAAAAACCAGTAACTTTCCAGACAAGACCCATAAAAATTATAATTACATTCACCAGTTCACTCAGTACCCAATCCTTTTGTTAACTTTTTATGAAACCATCAGGTTTTCCATTAGGATTCTTTAATTTCTTACCCTGTTCAGAAGTACGATCTGAAATTTATCAGAGACCTGTTATTGTCAAAGTGTCCTTCCTATGGATCTTCTTGAAGATGAAGCACTTTTGCAAAAGCATCAGATGCAACAATAATTGTCTCTAAATGACAAAAGACTTAAAAAAGCACGGTTAAACAGTTGATAACAATGTAATTGATAAAGAAATTTGGTTACAAGAATTATGACTGATTATAATCTTAAACCTTGAAAACCTTCATCTCTGGCAAAAACCAAGAAGCAAGTAATTGCGCATTTCTTGATTGGAAAACAATGCTTTAGTCTTCCTCTCCTAAGTAGGCAAAGGTAGGTAAACTGAGAGCCATTCAGCAACTAATGTTTCAACATTTTATCCTATTTAAAATGACCCATGAATTCTCTTCTTTCAAGTTTAGTTTAGTTTCAAGTTACCAAAATCTGGAGAGACTATTTTAGATAAACATTCCCCAAACATAATTATTTCTATAGAGTTTACCTAAAAGCTCTTTTTTCTCCTTTACTTTTAGAGCTCACACAAGATTAACATTGCAGAGAGCCCAGGTAGATCATTTACATCTCCAAGGCACAAGAGAAATACCAATTCCTTCTAGGAATCCACCTTTAATCAATTACAAAAGCTCACTTTGATATGAGAGCAGAGACATTAGAAACCATTGCCCTCCAGATCTCTTGGCAGCCCCCACTAAGCAAGGACAGCCACTACAGGGCCCCACGTACTAGTGGACATCCTCCCTGGGATTTCCCCCAAGACTTTCGGGATCACCCTTGGAACTTTTGGGCCCCACATGTTAGTGGAAAGCCCCCACAACTTTGCTTTCCCTGTCCTGTATTTTCCGACATCTCTGCACTCACAGGAGTTTCCTGGATATCCTGGCTGCTCCACCAATTGTTGGGTTGCCTACAAGGCCTGTACTGCCCAGCTTTAAGATCTAAGAAAGAGCCCAGAGTCAGCAACAGAGATATCAATGGTTTAATGGATGGGGGCACTTACACATGTGAAGCAAGGTCCTGGAGTGACAGCCCACTGTGTGCGGCACAGGGCAGGCAGCATATGGCGGCAGTCTTTGCTCCCAGGGTAAGGGAATATTACCAATTACAGGGGCTCATTAGTTAACCAGGGAAACCAGGAGATGGGCAAGCTCCTTACCACCCCTTTGATAAGAACAATCACTAGCTGGGGCCTGGGGCAAGTAGATAGGAAGGTCAGTCATGTGAATAGGATGTAGGTAAAGCAGGCCCTGGTGGTGCAGGGGATGTACAGAGAACAAGAGAACAGCCATCTCAAGCGGCCTGACCATACATTGTTAAAAATCCATCTTATTACTTGAAATTTGACTTCCCCCATCCTATGACAAACCACTGACCAGAAACAGATTCAAGGTCTCCTATGCTCTGAGGTCTAAAGAGCAGTGACCATGTCTCCATCTGTTATCATTTCCTGATTGTAGCAGAACAAATAGCTGCTAGAGGTTATCAAGGGTAAATTCCTACCTTTACTAAATTGTCACAAGCTTGTGATGTTAATGACTGGTCAATAGGCTGTCTTCTCCTGAATTGCCTAGCAGTATTTCTGGTGTCATTCTGAGGCATTCACCTAAGATTTCTAGGCTCCAACATTTTAACTTTACTCTTTTTTCAAGTCTCTGACAGTTGATGAGCACTCTTAATTAGTTTGAATCTTTGGGAAGAATAAGAGCACAGTGAAATAAATTGATGGCTGCATTTAGCTGTCTTTTTTGCTTTCCTTGGTTCTGGAAAGCTGGTAATAGAAGTATATTTGACTTCATACTGCTTTTTTAATAAATTTTTTTTCCTTGTACCTCCAATGAGATTGTGACTTCTTGGAAGCATTCTATTCTGGGACAATTCTGAGAGGCACAAAACGTTCAAAATGTTAACCTCTGAGGAAAGGAGAATCCAGTTTTGAACACAACTTGTATATTTCCTGCTTTTATCATTTTTGTGTGCATGATGTTTTTAATGCACTGACCACAAATAACAATATATTTTTGGCAAGTGAAAAATTGATGGGTGATCAGAAAGAACAGATTCTGATGCTGTGGGTCACAGTCTTTGCTTCAGTTCCTTAGCTTCTTTAAACAAATAGTGATATAGTGAAGTTAATGAGTGATTGTATACTTTTATAGAACTCAGAACTTTTTTTCAAATGAAATCTTACAGAGATGGTTGCCCAAATTCAGCTTCTGTACACCAGTGTAATATTAAGTCTCAGAGACAGAGGTTTGGGTGAAAAAAAAAAGAAATAGCTTTATTGCTTTACCAGGCAAAGGGGGCCACAGCAGGCAAATGCTCTCGAGACTGTGTGTCCTGCGCTGGAGGGGGTAGTGAAGAGTCAGTCTTAACAGTGTTCAAGGAGCAGGGAGTGATCAGCTGGTGGACATTCTTCTGATTGGTTGGTGGTGAGGTAAGTGGAAATCAGCATCATCAACCTTCTGGTTCCAAGCAGACTGGGGTCTGTGTGCTTATGTGCAGTATACAGTTAACTTCTTCTACCTGGTGGGGGGGGTTCAGTATCTGCAAAACAGCTCAAAGGACATGGCTCAGAATATTATCTATAGCCCTTGAGGAAGAACTAAAAGTCCTTGACTTTATTTAATAGCTAAATTATTATTATTTTGTCTTGTTTGGCTGTTTTCCTTTCTTTCTGCATTTTCTTACTTCTCTGATTAACTTTATTTTTTGACTAAGTTTTTCTACAGTCAAATGGCAGGCAGAGGACATGGGTGGGGGTTTATTCTGGGAAAGCCTCATAAGGTCCTGCTCATTTACAAGATCACCAATCAGGGTTTCCCTGGTGGCGCAGTGGTTGAGAGTACGCCTGCTGATGCAAGGGACATGGGTTTGTGTCACGGTCCGGGAAGATCCCACATACCGCGTAGTGGCTGGGCCCGTGAGCCATGGCCGCTGAGCCTGCGCGTCCGGAGCCTGTGCTCCGCAACGGGAGAGGCCACAACGGTGAGAGGCCCGCGTACTGAAAAAAAAAAAAAAAAAAAAAAAAAAAAAAGATCATCAATCAGATAGGAAGTCTTTTTTGAAAGAGAAAGATCTCATAGTCCTGCTTGATTATCTTCACAGACTGAAAACCCCTGAATTGGGTAGATGATACCTAAGACAATTCTTAACTCTGAAATCTCATGGGCAATATGATAACAGTGTTGACCTTGGATTTTAGGCAGGTGTGGAGGGGAAAGGTGAGGAATATATGGTTTAAGTATATATAACATAGTCAATGCTTTATTCTGTTGAGCAGAGTAGCAATTGATATAACCCTAAAAATTTAGAGTGTTCACTTGACAAAACATTCTTCACTCTCTTTCTAGAAGTATAAACAGAACATCTTGGCTGGGTTGCAGCAAAGGCTACTCTGTGTGAGTACAGAGACCGTAACAGCCCAGCTGCAGGGATGGGAAGAGACGCATCTTCATATGAGAAGAAATTCACTCTGAAGGCAGTCTCTTTCCTTGAAAAATTCTCTTTGGCCCTGGGGTGTCCCAAGAGCTAAACAAGGGAAACAGCCACAGTCTTTGGAAGTGAAACATCTTGAATTAATATTTAGAGAAAATGTATTTAGATTCTGGTGAATAACTGCTTCTAAGCTATGAACAGGGACATTTCTAGACTTGTCAGATAGTTCAAAGCTTTTCCAATCTGAATATTACCTCTTTTATCAATCTTTCTCCTATTACCCTGGGTTTTCATTGAAAGAACATATCACAATTTTCAGTATGTATTTTTTGAACTTAGGTATTCAGTACTGCTTTATCCTACTCTTTGGTTTGCCCAGTACAGAGCATTTAGAAGTGTTTGATAATTGTTTTTGTTTTTGCTTTGTTTTTTTTGAATAAATGAGTGAATAATAGTGAGTGCCCGTGATGAACTACAGAGTCATGGAAACTGTGGAGGAGACTGAAGGGAGCGTGGAAGGGTTTACATGTGGACCCACCAGTAGAGATCAAAGGTTAATATATTCACCTACTTTCAAATCGATGACCCCATTTAATTCAAGCTTTCCCTGGAGCAGAAGTTTTTTCACTTCAACTTATTACAATAGACCTGATGGTCCATGGCAGGTAATTAACTTTCACTTCCTCTGAGTCATAAATTTTAGACACACATGGAGGGCTGGAGAGAAGGAACAAGATGTTCTTTTAACATTCATGTGTAGACTGGGCAACTCCTACTTTACACTACAGTGAAGCAGTTTTTCTCTCTTTGTTGGTACAAACACAACTTTCATACTATTTTTGTCCATTTTATAAGATAAGCACAAGGAAAACAGAACTCTGTAGAAATATGACTCAAGTGAAATGCATTTAACCATATTTATAAGTGACTCTTTTTATATAAAGTTATTAAAGATTTAATGGGAATCCACAAATGCTTTTCAATTATATTTTACTTTGTGAGGAAAACACTTACTATAAAGGTATTAAGGAATTTGAGAATTCCCAATGAACACATATCCTTCGTAAATGTCAATGAGCTACTGAATAATTTCAAGTCTGTCAAGATGCATTGAAATAAAATCCCGGTAAATATCATTAGGGGGGCACAGTGGAGTATAAGAGGAAGGGTTATTTCTGTACTACTTAATCCCAGAAAAAGCTACTCCTTTTTGAAACTCTTTGTTTCAAAACCTGGACTTTCTAGTTGCTTTTACTACTTCTGTGCTTCATACTCAGTTTCCATAGCAATTTAGGAAATGTTCATGTTGGAAAAATATTCAGTAGGGAAAGAAAAGTTTTGAGGACAGAAATATGCATCTAACCATGTGCCCTGCAGCCTACAGTATAATTGCTTTAAAAACCAGGGAATGAAAAGCATTTAAAGTGTTACACTGCCGTTCATCATACAGGGATTCAAAGTTATCATTTTTCAGACTTGCGCAGGGCAGTTTGTTTCTGCATGGCACTCTGCCATATGGCGATGTATTTGCCTGCAGAGATTATGCTGAGGTGGTATAATACACAGTCCTGCTTTGGATTTTCCCTAAGGGCAGGCACAGTCACGACAACAATTGTGATAAATTGTGTGGCACTATGCTCAAGAGTAAGAAATCTCCCCCAGTTTTGCAACAGTTTGAAGCAAGTTGTCCATGCTGGGGTTTTTTTGTTTAGTTTTTCAATTATGTTATCAAAAAAAAAAAATACTGGTACAGGGATTTAATTTTGTAAAAGGTGATAACAAACATTTTCTGTGACCTTTAAAAATTTTTGCCAAAACATTTTGAATTTGAAATCATGGATCAGTTAAGGCAATAGGTATTTTCCTATTTTAGTAGAAATTATACTTTGAATTTTGTCTATCTCTTAGCGAGAAAGAAGATGTTTGACTACTCAGTTTATTTCAGATGAAAAATGTCAAGCGCCTTCTATGTGCCAGATAAGGGCCTAATTGTTGAAGAAACAGAAATGAACATGGACGATTCCTAGTCATCAAGGATTTTCAAATCTGGAGGGTTTTCTTGTGAATTCAACATCATCATGTGATATTTTTAATCTTTCAGTACCTCATGAATGAACCCACACTTCATCAATTTCTTCCACCTCTGTTATGTTCTCTATTTCTGCAACAGAAGGACGGTCAAAGCTTCATAGCATCCAAGAATATTTTTTACTTCTAAATATGGATCAAAATGGAAAAAAGTGTGAGAATGATCTGTGTATAAGTTCAAGTGAGGATAATATGCATTTCAATCACCAGCTCCATTAGACTGGACTTTGCTTTCAAAAACTCAGAAGAATTACATGAAATTAACATACCTGTACATAAGATCATAGCTGAACATCTAAAGAGAGCAATTTGATACCACAGAAAAGGGATTCCCTTCCCATATAGACAATGAGGAAAACAGAAAAATCAATATTGTGCAAGCCACAGTCCAAACAGATTTGTGAGGAAGGATCAGAGGTGATAAAAGGAGTTTTCCATCAAATGATCAAGACTAGACTTTATGATTAACTGAAGTTTGTCATAAGTGTAACATTCAGCCAGCATATCAAAAGAAGCCAGAAGCATCACAAAGAAATATTCTCAGAAAGGTAATTTTTCTTCTTAATGAATACTCTGTTGGTATTTTTACCCTATACTGAGGTACCAATTCTCACTTTTAGGATGTACATCTAGACCCACACTTCAAAATAACCTTTGGAAATCTTATATAGATAGTTAACAGTTTAAACTTATTCTGTCAAAAACTCCGTTCAATACCTCTTTCTGTTCATAGCACCAATCTTTTTTCCAAAGACTCAAATTAAAAATTCCACATTCTTCTCCTTTGTTTCTACATATAATACATTGTGAAATTAGTTTCCACACTCTCCTCCTTCTCTGTTCCTTCTGCCTCTGAATTCTTTCAGATTCTGTCAAGATGGACAGCACAGTATGTGGAAAGACCATAAGTTTGCAGACAGATAAACCTTGTTTTGAATAAATTTCCTTCTATCTTTTAGATGATTCTGTAAAATAATTTCATCTCTGTAGGCCTCAATGTTGTCATCTTTCTATAAAATTTATTTTATATTTTAATATCTTTATTGGAGTATAATTGCTTTACAATTGTGTGTTAATTTCTGCTTTATAACAAAGTGAATCAGTTATACATATACATATATTCCCATATCTCTTCCCTCTTGCATCTCCCTCACTCCCACCCGTCTAGCTGGTCACAAAGCACCGAGCTGATCTCCCTGTGCTATGCGGCTGCTTCCCACTAGCTAGCTATTTTACGTTTGGTAGTGTATATATGTCCATGCCACTCTCTCACTTTGTCACAGCCTACCCTTCCTCCTCCCCATGCCCTCAAGTCCATTCTCTAGTATGTCTGCATCTCTATCCCTGTCTTATCCCTAGGTTCTTCATGACTTTTTTTTTTTTTATATATGTGTTAACATACAGTATTTGCTTTTCTCTTTCTGATTTACTTCACTCTGTATGACAGACTCTAGGTCCATCTATCTAACTACAAATAACTCAATTTTGTTTCCTTTTATGGCTGAGTAATATTCCATTGCATATATGTGCCACATCTTCTTTATCCATTCATCCAGTGATGGACACTTAGGTTGCTTCCATCTCCTGGCTATTGTAAATAGAGCTGCAATGAACATTTTGGTACATGACTCTTTTTGAATTTTGGTTTTCTCAGGGTATATGCCCAGTAGTGGGATTGCTGGGTCATATGGTAGTTCTATTTGTTGTTTTTTAAGGAACTTCCATACAGTTCTCCATAGTGGCTGTACCGATTCACATTCCCACCAGCAGTGCAAGAGTGTTCCCTTTTCTCCACACCCTCTCCAGATTTATTGTTTCTAGATTTTTTGATGATGGCCATTCTGACTGTTGTGAGATGATATCTCATTGTAGTTTTTTTTTTTGTTTTTTGTTTTTTTTTTTTTTTTTGGTGCTAGGCGGGCCTCTCACTGTTGTGGCCTCTCCCATTGCGGAGCACAGGCTCCGGACGAGCAGGCTCAGCGGCCATGGCTCACGGGACCAGCCGCTCCACGGCATGTGGGATCTTCCCGGACTGGGGCACAAACCCGTGTCCCCTGCATCGGCAGGCGATTCTCAACCACTGTGCCACCAGGGAAGCCCTCATTGTAGTTTTGATTTGCCTTTCTCTAATGATTAATGATGTTGAGCATTCTTTCATGTGTTTGTTGGCAATCTGTATATCTTCTTTGGAGAAATCTCTATTTAGGTCTTCTGCCTATTTTTGGATTGGGTTGTTTTTTTTTTTGTTATTGAGCTGCATGAGTTGCTTATAAATTTTGGAGATTAATCCTTTGTCAGTTGCTTCATTTGCAAATATTTTCTCCCATTCTGAGGGTTGTCTTTTGGTCTTATTTATGATTTCCTTTGTTGTGCAAAAGTTTTTTCATTCGGTCCCATTTGTTTATTTTTATTTTTATTTTTATTTCCATTTCTCTAGGAGGTGGGTCAAAAAGGATCCTGATGTGATTTATGTCATAGAGTGTTCTGCCTATGTTTTCCTCTAAGAGTTTGATAGTTTCTGGCCTTACATTTAGGTCTTTAATCCATTTTGAGCTTATTTTCATGTATGGTGTTAGGGAGTGTTCTAATTTCATACTTTTACATGTAGCTGTCCAGTTTTCCCAGCACCACTTATTGAAGAGGCTGTCCTTTCACCACTGTACATTCCTGCCACCTTTATCAAAGATAAGGTGACCATATGTGTGTGGGTTTATCTCTGGGCTTTCTATCCTGTTCCATTGATCTATATTTCTGTTTTTGTGCCAGTACCATACTGTCTTGATTACTGTACCTTTGTAGTATAGTCTGAAGTCAGGGAGCCTGAGTTCACCATCTCCGTTTTTCGTTCTCAAGACTGCTTTGGTTATTCGGGGTCTTTTGTGTTTCCATACAAAATTGTGAAAATTTTTGTTCCAGTAATGTGTAAAATGCCAGTGGTAGTTTGATAGGGATTGCATTGAATATGTAGATTGCTTTGGGTAGTAGAGTCATTTTCACAATGTTGATTCTTCCAATCCAAGAACATGGTATATCTCTCCATCTATTTGTATTATCTTTAATTTCTTTCATCAGTGTCTTATAATTTTCTGCATACAGGTCTTTTGTCCCCTGGGGTAGGTTTATTCCAAGATATTTTATTTTTTTTTGTTGAAATGGTAAATGGGTGTGTTTTCTTAATTTCAGTTTCAGATTTTACATCATTAGTGTATAGGACTGCCAGAGATTTCTGTTCATTAATTTTGTATCCTGCTACTTTACCAAATTCATTGATTAGCTCAAGAAGTTTTCTGTTAGCATCTTAGGATTCTCTATTTATACTATCATGTCATCTGCAAACAATGCCAGCTTTACTTCTTCTGTTCTGATTTGGATTCCTTTTATTTCCTTTTCTTCTCTGATTGCTGTGGCTAAAACTTCCAAAACTATGTTGAATAATACTGGTGAGAGGGGCAACCTTGTTTTGTTCCTGATCTTAGTGGAAATCGTTTCAGTTTTTCACCATTGAGGAGGATGTTGGCTGTAGGTTTGTCATATACGGCTTTTATTATGTTGAGGATAGTTCCCTCTATGCTTACAATCTGCAGAGTTTTTATCATAAATGGGTATTGAATTTTGTCAAAAGCTTTCTCTGCATCTATTGAGATGATCATGTCGTTTTTCTCCTTCAGTTTGTTAATATGGTGTATCACATTGATTGATTTGCGTATATTGAAGAATCCTTGCATTCCTGGAATAAACCCCATTTGATCATGTTGTATGATCCTTCTAATGTGCTATTGGATTCTGTTTGCTAGTATTTTGTTGAGGATTTTTGCATCTATGTTCATCAGTGATATCGGCCTGTAGTTTTCTTTCTTTGTGACGTCTTTGTCTGGTTTTTGTATCAGGGTGATGGTGGCCTCAAAGAATGAGTTTGGGAGTGTCCTCCCTCTGCTATATTTTGGAAGAGTTTGAGAAGGAGAGGTGTTAGCTCTTCTCTAAATATTTGATAGAATTCACCTGTGAAGCCTTCTGGTCCTGGGCTTTTTTTTGTTGGAAGATTTTTAATCACAGTTTCAATTTCAGTGCTTGTGATTGGTGTGTTTATATTTTCTGTTTCTTCCTGATTCACTCTTGGCAGTTGTGCATTTCAAAGAATTTGTCCATTTCTTTCAGATTGTCCATTTTATTGGCCTACAGTTGCTTGTAATAATCTCTCATGATCTTTTTTATTTCTTCAGTGTCTGTTGTTACTTCCCCTTTTTCATTTCTAATTCTATTGATTTGAGTGTTTCCCCTTTTTTCCTTGATGAGTCTGGCTAATAGTTTATCAATTTTGTTCATCTTCTCAAAGAACCAGCTTTTAGTTTTTTTGATCATTGCTATTGTGTCCTTCATTTCTTCTTCATTTATTTCTGATCTGATCTTTATGATTTCTTTCCTTCTGCTAACTTTGGGGTTTTTGTTCTTCTTTCTCTAAATGCTTTAGGTGCAATGTTAGGTGGTTTATTCGAGATGTTTCCTGTTTCTTACGGTAGGATTGTATTGCTATAAACTTCCCTCTTAGAACTGCTTTAGCTGCATCCCATAGGTTTTTAGTCGTGTGTCTCCATTGTCATTTTTTCTAAGTATTTTTTGATTTCCTCTTTGATTTCTTCAGTGATCACTTCGTTATTAAGTAGTGTATTATTTAGCATCCATGTGTTTGTATTTTTTACAGATCTTTTCCTGTAATTGATATCTAGTCTCATAGCGTTGTTTTCGGAAAAGATACTTGATACAATTTCAATTTTCTTAAATTTACCAAGGCTTGATTTGTGACCCAAGATATGATCGATCCTGGAGATTGTTCCATGAGCACTTGAGAAAAATGTGTATTCTGTTGTTTTTGGATGGAATGTCCTATACATATCAATTAAGTCCATCTTGTGTAATGTATCATTTAAAGCTTGTGTTTCCTTATTTATTTTCATTTTGGATGATCTGTCCATTGGTGACAGTGGGGTGTTAAAGTCCCCTACTATGTTTGTGTTACTGTTGATTTCCCCTTTTTTGGCTGTTAGTGTTTGCCTTATGGAATGAGGTGCTCCTATGTTGGGTGCATAAATATTTACAATTGTTATATCTTCTTTGTGGATCGACGCCTTGATCATTATGTAGTGCCTTTCTTTGTCTCTTGTAATAGTCTTTATTTTAAAGTCTATTTTGTCTGATATGAGAAATGCTACTCTAGTTTTCTTTTGATTTCCATTTGCATGGAATATCTTTTTCCGTCCTCTCACTTTCAGTCTGTATGTGTCCCTAGGTCTGAAATTTGTCTCTTGTAGGCAGCATCTATATGGGTCTTGTTTTTGTATCCATTCAGCTAGTTGGTGTCTTTTGGTGGTGCATTTAATCCATTTACATTTAAGGTAATTATCAATATGTATCATCCTATTCCCATTTTCTTAATTGTTTTGCATTTGTTATTGTAGGTCTTTTCCTTCCCTGTGTTTCTTGCCTAGAAAAGTTCCTTTAGCATTTGTTTTAAAGCTGGTTTGGTGGTGCTGAACTCTCTCAGCTTTTGCTTGTCTGTAAAGGTTTTAATTTCTCCATCAAATCTGAATGAGATCCTTGCTAGGTAGAGTAATCTTGGTTGTGGGTCTTTCTTCTTCATCATTTTAATTATGTCTTGCCACTGCCTTGTGGCTTGCAGAGTTTCTGCTGAAAGATCAGCTGTTAACCTTATGGGGATTCCCTTGTGTGTTATTTGTTGTTTTTCCCTTGCTCCTTTTAATATGTATTCTTTGTACTTAATTTTTGATAGTTTGATTAATATGTGTATTGGTGTGTTCATCCTTGGATTTATCCTGTATGGGACTCTCTGTGCTTCCTGGACTTGATTAACTATTGCCTTTCCCATATTAGGGAATTTTTCAACTATAATCTCTTCAAATATTTTCTCATTCCCTTTCTTTTTCTCTTCTTCTTCTGGGAACCCTATAATTCGAATGTTGGTGTGTTTAATGTTGTCCCAGAGGTCTCTGAGACTGTCCTCAGTTCTTTTCATTCTTTTATCTTTATTCTGCTCTGGAGTAGTTTTTTCCACTATTTTGTCTTCCAGGTCACTTAACTGTTCTTCTACCTCAGTTATTCTTCTATTGATCCCATCTAGAGTATTTTAAATTTCATTTAGTATGTTGTTCATCTTTGTTTCTTTCCTCTTTAGTTCTTCTAGGTCCTTGTTAAATATTTCTTGCATTTTTCTCTATTCTGTTTCCAAGATTTTGGATCATCTTTACTATCATTATTCTGATTTCTTTTTCAGGTAGACTCCCTATTTCCTCTTCATTTGTTAGTTCTGGTGGGTTTTTAATCTTGCTTCTTCATCTGCTGTGTGTTTTTCTCTCTTCTCAGTTTGCTTATCTTACTGTGTTTGGTGTCTCCTTTTTGCAGGCTGCAGGTTCGTAGTTCTTGTTGTTTTTGATGTCTGTCCCCAGTGGCTAAAGTTGGTTCAGTAGGTTGTGTAAGCTTCCTGGTGGAGGGAACTAGTGCCTGTGCTCTGGTGGACTAGGTTGGATCTTGTCTTTCTGGTGGGCAGGTCCACGTTTGATGGTGTGTTTTGGGGTGTCTGTGGCCTTAGTTTTATTTTAGGCAACCTCTCTGCTAATGGGTGGGGTTGTGTTCCTGTCTTGCTAGTTGTTTGGCATAGAGTGTGCATCACTGTAGTTTGGTGGTCGTTGAGTGAAGCTGGGTGTCAGTGTGAGATGGACATCTCTGGGAGATTTTCACCATTTGATATTACGTGGAACTGGGATGTCTCTTGTGGACCAGTGTCTTGAAATTGGCTCTCCTACCTCAGAGGAACAGCACTGACTCCTCACTGCAGCACAAAGAGCCTTTCATCCACACAGCTCAGAATAAAATGGAAAGAATTAGAAAGAAAGAAAGGATAAAATAAAATAAAATAATTAAAATAAAAAATAATTATTAAGAAAAAGAAAAAAAAAAAAAAAAAAAGGACGGACAGAGCCCTAGGACAAATGGTGAAAGCAAAGCTATAAAGATGAAATCTCACACAGAAGCACACATATACACACTCACAAAAAGAGGAAAAGGGAAAAATATATATATATATATATTGCTGTTCCCAAAGTCCACCTCTTCAATTTGGGATGATTCGTTATCTGTTCAGGTTTTCCAGTGATGCAGGGTACATCACGTTGAGTGTAGAGGTTTAATCCACTGCTCCTGAGGCTGCTGGGAGCTATTTCCCTTTCTATTCTTTGTTCGCACAGCTCCTGGTGTTCAGCTTTGGATTTGGCCCCGTCTCTGTGTAGAGGTCGCCGGAGAGCATCTGTTCTTCACTCAGACAGGATGGGCTTAAAGGAGCAGATGATTCGGGAGCTCTGGCACACTCAGGCCAGGGGGAGGGAGGGGCACGAAGTGCGAGACGAGCCTGCAGCGTCAGAGGCTGGCGTGATGTTGCACCAGGCTGAGGCACGCCGTGTATCCTCCTGGGGAAGTTGTCCCTGGATCACGGGACCCTCGCAGTGGTGGGCTGCACAGGCTCCTGGGAGGGGATGTGTGGCTAGTGACCTGTGCTTGCACACAGGCTTCTTGGTGGTGGCAGCAGTGACCTTAGCTTCTCATGCCCGTCTCTGGGGTCCGCGCTGATAGCCGCGGCTTGCGCTCATCTCTGGAGCTCCTTTAAGCAGTGCTCTTAATCCCCTCTCCTCGCACACCAGGAAACAAAGAGGGAAGAAATAGTCTCTTGCCTCTTCGGCAGCTCCAAACTTTTTCCCGGACTCCCTCCCGGCTAGCTGTGGTGCACTAACCCCTTCAGGTTGTGTTCACACCGCCAACCCCAGTCCTCTCCCAGCTTCCAGCTAAAGCCTGAGCCTTAGCTCCCAGCCCCCGCCCGTTCCGGCGAGTGAGCAGACAAGCCTCTGGGGCTGGTGAGTGCTGGTCGGCACCTATCCTCTGTGCGGGAATCTCTCCACTTTGCCCTCTGCACCTCTGTGGCTGCACTCTCCTCCATGGCTCTGAAGCTTCCCCCTCTGTCACCCACAGTGTCCACCCACAAAGGGGCTTCTAATGTGTGGAAACTTTTCCTCCTTCACAGCTCCCTCTCACTGGTGCAGGTCCTGTCCCTATTCTTTTGTCTCTGTTTTTTCTTTTGCCCTACCCAGGTATGTGGGGGAGTTTCTTACCTTTTGGGAGGTCTGAGGTCTTCTGCCAGCCTTCAGTTGTTGTTCTGTAGGAGTTGTTCCACGTGTAGATGTATCTCTGATGTATCTGTGAGGAGGAAGGTGATCTCTGTGTCTTTCTCTTCCACCATCTTCCCAACTCTCTCTGTCATCTTTAATAAGTACAAAGTATAGCCTAGTGTTAAAGAAATGACTCTCCTTTACATATAGAATGGATAAACAACAAGGTCCTGATGTATAACACAGAGAAGTATATTCAATACCCTATGATAAATCATAATGAAAAAATTAAAAAAAGAATGTACATATGTATAACTAAGTCACTTTGCTCTACAGCAGAAATTAACAAAACATTGTAAATCACCTATATTTCAATTTAAAAAAAATTTTTTTTAAATGGCTCTCCTGGATGGATGTTGTGTCATCCCACTGGTGCATGGGTTAATTTATTTATTCTTTGACAAATATTCATCAAGTGCCTACTATAAACTAGAAACTGTGTAGGCACTGGAATTGTTCAACCTGGGTGCATATTGGTGCCATTAACTGAGATGAGGAGCATTGGAAGACACCTTGATTGGTGGCATAAATCAGGGGAGCCAGGGGAGACATATACGTGTATAAGACATTGCTTACAGGTGGTAGAATACAGAGAAAAACACCGTAGTATTGCTCATAACGGACACCACCATTTCATAGATAGAAAAAAGTGAATCTTCAAAGGAGATGACAGAAAAATCAGGGGAATCAAGGAGACTATTGTGTCACAGGAGTCAAGCTGAGAGACCCTCTCAAGAAGGATATAAACTCTGCCCATTTTTGCTGAGAGGAATCATGAGAGAAATATGGAATAAAGGCCCATTGGATTTACATTCATGGACATGATCATTGATATTACTGAAAGTTCTTTTGAAAGAGGAAATATAAAACTGTACTATTTGGCAGATTCTGCTGTGTGTTCCCCAATATCCAGTTTCCTCTTCTCCTGCAGAGTAACAGAACCTCCAGTGTTTAGCTGTGCACATGATCTTTCAAATTAAACTAACATTTCTCAAATACCATTTGCATAGAAATGTGGTGATGTTATTAATTTACAGATAATGTAACAAACCTATTACCATTTGTTCTTTCAATGTCATGAAGTACCTTTGTGAATTGCTTTGTTGTTAAGTTTTTGCCCACATCACTTCTGGGATATCTTCATCTTTTCATCACAACTATTTCCTGTCATCCTGTATTTCATTTAGTGCACCCTCACCAAGTTCCTCTGGATGCATGTCTAACATCTCTCAAACAGCTGGTGTCAACATTCCTATGATCAGCTATTTCTTCATGGTTCCATGTATGTTTGATTTAAATTCTGAAAAGTTATTTGCACAGTATAGTAAGAGTTTTGCCATAGTGCATGCATATTATTCTTCTTGCCATCATGCTTGGATATTTTCCATTGCATGTTTTAAATCATATTTTTTCCAAAATTCATCTAAGGAAATTGCATGACCTTCCATTGTAGATCTGTTCTGTCTATGATAATAGGTTTTAAAGTTGAAACAAAATAAATCCTTGGTCCATTAGCTGGATTGATGACGTTGCATTTTGTGGTAAAAATAAAATGTTCAGGAGTCTGATCAAGAAGGCAGAGAATTGGGAAGCAGAGTTCACCTCTTTCCACAGATACACTGAAAATACATCTGTAAGTGGAACGATTCACACAGAACAGCTACTGAGTGCCAACAGAAGACCTCAGATGTCTGAAAAGACAAGAAAACCTCCATGTAACTGGGTGGGACAAAAGGAAAAAGAAAACGAAGGAATCAGGACGGGGCCTGCACCCCAGGGAGGGAGCTGTGAAGGAGGAAATATTCCTGCACATTGGGAAGTCTCCTCACTGGTGGGGAAATCAACCTGGATGAAGGAGAGGGGAAGCTTCGGAGCCTAAGAGGGGAGAGCAGCACCGGTTTATGGAAGGCAAAACGAAGAGTAGCCTACACAGAGGGTGGGCACCGCCACTGTGCTCTCCCCAATCTGAGACACTCATCTGCCCATGGGGGTGGGGGTGGGGTGCTGAAGCTCAGACTCCAGAGCTCGATCCTGAGGAGAAGACCAGGGTTGGGTGTAGAAACAGCCTGAAGAGGTCAGGCTGTAGCAACTGAGGGAATACTATCAGGGAACCTGGGCCCACCAGAAAGGCAAGGCACCATTGTTGGGAGGCACAGGAGGAGAGTGGTGGGACCACCATAAGAGCTTCTTCCCCTGTGTGTGCCCCAGGCAACAGGATGCTGCCTGCAGGAGCTCCAGGGTAAGATGTGAGTCACCAACCTCATCTTGGGCTCCAGAGGCAGGCACTGGTCATCCAGACCCACAGGCTGACACCAGCCCCCACCCCCACTGACCTGGAAGAGTGTGAAAAGTACCAACCACTAGGAATTCTGCTAGCAGGCCCCAGGACCCACCTCTGCTGACAGGGAAGGGTGTGGACAGCTTCCCCCACTAGGAATTCCACCAGCAAGACACATGACCCACCCCCCTCTGACCAGGAAGTTGGAAAGCTCCTGCCACTAGGAATTCTGCCAGCAGGCCCCAGGACTTGCCCACACTGTCCTGGGAGGGTTTGAATCGCTTCCATGGCTGGGAAATCCATCAGTGGGTGGCAAGACCTGCCCCACTTTCCTGGGAGCATGCAGATAGCTCTCACTACTAGGACGTCTGCCAGTGGGAGCTGGGACATGCCCATGCTGTCCCAGCAGGGTGTGGAGAGTTTTCACATCTGCCACTGGGTGCCAGGACCCACCCCACTTTCCTGGGAGTATGTGGATAGCTTTTGCTACTAGAAATCCACCAGTAGGTGCCAGGACCTGCCCCACTGTTCTGGGAGGACACAGATAGCTTCCCCCACTAGGAAATCCACCGAGAATAGGGGCTGAAACCACAGCTAAGTCCCAGGGTCTGATTGACTAAGAAAGAAGTGCTGAAATCTCTCCTCACGATTATGTGAACTGTAGAGTCATACCCCCATTGACAGCTTCCTAAATTCAGCACCTGCAAAACAACCAAAAGGACAAGTGCTCCTCCAGCAAGGACGGGTCTGGATTTAGCAGCTGTGGGCTTTGTGGGCATGTACACACAGGGACTGGGATGGGCCAGAATCTGAGCTGCCTCCATAACTCCCACAGCAGGTCCCAGTGAATGATACTGCAGTCCCAGGACCTGACTTCAGTGGATCTGCACTGGTGGCTTGGTGAAAACAATGCCTGAGGGTCACCAGGGCCAACTGCCATCATACACACAGTTAAGGTGGGACTGAGAGCAGTGCCAAAAACAGTGTACTTTGTCAACCAACACAGTGGGTGAGAGCAGACACAACAGAGCACATTCACAGGTGAACACCTCCAGAGGATGAATACTCAGTGGCTTCTCTCCCAGTGGTAGTGCTGCAATCCCACCTACTTTGCACCTTAGATCAGAAACACAGCTAAGAAACTGTCTGGGACCACTACTCCAACAACTAGGGAGCAGACCCCATCCAAGACAGGGCAGTGACAACCACAGAGCAAAGCAGAGACCCCCATCAATATCCAGGGCAGGCTCTTGTCACCACAGCACCAGTCAAACCCCCTATCAAGGGCATAATGGCACAAGCCTCTGGACCATGCTCAACCATCAGGGGGCAGACAACAGAAGCAAGAGAAACTACAATCCTGCAGCCTGCAGAAAGGAGACCACAAAAACAATAAATTAAACTAAATTAGATGACAAAGAAATATGTTGTAGATGAAGGAGCAAAATTAAAACCTACAAGAACAACTAAATGAAGAGGAGATAAGCAATCTACCTGAAAAAGAATTCAGAGTAATGACAGTAAAGATGATCTGAAGTCTTGGAAAAAGAATGGAGGCACAGATTGAGAAGATAAAAGTTTAACAGAGACCTAGAAGAACTAAATAATGAACAAACAGAGATGAACAAGACAATAACCAAAATGAAAAATACACTAGAAGGAATCAATAGCAGAATAACTGAGGCAGAAAAATAGAAGAGTGGCCTGGGAGAAGGAATGGTGGAAATCTCTGTGTGGAAAAGAATAAAGAGAAAAGAATGAAAGGAAATAAGGACAGTCTCAGAGACTTCTGGAACATTAAACACAGCAACATTCAAATTATAAGGATCCCAGAAGAAGAAGAAAAAGAGAAAGGACCTGAGAAAATATTTGAAGAGATTATAGTAAAAAACTTCCTTAACATGGGAAAGTCACCCAAGTCCAGGAAGTGCAGAGAGTCCCATACAGGATGAACTGAAGGAGGAACATGCCAAGACACATATTAATCAAACTAACAAAAATTAAATACAAATAAAAAATATTAAAAGCAACAAGGGAGAAGCAAGAAATAACATAAAAGGAAATGCCCATATGTTATCAGCTGATTTTCAGCAGAAACTCTGCAGATCAGAAGGGAGTAGCATGATATACTTAAAGGGATGAAAGGGAAAAGCCTACAACCAAGAATACTCTACCCAGCAAGGCTCTAATTCAGATTTGGCAGAGAAATCAAAAGCTTTATAGACAAGCAAAAGCTAAGAGAATTCAGCACCACCAAACCAGCACTACAGCAAATGCTAAAGGAACTTCTCTAGGCAGGAAACACAAGAGAAGAGAACAAAAGAAAAAGGGAAGAAAAAACAAAAAGAAAACAAAAAAGAACCCAAAACAATTAAGAAAATGACTATAAGAACATACAGATCAATAATTACCTTAAATGTAAATGGATTAAATGCTACAACCAAAAGACATAGACTGGCTGAATGGATAATAAACAAGACCCATGTGTATGCTGTCTACAAGAGACCCACTTCAGGCATAGGGATACATACAGACTGAAAGTAACGGGATGGAAAAAGATGTTCTATGCAAATGGTAACCAGAAGAAAGATGAAGGACTCCCTGGTGGCACACTGGTTAACAATCTGCCGCCAATGCCGGGGACACGTGTTTGAGCCCTGGTCTGCGAAGATCCCACATGCCAAGGACTACAGAGCCCATGTACCACAACTACTGAGCCTGCACTCTCGAACCTGTGAACCACAACTACTGAGCCCAAGGACCACAACTACAGAAGCCCACGCACCTAGAGCCTGTGCTCTGCAACAAGAGAAGCCACAGCAATGAGAAGCCCATGCACTGCAACAGAGTAACCCCACTCCCCACAACTAGAGAAAGCCCACATGCAGCAATGAAGACCCAACACAGCCATAAATAAATAAATTATTTATTTATTTATAAAAAAGATAACTGGAATAGCAATACTCATATCAGGCAAAATAGGTTTTAAAATAAAGACTATTACAAGACACAAGGAAGGACACTACATAGTGATCAAGGGATCATTCTAAGAAGATATAACAGTTGTAAATATATATGCACCCAACATAGGAGCCCTTAATATATAAGGCAAATGCTAGCAGCCATAAAAGGGGAAATTGACAGTAACACAATAATAGTGGGGGACATTAACACCCTACTTACACCAATGGATGATCATTCGGAGAGAAAATTAATAAGGAAACACAAGCCTTATATGGCATATTAGACCAGATAGACTAATGGATATTTATAGGACATTCTACCTGAAAGCAGCAGAATACACTTTTTTCTCAAGTGCATGTGGAACAGACTCCAGGATAGATTACATCTTGGGTAACAAATGAATCCTCAGTAAATTTAAGAAGATTGAAATTATGTCAAGTATCTTTTCCAACCACAACTCTATGAGATTAGCCATTAATTACAGGAAAGAAAAAACTGTAAAAACATAAACACATCAAGCCTAAACAATACATTACTAAATAACCAAGAGATCACAGAAGAAGTCAAAGAGAAAATTAAAAAATTGATTCCTGGAGACAAATGACAATGAAAACATGAGGACCCAAAACCTATGGGATGCAGCAAAAGCAGCTCTAAGAGGGAAGTTTATAGGCATACAATCTTACCTCAAGAAAGATGAAAAACTCAAACAACCTAAACTTACACCTAAATCAAATAGAGAAAGAAGAACAAACAAAACCCAAAGTTAGTAGAAGGAAAGAAATCATAAAGATCAGAGCAGAAATAAATGAAATAGAGAGGAAGAAAACAATGGCAGAGATCAATGAGACTAAAGGCTGGTTCTTTGAGGAGATAAACAAAATTGACAAACCTTTAGCCAGACTCATCAAGAAACAAGGGAGAGGACTCAAATCAAAGAAATTAGAAATGAAAAAGGAGAAATTACAATGGACACCACAGAAATACAAAGATCATTAGAGATTACTACAAGCAACTATATGCCAATAAAATGGACAACCTGGAAGAAATGGGAAAGTTTTAAAAAGGTACAACCTTCCAAGACTGAACCAGAAAGAAATGGAAAATATGAACAGATTAATCACAAGTAATGAAATTGAAACTGTGATTAAAAATCTTCCAATAAACGAAAGTCCAGGACCATATGGATTCACAGAAAAATTCTATCAAACATTTAGAGAAGAGCTAACACCCATCCTTCTCAAACTCTTCCAAAAAACTGCAGAGGAAAGAACACTCACAAGATCATTCTATGACACCTCCATCACCCTAATACCAAAACCAGACAAATATGTCACAAAAAAAGAAAATTACAGGTCAATATCATGGGTGAACATAGACACAAAAATCCTCAACAAAATACTAGCAAACAGACTTCCACAACACATTAAAAGGATCATCCACCATGATGACGTGGGATTTATCCCAAATATGCAAGGATTCTTCAATATATGCAAATCAATCAATGTGATGCTCCATATTAAACAATTATGGAATAAAAACCATATGATCATCTCAATAGATGCAGAAAAAGCTTTTGAAAAAATTCAACACCCAATTATGAAAGAAACTCTCCAGAAAATGGGCATAGTGGGAACCTATCTCAACATAATAAAGGCCATATACAATAAACCTGCAGCAAACATCATTTTCAACTGTGAAAAACTGAAACTATTTCTTCTAAGATCAGGAACAAGACAAGGATGTCCACTGTAGACACTTTTGTTCAACATAATTTTGGAAGTCCTAGCCGCAGCAATTAGAGAAGAATAAAATAAATGAAAGGAATCCAAATTGGAAAAGAAGAAGTAAAAATGTCAGTGTTTGAAGATGATATGGTACTATGCATAGAAAATTCTAAAGATGTTACCAGAAAACTATTAGAGCTCATTAATGAATTTGGTAAAGTTGCAGGATACAGAATTAAGGAACAGAAATCACTTGCATTGGTATACACTAGAAACGAAAGATCAAGAAGAGAAATTAAGGAAACAATCCCATTTACCACTGCAACAAAAAGAATAAAATATCTAGGAATAAACCTACGTAAAAAGCAAAAGACCTGTAGTTAGAAAACTATAAGATACTGATGAAAGAAATCCAAGATGACACAAACAGATGGAGAGATATACCATGTTCTTTTATAGTAAGGATTAATATTGCAAAAGTCACTATAGTATCCAAAGCAATCTACAGATTCAATACAATCTTGATCAAATCACCAATGGCATTTTTCACAGAATTAGAAGAAAAAAATTTTACAATTTGTATGGAAACACAAAAGATACTGAATAACTAAAGCAGTCTTGAGAAAGAAAAGCAGAGCTGGAGGAATCAGGTTCCCTGACTTTAGACTATACTACACAGCTCCCTGATTTTAGACTATACTACAAAGCTACAGTAATCAAGATAGTATGGTACGGGCACAAAAACAGAAACTTAGATCAATGGAACAGGATAGAAAGCCAAGAGATAAACCCACACAGATATGGTCAATTAATCTATGACAAAGGAGACAACCATATACAATGGAGAAAAGACAGTCTCTTCAGTAAGTGGTGCTGGGAAAACTGGACAGCTACATGTAAAAGAATGAAATTAGAACACTCTCTAACACCATACAAAAAAATAAACTCAAAATGGATTAAAGACCTAAATGTAAGGCCAGGCACCATAAAACTCTTAGAGGAAAACATAGGCAGAACATTCTTTGACATAAATCACAGCAATATCTTTTTTGACCCACTTTTTAAAGTAATGAAAATAAAAACAAAAATAAACAAATGGGGGCTTCCCTGGTGGTGCAGTGGTTGAGAATCCACCTGCCAATGCAGGGGACATGGGTTTGTGCCCTGGTCCAGGAAGATCCCACATGCTGCTGAGTGGCTGGGCCTGTGAGCCATGGCCACTGAGTCTGTGCATCTGGAGCCTGTGCTCCACAACGGGAGAGACCACAACAGTGAGAGGCCCACATACCATAAAAAAAATAATAAAATAAAAAATAAATAAACAAATGGGACCTAATTAAACTTCAAAGCTTTTGCACAGCAAAGGAAACCATAAACAAAATAAAAAGACAACCTTCGGAATGGGAGAAAATATTTGCAAATGAAGCAACCAACAAGAGATTAATCTCCAAAATATACAAACTGCTCCTGAAGCTCAATATCATATAAACAAACAACCCAATCAAAAAATGGGTGTAGGGCTTCCCTGGTGGCGCAGTGGTTGAGAATCCGCCTACGATGCAGGGGACACGGGTTCTTGCCCCGGTCCGGGAAGATCCCACATGCCGTGGTGCAGCTGGGCCCGTGAGCCATGGCTGCTGAGCCTGCGCGTCTGGAGCCTGTGCTCCACAACGGGAGAGGCCACAACAGTGAGAGTCCTGCGTATCGCAAAAAAAAAAAAAAAAAAAAAAAAAAAATGGGTGTAAGACCTAAATGGACATTTCTCCAAAGAAGACATACAGATGGCCCACGGACCCATGAAAAGATGATCAACATCACTAATTGTTAGAGAAATGAAAATCAAAACTACAGTGAGGTTTCACTTCATACCAGTCAGAATGGCCATCATCAAAAAAATCTACAAACAATAAATGCTGGAGAGGATATAGAGAATAGGGAACCTTCCTACACTGTTGGTGGGAATGTAAATTGGTGTAGCCACTATGGAGAACAGTTTGGAGGTTCCTCAAAAAACTATAAACAGAACTTCCATATGACCCAGCAATCTCATGCTGAGCATATGCCCAGAGAAAACCTTAATTCAAAAAGACACATGCACCCCAATGTTCATTGCCACACTATTTACAATAGCCAGGACATGGAAGAAACCTAAATGTCCATCAACAGAAGAATGGATAAAGAAGATGTGGTACATATATGCATTGGAATATTACTCAGCCATAAAAAAGAATAAAATAATGTCATTTACAGCAACATGGATGGACCTAGAGATTGTCATACTGAGTGAAGTAAGTTAGACACAGTAAGACAAATATCATATGATATCACTTATATGTAGAATCTAAAAAAAATTGTACAAATCAATTTATTTACAAAACAGAAGTAGAGTTACAGATGTAGAAAACCAACTTATGGTTACCAAAGGATAAGTGGGGGGAGATAAATTGGGAGATTGGGATTGACATATCCACACTACTATATATAAAATAGATAAGTAATAAGAACCTGCTGCATAGCACAGGGAAATCTACTCAGTATTCTGCAATGGCCTATATGGGAAAAGAGTATAAAAAAAGAGCAGGTATATTTATAACTGATTCACTTTGCTGTACACCTGAAACTAACACAACATTGTAAAGCAGCTATACCCCAATAAAATTTTTTTTAAAAATTTACATTTTTATTGAAGTCCCAAAGAGACTCAGGGTGACCTGGACCATTATCCAACATAAGCAATACTTAAAACATTAAATTATTTTGTTTATAGTCTCTTTTCACCTTACAAGATGAGGCAATACAAGTATATGCCTTGCTGTCTGTGTATGAGCTGGATAACAGATGTGCAGTGACCTGTCACTGCAGCCTTTGAAAAAAATCATGTGATTGGTCACTGATAATAATGTACATTTGTCATTTATGTAGTTATTTGTAGACTGAAGAGCTAGAAGCAAAGTTTATGCTTTATGTAATTACTCACAGTTAATATACTGTGATAACTGTAATTTTTGTTGTTGGAAGTGCATATGCATATATCAATATGCATATTGAACGATCCAAAGTGAGGACAGTCATATTTTTTCTAAAATTAAATAACTTCACTAAGGGTTAGAGTAATTTTCCTTATAATATTGTTGAAATAAGTATGGTTTTACTTTTTTTTTCCCCAAGCTGAAGGACCTGGAATGAAAAATCATTTTCTAAGCAGAGAACAAATGGTGAGTTCCTGGAAGTTGGCAACCATGAGTCATTCACCACTTCTCACTAGAACCTCACTGTGCATGTGGGGTAGATTATTATTAAGGAAGGAACAAATGAATGTATCAATGGGGAGAGAATACCAGTGAAAATAAGGTCAATAGCCCCTTCTAGTTTTCTGTCACCTGGTTTCCTTCAAATTGTGAAAAGAAATTAAAACAGAACATAAAGCACACAAACAGTTATGCTTCCACAAGCAATTAGTACATTAAAGGGAACTCAAAAGCAAACACTAAAACTCTAATAATGAAATAAATGAAATATTAGGAAATAGCTTTCAACTTTATATCAAATTATAGATTTATAAAATCTATAATTACATACATGTTATGAAACTTACAAGGTTTGATAGATTCACAATAGATATAGTGAAACTAAGTTTTTTTTCCTTTGAATATTCCCAAGAAGAAAAGAAGGCATGTTCACAAGCCTTCTTTATTCCTTGGAATGTAAGCAGAACAAGTCTTCTTCCATATTCTTTCCTTTTGAGGAGTTTTTCTAGGAAATAAACACCCCCTTGGTCTGAAATCCATTTTTATCTATGACTCCATTTTTACTTCCTGCAAGTTCTGTTAAGCTTTTATGATTCTCCTCTCTAATCAATCATATAAATCAATAGCAGTCTGGATGTGTCTATTCTAACACTACAGCATTTTTGATTTGGTCACTAATATGCATTTTTTTGCTTCTCTAAAAATAAAAACAACCTATAATGAGGTTTTTATTGTTCTTATGGATCCCTCTTTGAAAATTATAGATGGCAATATCTAAGCAATGACAACAGGCAAATGAAAAGTAATAAAACATAAATCCAGGAAAGCACAACACTAGGGTTGATAGAATCTTTCTCCTAAGGAGGACGTGAATTATGCTTGATTCTGTGTATATCAGACAGGTGTGGGGAGATAACATTTCATTTTCAATTAGAAGCAGTCTGATTAATTCTGCATTAGTGAAATAAACTCTGTCTTCAATATTTATGGATAATAAGCAAGCAGTTGTACTTTTTGAAAGTGAGCATTGCTCCCTTGGTACTATCTACATTAGTTGATATCTTATTTATTGTAACTTCTTTGAAATATATATATATATATATATATATATATACATATATATATATATTTGAAGCAGATGTCTAAATAACTAATCAGAAAAGTGTCAAAAATATTTTTCAAATCAAATATTCAATATTGTTTAAATAAAAAGTATTAATTCCTGTTTAGTCTAGAAGATAGAAACTTCTTTTAAAACCCTGTGTTTATCTATCTTTTCTTTTTATATTTATCAATATGAACTTGTTAGACAACAAAACTAGTGAAAATAGGTCAATGGGTCCTTCTGGTTTTCTGTCATCTGGTTTCCTTCAAATTGTGAAAAGAAATCATAACAAAACATGGAACAAACATTATTATGTTTCCACAAGCAATTAGTACATTAAAGAAAACTCAAAGGCAAACACCAAAACTTTAATAATTAAATAAATGTCCTTAATTATATCATTTATTGATTTTTTTCTGAATTAAATCTGACTGAATCTTAGCATTCCTAATAAATAGCTTTATATTATGGGATTGCTTTAAGGACAATTTATTAAATTAATATTAATTGAATTGGGAATTTCCCATTTATTGCTGAAATTTTAACATCTCTGAATTCTCTTGCTTGAACTAAATTGTGAATAAATATTTTGATGTTGAAGTGATGGAAAGGACAGGAGTTAAAGCAGGTCCCTGACCATCATTTTTCCAATATCCAGGGTGAACATATAATTTATCTTTCCCACTAGGAAACTTTGAGAGTCAAAGCAAGTGCTGCTATAATTACATTGGGAAAACAAGAATTACCTAGCATGTGCTGGCAAACCTGAATGTAAGATGTAAGATTCCCCTCTAGGTGCTGAGCTCACATAGGTTACGGCGGGGGCCACACATTCATCCAGCTCTGATTTCAGTTCATTCACTTCGGAGAGAAAAGAGAAAGGAGAGGAGAGAGGGAGGGAAAGGGAAAGAAAAATAATAGAAGAATTCATGTACCACTGACTCAAAAAATGAGATCTCAGATATTTGTATTTGAAGAGGAAAGGGAATTTAAAGAAAATTTTATTTCTATATAATCCAGTTTCCATTAGAAACAGATTGATATATTTTAAATATGTGTGTAAGGGGAGGCAGGGAACTGATGAAAACCACAACTCCCAGAACAGGTGATTTGTTGGAACCGTGTACGATTGGTCAATTTTTTTGTCATTAGCCTCTACCCTAATTTTGCCAGCATCAAAAATTCCTATGACCAAACTACAGTTTTGCAAAATCACATGCATAATCCTGTAGCAATGGCCATTTTGGAGTACCTTGTAATCTACTTTTCCTAAAAGTCTAATGTGGATCAAAATTAAATTTGTTTAATTATTTTCTTTATGAACTGCTAACATTGTATCAAAATTCATGCAAGTACACATATGACATGGATGTAAATAAAGAAACAAAAGTTCTAAAATAGATAGCTAATGAGAACCTGCTGTATAGCACAGAGAACTCTACTCAATGTTCTGTGGTGACCTAAATGAGAAGAAAATGTAAAAATGAGTATATGTATAAATGACTCAATTTGCTGTACAGCAGAAACTAATACAACATTGTAAAACAACTATACTCCAATAAAAATTAAGAGTAAAATAAAGGACAGACATTCATAGAAAAACTAAAAATAGATGTTGTGGGAGAGCCCTTGAATCTTTGTTAAGTCACTTATTCTTCGAGGTCATAGATAGATTTAGTTATTGCAACTCAATGCATTTCATTCATTAATATTTCATTTTCAGTTGCAGTGACACTCAAGTTTCACCGCAGGCTTTTAAAATTACAGATGGGCATGAAATCGCATCTTACTCCAAAAAGATAAAATAAGTTCCCCCATTAAGTGACCTTGTTAAGTGTCATTTCCATAGCTCACAAACCCCATCATTCTCACTGCTACCACCAGTCCTCCAGTTCTCAGTCACAAATCATTAGCTGAGAACAAGAGTGAGACATCATTATCACTCACACTAAACTATTTCACAAAATCTGTTGGAAGACATTTACTAGTCTACCCTGAAGCATTATCCAAGAATTGGTACTGAACTACATTTGTCAAGCTAAATGAACAAAGTACATTTTTTGATGTGGTCTTCATCATTGTGAGTGATGTTTGCTGGCTTGTTCACAAATTCATAAAACTTTGTAATTGGTAGCAGATTTCTGTCATGCGTGTAAAGCTGGCCTGGCCTTCTGTAACTTTAACATATAAACAAGCCTACAACTTTGTGACTATTTTTTTATATTTAAATTGTAAATGTACACAATTATCTGTTTATCAAATGGTTGTTTGCTATAGTATAGCTTGTAAGGGGAAACAAGCTATTTCTAAAAATGAATACTATCTTCTAAATTTAATTATATAAAATTAAACTTTTCTAAACAAATAATTTAAAAAGTCAAAAACAAACAAGAATCTGAGAAATATATGAAAATTGGCTTAATTTGTTAACATGTAAAGAATGATTATAAATTAATGAGGACTGAAAACTCAGTATATAAATGGGCAAAGAAAAAGAAAAATATAAATGGATAATGAACTTGAAAAGATGTTGAATCTCATTATAATTAAATATTGCAAAATACAATAACAATGAAGTACTATTATTCACCTATGGAAAATCTTAAAATATACTCATATTTGGTGAGAATGAAAAACAGATCCCCAGACTTTGTTAATAGAAGTATAAAATAATACACTTCTTTTTGAGAAGTATTTGGGAAAATACAAATGAAAGAACAGCTAAATTTGCTTTCTCATTAACCAAGTCAGCTTACTTCAGGGCAGATAGAGACACAGATATATTTACATATATTTTGTGAATAAATATGCCTAAACAAATGTGCAAAACTATAGCATAAAAATGTTACCAAGTAATTCTTCATTAGTCAAAAGACCTAAGAATAATCAGTGTTCATAAGTAACAAATTTGTTCAATAAATTACTATAATTTTGTTACCAAATTCAGGTCTGGCTTCTCACTGCTCAAAAGCCAATAATTTGAGAGGCAAGTGTCAGTAGAAAGGAAAGTTGCTTTAATCAGAAAAGCTGGCAATCTGGGGAGATGATGGACTTGTGTCCAGAGACAAACTCCAAAGATTTTGCTCAGCCATCACAGTTTGGGAGGGTGAGGAGGATAGAATCTCAGTGAATCATCAAGGCAGGAGGTTAGGTTCTGCATCATTCTCCATTGTATGCAGACTGGCTGACTTTCTTCAGATGTTATCTTGCCTGCTTGATCTGCCTTCAGGATTGCTAAGGGGGCTGTTAGGAGTAGAGAGCTAGTCATTCTTTAACTACTTAATTCTTCTTTCTTACTTCTTTTTATCTAGGAAAAGAACCAGCAAGTTAGGCAAGGCATGGTGTGCATTCAGGAGAGCATAAGTCAGGAGTTAGTTTCAATTGCTTAGTGATCTCATTCCTATAATTAGGTTTTTAAGGTTAGAGGAGAACAGAAATGGACAAACAGGAAAGGGGCAAAAGAGCTGCCCCTTTTTTAAAGTTGCAAATATGCACATGTAATGCATGTACTCTGAAAGCACATTTATGATTTGTGTATGTTTGCATGTGTGCAATGTCACTCCATGTTAATAGTGGCTCTCTCTCTAGCTGGATTCAAATTGGATGTTATTTTTTTAAGGGGAAACCAGACTGGAAATTTTAGTTTTTCTTTAAACTTTTTGTTTCTTTATTACAACCTAAATATATTACTTATTTGAAAAAATAAAAATTATTAAATTAATGACATTTTCTAAATTGTCATCTTCCTATATGATGATCTTTTCTTGGTCCTCTAATACCATTTGTACCTAATGAGGAAAATACATTTTAATTTACCTTTTTCCAGTTCAAAGTTAAAATGGAAAGATAAAAATAGGCTAACTTTCCATCTACAATGCCCATAAGGAATGATATCTTTTTATGTGATCTCTATTTTGACATTTGAAAAAATGTGCAACATGGACATACAAAAGTACTCAAAACTCAGAATTGTATCAGTTACTAGCCACAGGGAGAGAAATAATAAGAAAGCTCTTAAGTCAAACAAGGCAAACCTTTGCAGCGCTGCCCTTACTGCATGGAATGAATAATGGGCAAACCGCATCCTCATGACCCGAGACAATAAATGTAAAATCACCACCGGATGATCAGGCTTATTATCAGGGAATGTAATTAGACCTAATTACATCCCAGACTTATTTTCCCTAATTTTTCATTGTCCTGGTACTCATGCATATTGATTATACCACATAATCATGGGCTTACTGATTTGTTGCCTTTAATTGGTCTCTAGTGTTTCACTGATGTATATTTCTTTTCCCAGTATCACTGTGGGGATTTTTAAAATGCCTTTTCCATATTCCTTAATGAAATTGACAATCAGGAAATGTTTCTTTAGTGAAAACATGGTGAAGCAGAAGATTTTCAGTGTGGACTATTAAATCACTTAATTAAACAGGAGAAACCCAATAGGGAAGATGAGATTCTGGTTGTCAATTGGATAATAATAAAAGAAAATAAAGCAACAGCTGAATAGGTAAGGACGAGCCAAGGAATCTAGTTTCAGTATGTTAAGTGGGAAGTGAGGGATGGTCACACAAAAATAATTTTGAATAAATTTCATAGTTCCAGTCATCAGAAAGGGGCAAAATAATGCTAGGCATTCACATGGTTCATTTTTGAGCACTAAATACAAATAGTTTTCATGGCATATAATAAAATATAAAAAATTATTAAATCCTCATTAAAATGACAACATAGATTCAACATTTCTAGGTTGTTCCTATATGTATTTTTTTTCTAATCATTTTCCTTTGTCCCGTCAAACAATAAGGTAAAATTTTCTAAATCACTTATTTATATTTTAATCACTGTAATAGAGAATATACTAACACATCTCAATCTTTGGCCTTGAAGAGGATTGAAAAAATAGTGAAATTAAATTTCAAATGAAATCATATTTATATCTAAAGCCTAAGAAAATGCATTGGAAAATGTTAGTACATAGGTGATATGTGTGACTCTCAAATATCTGGAAAAATTGTATTATTTAAAAATCTAATTTATTCAATCTTGTTAAAGGCATTTGTCTACATAGAGGGCTAATTCCATGCTCAGATTAAAATTTGAATAGATATGCATTGGGTAAAATATATTGTGAAATGTTTCTAGGAGTTCAGGAACACTCAGTGACAAACCATATAAATATTTCACCTAGTCACTTTTAGTTATTGGATAATTGAAACTACATTGTAACGTTGTATTTCTGTCTATGTATAATCAAAACAAAAACAATGTCTTTCTGAAGTTAATTTGTAAATACCTTTCCCTTTCTCTGTGAAAGTTGAGTATGATTCTTCTGAAATACAGGAAAATATTGATGTAAAGTATGAGTCAAAATTGTTATCTTTGAGAGGACAAGGATTCATCTTTGGGTCCCATATCTTATTCACAGATATTTATATAGTACCTAGTATGTGTCAGACACTATTATAGGCACATAATTCATTTTAACTCACTTTAGTCTTCCTGCAACTCTGTGGTAGAGGTCTTATTATAATCCCTGCTGTGCAGTTGAGGAAACAGAGGCAAAGAAGTAACGTGCTCAGGGTCCCACCGCCAGGACATGAACGTTTAAACAGTAATGGTTTTACTACAGCTTTTGTGTTCTTAACCACATAAAATGTTTCCTCTCTATAAACTCTGACAATATGTTTAAGTAAATATAACAAGATAACTTTCCAAAAGAGTTAGCCCAGTATGCATATAAACCCAGGTTGAATCCCAAATTTGGTAGTTTTGCTAAATATGTTACATATGACTTGCTTATTCATAAGCTGTATCATTTCCTAACTCAGGACTAGAGTTCAGCAAAATTACTCTCGGGAAACCAATCTGTAGTAACTCTAAATTTATCATTGTGATAAAGTTTGTGGGAAATAGATCACAATAATAAATTTAGAGTTAGATGTATATACATACATACACACAGATGTAAAATAAAAGTCATTTGCATAATACCCCTATAGTGCTTTTTTTTTTTTACTGTAAGTAAGGAGTTATAATTATCTGACTAATGACAACTTAGTTTTATTCTGATAAGTATATTATTTGACAAATACATTCACTGTGCTCAGGTGCACCCTCAGAATCCTTCTCAATGTAAAATTTATTCACCATTGACAATATACTGAAGGTGCTATTATAAGAGAAATCTATTTACCATCTCTGTAATGTAATTATCAAAATAATTGCTTATAATATTTTAAAAGTTCTGGTATCAACTAGCATACTCATTTCATAGAAATCACTTAAAGTTTTCTTTTTTAAATGTTTTTGAACATTTGAATTAACATTGAGATTATTTACTATTTAAAGGGTCCTGTTATTTGGTGCATACGTATATGCAAGACTTATAAACATTGTGAATGGTAATGGATAACAGCTTATTTTTTCATTCAATGTTTTTACACTGAAAACTAGCTTGTCTGATAACAGAAAACCTCACTTTCCTTTTGTTTGCAGTTGTCTATGTGCTTTTTGCTCATCTATTTTTAGCTTTTCTTAGTCAACTTGCTTAGGTGTATGTCTATAGCATAGGACTGGTTTTTGCTTTGAAAGACAATCTGGAATAATTTTGATAGGTGAGCCATTCTTATTTGCGTTACTGATATAATCAGTATATATGTAAATATTACTTTGACTTTAAATTTTAAAATAATATATGAGGTTTGTTTTTCATGGTGATGTAGTTCTGATATTTAATAAGGTTCACACTTTTTGTCCTAGAGATTACATTTATGCTAACATATAGTTTATTTTGCCTCTCTCTTTTTAGATGCTGTGTTTTGCTTTATGAGCAAAGCAAAATAAGCTTTTTACCTCTTTATCTCTGCCTCTTTTTATCTTGCACCACACAATTTTATTCAGTGAAGTTATTTTACTTAATGTTTCTCTTTTATGTACTTAAGATTCTACTATTTAATTTATCAGCGTTAAATGACATATTTTATCTTCCACCTATTACCTAGGAGGCAATAGCTTGGATTATTCTATTTTCTATCATTTTCTCTTTCTTCCTATTAAAATGAAATTGTTGAATCATTTTTTCTTTGTCAAAGTATATGCTATATACCTAAAAACATTTTATCTTTATCCTTTCCTTTGTTTAGTTTTATTTCCAAATATAAATAATATTTCTAAAGCTGAATACAAAGTATTTGACCTATAAAATATACTCAGCATTGGCCAGCATTGCTGAGGTTTCCAAGTCGTCTTTGATGAAGTTTATCCTCTTGCACTGTGTGTTCAGCAAGAAGCACAGAGCTTGGTGAGAGTCTTTGGATTCTGAAGCAGCATATTATCACAGTTGGGAATACTGGTCCTATCCCTATGAATCAGGATGTAATGTCCAATTTTCAGTGAACTCAGAGCCAGAGAGCAAGTCAGGTATGTAGGGCACGTGCCCTGACCTCCTGGCTCAATGTTGCAGCAGGTCCAACAGAGTTATCTGGAAAGGATAATAAACCCTATAGTTTTCTGGAAAGCCTCAGCATGATAATTGCAATGCAGACCCTTAGGATTCTGTAGATATTTTACACTGTCTATTTGCAAAAGAGCTCCTGATGGAATTCAAAGGTCTAGGATAAGGGAGTCTGGGGAACAGATATGTAGATGGACCATAGGACCATCCACAAGGCCAGTAGGTATCTGTGTCCCTCCAGAGGGCATCCACTGCAGAGACAGTATTACTGTCCTGTGAATGTCAGCCAAGATGTCTCCTACCATATGGTCTCAGAACAACAGGCCCATTTTTAGGGGGAAAAAGTGAAAGGGGGACACAAAACCACATGGATCATTGTCTCAATGCATACCCAATTACCCAGAACAGCCAGCTGACTCCTAACAGAATGACAGAAGGATGCAGTACATGTGCTGAATTAACAACCAACATACGGTGGGTGGTGTGTTCCTGATAGAATGCACAGGTCCAGAAACAAAGGACTGGTTACTCCCAGAGATTCACTTGCAATAATGCTCCTATCTTCCTAAAATTAGGGTCTTCCAGATTTGAAGTCCTAGTTCCTAGTTCCTGAAGGATAAACAGATAATCTTCCACTGAACTTGAAGCTGGGATTACCACCTGATCATGTGAGTTACTCATGCCTGTGGACCAAAAGAAAAGAATTATATGGGGGGAGGGGTCATCCACTTAGATCACCACTAGGAAGTAGCACTGGTGTTACATCGTGGGGTTAGGAAGGAGTATGTAAGGAACTCATAGGATTTCCTGGGTGCATCTGTGCCCTTCTGAGCATAGTGGTGGCAAGGCAGTTGCAGGAACCATAGCCCAACAAACTCAAGGCAGCTAATGGCTCAAACCAGTGAAGTCCTTTCTGAGAATAAGAAAAACAGAATAAGAAGTGGAGAACTGAGATTTTGAATATCATTTGTGCCCCGGAGACATGATGAAGCAGTGAGAATTGATAGCTTATTTTAATTACCATAATACATTGTCTCTGCAAGAGACAGAGAGGTAGCAGCTAGCCACCTCCCCAAAAGAGACTCTGGAATTACATGAGAAATTCTGAGTGGTGCAAATGATGAACATTATTGAACATCTCTTTAAGCACATTTTAGATTCTGTTGATTTAACTTATCATTTTTTTCCTACTTCTGTGAAAATGAGTTTCTTGTGGACTCAATAGGGTCACACAGTTATAGCCTAACCTGAATAGGTCTCACTTCCAGTCTTGTTTTTACTCTCTCCTGGCTCACAGCTCCAGAGATTTACAGCTGACACCGTGAGGGTGTACATCTTGGGAACTAATTCAAA
The DNA here is from genome assembly GCF_026419965.1 of Kogia breviceps. NCBI lineage: Eukaryota > Metazoa > Chordata > Mammalia > Artiodactyla > Physeteridae > Kogia > Kogia breviceps. The sequence goes on from NC_081319.1 coordinate 62,939,153, forward strand.
ACTCATGCCACTTGTAGAGACGTGGATGGACCTAGAGACTATCATACAGAGTGAAGTAAGTCAGAAAGAGAAAAACGAATATCACATATTAACACATATATGTAGAATCTAGAAAAATGGTATAGATGAACCAGTTTGCAAGGCAGAAATAGAGACACAGATGTAGAGAACAAACATACGGACACCAAGGGGGGAAAGCAGGGGTGGGGGTGGGGGTAGGATGAATTGGGAGATTGGGATTGACATATATACACTAATATGTATAAAATAGGTAACTAATAAGAACCTGCTGTATAAAAAATAAATTAAAAAAACAAACTCACATCTGTGCAACCTGCCAGTTTGGGGAACTCAGTGCTCTGTGGTGCAAACCTTTGATCGGTAAGCCAGCAGAGCCAGAAATTTCCTCCTTGGACAGAGAATCACAATTCTTCAGAAGGTCTCAAGGGATTGACCAAATAGGCAATTAGTGGGCGGACACAATAGCTTATCTTTGCATGGCTCTCAGTCCTTCCTGCTTTGTTCTGCTCTCACTCCTCCTTCTTAAACAATAAGACCTAGCAAAACCCTCATACCCAAGCATTTCTTTCAGGCTCTGATTTGTGAGGAACCAAGGAGCAGACTTACATGAACGATGATATTAATTGAATCAACATTCTTATTAGTACAAGAAATTAAAACAACTAGCAAAAGAGGAATAATTGAATACTATTTGGTATGTCCTTATTATGGAATGTTATTCAACTATTAAAAAGACTACATTAAATATGCATAAATCAGAAGGAATATATAAATCATGGAGAAAATTATATAGTGTAATTCCATTTTTTAAACCAAACCAAACTGCATACATGTGTGCATATGATTGTGTAATATTGTATAATAATGGAAAAACAGGAAGAAGTTTGTCAATAGGTTCTGAATATTAGTTATCTCAAGAGATAAAATGGGGAGATGGTTAAGTGTTTCTTTATTCATCTTTGAATTTATTTATTTATTTGGTGTAAAAACAAATAAATAAAGTAATAATTTAGAATTAAAAAGAAATAAAACAGGAAATGATTGTGCCATGCTTATAAGATAAGAGCTAAGCTTCTATTATGGAATTTTGCAAGACAGTCATTTCAAGGAGTAGTTCAGATCAGGACAGAGTCATGATCAGAACGATATAAAGAGAAAATGAGAGGTGAGAAGTGGAAAATATAGTGTATCTACTCTTCTGCATACTTTTGCTACAAAGAACAGTTGGCACATAATACAGCTGGGGGGGATGGAGTCAAGGAAGGGAATTATTAGATGATGAAAATAAGAATTTATTTTGTATTCTCATAAGAAGAATCTTGTGAGAGGAAACAATGGTGGGCATGGGATCGAGTGCAGGAGGGGAGGCGCTGGCCTTGGAGGGGAGCGAGGTTAGGAGGGCACGTAGAGGGAGGGAGCACAGATGCTTGGGGGTCAGTACAGCTGGCCATTGCTTATACTGTGTTCTGTTTTCTCAGTGAAATAGAACGTGAGGTTACCAGTCACGAGTAGGAGGGTGGGAAGGGAGATAGAATTTTGAAGAGAGACAAGGAAATGTGGAATCCAGAAGAGTGAGCAAATTGACTGGGGGAATAAGACTTTTCATTATGAAATAACTTAGAGTCTTTAGAATCACCATGGGTTTGCTTTTCCAGCTATGGTCACCTGTGTGGGTCTATGCAAAGAGGTAGGATTAGACAATGCAAACACAATGGAGAATGAACTAAAATATGGGTTTTTGCTCTCAATTACAGAGTTCAGCAACCATATTTCCACTGTCTTGTTATTGCTAGTTTCCCATATTTCTGCTGTAATAATTTATGTGTAGCACAAGCGATAAGAGGTGTCATTCCCTGGTGTAATGACTTCCAGGAATCTGAGTTTCCTTTGCCCAGGGACATTGGGGGGTGTCTCATGGTCTTTTGTAGGTTTGATCCAGAGATAAGTGATTTTTGAGGCTAAATGCTGCCTGGAAGACCTCATCATAATGTAAGGATTCCACTGTGATCTTATGATGTGCTTCCCTGTTTTAAAAGTATCTTTTGTCTTAAAGCTTTTGTAGCTCAATGAGAAGAATGAAAGCAGTGTATTTCATTCTCACTACATGTGGTTTATATTAATTACTAAAACATTTAATTAAAACAATGCTTTGGGGATTCACCATGACATTAGTAGAAACAAATGTGTATTAATATATGTCATGTACAATGTGTAGTCTTTCTTATACATTTCTTGACTCCAGAGAAAAATCACTTTCTTAATAACCATTGGGATAAGGTTCTAGTGCAATTGTTAGAATTTTGCATCCATCTTAAGTTGTGATGAAATGTGTTACATGTTACTGTCAACAAATTAGACTTATTTGAAGTACATGTTCATATAGTTTCTATTTTGTCTGTTTATATAATGTATGTCTAGATAAGTTTTAATCAGCACATAACATTTTAAAAGATTTTTTTTGCTTTCTCACATTTTGTTATGCTGCTTGAATCTTTATAATAAAGGAAATTTCCCAAATGATTAGTGATGTTGAGCATCTGTTCATGTGCTTATTAGCTATTTGTACATATATTTTTTGAGAAGTGTCAAGTCCTTTGCCCAATATTAAATCCAATATTTTAGTTGTTGTTGAATTGCAGGAATTCTTTACATATCCTGGATATTAACCCCTATTAGATGTCTGATTTGCAAATATTTTCTCACATTCTGTGGGTTGCTTTTTCAATCTGCTGATAATATATTTTATTGCACAAAAGTTTCTTTTTTTAAAAAAAAAACATGTTTATGAAACTTTCTCTAAAGTGGAAAAATAACTTAAAAGTCAAGTTTAAAGTTAGCTTTAGCTGTGTTATTTCTTTGCACTATTGGGTTTGGAAAGTTATGTTATATTAAGTGAGTTTAAGCAAAAATGATACAAGTAAAATCTGTGCTTCATTATTCATCATCTGCTGAAGACAACATCATCACTTAATTTTGACATTGAAATGAAAATATATGCAATCTTAAATATGTTTGGATCATATTGTTTGTTGTTTCTTTAAATAGAATTGTACTGAAATAAGAATGGAGGAATAATGACAGGAGTATACTAGATGAAGGAATCTGTGAATTTACATACCTGTAATATTAACTTTGTGCCTTTCTTCAGTATGAGCACCAATAATAGCCAAAGTCTGCTACTAAAGTATCAAATAACATTTATGAAAACTAGCTGTTTTCTACCCCAGGACCTTTATATTTGATCCCCAACCAGGAACACAGTTTTTCCACAGCCTTACATACTTGATTCCTACTCAGCATTCAGAACTCAGTTCCAACATCATGTTTTAAAGAGATCTTGGTTGATCTAGATGAACGAAAAAAACCCACTCCCACCCCATATCACTGCTTACCCCAAGCAGATCCCAGGTAGTGTTACTTTATAGCACTGCACTTACAATTGCCTAAAATTATCTATGTGCTTACATGGGTGTTGCCTCTTCTCCACACTCCCACTAGATATCTGCAATATAGAGGTCTCCATCTGTCTTCTTTATCTGGACCCTCAATGCCTAGAACAGTAGCTGGGATAGATTATGTAATGAATAAAATATTTACAGAATAAATGAGATGAAATGATGTTTATGCTAAGAATTCTAATGAACTCATATCTTCCCAAGAACTTTTAATGTCATATGAGTATTTTTAATTAATTTCACAATCAAATATAAAACTTGATTACATATGAACCAGTTTTCAGTTATTTTATGAGAGCCATTTATGGCCTTGTTTATTGATCATTATGGAAAATACATTGCCCACATCTTATCTTTCATGGTGAATGAATATTTTATAATTAGTTATCTCAGAGTCCAGGCAAGATATTTATTTCTTTACTTGCTTTTAGACCTCTTGTCCACAGAAATTGTAGCTTTCCCTCTGATACTGAGAAAAAATATTTTGTAATGCCCTAAGCTCTTGAGAGTCATTTTATTTTCCCCATCTTTATTTCCTTAATTCAGAAACACTCAGTAGTAAATCAGTCTCTACGTCAAAACACTCTGTATGAAATAAATGAGACATTTAATAGCATGGTAACATTTTTCAAAGTCTATGCAATACTATTTTTAACATTACTAGGAAAGCTTGTGATTGAAGTAAATTAGGTATTAATTTGAATTCTATTTTTTTCAAGTCTCTTAAAAGAGCTACATGTATATTAAATAGTTAGACTTTTTGAATACCATAATTATAGAAAGCTTCTGCTTTTAATACGTCTCACAGCACACCAATTTAAAGGGAAACTGGCTGCTGTTTCTTCATCTGCTTAGACAATATTAAGATCTTTTTTTCAATTTCTTGTTAAGAAACACCTCAGGTTCTTCTTTTTTTTAAAGCACTCTTTCATTCTAGCAGAATAATACATTGGAAACAATCTTACCCATCTTGAAATACTAAATACCAGAGTGATTATTGAACAATGGAGTGTTTCCATTACTTTTTGTCTTGCAGACAATTTTTTGTATCATTAATTTTTTAGTGCCGACAGAGTATTGCAATATTCTAAAGTGCAACCCTTTTCCCAATGAATCTCATAAATCTTATGGCCACAGTGGTTGGAAAATGAGGGGCTTTTATAATTGCAGATATTTCTGGTCCAAAGACAAATATCTTTCACAGGATTTACTTGTGTTGTTTTATGGCATAGCGTGATGGTCTCTGGGTAAGTAATCTGCAAACCTTGGTTCCGATTGAATCTGGGTCACTGGCTGGCCAACTGAAACTTAAAAAAAATATTAGCGTCTTCCAGTAGAGTCACATTTAAATGTAGGAATTCAGCTAATAATGCTTTGTAATTGGTTTGATTAAATTAGGTACATTGATATGCTATGCTGTTTTTCAAAGAGGATAAGCAAAATGTTTTCTATAACAGAAAACTATGATTTTCTAGCAAGACTCTTCCTGAACAAGTTTGATATTTCTGACTTAAGGACAATCTTATCTAGCTTCCTAGAAAAAAAAAGTTTTTGAGAAGATGGAGTAATTACCAAGGTGGACTCTAACTTGGGGTCTTCAAAAAGGTCACTTGAGTTGGCAATACTTTGGATATCAACATGGAAAGCAGTAGTTTCTGCTCCAAATATAGATGCCTAAAGATTGAAACAATCATTTTCAACCTCAAAGAAAAGCTTCTACAAATGAAAATCAGTGTCCTTGAAAGTAGCCTCAGGAAGATCTACCTAAAATAGTTAATAATATATAATAGTTTCACTAACTTCCTGTGTGCTGATTTCTAAATGGAGGAGATAAGAGCCATTGGCAGTACCACTGGCACCACAGATATGTGTCTACCATCATGTTTGCAGAGCCCCAAAATACTCAAGTGAGTAGTAGGTAAGCAGATGATATTCAGTAAGGTTCAGAAATGATTTATAAAAGCAGACAGGATGCAAAGAATTTACTAGGTAATCTTTTGGGGATAAATAACAAATATTACATTAATTTGACTCACAAATCACATTTAGTTCTTCATCTTTTAAATTCAGGATGGAAGATATATATTTAATAAATCATTTAACTGAAGTAAAAAGCATTTGATTACTGCTTTGATACAAATAGGCTAAAATCTTTTGGATAATATGTATATATTTAAACATTTATAATGTTGTTAAAAAGAATTACCATGTTAGCAATTATTTGAGTTGTGTTTTAAAAATATATTTATGAACTGAGTTGAATGAGCCACACATGTTTTAAATTCTATACGTTAATTTCTGATGGTGTACTTTTGTTAATTATTTTATTTCAGATTTATTTTCATTATTGACAAAGTTTTGTTTAGTACAAAGACTATATTTAATATACTAGTGATGCTTAAATGCCTTATCCATTCTTAATCCTTTGAGGCAGCCATAGCATAATAGTAATTGGTAATGAAAATAAGTAAAATATTTTAAGGACTTCAAAATATAAATATATTAGATACTTTGCACAAATATTTGAATTTTTGCTACTAAAAGAACCTATCAGAAGGGTGAGCACAGTAGGCTTCTATAGAGGTACAGATTTTAAATTATGAAATAAGGCAAAACACTCAAGAATAAGTAGAACAATGGCTGAACACCAGGAAAAATAACATAAAATTACCCATCTCAAGTATAACAGCATGAAAAACCTATATTCATACATTGGTTATTAAACTTGGTCATTTTTATAATTAATAATATATTGGTATTATTTGCCCTAAGTAGTCATTATGTCAACTGCTAATTTTCTCTTTAAAAACTATTTTCAAACTACCAAATGAATTAAATTCATAAAATACTGTCATTACAATAAACACGTATAATTACTCAAGTTAAATTGAATCTCTGAACGCCTTAAATTATGTTCTTTGGCCCATAAGTTAAATTTTTGTTATCCATTCTGTGCCAACCTGGAGAAATGGAAATGATCATTGTATAGTTTCTGATAACTTTTTAAACAGCGACTATTTTTTAGAATCCCTAGCTCAGATTTACATTTTATATAGATTTTTAAAATTATAAATAATATTGGCTGCTGTGAAGGATAACTAGATTTAACATATAATATTTTAAATTTTAAATAAACAACACACATGTGGTGTTTGATAAAAGTCTAAGGTTATTTTGTCTTGATTAGTGTTTCTAAAGCTTTCATAGTTTGCTTTTACCATGTACATAGATGCTGACACATGTATCCATTAAACAAGTGATCTTTCTTGTCGCTTGTTCTGTATTCAAGATGTACAAACATTGAAAACTTGTGAAAAATTTTGAAGAAACTTACCTTTTTTATGTTAGAAACCAAAAGGATATTTTTTTTGTATTTTATCTTCCTTAGGAATTTTTAAGAATGAAAAACAAAAAAACCTGATTACCTTCTTATTTTCTCATAAGAGAGAAATTTGAAGTTATAATATATATAGTTTCAAACTGTATATTGAGATGTAGTCATATATAACATGATTTTTTGAGCTCAATTTAGGCATCAGTAGATATTCAATGGTAACTGGGAATTCTCTCCAAGATTTAACATAACTCTCCCACCAAAGAATATACTAGTGTAACTGATGATGAAATTTCAAAATTACTAATATTATAATTTCCAGATGGATTGCATGACATACATTTCAATAAAAGGTGTGACCCTCCCCCCGAAAAAATATAATTCTGTCATTGTTCCTCACATTTCATGCTTTTGTAAAGAAAAGTGAAAGATAAAAACTTCCAGGAAGTTTATTGTGGAGGCAGAGAGATTAGAGGAGAAACTTGTAATTGGCTAAGATATCACTCAGTAGGTAAACACTACTGGAAGTCTTTTTTTTTGTTTGTTTTTTTAAGAATTAGGCTGCCGGATTAATTATGGAGTCATAAAATCATTGAAGTTTAATGAAAAAAATGCTAAAGAAGTAAGCTAACCATTAGAACAGGAAATGCTTTTTACCTGTTCTAAGGCCCTGGTGTGTACAATAGAGGAAATCTGTCTTCAGCAAACGTAGTCGTGCCACTTTGCACCCATGGACACCCAGGTTCTCATAATAACGTTAGGCTCCACTCCTCTCTATCAAATCTCTTCTTGTTCCAATGAGCTTTCAACCCCATCAGCTGCCTTCCTGTTGCCCTCATATTATTCAGTCTCTCAGCACAGATGGCCACTCTCTTCTTGAAATGCTTCCCACTCTTGGATCCCACAAAGTAGTTTCTTGATCTCTTTGAATTGGTGGCACTTCCTCAACAAGTGTCTTTCTTAAATCCATCTGTTATGACTTTAAATGTTAGGTTAAGCCATAGTTTTGTTTTTTTTTACTTTTTCTTTATGTTATTCCTTTGTGATCATGGCTTTATAAATTATCTGTATTTAGCTGAATCAGAGAGAATAATCTTAAAACAAGTTGAACCAATCACTCTCTTGATTAAAATCCTCCTCTTAGACTCAAATCCAGACTCCTTGGCAATTCCACATCCCTCGTCCTTGCGTATCTATTTAATGTTATATCCCAAACCTCTCCCTCTTCTCTCCATCCTCCAGCCACACTGGCTTGCATTCTTTTCCATGAACACGTTAAGCTCCTTTCCATCTCAGTAGCTTTGCACTTACTGTTCCTCCCACTTGGAATACTCTTATTCAGACTTCTCAGCACAATGCTCAGTCCAATTTCAGCTCCCAGAGAAGCTCTGCTGGACCCAGTTGCGTGAACCAGTCTCACCCCACACCCTCCAGGAGTGCAGGGGCCTTCTTTGTGAGAGCTAGTCTCACTCGTGAAAAAGCTCAGAAAATATTAGGAATGTATTCAAAATGAAATATAAACAACAGTCAAGAAACATTTCTAACCTATTGTTAAATGTTTAAACTTAAGAGACAAAACTTATTAAAATAGGTATTACTAAGAGAAATGTGAGACACCCTTCATCAGATGGTTACAGGTTGTGAGGAGTATGTTATCAGCTATGCTGGGGACCTCAAGTATTACACATAAGTCATTCCTTCCAAGCTTCCCTACAAAAGTATACAAGGAAATTGTACTTCAACTTTCCATCATTTTCATTTTCCAATTTGCTTTACTTTTAATTCATTATATTAGAGTAAGTTAAAAAAATACCACATTAAAGAAAACAGCCTAAAATACCAACATCACAAATTATTTAGAAATGTTTGCATCTCCGTGCTTTGTAAATATACTTTAAATATGTGCTATTCAAGTACGGAAATATTTAACCATGAATTATGGAGTTATAATTCCACTGATGAAATTTTGAGGCACAAAACCATGGGTCGTGTCCTACTATAGGTTTTAATATGAAACTCTTTTAACAGTTAGGGGAGTTCCACTGAAAACTGAGAAGACAGGGTGTGAATTAACAGTCATAAAATGCATTGTTCTATGAACCCCATACTGAATTAATAAAAGAAATATGAGTCCAGCTAGTGAGAGAGGAAAGTATATTTTCTGGTTTAGTGAAAGAGTGTTCCAGCATTGTTTTCCAGTATTAGAAATGAATGCTGTAATTTTCTTCAGGTTATAATAACTGTTTTCAAAATTTTTGTTTTACTCAAATGAGTAATTCCTGTGCAGATAAAATATTTGGGGGTTGGGGATGCTAGGAAGTGGAGCGCTGCCCTAGAGACAGGTAGACAGTCTGTTTTACCGTCTCACTCATTGTGCTAAAGTCACATACACACATTTTTAAACTAAAAGTTTTATTTACCCTTTGGAGTGGCTGCAAATTGGCATAGGTTAAAGGATTAATCAATTCAGTCTCCTTCCTTTTTTACATATAAGGATACGAGTCTGAAATAAATTAAATGACAAATGGAAAGAACTTGGATTTGGAATCACTACTGAGCCCTGTTGTTAGCCAAGAACTTACTAGCTGTGAGAATTTTCCAAGTTACTTACCCTCCCTAATTGGCTTTCTTCATCTGTCAAGGGGAGAATAGTGTGTACCTTAGAGATAATTTTGTAAACAAACAAATAAAATAAACAAACAAAAAATACTAGACAGTATTTTTTGCGGGCAGAGCCGGGATATAATCCAGGTCACTTAATTGCTTGCCCAGGTTCTTTCTACATTATAACAATGCCTTTTTGCCATTTAACTATTAATTCCTCATTTGTTACTTTATTGGCAGGCTTGGTTTTTCTCCTGCACCCTTTTCTCTTAACTCTCTATTTGTAGAAAATAAAATTAAACCAAATTTTAAATAGAAATAAAGTTCACATCAAATAATTAAACTAGCACCAAAACAACAACTACAAAAGCATAGAAATAATTAAGCTAAATTGCATATTTTAAATTTTTTTTACTTGTATTTAACTCTTGTTTTAAAATTTATTATTTCAGAATGAATTTCACCAAGAGAAAAATTTGAATATTGTTTTTAAACAATAAAATACAATGTTTGTTATTACTTTTTCAACTCTACTCCTAATGAGCTGTATCATCCAAAGAGTGTGAAGCAAATTTTCTGAGATTCAGGTTGACAGATTAATTGACATATTGCTATATTATTATATAAACATTAACTTTCATGATATCAAACATAATCATTTGTGTTTTTTTGTGTGGCATGTTTAAGATTTAGGTTTTCAACTTAATAGATATTATAAATGGAGACTTTTTTTTTTTTTTTTTTTCTTGCGGTACGCGGGCCTCTCACTGTTGTGGCCTCTGCCGCTGCGGAGCACAGGCTCCGGACGCGCAGGCGCAGCGGCCATGGCTCACGGGCCCAGCCGCTCCGCGACATGCGGGATCTTCCCGGACCGGGGCACGAACCCGTGTCCCCTGCATCGGCAGGCGGATTCTCAACCACTGCGCCACCAGGGAAGCCCAATGGAGACATTTTAAAAGTAGAAAAGCATGGCCAATATAATTGTCAAGGCTAATAGACACAGTGGAGTGAGGAGGAAAGATAACTTTCCAGAAAACCCAGGCAAGAAAATAATTAATATAATATATGGTCATTTCCTTTGAATCCAGACTGTTGCTGATTTTCACTCATCATCAAAATAAGATCAAACCATTTGATTTGTGCTATTTTTCTATAATTTTGCATGCAATGACTTAGTGAACTGAGCCGACCTTATGATTTCACACTCAACTGCACTATTTGCTCAGTTCATGTGACTGCATCATAAAATAAAACATTCTCAATAAACAAATACAGACTCAGCACTTCCCATAAAAGAACAGTTTGTAGTAGGCACTGGAGTTGGATCCAACCAACTGTGAAGCCTGGTCTCTGGCCCCAAGAACCTATAATCAGTGCTAGAGAATGTCTCAGCTACATCTCTTCAAAAAATCACTTTGAGATTGTGTTGTGCTTCCTTAAGGAAAAAAGATTTGAGTTCTGGCTTGGGTTTCTGTAACTCTAGCATGAAAGAATAAGATTCATTTCCTTCTTAGGAATAAAAGGCAAATGTGATTCCTATTCAGCATGTATGTAAGTGGTGACTCTTTAAACTGTCAAACCAATATGGACATGAGTTCAAATCTGTTCCATTTTTAACTGTTTTATTTTCAATTCATACACCAATGCTCCCAGTTCACCCACTAGGGGAAATTTAAGGTGTAGAATGAACGATCAAAATGTGATTTGATAAATAAAAATAAGTGGTTTAGAGTTCTAAATGCAAAAAAGATAAAGATCTATAAAGATAAAAAATAATCAGATAATGGAAAAAGATAGGAATACATAAAATTTGGAAGTAATATTATTTAAGCTTGTTTTGAAAGTAACTATTTGGGCTACATGTTTCAGAAAGAGTGAGAATAACAACATTTATCTGCTTTTGTTCATTTTTCTGAACCCAACCTTATTTGTTTATTCAAAGGGGCTTTTTCTTAGGTCTTAGAAATTATGAACACAGAATGGATCATAATTTACTTATAAAATAATGTCTTAGATATACATTTGTCCATTCTATTGTACTGAGAAATTGTAATATAGAATTTTATTTCAGTTACCCTTCTCAAAATTTTGCTTTGGTGTATTTTCTTGAGCCGCTGAGCACTGAATGGGTATGAGAGCCATTATCCACTAAAGCCATAAGCTTTTCCTGGGCTGTGCTCTTGACTTTGTTCTCAGACATGTTCACATACATAGGGAATCTGATGGAATCCACAAGAACGGGTACAGGATATAAAATTAACATACAAACATGAATTGTGTTTCTTTATAGGAGTGAGAAACTTAAGGCTGACTTTTTCAAAAAACCCAGCACTGTTTACAATAGCACAAAAAAGAGAAAATAAACTCCGAAAAGATATGAGCAACACTCTTAACACTGAAAACTCCAAAACACTGCTGAGGAAAACTAAAGATACAAAAATATAGAGAGATATAATGTCTTCCAGAATTGAAAGGCACAATGTTGTTAAGATGCTAATTACCCCCAAATTGATTTGGAGCAAGTGAGGCGTGTTTTGGAAGGGAGGGATTCCCAAGGGACATGAGAAAACTTTTAGTGTTGATTGATATATTCACTTTTGTGATGGTTTCACTGATACAGACATAGTCAAAACATCAAATTGCAGAAGGCAAAAAAATTTAGAATATAATTGATACATATATTTTTTTCTGAATTTTTGAATTTTATTTATTTTTTTATAGAGCAAGTTCTTATTAGTCATCAATTTTATAGCATCAGTGTATACATGTCAATCCCAATCTCCCATTCATCACACCACCACCCCCAACCCCCACCGCTTTCCCCCCTTCGTGTCCATAAGTTTGTTCTCTATGTCTGTGTCTCAATTTCTGCCCTGCAAACCAGTTCATCCACACCATTTTTCTAGGTTCCACATATATGCATTAATATACAATATTTGTTTTTCTCTTTCTGACTTACTTCACTCTGTATGACAGTCTCTCAATCCATCTGTGTCTCAACAAAAAACCCAGTATCATTCCTTTTTATGGCTGAGTAATATTCCATTGTATATATGTACCACAACTTCTTTATCTATTCAGCTGTTGATGAGCATTTAGTTTGCTTCCATGAACTGGTTATTGTAAATAGTGCTGCAATGAAAATTGGGGTGCATGTGTCTCTTTGAATTATGGTTTTTTCTGGGTATATGCCCAGTATTGAGATTGCTGGATCATATGATAATTTTAGTTTTAGCTTTTTAAGGAACGTTCATACTGTTCTCCATAGTGGCTGTATCAATTTACATTCCCACCAACAGTGCAAGAGTGTTCCCTTTTCTCCACACCCTCTCCAGCATTTGTTATTTGTAGATATTCTGATGATGTCCATGCTAACTGGTATGAGGTGATACCTCATTGTAGTTTTGATTTGCATTTCTCTAACAATTAGTGATGTTGAGTAGCTTTTCATGTGCTTCTTGGCCACCTGTATGTCTTCTTTGGAGAAATGTCTATTAGGTTTTCTACCCATTTTTGGATTGGGTTGTTTGTTTTTTCAATATTGAGCTGCATGAGCAGTTTATATATTTTGGAGATTAATCATTTGTCAGTTGATTCATTTGCAAATATTTTCTCTCATTCTGAGGGTTGTCTTTTTGTCTTGTTTATGGATTCCTTTTCTGTGCAAAAGCTTTTAAGTTTCATTAGCTCCTATTTGTTTATTTTTGTTTTTATTTCCATTACTCTAGGAGGTGGATCAAAAAAGATCTTGTTGTGATTTATGTCAAAGAGTGTTCTTCCTATGTTTTCCTCTAAGAGTTTTATAGTGTCCAGTCTTACATTTAGGTCTCTAATCCATTTTGAGCTTATTTTTGTGTATGGTGGTAGGGAGTGCTCTAATTTCATTATTTTACATGTAGCTGTCCAGTTTTCCCAGCACCACTTATTGAAGAGACTGTCTTTTCTCCATTGAATATCCTTGCCTCCTTTGTCATAGATTAATTGACCATAGGTGCGTGGGTTTATCTCTGGGATTTCTATCTTGTTCCATTGATCTATATTTCTGGTTTTGTTCCAGTACCATATTGTCTTGATTACTGTAGCTTTGTAGTGTAGTCTGAAGTCAGGCAGTCTGATTCCTCTAGCTCTGTTTTTTTCCCCCAAGATTGCTTTTGCTATTCGGGGTCTTTTGTGTCTCCATACAAATTTTAAGACATTTTGTTCTAGCTCTGTAAAAAATACCATTGGTAATTTGATAGGTATTGCACTGAACCTGTAGATTGCTTTGTTTAGTATAGTCATTTCCACAATATTGATTCTTCTAATCCAAGAGCATGGTATGTTTCTCCATCTGTTGGTATCATCTTTAATTTCTTTTATCAGTGTCTTATAGTTTTGTGCATACAGGTGTTTTGTCTCCTTAGGTAGGTTTATTCCTAGATATTTTATTCTTTTTGTTGCAATGGTAAATGGGAGTGTTTCCTTAATTTCTCTTTCAGATTTTTCATCATTAGTATATAGGAATAAAAGAGATTTCTGTGCATTAATTTTGTATCCTGCAATTTTACCAAATTCATTGATTGGCTCTAGTAGTTTTCTGGTGTAATCTTTAGGATTCTTTATGAATAGTATCATGTCATCTACAGAGAGTGACAGTTTTACTTCTTTTCCAATTTGTATTCCTTTTATTTCTTTTTCTTCTCTGATTGCCATGGCTAGGACTTCCAAAACTATGTTGAATAGTAGTGGTGAGAGTGAACATCCTTGTCTTGTTCCTGATCTTAAAGGAAATGCTTTCAGTTTTTCATTATTGAGAATGATATTTTCTGTGGGTTTGTCATATATGGCCTTTATTATGTTGAGGTAGGTTCCCTCTATGGCCACTTTCTGGAGAGTTTTTATCAGAAATAGGTGTTGAATTTTGTCAAAAGCTTTTTATGCATCTATTGAGATGATCATATGGTTTTTATTCTTCAATTTGTTAATATGGTGTGTAACAATGATTGATTTGCATATATTGAAGAAACCTTCCATCCCTGGGATAAATCCCACTTGATCATGGTGTACGATCCTTTTAATGTGTTGTTGGATTATGTTTGTTAGCATTTTGTTGAGGATTTTTGCATCTGTATCTATCAGTGATATTGGTCTTTAATTTTCTTTATTTTGTAGTATCTTTGTCTGGCTTTGGTAACAGGGTGACGGTGGCCTCATAGAATGAGTTTGGGAGTGTTCCTTCCTCCACAATATTTTGGAAGAGTTTGAGAAGGATGGGTGTTAGCTCTTCTCTAAATGTTTGATAAAATTCACCTGTGAAGCCAGCTGGTCCTGGACTTTTGTTTGTTGGAATACTCTTAATCACAGTTTCAATTTCATTACTTGTGATTGGTCTATTCATATTTTCTGTTTCTTCCCGGTTCAGTCTTGGAAGGTTATACCTTTCTAAGAATTTGTCCATTTCTTCCAGGTTGTCCATTTTATTGGCAGAGAGTTGTTTTTAGTAGTCTCTCAGGATGCTTTGTATTTCTGCAGTGTCTGTTGTAACTTCTCCTTTTTCATTCCTAATTTTATTGATTTGAGTCCTGTCTCTCTTTTTCTTGATGAGTCTGGCTAATGGTTTATGAATTTTGTTTATCTTCTCAAAGAACCAGCTTTTAGTTTTATTGATCTTTGTTATTGTTTTCTTTGTTTCTATTTCATTTATTTCTGCTCTGATCTTTATGATTTCTCTCCTTCTGGTAACTTTGGGTTTTGTTTGTTCTTCTTTCTCTAGTTCCCTTAGGTGTAAGGTTTGATTGTTTATATGAGATTTTTCTTGTTTCTTGAGGTAGGCTTGTATTGCTATAAACTTCCCTCTTAGAACTGCTTTTGCTGCATCTCATAGGTTTTGGATCATCGTGTTTTCATTGTCATTTGTCTCTTGGTATTTTTTGACTTCCTCTTTGATTTATTCAGTGATCTCTTGGTTATTTAGTATCGTATTGTTTAGTCTCCATGTGTTAGTGTTTTTTTGTTTTTTTTCCCTGTAATTCATTTCTAATCTCATAGCATTGTGGTCAGAAAGGATGCTTGATATGATTTCAATTTTCTTAAATTTACTGAGGCTTGATTTGTGACCCAAGATATGGCAGAGTGTTATGGAGATATGGCAGAGTATATGGAGAATGTTCCATGTGCACATGAAAAGAAAGTGTAATCTGCTGTTTTTGGATGGAATGTCCTATAAATATCAATTAAATCTCTCTGGTCTATTGTGTCATTTACATCTTGTGTTTCCTTATTAATTTTCTGTTTGGATGATCTGTCCGTTGGTGTAAGTGTGGTGTTAAAGTCCTCAACTATTATTGTGTTACTGTCCATTTCCTCTTTTAGAGCCATTAGCAGTTGCCTTATATATTGAGGTGCTCCTATGTTGGGTGCATATATATTTATAATTGTTATATCTTCTTGGATTGATCCCTTGATCATTATGTAGTGTCCTTCCTTGTCTCTTGTAACATTCTTTATTTTAAAGTCTATTTTATATGATATGAGTTTTGCTACTCCAGCTTTCTTTTGATTTCCATTTGCATGGAATATCTTTTTCCATCCCCTCACTTTCAGTCTCTGTGTGTCCCTAGGTCTGAGGTGGGTCTCTCTTAGACAGCATATATATGGGTCCTGTTTTTATATCCATTCAGCAAGCCTGTGTCTTTTGGGTGGAGTATCTAATCCATTCATGTTTAAGATAATTATCGATATGTACGTTCCTATGACTATTTTCTTAATTGTTTTAGGTTTGTTTTTGTAGGTCCTTTTCTTCTCTTGTATTTCCCAGTTAGAGAAGTTCCTTTAGCATTTGTTGTAGAGCTGGTTTGGTGGTACTGAATTCTCTTACTTTTTGCTTATCTGTAAAGCTTTTGATTTCTCCATTGAATCTAAATGAGATCCTTGCAAGGTAGAGTAATCTTAGTTGTAGGTTCTTCCCTTTCATCACTTTAAATATGTCCTGCCACTCCCTTCTGGCTTGTAAAGTTTCTGCTGAGAAATCAGCTGTTTACCTTATGGGAGTTTTCTTGTATGTTATTTGTCATTTTTCCCTTGCTGCTTTCAATAGTTTTTCTTTGTCTTTAATTTTTCCCAATTTGATTATTATATGTCTTGTTGTGTTTCTCCTTGTGTTTATCCTGTATGGGACTCTCTGCACTTCCTGGACTTGGGTGGCTATTTCCTTTCCCATGTTAGGGAAGTTTTCCACTATAATCTCTTCAAATATTTTCTCCGGTCCTTTCTCTCTCTCTTCTCCCTCTGGGAACACTATAATGCAAATGTTGTTGTGTTTAATGTTATCCCAGAGGTCTCTTTGGCTGTTGTCATTTCTTTTCATTCTTTTTACTTTATTCTGTTCTGCAGGAGTGAATTCTACTATTCTGTCTTCCAGGTCACTTATACGTTCTTCTGCCTCAGTTATTCTGTTATTGATTCTTTGTAGTGTAATTTTCATTTCAGTTATTGTATTGTTCATCTCTGTTTGTTTGTTCTTTAATTCTTCTAAGTCTTTGTTAAACGTTTCTTTCATCTTCTCAATCTTTGCATCTATTGTTTTTCTGAGGTCCTGGATCATCTTCACCATCATTATTCAGAATTCTTTTTCTGGAATTGCCTATCTCCACTTCATTTCCTTGTTTTTCTGGGATGTTATCTTGTTCCTTCATCTGATACATAGCCCTGTGCCTTTTCCTCTTGTCTGTCTTTCTATGAATGTGGTTTTTGTTCCACAGGCTGCAGGATTGTAGTTCTTCTTGCTTCTGCTGTCTGCCCTCAATACATAAATTTAAATGATATTTTATAGTGTTTTATCAGGAACAAATGTCTAGAACTTCCTACTCTTATTCATTCATCCCCTCTTTTATTACTATTTTTTTTTTGTTTCTCACTCCACTGTGCTAATTTATAGTTTAACACCTCCAATGAAAGACACACTACTTTGATATGTGGTCTTTTTGCTGTTAGAAATGCCATCTTCCATGAGCCAGAATCTTTTGATTTGACTTCTGACATTCGGTGCAGCTCTGTCCTTCTAGACCCCAGAATTAATTATTTTCCTTTTCCATTGATGCATCTGAATTGAAGGAGGATATTATACACTCCTGAAGCCATCCCTTCTAAGATAAAAATATACCCAGTTTATTGTGTCATTTTGGGGATAATATTATTCTACCCTATTCATCTCACTCAGGATTCCCTTGAGTTTGTTAGTGTCACTTGTAAAGTATGGAATCCCAAACCGGAAAAAAATTGGATTTAGCATGCTTGGCACAGAGAACAGGGAGGCTGTAATCTCCTTTGTTTGAACCAGACAGCAGCCTGAGATTAAATTACCATTTTTAGCAACAGTGTCATGTTGTCAGTTCTTATTGAACTTGAAGCTAAATAAAACTTCACATTTTGCTTTTTCAGTAGAACTGCTATAAATCCTGTTTTTCCACTTTTTATTTATATAAAACCAATGGTTTGAACTAAATGTAGGAATTTATATTTGCTCCTGTGAAGTTACATCTTGTCTTATGTGTCTCATTTCTGCCTATTGAGATAATTTTGAATCTGATCTTTCCATCTCCCATATTTATAGTTCCTCTTAGCTTTAAGGAACTCACAAATCTCATCATAGCATTTTATTTCATGAGCTCACCATCAGCCTTCTATTTCCCTCTGGCTACCAATTCACCTTTCACCTTCACTTCACAATTACAGTAGGACATATATCACTTACCACCCCATGTACCTTTCTTTAAGGAATCATTTATTTCTCTTCTATAGCATTGTAAACTTTAGTCAACCGCTTGTCCTCTACCAGAGAAAATATGATCTACTTGGGTCAATTTGAATACTCTATTTCCAAGGCTACAGTGATGGGTTGTGATGGGGTACAAAACTGCACAAGACCAGTCAGAATCCTCTTCAGGAGTTTCACTCTAAATCAAATGTAAAACACACTTCCTTGGTATTTAGATCATATTAACTGGGAGAATGTGATCATCTACTTAGAATAAAGCTGGAAACCTGTTGGCATTAAGAGAGGATAGAACAAATTCAGTCACTGGCAGTTGTGGGGAGAAAGAGGGCTGTGCCAACTGGTGTGAACCTTTGGCTTCAACTATACCTAAGGCACAATCATGCCCTAACATCCTTGTAATGTTAGTGAATTAATCCTGTTTTCATATGAACTACTTTGAGTTGGATGTTATATGTCTTTACTTTTTGTTGTTAATAATTAATAGTAAGAGTAATATATCTTTATTGTAAAAAATTACAAAGCATGGAAAAGCAAAAATTATATATACAGATATATAGTACAATATTTTGGATATAGATATATCTTTAAAATATTACTTCTAATCCCAACAAGCCTTGTGTAAACAAGTAAATTTTATTCATGGACTTTACTCTTAAGGGAGTAAGATGGTTGTCAGATGAGCAAAAACTGTCAGTGGTGTAGTTCTGAGCTTCTACAACCTAAAATTCTGGGTGAGCTTTGCACACAGCATAGAATCACTTATGATTTTCCAACTTCACGATGGTTCAAAAGCAGTTCACAGTCAGTAGAAACTCTACTTTGGATTTTGAACCTGACCTTTCCCTAGGCTGGTGATATACCATATGATATGCTCAGGATGCTGGGAACGTCAGGTTCAGGGATCCATGCCAGCCATGTGATCATAAGGGCAAACAACAGGTCTACTTATAACCATGCTATTTGTCATTTTCAATACAGCACTCAATCAATTCCGGGAGCTTTTCAATATGTTATTATAATATGGTCTTTGTGTTAGGTGATTTTGCCCAACCGTAGGTTACTATAAGTGTTCTGAGCGCATTTAAGGTAAGCTGGGCTAAACTATGATGTTCATTCAGTAGGTTAGGTGAATTCAATGTATTTTCAATCTACAATACTTTCAACTTTTGATGGGTTTATCAGGAAATAACCCCAAAGTAAGTCAAGGAAGATTTGTATATTTTTGTAATTCCTTAGTCAAGTAATCCTTTTTTTCTTTCTTTTTTCTTAAAAACAAAATTAAAAAAACCCAAAACTCATTATTTCTAATTATTTTACTGCATTTTACTGTCATCTGTTCTCCTGAATTTATTGGTATCTGCATCATGGAAACACTCTGAAATGGGATGCTGCCATGCATCTCTTCCCAACTCTCATTCAGTGACTTGGGCGAGATGAGATCAGTCTTGATGGGAGTATTTACACCACAGGCACTGACCAACACTACAAGCCCAGGTTCCTTCCCATGCACCTGCTTATGAATAGTTCATCAGCACACCAAGGAGTAGGTTAATAGGAAGTATTAAATGCTACTATGTACCATTTGGTCCTCATGCTTTAAATATGTTAACCTACTTAAATCTCACAATGAAACTGTGAGCTAGGGATTATTTTTATCCTCATTTTAAAGGTGAGAAAACAAAGGTACAAAAAAGTTAAATAACTTACCTGAGGTAGCACAATTACTAAATTGCAAACTGACAATATAAAAAAGTTCCATCTTTGTCATCTCTTAGCATGACATGAGAACATTTACAGCCCATGAGATAATAATGATATCTTACATATTTAAAGTGTTGGACAAAGATTTCTCAGGTATTTTATATTTGAGAAGGAGTCACCAAACCCCACAGAGTATACTCATGAAAGGCTTCTATTTCCTTCATTTTCCAGCTGGAATGTTCTTAAAGGAACGAAGAACAAACTAAAGACTCTTTTGTAATTATCTTTAGTTCTTACTCTTTAGTAATTATCTTTAGTTCCTAAACACATAATCCTATAAAATTTAAGGTTTTTGTATCATTGAAATTTTCAGTGTATTGTCAGACCATTTGTTTTTTATCAATGTCTTTGTTATTTGATGTTCATTTCAAATGTATATTTTGTCTTTTTTTACAATCTGAGTTCTTCATGACGGTAATTGTTCAAAAATGCCATTTCTTTGGACATTTTCCATTTTTCTTTCCCACTGAGATTATTCAGAATTATATAGTTAGATTTGTGAGATTTTTTTGGTGAAATTTGTATGACACTTGGGTCACAGTCCTTCTCACATTTGCCTTTAGGTCATGACTTCCTTCTCTTGAGATACTCAAATACTCTTTCCTAAGGTCTATGGCCCTTATGGGACTACAGCCCAATATTTCTTTTCTTTGTTTCTCAAATATTAGATGGCATTCTTCTTTTTTCTGTGGGTAACCATTATTCCTATAAATCCATACTTCATTCTTAGTAAAAATGAATTTTGAACTCTTTTCATTTTTGTTTCTTATGTCATCTAAAATTA
Source organism: Kogia breviceps (assembly GCF_026419965.1). Taxonomy (NCBI): domain Eukaryota; kingdom Metazoa; phylum Chordata; class Mammalia; order Artiodactyla; family Physeteridae; genus Kogia; species Kogia breviceps. Next base: position 62,959,867 of record NC_081319.1, read on the forward strand.
TCAACAAATTATTTCAAGTCTTTATTACATATTTTAATTTTTTCTGCAGTTTTATTTCATATAGATACCATATCATAGATACTTAAATATAAAGTAGGGTCAGAAAATAATAAAAGTCAATTAACCTTGAATCTGAGTGCTGGATCTATCTTTTACTAGGTTTAAAACTTTTAACAAATTAGCTTGAGTTTTATTGTATTAGAAAAAATGATAAGGATTGCACTAGCTACTATTTAACTTTGTGGCAACATTACTCCTAAATGGCATAGTAAGCGTGGAGCTCTTGACATTATGCCTGACACATAGTAAGTACTCAAAAATATTGGTTTGTATTCTTATAAGAAAATCTTTCTTATGAAACTTGAAACATTCTTTAAATTCAATAAAAAAGGTATTTTAATATAAATGAAAATGAAAATGCAGTTCAATTCTTTCTTCCATGACAATGGAAGAGAGAGATCTAGTCTTAACAGATGATAATCATGACTGTGTTGACTGATCATGATGACAACATACATAAAGTGCCTAAATTATATAACAGATTCTACGCACATACCATGCCTACACTTATCTGCAAATCTGGAGTGTATGAACTAATTCTCTCACTTTACACATGGGCAAAATGGGGCTAATAAATTTAAGTGACTTGTCTAAGACCATCCACTTGGTTGCAGACCTAGGGTTTATATTTAAGTTTGTCTGGTGCTATCCAGAACTGTGTATTTTTTCACCAGTAAAGAAATACAATCTGAGCTTATGGGAGATACTTCTGACATAGTATAAATACCCACTTTACAAAAAAATTGCCTGATGCTAAAGTCTCTTTCCACTATATTGTGCTAACTATACCTGGGAACCCAAATATTTTAAACACAAGACTTAACTTCTAACTAGGCAAATTCACAAAAAGATGTAATATTCTCTAGATCCAAGTCTGTGCCACATTTATATATGGCTCATTGGAAATTTCATGTTAAATCACACACATGGATGGATGGATAGATGGATGGATAAGTAGATTTTTACTTGCAGCCTTTGGTACTTAGTAAAATTAAGAAAGTACGCCTTACCATCCTGGCTATATAAACATATAATTATGCAAATCATTTCCAACTAATCTGATGAGAAAACAGGAAAGAAAGTAGTCAGCAAAGAAAAAAGTGTCATCTCTTTTATGTATAAATACAATTTAAATTGATGTGATACTAGTCAAAACTTATTCATTAATTACTAGCACACTACACTAGGTTTAAGTTGGATTAACTAGTTTCCTCTACTTATTACAAGTATAGTTTCTAATATTACTTTTAATGACATTTTTAGGTTGTTAAATTGCCAGTGAATGTAGAACTTGAAATATCAACATTCTTTCAAAATGTTAATTTTGTTGATTTTGAAGGGAAATATTATACTGTGAAAAGAACATGGGGCCTGGGGTCTAAAGACCATGGATCAAATCCTGAATCTGACATTTACTCAATGTATTAGGTAAATTATTTCATTTCTATGACAGTTTTCTCTTTATTGAAATTGTGAAAAATGGTATTTCTAAAATGAGATAATGCAGGTGAAAGTACTTTAGAAGCTATAAAGTATCCTGAAATGAAAAAAGTACCCTTGTGATCACTTATTACCTAGGAAAAATTGAGCTGATGTTTAGCTTAGATGGTATTGAAATAAAACCAGAAATGACTTTCTGTAATCCTTTTATATCCAAATATGGCTTAGGTTCATGTGTCCGTGTATAAGTAATTTGAAGGCAATAGGATAATTGGTAACTTTTGAAATTTAAAAAAAAATTTAATAAAACAGCCAATATGAAACAAAAGGAACTTTTAGTGGGATGGATTTTTAAAAGAGTTAAGAATAAAATGCATAAAATAAATTATAGTGTCCCCTTTATACACTTCTAAGAATCACTGATAGTTTAATTATAAATTTACATACTAAAATAGTAATAATTACTAATAGTTATTGAATTCTTACTTTTTCAATCACTGTTATAATCGTTTTATACACATTCATTTCTTTACATCCTAGAACAACTCTATGTGTAAATGTATATTATAATCCTCATTTTAGAGATGAAGAAAGAGATTAAGTAACTTATATAGGGATGTGCAATGGTATTAATAGCCAACACTTAATTGAGGATTTATACACTAGAGACTATTTTGAGCACTATATAATATATATATAAATATAAATATAAATTCAGTTCTCACCACAGCTCTATTAGTATTTCCATTTCACATATGTGGCCCAGAAGAGTATACAATTTGCTTGAAATCACATACTTTGTAAACCACAGATCAGCTGGCTCCAGAGGCCTCACTTAAGCACTAGGAGGGCAGTTCCTGGTTTGTCTTACAGCTACAAAGTGATAACACCAGGGTAAAAGCTGGGCGGACTGCTCTGTGTGCAGTGCTCTTCACCACCATACAACGTGTATTTACCAAGGCCCACAGGACACCATGCTCCCAGCAGAGATGAGCCTCTGCTCTCTAGATCATCACAGCAAATGGGAGAGACTGATTTCTAAGAACATTTATTCTGCCTCTATGATGTAAGATTTTTACACCATATATTTTGTGTAAGTTCAAGTACTTTCGTCCTTTGCTATCTGGGTTTTACTTTTAGCGATTCCCAAATTCTTACAAGTATGTCTTTGCTCTCTTCCTCATCATAGTCATCTCAAGCATTTCTGGAATCCTGCTACTTGGGAGGAGATGTGTGCACACAGTGTACTCACATTATTACATCCGGTTCTCCCCACTGCACAATGAGGGACAGGCAGAGAGCATGCAGGTCCCTGTCCTCCCTCTCTGGTGCATGACAAAGATCGTAGTCCTGGTGGATTTTAATACGGTGGCAGCAGACTGCAGGCAGAGAGGTTACAGACACAAGACATCAGTGCTGGTTACTGATCGGGTCCCCTGGTGAAGCCAGTCATATTTCCTTCTCCATTTACACGTAAGAGGTCTGAGGCTCAGTGAGGGTAAGTGATGTGGCCAAGTCAGGCTAAGGCAGGATAAACCCAGGAACTGAAGCCACTGTACTCCCAGTGACCTACCAGGATACCCCTGACAACCACCAGGGTTCTTGCCCTCTTTAATCAATAGAAACTGATTAGAGGCCAGACAAGAAATTCAGGCAAGGCTTTATTGGGACCCCTGTGGGTGCAGGAGGGGGTGAAAACAAGTTCCCTTGCTCAGTTCCTGACGGGACAAGCTTGTTCCTTATATGGGGTGAGGGTAGGGTTGTGTCTAGGGGTCAGGCCAGAGGGGTGGCTTAGGTGGTCTTCCCACCCCTTAGGTGGTGTTGAGTGCAGGGGTCATGTGCAGTACCCTGCTTTTGCTCCAAGCACCTCAGAAGTGGCAGTTGGGTTTTATGGTCTTTTTGTATCTTTTGTCCAATTTTTGCCCCAACTCAGTCCTTTTTAGTCCCAATAGTTTCTTTGTATTTTGTTGATCATGCATGCAGCTATTGTTAGTCCCTACAGTTTCTATGGAGACATCTGTCCAAGTGCAAGCACTGCAGCAAAGGGGCCCAGGTCCCAGCCTGTCTCACCCCCATTCTCTCTCACTTTGGGTAGAACAATTTGGGTTTAACAGTTTACTAGAGAAAATATCTGTAACTTCTAAATCCAAGTATATACAGAAAGTTACTCTGAAACATATCCAGCTGAATGTAACTTTTGTGGTTTTTATTTCCCTCAGGGAAGGTTATGATAACTCATTTTAAAATCTTTATTGAGATATAATTAATATACAAATATTTCACATATTTAATGTACACATTTTTATGAGTTTAGACATATATACACATCTATGATACCCTCACTACAATCAAGGTATTAAGTATACCCATCACTTCCAGAAATTTCCTTGGGTCCTTTTGTGTGACACTTGTGGCTGCAGCCACAAGGGTTGTTGAGGAGGTTGTAAATTTGCATAGTAAGAAAGCCTGCTAGGATGGCGAGGCCCAGACCTTCACTTCTTCCCTTTGTAGTTCTATATTAGAGAAACTTCTTTGATAAATTATGTCCACTGACAGGAAAGGGAATCAGGAAAACTCAACATGAAGGAAGGTGTGTTAATCTGGACTGGGGTCCTGAGCTCCAGAGCAGCCATCTACAGCTGTCTGTGGGGATGAACTTTCTGTATAACAAACCCTGCCAAAACTTAGAGGCTTAAGGCAGCAATCACTTGGTCTTCCAGCTTTTCTCAGTGGATGGCTGGCCCACATTTGGGCCACCATGATCCTTCTCTAGACTTTCTGCCTTGGAGGATATTCATTCTCCCCAGATGTAGGGGTATTATTCTCATTTTACAGAGGGGAAAACTGAGGGTGTGGTGGATGAGGGCTGTTGACCTGCCCAGACTATGTAGATAGTAGTGTAGTCAGAAGGCTGTAAAATCGGAACTGATTCTGATTCTTGTCTCAAGCCTGTTCTGTCCACTTCGTGTGATGTTAGTCTCCTTTCCTCAGTTTTTCTGCTACTGGTTAAGCCACCATCATCCCGGCTATTTGAACAGTCTCATCTACCCTGTATTTATTGAGAGTGTGCTAAGTGTCAGGCATTGTGCTGCTGGGTGCTGGGGACATGGTGTTGAATGGTCCAGACATGACTTGCACGCTCATGGAGTTTACAATCTAATGGGGAGGGGGTTGGGAGACAGACATTGATTACATAACATAAATAAGAATAAAGTTTCAAATGAACACACAAAAGGCAGCAATCACTTGTTACTGCTTATGAGTCTGTGGTTAGTCATGTGGTTCTGCTGATCTGAGCCAGGCGTGGCTGATCTTACCTTGGGCTTGTCTGATGGGTTGGCTAGGGGCTAGCTCATCCTGGATACCTCAACTCACTATCAAGTCTGGTGATGGGAGTGCCATCCCATTCTTCATTCAGCTGGGTGCCCTGGGTTTGTTCAAATGGCAGCAGCAGGATCCTAAGAGAATGAGAAGAGGCTGCAAGGTCCTCGGAGGCTCAGGTTTTGAGCTGCTGTAGTATCACTTCCGCCATCTTCTGTTGGTCAAATCAAGAGACAAGACCATCCCAGATCAAGGGAGAATAAACTCATTTCTTGCTGGGAGGAACTGCAAAGTCACACATCAAATGGCAAAGGATTAGGGAAGTGTAGGAAATTGCCTTTGTTTTTGAAGTGCCTTATTATAGTTGGCATGACTTAGAAACAATGGCTGTGCAGGTTCCTTTTGATGAAAAAGCTGTAACCTCAGGAACTAAAATATGTGAAGCACACAGAAATTCTGTGAAAAATGACTTTTCAGGGAGAGTTTTCAGCAATGCCTCAACAAAGCTTTGGCAGAGGCAAAAACAGTGAAACAAACCCTCCAATTTCCTCTTCAGCTGGTATTTGATGAAGTACCAGGGGCAACATGATTGACCCTTTTTGACTGAACAGTTCTGAGTTCTTTGGATAATTCCAGTCCAAGAAGGGCTTCATGAGAGATCTGGATGTTTTGACATAATCTGAGAGATAGATGCTAGAGCAATTAATTTGAAAAACAAAAATGGTTTGACAATATTCACACTCCACAGTTGGTACAGCTGCTTATATCGGAGAATCAAGTGTTTGAGATTCGGATATTTGCCAAAGATTTTCCCTTGAAATTATATCTCAGCGTATTCTTCCATTTTCTCCCATTGCATCCTCTTTCCTGCCACATAAATTTTATCATCTCTTAATTTCTTAATTCCTATTTTTATGGTTTTAGCATAAACTTACTAATATAATGCTACAAAGTTGACAGACACATTTAACTATGTTTAAGTTGTTCAACCTTAAAATCTAATTGAGTATTTATGACCTTACCTAGGCACAAAGTGAATGCTCACAGAATACAGTTATGTTTGACTGAGGGTCAAAGTAGTTTTTTAAAAGGTAGATTAATAGTTTCTAAAAATAATAAAAAGCTAAAATATTATGACACGGAGTCAATGGCTACTTTTTAGTTTTAGTACTTTAAAACTTATTTTATGAAAATAATACATATTATGGACTATTTGGGAAAGGGTAGAAAAAACACAAAGAAGAGAATTGAAATTAACTGTAATCAAACACTCAGAAAGCTGCAATTAATACTTTGATGTTAATAGCATCCTTTACAAATGATATTTCATTTTCTAAAAATAGTACATCTGTGGCAGAGTAATTTCTTAGGATCTCTTGCACCTATGTGTAGGCTGTGGGTCTAGTTCTGAATGATGGATGTGGTGACAAAGAAGATGTCTCACCTTCTGGTCAAGCCAACTAAGAGCTGGTGCAGCTCCTTCACCTCCCCATTCTTATCCATGATGACCTTGGAGACCACAGACGCCACTGAATATGTCTTCAAGATGAAGGAGGGCTCCCTGTCCTGCATCAGTCTCTATGTGTATGAGTAATACAAGATTTCAAGCTCTATCTTTGATTGCAAAATGGGCAATCCTATCCTGATAAATGCCATTTCACAAAAGTTTGATCATTCTACGTATCAACCTTGTATTTTGGCTATTTTCACTGAACATTATATACAAATGTATACAGTGAGATATATATTATATAACATATAATAATATAATATGACATATGTAGTATATATATCCCATGTTATAAAACTATTATTATTATTACTTACATGTATATTATTCTATGAATATAATAGAATAATATACATGTAATAATAGTAGTAAAACAATATATATATACTGCTATTTATTGTCATTTAAATTATTATTTTACTACTGTTATAATTATACTACTGTTTATGTACATATATACATATTCATTTATATATATACATGTCATATATGTGTAAATAGATATTAATATAATAATGTATATATTATTTACATATATCCTATTTTATTACAGGCATTCAAACATAAGAATATCACATACATTCTATTATCGAGCATATAAGTGGATACATTTTAAGTGCCACTTAGCCTATATATTGTCAGACTACATAATCATATCCTCTGAAGCTAGGAAATTCATGCTTAGTTTCTTCTTTTCTGTAGAATGACTGTATTTTTTAATGTCCCCCAAGGATGGCCAAAGTGAGCTTCACATGTACTATATAGTCTTTTTTTATTAAGTCAAACTATCACAAGCATGCTCTTCATATTTAGTTGAAAGCTCTTTATTTTTTTTCAGTAATGCTGTAATAGATGGACAAAAATGTCACTTTGTTTTTGTTGATAATTAGATTAAATGATATTCTATCATATTCAGAATATAAAACACTGCATTTTAATTTGCACACTACTCCAGCTGTAAAATTTTTAACATCTCATTTATTAATTTGAATTTTTCATTTCATCAAAAAGATGCTATGGAGTAAAGGAACACAACTAGTCCATAATAAAGTTATACAGTAAAAAAATGCTCTTTCTGAATCCATAGTGTGTTTTCAGTTATATATGCCAGTATCTATATTTCATATAAGCTTGTATATATTGGACTTTTGCCAGTATTCAAGAAAACAAGGTAATTTTAAGTGTCTTATTTTTAGTTTTTTTTCTTTATAGCATTGATCCATGATTCTCTTAACTATATAACAGAAAATTTTGTAAACTAAGGAGCAGAGATAACTATATGTTAGAGCCCAAAGGACACAGAGGCTGATGATTTACTCTTTCAGTTATAATAACTTCTTACAAGTTACCTCTCACTGCATCTGCCTTGGTATTTATGGCTCAGACAGTTTATGATAGGGCTTAGTCTTTCCCCAGAATCAGACCACCAAAAGAAGAAAGATTTAACCCAAAAAGTTTCCTAGACAAGAAATGTGGATTATTCCATCATTAAAGCAAACTCATTTACATTCAAGGAGCCATATTGTTTCAAAGACAGGTTTATTTTTGTTCTACTTTAACATAAAGAAGTTCAGAGATTTGCCAGTTTCCACAACATGCGTCTAGTTATATAACAAATAAGCATGAACTCAAGACAGCTATGGTAACTATTTCTGCATTTTTTAAATGTAGAAATTTCAGAAAAAAGTGCATCCACAGGAAGTGTACAGATATGTCATAATGTGTGGCTCATTGTTCTACCTGGCAAAATCCCTGTGACATAAAGAGTTAAGTGATATATCATAATAAGCTAAGACTATGAGCCAGTAAGGTATTCATGAAGACCTCAAAAATTGTAGCAATCCTATTCAAACAAAGTTTCCATTATTTTGATATCTATCTCAAACACTGAATGGAATTCTTGTATTGTCATCTTTCAGTGTAATTGTTATTATGACATTTCACCCTGATGATGGTCCTGTGGTATTTCACTTGGCCTAAGATGAGTCAAAAAGACATAGTTTGAAAGCTAGAGATCAGTGAAGTAATTTCTGGGCAGGAAGAGGGAAAATCAAACAAGGCAAACTCCAAGAGCTAAGCCAATAATTTTAGGGGGATGGTTATCAGGCTGACCTTGCTGATAATGTATATTAACTCACCACCCAAGAGGAGGAACAGTTTGGAGAAATGAATCATTTTCTAGTTCTTTCTGAATTTTTAACTATTATTTAATTTTAACATGTGATTAATTCATACAATAGTAGATATACAAAATACCCTCAAATATTAAAGAGTCCAAACTACTTGTAATTCTGCTTTAATCCTTGACAAAAGGAGTAGAACAAATTGAAGATTAAATACCAAACAAATCTCTCATTCTTCATCTACCCCCAGTTATGGAGACCAAATATTAATGTTTTCATCTAGTATATGTCAGACTTACACTAGCTTTTCAGAAAATAAATAAGGAGATTTGTAGGCACTCTTTTCATGATAACTTAAAAAGTTATTTCCATCAGGGCTTCCAACCTGGTAAATGTCCTGCACTGTCCAGCTCTTGACTGAAATATTTGTTTTGAGTGGTCTCAAAAGTATTTTTGAAGGAAGCATAGTAATAAATAATTGATAGACATAAATTTATATGAAAACTGATATACTGATATACAGATAAACAGATAAAACACAGAAGCATAAAGCAGATAATACCTTGGAAGAGTCAAAATTTTAAAAATCTGCAATTTATATCCATTATTGTGATACTTGTAGATAAATCATCTTGAGTTTGAAAATTATGTTTTCTAAAAACATACAAAACTCCCTGTAGGTCAGATTTCCAAATATACTTTTCCTTACATGTCATTAGCCAAGAGTAGATCTTGATCTGTTATTTATATCTTTAGAGGAACTTAACCAATTGATTCATACCTAAAGGCAGTGCACTCAAGTGTGTTTAATGTGGATGCATTTGAGAGAATCATTCTTTGGTCACAAAATAAATGTAACTATTAAAAAGTAGGTATTGTCTTCTTGAAATATTTTACTCTAAATATAAAATATTTGCATACTGTGTCATGCTCAGAAGTAATAACTTCATGTACTTTATTAATCAGAAAAATTTTGTGTTTTCAACAGTTTAATGTTCTTTGGTCACTCCAATAACGTTGGTAGGAAAACAGCCTACAGCAGGCCTAAGGATCTTTTCCATAAAGAGTGCTCAATAAATATGTTAGTGTTAATAGTTTTATAATTGGCAGAGAAACACAATTTCAATCAACTATTATCAAAGCTATGGATTCCTCAAAAAGCTATACTTCTATTTTAAAAGGCAGTTTTCAATTCTGCTTGTAATTCTTTTTTTTTTTTTTTTTTTTTTTTTTTTGCGGTACGCAGACCTCTCATTTTTTTTGCGGTACGCGGACCTCTCACTGTCGCGGCCTCTCCCGATCCGGAACACAGGCTCCGGACGCGCAGGCTCAGTGGCCATGGCTCATGGGCCCAGCCGCTCCGCGGCATGTGGGATCCTCCCAGACCGGGGCACGAACCCGCGTCCCCCGCATCGGCAGGCGGACTCCCAACCACTGCGCCACCAGGGAAGCCCCCAGGGAAGCCCCCAGGGAAGCCCCCAGGGAAGCCCCCTGTAATTCTTTTAAAAACACATCATTTCTTAATTTTGTTTATATTATCTCTTTATGCAGAAAAGCAAGACAAGTTACCCTGAGTAAAATTCTATTGAGAATTAACATTAATTGAGTGCTTTAGTATGTTATCCCCCTTTTTACCTGCACACCTGAAAGTAAGTTATGCTAGAAAATATTTTTAATTTTTCATTTTTAGCACTTAAAGCTTAAACAAAATATATTAGGTTTTGAAAACTCCTTCCCTTCGTGATGATATATTAGCAATTAAGCAGGTAAGGAAGAATAAGAAACCAATTATGGCCCCTGAAAAGAGATATTTATAATGTTATGCTCACAATAACTTATGTGAAATTTCATAAAAATATCTCTTTGTTGGTTTGTAAAATTAGTCAAGTACACTAAGTGTTTTTAAAAAGATAAATGAGCCAAAATATTTTTAAAGGAAAAGATATTTTAGAAAGTTTTAAAAAATTTCAAAAAGTCTTCTAAAAATTTTCCTCATTATATATAGTATCGGGTTTAATTTCAATACAAATTTATATTTCAAAAGAGTGAGGGATATCGGGAAGATAGTGGAGTAGGAAGCTTCAGGCTCACATTCCCCAGGAGAAATACCGACTTAACAAAAACATATGGCCCAAATTGCATTTGTGAGAACTCCCGAAACCAGGTAAGAGGTTGCAGCAACCCACGTGAATGCAAAGCCAGAAAGAACTGGATAGAAGCCAGTAAGAAAGTTCCTTGCATTTGCCCACCATGGCCCATCCCGCTGCCTGCACAACACAGCCTGGTTTGGAGAAAACTCCCACATCCCAGGCTCCTCCCTCCACTCAGGAGAGAAAAAGAAGAGTGGACTGTGGGTCTACTGTTCTGATTTTCAGAGGGCTTCCCAAGGGAAGGGTGTCCTCATGCCTGACTCCAAACACCGACATGATTGGCAGTTTGGTGCCAGACTGAGGGCCTCTGTGACACTATCAGAAAGACTGTCTTACTACAGATAGACACCAGGGGGAGCAAAAGCTTACAGGATCCAGAGAAGAAGGGGGTAAATTTAAACTGGGAAATTACCTGCACAAGCCCAGAAAAGATATGCTTCAGAAAAGCTTTTAGATACTCCCCAAATCCCCAGCCAGGCTTATTAGTGAAGGTCTTCCCCCGTATGAAGACAATTAGTAAAGACAAAGAGGTGTGGCTGTTTGTTTGTTTCTAATTAAAAAAAAAATTTAAAGACTTTATTTTTTTTAGAGTAGATTTAGGTTTACAGCAAAATTGAGGGAAGGTAGAGAGATTTCCCATATATCTCTGCCCCTTCAAATGCATAGTCTCCCCGCTTATCCACATGCCCCACCAGAGTGGTACATTTATTAAAATTGATGAACAATGAGACATCATGATCACCTAAAGTCCATTATTTACATTATGGTTCACTCTTGCTGTTGTACATTCTGTGGGTTTGGACAAATGTATAATGACAAGTGTTACTAACTACAGTATCCTACAGATATTTTCACTACTCTAAAAATTATCTGTGCTCTCTCCATCCTCTCCCCCAAACTGTGACAACCACTATTTTTTTTTTTAACTGTCTCTGTAGTTTGCTTTTTCCAGAATGTCATATAGGAATCTAATAGTACATAGACTTTTCAGATTGGCTTCTTTCACTTAGGAATATGCATTTAATGTTCCTCCATGTCTTTTCATGGTTTGATAGCTCATTTCTTTTTAGTGCTGAATAAAAAATATCCAAAAAAAAAATGCCTAGACCAATACCAAGAAGATTTTACCCAATGTTTTATTCTGGGAGTGTTACAGTTTCACATATTACATTTAAGTTGTTAATCCATTTTGAGTTGATTTTTGTAAATGGTGTGAGATAAGGATCCAATTTAATTCTGCATATAGTTTTGCCAACACCATTTATTAAAAAGACTATGCTTTTTCCATTGTATGCTCTTGGTAACCTTGTTAATGACTATTATCAACAAGACAAAAGGTAACAAGTGTTAAGATATGAAGAAAAGGGAATCTTTGTAATCTGTTGGTAGGAAAGTAAGTTGGTATAACGATTACAAAAACACTGTGGAAGTTCTTCAAGAAATTAAATATAGAGCTACCTTATAATCCAGCAATCCACTTCTGGTTATTTTTTTTTAAATGAAATTATGATCTTAAAGAGATATTTGCACTCCCATATTCATTGCAGCATTATTCACAATAGACAAGATCTGGAAACAACCTAAATATATGACAATAGACAAATAAATGTTGATAAACAAATATGTGTTGATGACAAACACCTTTAATATGTGTTGATGGAGATATATATTCACATTTTATTTATATAGAAAATAAATACCAAGGATCAGGAAAAGGAGAGACTAGGGAGATGTTGACCAAAAGATATAAAGTTTCAGTTATGCAGGATGAATAATTTCTGAGCATCTAATATACAGCAATGTACCTATAGTTAACAATACTTTATTTTATACCTGAAATTTGATAAGACAGTAAATCTTAGGTATTCTCATTACACACATACTAAAATGATAACTATGTGACATGATGGATATATTCATTAACTTGAGTGTGGTGGTGATCTCACAATGTATTCATATCAAGTTGTACACCTTAAATATATACAATTTTTATTTGTCAACTATACCTTCATAAAGGTGGAAGAAAATGGAGACATTAATACTTTCCCAGATAAACAAGAGCTGAGGGTATTTATCAACACATAAGAAATGCTAATGGGATTCCTTCAAGTGGGAATACAAAGATACTAGACAGCAACATGAAAGCATATGAAACTATAAGGCCATCTGGTAAAGATAAATATATAGACAGGTCAATAATCCTGTAGTATTGTAATGTTGGTAGTTAAATCACTTTTTATTCTGTATATAAGATGAAAGCATAAAAGTAGCTATAGATCCATGTTAATGTTACACAATAGAAATAGATGTAATTTGTGAAGTCAGTAAATAAGGTGGAGAGCAGAGGCATAAAAAGGAATAAAGTTTTTTATGCAATTGAAGTTAAGTTGTTATCAATTTAAAATAGACTATATAACCTTAATATTCTATGTAATCTTCATGGCAAACACAAAGAAAACACCTGTAGAACATACACAAAAGGAAATGGGAAAGGAATCAGAAAGAGAGGGAAAGAACAATAAAAGCTATATACATAAAACAGAAACTAAATGGGATTGCTGGATCATAAGGTGATTCTATTTTAAGATTTTGGGGAACCTCTATGCTGTTTTCCAAAGTGGCAATACTATTTTACATTCCCACCTAGGGTACACAGACTTCTAATTTCCCCACCTCCTCCCAACACTTGTTATTTTGTCTATTTTTGGTAGTAGCCATATTCCTAATGGGTGTGAAGTAATATCTTGCTGTAGTTTTAACTTGTATTTATCTAATAATTAGTAAATTTGAGCATCTTTTTATATGCTTTCTGGAAAATTGTACATCTTCTTTGGAGAAAACTCTATTCAAGTCCTTTGCCTGTTTTTAAATCAGATTATTTGGTTTTTGGTTGCTGAGTTGTAGGAGTTATTTATATATTATATATATTAACTCCTTATCAGATAAATGATTTGCAAATATTTTCTCCCAGTCTGTAGATTGCCTTTTCCTTTCCACTCTGTTGACTGTTTTCTGTGATGCACAGAAGTTTCTTGTAGTCCTGTCTATTTTTGCTTTTCTTGCCTGTGCCTTATGTTTTATATTCAAGAAATCATTGTCAAAACTAATGTCCTGAAGAGTTTTACCCACATTTTCTTCTAGGACTTTTATAGTTTTAGGTCTTATGTTTAGGTCTTTAATCAATGTTAATTTTTCTGTGGTGTAAGGTAAGTGTCCAGCTTCATCCTTGTGCATGTTGGATATCCAGCTGCCAGCACCAGTTTGCAAGATGAAACTAGAGATCTGTTGCATTGTTATGTGAATATAGTTAATATTACTAAACTGTACTGAACTGTACAATTTAAAATAGTTAAGGTGGTAAATTTTATGTGATATGCCTTTCACCACAATTTGTTAAAAAATTAAAAACATGGTTTTTAACCACAATATTTGCTGTTCACCTTTGCCTCCAGGAAGCCATATAGTTTGCACAATGCTGTTCTCTAGACAGATAATTTTATAAGACCCATGGGGGTCCTTTTCAGACCATGTGTGAGGTCAAAATTATTTTCGAGTATACTAAGATGTTATTTGCCTTTTATATATTTTTATTCTGTTTCATGTACACAGTGCAGGCCACATGACAAATCCATAATTATTTGAAAAGGCTATTAAAATATTTTCCTTTTTTTCAATTACATGTGTATACAAAACCAGAATCTCTTCATATACTTCCACCAAACAACATATTGTACTACAATGAAAGTAAAGGAGATATGAGTATCCAACATCTTCTTTAAAACTAAACACTAAAGAAAGTCTACAAAAATGTAAAACAATGCCACTTTTACCTTGATAGAATTTGGGGAAAACATTTATCTTTATTTTTAAAAATAAATGAATAGTCATTTTGTGTTAAAAATATATTGTTTATATCACCATGTATAGTATTTATTATTGTCATCTAAAAATGAATTAATGTTACAAAACAATGTGAATATACTTAACAATAGTAAACTGCACACTCAAAAGTGGTTAAGACTATAAGTTTTATGTTGTGTATTTTACCACAATTAGAAATTAAAAATGAGTTAATAAGTTTTTTTGGGTTTTTTTTTTTTTTTGTGGCACGCGGGCCTCTCACTGTTGTGGCCTCTCCCGTTGCGGAGCACAGGCTCCAGACGCGCAGGCCCAGCAGCCATGGCTCAGGGGCCCAGCCGCTCCGCGGCATGTGGGATCTTCCCGGACCAGGGCACGAACCCGTGTCTCCTGCATCGGCAGGCGGACTCTCAACCACTGCGCCACCAGGGAAGCCCTAATAAGTATTTTAAAGTGACTCAGTTTTAATTTCTAGTAGTATGAACATCAATAATAGGTATAATCTACATAAACAGAGCACTCCTTGAAGCCCTCAGTAAGTTTTGAGTGGGACTGTATCCTGAGACCACAAATCTGAGAAAAGCTGCTCTCAACACCCCTGCTGTGTTAGTTATTATTGAATTAGAATGAAAATCTATTGCAAAAATGGATAGAGGCCCAGTTCCTTCAAAAATTTTAATAATTTAACAAATGACTAATTTAACAAATGAAAATTGACTTTTTTTTTAAACTGATCAATTCAGCTTTGTAAACAAGGCTGCAGCAGCTGTGATGGCAGCAACAAAAATAGCTGGGATGCTCAGCACCCAGAGTGAGTGTGGCCATCATCCCACTGCACAACTCAAGTGTTTCTCATGTGTTTGTAAAGTGTGATGCCTACTGAGTCTCCATGGATGAGACAGAAAGTTCTTCTCCAAAAGAGAGAAAATGGATATTCCCTTCAATAAACACCACAAATTTCAGTGTTTATATTTAAATAGTAGTACATATTGCATGTAATAGACCTGAATTTCTTATCTAGTTTCCCTTTACATTGTGATCTCAGCAAGTAGCAATTTTCTTTCATAGACCTTCAAAACAACACTATTACAATAAAAGGTGTTGAGAATGAGAAGATGACAACAGCCTATTTCTTTCTGTCTTGGAAAAAAAACCAGTTGTTAGCAATTGTTTGTTGTATTGCTTACTAGTTGTATTATTAGTTTGATACATAAAAAGTAATACCTCTTCCTAAGGCAACAAAAACAATTACTGCTATAGAATTTTGGGGAAAAAATCTGTTTTTTATTTTTTTAAATAAATACAACATTGAATGATAGTCAGTGTTCAAAAAAGCTGTCTGTAGACAGTAGCTTTCATAAGCCATTTGTTTCATGAGGCCTATGAGGTCTTATTCTGCTGTATCTCTGCCACTCCTTCCTCCTTCCCAGATTCTTTAGCCCTCAACTCACAGAACATGTGTTACCTTCCAGCTGCATGAATCCCATGCACAGCGGTGCCCTTAAAACAGGTAGGACAGACTTTTTCTATGAAAGGCCACATAGTAAATATATTCAGCTTTGGGGGCCAGGCAGTCTCTACAACAACTACTCAACTGTG
The DNA here is from genome assembly GCF_026419965.1 of Kogia breviceps. Lineage (NCBI taxonomy): Eukaryota > Metazoa > Chordata > Mammalia > Artiodactyla > Physeteridae > Kogia > Kogia breviceps. The sequence continues at coordinate 62,975,928 of NC_081319.1, forward strand.
CCATCGTACTTGTAAAAACAGCCATAAGCATCTGTAAATTAGTGTATATGGTTGTGTTTCAATAAAACTTTATCGACAAAAAGAGGCTGGAGGGGCGCATATTTGGCCCATGAGCTATAGTTCAAGGACCACAGGCTTAGAAACTTGCTTCCTATTCTCTCCCCATCAGTAAGTCCATGTGTGAAGTAATTAGGCTATTGTGTGTTTCCATGCCAGAATGGACTCATCTAAGGCAATGACAGCAACAAATGATATGAATTGATCACTAAAATTTCATTAAACATATTTGAAATGCTATTGCTCTTTATCACTCTTCTCTGAACTCTCCCTTACTCCTTTTTGATTTTGGCTCAGAAACATGAAACTTTCCAGCTCACATATTTAGGCTGATCTGGATTTCAGTTAGTTTAACCACACACTGACAGTGACAACAGAATTACTGGAGATGACTTTGTAAACCAGTCAAGGTTGTAAAGAATTTTTCTCCCATCTTATATACTTGCTAAAGGTCACATATAGAAAATAGAATTTCCCAAATTCCCCACCCACCTAAAAGTATATCCTGTAGTAAGTAAATCCCCCACAGTCATAAACACCATTCTAGTGCTATCATTTGGAAATTTACTGCATATCATAGTCCAATGGCTCAGTAAAAGCAATTTTTATTTTTACCTCCTGTATCAACCTGTGTGAAAATGTATCCATGTCACAGAGGCTGTAGGAGGCAAACATTAAAGCACTTTTTAATTTTACTGTTAGAAAAATAGGCTTCAAAACACTGTCTATTCTCAAAATGTTGACAGCTGAAGAACAAGTGGGAGGTAGTCTAAAGCAGTTGACTCTGCTGCAATAAATGTTACCACATTAAAACATTATTAATATCAGATTACTAGAAATCATTAACAGAACTCCAACTTTTCTAGCTTACTTAATTATTCACTCCTCTCCTATTTCTACCCCTCCTGTCTTCCCCGTTCATTTACTGCTCTCCTCTTCCAGCTCAAACTATGACACTTACATTATCATTATCAAGCGTCTTTTTCATACAAAACCACCCAAGTTTACAAATCACGGGGTAGGGGGCAAATTCAAAGTCCGCTGAGGGCTAGGAATAGGAGTTTGATTTTTTAAACTGCTGTAGAAATTAGTTTTCTTTTTCTCTCTGTTTATTTATCTCTTGTCCTGCTCTGGTCTTTTTCCAATTTATTCAAGCTCTGGTGGTGAAAAATTTCCAAGATTCCCAATTTTTCTCTTTTATCACATATAAGTTTCTTTTCATGTCTTCCAAGGCCATGAGTAGTTTAGTCCCACCATCATTATCCAGTCCCAGGATGTTTCTCTACTCAAGTCACAATGGGCTCCTTACCTTCACAGTCTCTAAAGTATTAATAATTCCTACTATGTCTTTGCTCATATTGAGCTATCATTCTATCCACTCATCCAAACCCAGTTCAAATTACAAACCCAGGGGTTATTCTTTTGCTTATCCTGAAACAAACAGATGGTCAGATATTTCTCCAGTGAAGATGGGTTTATCAGGATCAGTAGAGAATTGCAATTCAGGGTCTGCAGCCATGGGGAGCCAAGTGCAAGTCCCCACATGGGAAGGGAGGGTGTCACTCTTATAGAGGGGAAAGGAGGGTGGGAATAAACAAAGAGTACCTGGCTTTTCATTGGCTGAGTCCTTGCCAGGAAAGAAGAAGAGCTTTCCTTCTTCCGTTGGGCTCTGCTATCATCACAGGGTGTGAAATCTCCCTCTGCTGGTCTCCAGACTATCTAATTGGGGGTTTTGATTATTAATTTTTTACACTCTCTACCTACATCTTTATTTCTGTCCCTTCTTGTCATTCCAGGTAAAAGCCAAAGTTTTTACAATGACCTACATTGTAGATCTGGTTCCCCATTATCCAATGTCCCTCTTCATTTTCTTCACTCCACTATTCTGCCTCTTTGAACAAACTCCTGTGATAGGGCCTTTGCACTTGAGTTCCCCTCTGCCTAGAATGTACTTTCTCAGTTATCTGCATGGCCAGTGCAGCTCCTTCACTTCCTTCAGATTTCTAGACAGTGAATCCTTCACTGGACATTCTACCTAAATTCATCACTGGATCCTGACATGTCCTGGGCTCTCTCCTCCTCATCACTTCTATTTAGCTTTCTTTACTATTTAATTTGTTTACTTGTTTATCTTACTTATTGTCTGCTCTACTGCACTGTGGGCAATGTGAGAACAGGTATTTCACCAGCTTTGTTCAATGCTGTATGCTCAGCCTTAGAAGAGCACCTGAAACAAGGGGCCCCATTGATGTTTGCTGGGCAAAGACATATTATGAAGGTGATTTACCCTCACAGTGTATCTTGTTTGCCTGACCCTTGTTATTCCCCGCACGATGCTAATCAGCCACAGTTAGATTTTGAGGGTTAGAGGGCATGGCCTAGGTTTCATCTTTTTGTGTTCCCAAAGCATGTAGAACAGTGCTGATCATACAGGAAAAATTCAACATACATATATAAGTTTTGATTTTTAAGGTCTTGTAAGTGAAAAAAAAATCGAAGTGAAAAAAGAATGTAAGTTTTCCGAAAGTAGGGTAAGCTCACTGTTTGGCTATGAGAAGTTCTGGGAAATGTATTTCTGGTTGAAATGAAAAATCTAAGTATCAATTTCAATTTATTACTATCTCTCCTCAGTAATGCTCTATCCCTATTTAAACACTGAGTCTGGGTAACTCAGAACATTGTACAATGCAAAGAAGACAAAGGTAAGAAGGCCAACAGAAAACTGAGGAATGGCTGAGGGGAGCTTTGCACATTCTTTAACAAAATTTATGTCAATATTCCACCAAGAATTAAAATAACTTCATGCAGTATTAAATTAAAATAGTCTCTTAACGTTTTCAGAACCTGTGGGTATTACACTTTAATTGTATGCAAACTTACATTTTGTTTGTGTTAAACATTTTGCTCCACTTAGGAACATTATTATCTAGCAAAAGCCCCTAAATTGTACACAGTGACCTCAGTATAGCAGTTAGAAGAATCAGTGCTTTAAACATGTAAGTAGCTGGAAAAATAATAAATCAACTCCAATTAGAGCAGTAGTGACTAAAAAGCAGCCTCCAGAAGTTAGAAATCCATGTGCCCAAACTTAACAAACTCACCTGCTGAGAATATCGAATTGTCTACAATTTAGCTGTTAAGCTCATTTCTTCTTCATCAGTTTCTCTGTGTATGAGAGTTGACCCTCACCTCCTGTGCTAAATTAGCTAGAGAGGAAACTTCTGTTTGTCAAACAGGCCTCCCCAAATCAGTTCTGAGAAGGGGGCACTGATACTGTGATGGGATTTGTATAGGGACAGGGCTCTGAATCTATAAGTTAGCTATTTGGGCAACAATTAGAATTATGACACAAAGAAGTAAGATTCAGAACTGAGAAAATGGAACCCTTAAAAGAAGCTAGTGTGCACATGGGCATGTGTGGGTATATACACACATACACATGGGCACACACACCACTGCCCTTTCTCATCACTTTGAATTGCTCCAATCAGATATCTCAGTTTTATCTCACTATCTGACAACCACCTGGATATCAGTTCCTGTTAGGATTCGTTTCCAATCCCATAATTCAGACCTTCAATCCTTCTGTATTCCCCTCATACATAAAATGGTTCTGACCACCTTTTTTGTCCTTCTAATCATCTGAGATGTTGGTCAGTAACACTTTCGGTAATCTTGTCCTCCTGTCTTTTTACAGTGACTGTCTGGCAAAAATTGTAATTGTGACTCAATCTCAGTCCTTTCCTTTCTACTTAGGCAGTTTATTAAACTCTGCTGTAAAACCAAGCAAGCATGTAGATCAGAACAAAAAAATAATGATTTTCATACAGAGCTAGACCCTGGAATCTACTTAATAACGCATTTATTTGTTTTCAGTACCACCTTCCATTCCCCTCACTGACTGTCTCATTTTCAAGCTTATCCTACCCTACAATCTTTTGGTAACTTAACTCTACCTCGACTGGAAAACTGAAGCAATTAAGGATGGATATTCCCAATTTCCTGTTACTTTTATTTATCAATGTATCCTTATCCATCCATATTTTCCTTCTTTCTTCTAGACTCAGCTGCAGAAGAATCCCTCTTTCTACTCAGAGCTAGTCCTGCATTGTCCCAGGGTAGGGAGACTCCATCTCCTCCAAGGCAAAGCACCCACCCCTGTTAGGTATTTCTCCTCTCCCAGCCCTCCCTATTGACTCTTTCCCCTCAGCCTATGAACTTGCCCTTTTGAGACTCTTTGCTACTCACCTAAGCATCTCCATCCCATAACAGCAAAATTTCATAAAGAAATATTACCCACCCACCTCACCTCCATCTGTACTCCTTTATTTTTCATTTATTCTTTATTCATCCACTGAGATTATCTTCTTTGTCCTCCACATTCCCCTCCCTGGGCACAGATCTGTAAATGAGCTTCACAGCCAGTGGACATGTAAAAATCTACTCTCTCCTCTCCCTGGGCTTCTGTGTCTCTGCTGAACTCTTTAGGTCCTCAGGTCTCAGTCTGCTTGATGGGATTCTCCTGGGCTGGTCTCATCAGCTCATCCTAAAACTCTCTCTGAGCAAGTTTTTCCTGGGGTTACTCCTTCCTGACTTTTCCAGTTGTCCATTCCCTACCTTAATTCTATACCTCCTCTTCCATTTCTCCTTCTCAATGAAAATATACTTTCTTTCTCTTGGTCTTTCACTGTATTGTTACCTTTTCTGTAGTATTTACTGCAATATTATTTTAAAGATCTTGTGTTGTTTCACCAAATAAATTATAAATGCTTAGATGGCAGATACCTGATTGTGTTCATCTCTGTTTAGCCTGTAACATTTGGACCTTTGGACTAAGTACCACTTGATAAATTGAACTAAATGTAAATTTCATACACTCTTTGTCACTTAGCCTACATTTTTCAAAAGCCAGACTTCACTTAAAACTACCAGGAAACAGTAATTACATTACACAACATTGATATTCTTAGATACTCTCAAGGAAATTCCCCTGCTATTACGAGGCAGTAAATTTTCCTTCTCACAGAAAGATTTTCTCCTTTACACTCAGAATACCTGTCCTGAAAGAGAAGGAAGTTTAATGTCTATAAAATCACTAGCTTAAACATTTTCACTTTAGAAGCCTACTTGCCTTTTTCCTCCAAATAATTTGGGAAGAAATTTATCACATTTTTGCATTTCAAAAGAGAGGTAGGGAATTTGTGATAGAGAATCATTAAGGGACCACATTTCCTGCCCTAGGGGCCTAGGGCATACTCTGAATGGGCCAGAACACCCCGCCACCATTGCCATGCTTTACAGAACATTTCTCAGGTGATCAGAGGTACATTTCATTGTGTCCACTCCCATCACTGAGTGACTCAGATCAGGTTAGCTGAAGGAATTCTCTTCAAAAACCATCTCAGTCTAGCAGGCAAGTAGACTTTGGAATATTAAATATTGCCGATCAAATTTCAGCTTTAGCTCTTTTTAACCCTGTGTCTTCAAGCAAGTTAAATAATGTTTCTGAAGTTCATATGCAGCATGGTCATAAAAATAATTCCTTTTTGACAGAGAATTTGTTATGCTTAAATAACATGATGCTCCTGAAAGTATTTTGAAAATATAATGCACTACTCGACTATTGGTTATTATTTCCATTTTAAAATTTGCTTCTCTTTTGCATGATCTTCCCATTTATCCCTCTAATCCAAGGGTCCCCAACCCCAGGCTGCGGACCTGTACTGGTCCATGGCCTGTGAGGAACTGGGTCACACAGCAGGATGTGAGCAGCGGGAGAGGGAGCGAAGCTTCACCTGCCACTCCCTATCACTCTCATTACCACCTGAACCATCCCCCCACCCCATGCCCCACCATCCGTGGAAAAATTGTCTTCCGCAAAACCGGTCCCTGCCAAAACGTTTGCGGACCGCTGCTTTAAGCCATCCTATTGGACTCAATTAGCATTTTTTCACTATTACATAGTGATCAAGATCACTGTTTTAATTTTCCATACATCAGCTCTGATAATGTTTCTCCATACAGTTAGCTCCATAACCATGGAGCTAAGTTGTTCCTGTTTGGAGTTGACTAAGTATCACCCTCTGACAGATTTATTTTTAAGATATTTTTAAATTTTTATTTTATTTTATTTTAAGAACCATTTTTTTGGTACTTTCCCTATGTTTTATGCATCATCATTGGAAAATACTGTGGGGAACATTCTCATAAATTTACTAATGACACCTCAGTGACAGGTGCTCAACACAAACCAGTTGAGGAAAATAAGCACTTAGGGACATGTCATAATTGGAAACCTTTGCCTGATTGCAACAGCTCCGGGGCCACAGTATCATGTTCATATTTAGCCACGCTGGATGGATTTCATTACTTAGACTTCAGATTTTGGGATGATTTCTCTGATATCAGTACTCAGTGTCCAATGTTCCAAAATGGAGTTTATCTCTGCTGTTGCTAATGACTTAATGAAACTTATAGTTATGGCATTCTATTATTAATTACTGTCATTTGCAAAGATAGTAATAGTACTTCTGGAGATCTTCAAAACTCATCTAATGCAACCTGGACATGCTCTATGCATTCAAGTATTTGATTTAATTTTTGGTAACCTTTTAAAGAAATTATCATTTATTCAGCCAAGGTCTTATAAATCCCTCTTATATGCCAAGTACAAAATGTATTTTCTTTGGCATATGCAAGAACATAATTTAAGCAAGTATACCTATGGATATAACTATCAGAGCCCTTAAAAATACCCTACATTAAAAATGCTGCTTTTCTGTCCATTACATGTACCTACTGTTGCATAGTCTGAGAACTAACCAAATCCTCTTTGACAATTTGAACACAGAGAATATGATGATATCACAATGGATGTATAGCAATATCCAAAGAGTGGAGAGGTCTATTTTAGATTGGTCAGATGTTTTTGTTTTGATAAATTTAGGAATCTTAAATATGAACTATTAAATTTAGGATTTTAGGTGGCAGGATTCATTTCTTTGTTATTGATTTAATAAACTGTATATATTATAGTATGTACATTCCAAGATGTTTTATTAAAAAATTAAGTGATACATCCTCCACGAGTCAGTCATGAACTTGCTTTACTGTAATGGGTTGTCTTCTTTGGTATTCCTACAATATCCCATGCAAGTCTCTACATTTGCATTTAATACATATTCTCTATGTGATTTTTCCTTTAGATATGAGCTCTTTGACTGCAATGTCTTTCTTATTCATCTTCAAAACTCTTGTACCTGGTCATAGTGTTTGGCATGCAGGATATATAGAACAAAACAAGAAGTGATTAAGTGAATGAATTAATAAATAAACTATAGTCTACCATATAAAGTAAAAGTGATATTATTCCTGTTGATTTTGACTCATTCTTCTTATTTCCTTATTCATTTCACTTATCACAATGACTCATTCTTCTTATTTCCTTATTCATTCCACTTATCACAATTCTAAGTGAGAATATCACTGTAATATTTTATAATCCTAAAAAACATATTTGAATCTTTATCAGAAACTATTTTATCATGATTGTATCCAGTAGTGTGTTTGTAAATCTTTAAGAGTGGGCTCTAAAGGGGGAAAAAGGAAGGAAGGAAGGAAGGAAGGAAGGAAGGAAGGAAGGAAGGAAGGAAGAAAGAAAGAAAGAAAGAAAGAAAGAAAGAAAGAAAGAAAGAAAGAAAGAAAGAAAGAAAGAAAGAAAGAAAGACAAGCTTGATTTATAGTATTTCTGACCTACCATGGCCAACTTCAAGCTACAACATGTCACCAATGCACAGTTGGGAAGAAACGTGAACAATTGGCTCTTCTGAGTGGTGAATAAGCCTCTAGAACTTCACTGGCTGCTTCTACACCCTGTCTTATGTTACTCACTTCAACTAGCTTTGCTGAATTGCCTTCTTCTACAAGTTTTCAGTCACTCTTTTCAAGGACTGACTTCAATGCGAAGAGGTATTACATCAACATGAGAGCAGTAGGCTGCCACGTTCCTTAAAAATGTTATCTTTAAATACAATCCTTAAGATCACCAATAAATCACAAGAAAAATTCATGTACTTTTTTCAGGAAGCATATTTTAAAACTCATATAAAAGTATGAGATGAATACTTCTGGAGTTTATTTTGATTTGTGTTAGGGAAGCCTGCATTATAGTTAATAATTTTATCCTTCCAGGGGGAAAAAAAGTAGACCATTATCTCTAAAAACAAAATTCTGTGTTGTTTTATAACTACTTCCTTCCTCATTTCTCAATTAATTTAAGCTTAGTTTGTCTCTGCTAGTAAAACTCCAGAGCTTTAAACATTTGCGGTGAACCACACGTTTATGTATTATGTATTTTAGGTATCTTGGTTTCTGGTTCATAGTTGTTAGAATCAAATGAGAAAAGACTGTTCAGCAATTCTTTAAACATCTTACCAACTGAGGCTTTGAAAGAAACCAAAGTAATGAGAGCTACTCAATCCATAACCTGACTGCTTGTGATTCACTGGATTTTTTTTAACATATGGACTAAATGGAAAAATTCTAAAATATTTTATTAGTGATAAAGTCCTGTGATTACTTTAAATCACAATAGTCTAGGAAGAAAAAAAATACAAGGAAGAAAAGAGATTTCAGATAGACATTTGTGGATGTCTTCACTACCCGTACTGTCAAAAATTATTTGAAATTATTCTTTACAATCTTGAAATATGTAAAACTTTCAATAGTCAAAATATTCACTTTGGTAACAATGTGTTTGTAATTTTTGTTGTCTACAAGTCACCTATGGAGTTCAGTGAAGAGTCTGATTTTCTTCCAATACTTTAAACTCAGTATATTTTTAGCAGAAACAGGATAATTCATTGGTTTCTGGGTGTACATATTAAGTTCAGAAGTTACATCTCTCTGAAAAAGGAGTAAACAGAAATAAACATCTTGAGCATGGGGTATCACAAAGCTCTAATTCCAAAGACAGGCTGCTATTGCATTCAAACTATAGGTAAATTAAAAATGGGGCTTCCCTGGTGGCGCAGTGGTTGAGAATCCGCCTGCCGATGCAGGAGACACGGGTTCGTGCCCTGGTCCGGGAAGATCCCACATGCCGCGGAGCAACTAAGCCCGTGAGCCATGGCCGCTAGGCCTGCGCGTCCGGAGCCTGTGCTCCGCAACGCGAGAGGCCACAACAGTGAGAGGCCCGCATACCGCCAAAAAAAAAAAAAAAAAAAAAAAGAAAAATGAAACAGCATGATTTTAATTGATTTGTACCAGATTACACAAGATAAAAAATTGTAAATATCAGATGAAAGGAAATAAGTAATCAGAATGTCCCAGGGCCCTTAAGTTCAAGTTCAATAGCCATGTTCATTTTGTAGGATGATAAGTCATCAGGGAAAGTTTAATTATGATCAACACATCTGTTTATTAAACCATATTGAGGCAGAAAATTGTGCAATATATTCAAACAATTTTATAGCCATATATACATTTATATGAAAATGTATATGTATACATGGTGTAAAGGAAAATTTCACTAAAAGATATCTTTATAATTCAAGAAAATGTTGACCATATTTTTATTTTATGAAGTCTAGATTTTGTCAATTTGTACTAGTTGAAATATCAAAGGCATGTATTTCATTTGCCTTACTTTCAAGATCAAAATTATTTCTTCATAATGTTGCTGTTCCATATTACTAGTGATTAAAATGTGAAAACCTTTGGAATCACTTGTTTTAATGTGAATCTGGCTCAGTTAAGTTCAGCAGATGGTCTGACTTTGTTTAATCCTAATGTGTCTAGACTTTAACATTACCTATCTCTAAATTTATACATAGAATTGACTGACTAAATGGAAGTTCAGTTAAAGCAATACAGAGTTCTCTTAAGCATTTTAAGTAACATGCATACAAAACTAAGGGGGTGGAAATCACCAAAGTTATTGGGTGACAAAAATTTCAAGAACAAAATTGTTCCTAAATAAATATATCTGTGTTAAGTTGAATTGCATAAATGACATACCTTATGAATTATGTAATATATAATATTAGTGAGAGAAAAATGATAACTATATAATGTTTATATATTATATTATATAACATATATAATATATAATCTTAGAGAAAAGTGATAGCACTGCTAAGGTTTATTAACTGCCTTTCATGCCTCAAGATGCCCTCTACTAAGCACTTTACATGAGTTATCTGGGGTAATTATCTCAAATCTTTATACAAAATACCTATTCCCATTAGAAATTTAAGAATTTGAAGCACAGAGAAGTAACTTGCCAAAAGTCATACAGCTGGGAAAGGGTTTAGTCTAGGAATCAAACCCAGGTTGAGATGTCAAACTCTGTGTTCCAAAACAACACTGGGGTTAGCAGATGCAAACTATTATGTAAGGATGAATAAACAAGGTCCTACTGTATAGCACAGGGAACAATATTCAATATCCTTGGATAAACCATAATGAAAAAGAATATAAAAAAGAATGTATATATATATGTATAACTGAATCACTTTGCTGTAGAGTAGAAATTAAAACAACATTGTAAATCAACTGTACTTCAATAAAAAAATTAAAAAACAAAACAAAACAACACTGACATTTCAGTCACATTTCAGTCACATTCTGAACACTGAAGTTCAGAGGTCATCAGACTATGGCCCATGGGTCAAATCCAGCCTGCTTCCTGCCTTGTAAGTTTCATGGAACACGACCACCCTATCAGTTAACACATTGTCTTTGGCTAAGTCTCCTTCAACAAGAAAATGAATTAAGAAATGCCTTCTTAAAAAAGCAGCAGAACCACCTGAGGAAATAAGTAGAAATTTTCCTCCTTTAACCTAATCACTAGGATTTTTATTTGTGGTTTGCAAGCAATAATATCAAATGCATGGTTGTTGCAGTAAATTTTTAAAAAGTCATCTGGTAAACTTTTATTCAGTTATGATGCATTTATATTTTTTTTCTTTAAAGATGAAGTTATTTACAAAAAAGGAAAAATCTCCTTTTCCTCTGGTGGATGTTAGAAACTGCTTCACAGAAGAGATGACAGCAAAGCAGGATTTTGAAAGATGAAGTGCTGTAAAATACAGTTTGTACTGTAAGGTGGGTGTGACTGAGGAAACAGATGTTTTCAGGGATGACCTAATAGTAATAACACTCACTCTGCTCCCCAGACCATCACCAAAAGGACTTGCTGAGCCTGTGCATGCCTGGTACCACACAGTCCCAAACCAGAGCTGATCAGGATGCACCAACCTCCAACTATTTACAGAGTGGGTAAGTGGTTCATACACCTTGGAGGAAAAAAGGGGAATATGACTTGAGAAGAATTCCAGAGTTATTTTTGGTAAATATCAAAACACAATAAAAGCCAATTTTTTATGCCATGTATCTCAGATGAGAATCTCTATTAAATATTCTCCAAAACATCAGTTTATGTTCCTGTTGATCTGAGGCACTTAAAAATATTTAAGTGTTATTAGAGTTATCAAAAGCACATTAAATAATGTTCAGTAGAGTTTTAACATTAATATGTTTTACTATTTTGTAATTACTGATAATAACAGACTGCTTTTTCTTCTGAAGTATAGTTGATTTACAATGTCGTGTTTGGTTCAGGTGTAGAGCAAAGTGATTCAAATATATGTATATATATTTTAATATATATGTATATATGTATAAATATTTGAATATATATATATTCTTTTTTGGATTCTTTTCCCATATAGGTCATTACAAAATATTGAGTATAGCTTCCTGTGCTATATATACAGTAGGTCCTTATAACAAATCTGGTTTTGATAAAAGATAGCACTTCAGGTCTTCCCTGGTGGCGCAGTGGTTGAGAGTCCACCTGCCGATGCAGGGGACACGGGTTCATGCCCCCGTCCAGGAAGATCCCACATGTCGCGGAGCGGCTAGTCCCGTGAGCCATGGCCGCTGAGCCTGCGCGTCCGGAGCCTGTGCTCCGCAACGGGAGAGGCCACAGCAGTGAGAGGCCTGCGTACCGCAAAAAAAAAAAAAAAGATAGCACTTCAGTGGTGCTTCAGGCCCCTGTGACACATTGAGCAAGTGTAAGCCTCATTTCTAGCAGAAGGGGCTAATTTACATGATTGTTAAGTTACACTTCTATCCTTAAAAAAACCCTCCAGTTTCTTAAATTATAATCATGAAGTTTTGCAAAACAACGTTGTAAATAATTGTCTATCAGGACTAATATTGCTCTATCACAGCTTTGTGTTAGAAATTAATACTGTCCAAGCAAAACTATTTCACAGAATCAGCTAGAAAACACAAATTACTCTATAAATTCAGTGAAATTTCAGTTAAAAATCTGGATAAAGTTTATTAAACTATTTGAAATACTGACTTCAAAATTTACAAAGAGTAAGAGACCAAGAGAAGTCAAGACAATTTTGAATAATAACTAATTATTGAGTATTTACTATTTTCTAGGAGCAATTTGGATGCTTTACATGAATACGTACATTTAACTTTTGAAAGAACACTACTATATAGGAACCATTAATACCTTTACTTTGCAGATGAGAAACTGAGACACAGAAAGTCTAAGTAACTTGCTAATGTCATGCTGTTAAGCAAGGATAAAATTGAGGTGTGAACCTTGATATGCTAGCTCCAAATATTACATGGTAAGCCAGTACATTATACTGCCTATATAGAAAAGTAAAAAAGTAAAAGGGGAAAAAAAAAAAAAAAAAAAAAAAGTAAAAGGGGAACACTTGACTTAATATATGGCAAAATAGGTTGAAATTAAGATATTATAATTTTGTCACGAGAATAGACAAATAGAGAAATGGAAATGAGAGGTGGCCCAGAAGCAAATCCATATAAATATGTGCATTCAGAATATACCAGAGCTAGTTGTTTTACAACCACATCATTAGAGAGAGGACAGATTTTGTTTTTAATATCTTTATTGAAGTATTGTTATGTTAGATTTTGCTGTACAAAGTGAATCTGCTATATGTATATCCCCATATCCCCTCCCTCTTGAGCCTCCCTCCCACCTGCCCTATCCTACCCCTCTAGGTCAGAGGATAGATTATTTAATACATGATGTTGGAAACATTGGATGTCCAAATGGAAGAACAAACTATAAAAGAGTATTTACTTTATATTATGTAAAAATATAATCTAGATGGAATAAATATGTAAGTTAAAAGAATATATGACCTCAGGGTAAGATTTTTAAAATAATTATGTATGCACACACAGACACAAACACACATCTGCACATATACACAAAACAGCAAATGAACAGCATAATTCATTTCACTACACTGAAATTTAGAATTTATGTATGATAAAAAAGATAAAGCTGTGAACTGCAAAATTATATTCACCTTGCCTATAACTAGCCAAGATTTAGTGTCTGAATGCGTTAAATTTTCTAAAGATAAAAACAAAGAATAACTAAAATGAGCCAGGGATTTGAACAGGTAAATTACAGATGAAAAATCTGAACTGTCAATGAAAATTTCACAAGCTTAATATTACTAGAGATTAAGTATATATTTATTAAAGCAATGAGATATAATTTCACATCTATCAAATGGTAAAAATATAAGTATATATGGTGTAGATATATAAAAGAACTTATATTTGAGATAATACCAAATAGGCATAGACTTGAAGAAGCAGAACATTACCTACCTTGCTAGTAAGCATATATGCAAGAATAACCATTTTGGAGGACTATTTAGCAATACCCACTAGTGCTAGTCATCTACATGCACCAGTTTCATTATGATAGCTCTTTTAAATATAAATAATTATGTTATTTAATATATTAATCTATTCTAGAGATAGGCAGCTGTATATAAATTTCGCAGGAAATATTTAATATTACGTAACAGAGTAATATTTTCAAACCTTGGCAGGAAAGTCGCAGTCTTTTCTGCAGAAAAAGGTCCTTTTCCCAAAGGCTGAGTTCTGGGAACGAATCTTAGTCCACGTAAATGTCCAGAAAATGGAGTTCATGGTCAAGGCATCCTTCTCTCTGTTTCCTGTGTGCTGTTTTCTGCAGTCCTTATCCATTCAGATTGGGAGTCAAGCTAAAGGCTCAAATATAAAATGTAACACTTTGTTATCAAAAAATAAACCTTTTTCTCTTTGACTTCACTTATTTGTGTACTTTCGGGGAACTTATCTACTTTGTATGAAAGAAAAAGAGAAAGAAGTACCCACTCAGAATGTTTCTTAGATCTTAACCTCAATAATGGGAGGTCAGGAGGTTGCTGGAGAAGATTCCTGCCTGGCATCTCTATTCAAAATTGATAACATGCCTTAAGGCTCATTCATGCATGTGCTACACAAGCTGGACATTGCTGGCTTTGATGATGATATGATATCATCATTTCTGGTATCAGAAATCTCTCATCTTCAAGTCCTGAAAACCCAGGTTTAAAACTTTAAATATTTGCATGTATTTCTTTTGATAGCACATCCTTCTATTTTTTAATTAATTATTTTGAATTACATATCCCTATAGTATATATAGATAGATTTGTATGCCAGATACATCCCTAAGAGAGATTCTCCAGGAAAGCTGTTCAGAGATTCAAAGGGACAATGATTACAAATAAATCATTCCTTGCTTAATTTTTATGTTAATTATAGCCTGTATCCACAAACCCAGTCAAGTCAAATGTTTATTATTTGATTCATAATAAATTGATCACACTGAAAAAAACAAAACAAAGCAAATACACCATTCCTTGTAGTTAATGATGTTTCTTTTACAAAGTGAAAGAAGAAGTTTTCTCACAGAATGGCACACAGAGATCTGGTATCATTTGGCAATTCAGCTATAAGTCAAAAGTTAATACAGGGGGCTTCCCTGGTGGCGCAGTGGTTGAGAATCCGCCTGCCAATGCAGGGGACACGGGTTCGTGCCCCGGTCCGGGAAGATCCCACATGCCGTGGAGCGGCTGGGCCCGTGAGCCATGGCCACTGAGCCTGCGCGTCCGGAGCCTGTGCTCCGCAACGGGAGAGGCCACAACAGTGAGAGGCCCGCGTACCACAAAAAAAAAAAAAAAAAAAAGTTAATACATTCACAAACACATATGCAAACAACTTCAGCAGGGAAGGCAGACATGTTGAGAATTACTTCCACAGCCAAATACAAATAACATCAGTGACATTGGACATGACGTTGGGCAACTTTTTCACTCATGCAGTTGAGACTGGCCCATGATTTTTATAAAATGTCTGTTTCCTTAATGCAGTTTGAAGAGGCAAGTGTTTCAATGACAGGAGATACCCAGGAGTCTTGTAAACACCCGACACAGAGTAGAGGCAGGCACCAGCTTCTCTGCACTTGCCATTATTGAAGAGAACCAGGCAGCCATTAAGACAGAAATAATCCAGATTGGTCTTAAACCAGATCTACCCTAGACAACAAGATGACCATGAATCAAGCTCAAAAGGGATAAAAATTCTGTTGCTGCATAGAGAAAATAAACCTCATCACACTTGGAACCAAGGAAGGCAAGACTGGCACACGGGATCAGTGAAATTTACTTCTTGGGTAACACAATTCATTTAACTATGTTGAGAGTTTTCTGTGGATATTGCACTGTGACTCCCCCATGTAAACTGTGCTTTGTGTGTGTGTATGTGTGCGTGTGTGTATGACATATATAGAAATACAATATAAAATATTTTAAAAACTGAGTATAGTTTTACTCACAATAATAAAATATAATGCAAAGGAGTTCAATTTTCAGAATAACTGCCATTTCAGAATAATATTTAAAAGCTTCTATCTGTTGTTTAAATCATTATATGACAATAGACAATTCAGATGGAATAAAGGATGGATAAATCTGGATAAAAAGCAGAAAATTTGGTCTTAGATAATGAAAAAAAAAGATCCAGCCTTATTTTATTTTATTTTATTATTATTTTTTAACATATTTATTAGAGTACAATTGCTTTACAATGGTGTGTCAGTTTCTGCTTTGTAACAAAGTGAATCAGATATACATATACATATGTCCCCATATCTCTTCCCTCTTGCATCAGCCTTATTTTAGAATGTAAAGCTTTTGTGATGACATAGAAATTCTTATTATCTTTTGGAATGTTGGGCTTTTCTGAAATGGAAGTCTTTTTCCAGGCCATGACAATTGAAATGTTCCAGATTAGAGAGGGTGAAAGGTAAAAGAAATCCCAGCTTCACTATTTCAACTTGAAAATTTACTTAAGAATTTGGATTTGTGAAATTGCTAAGTCACATCTCTTAGGTTAATTTAAAAATGGAATGTATGTACACCTATGTTCATAGCAACTTATTCACAATAGACCAAAAATGGAAACAACCCAAGTGTCCATGGACAGATGAATGGATAACCAAAATCTGGTATATGCACACAATGGAATATTATTCAGCCTTTAAAAAGAAAGGAAATTCTGACACATGCAACAACATGGATGAACCTTAAGAACATTATGCTATGTGAAATAAACCAATCACAAAAAGACACATACTGTATGATTCCACTTATATGAGGAATCTAGATATTCCTCACAGAGGCAGAAAGTAGAATAGTGGTTGCCAGGAATGGCAGAAAGTGGAGGTATGGAACTGCTTAAGGGTTCAGAGCTTCAGTTTTGTGCCAGTTCTGGCACAAAAATATGAATATAGTTAACACCACTGAATCGCACAGTTAAAAATGGATAAAATAGTAAATTTCATATTATGTGTATTTTACCACAATTAAGAAAAAAATAGACATTCTCACTGCAAAATTGAGTCTTTTTGCTTACTGATTTTTTGGATATTATGCATACACTGTGCAGAGTACATGAGTTAATTATATATTCTTCTCTAGTTGAACAAAATTTTAAAAGTAGTTTTCTAAATGTAATATTATTAGATAAGAAGATGCACATTTTTTGACAGAGTCCTTCTTACTTTTTTAAACCAAAGAATAATTCACATTGGGCGGCTTATCACAAGAGAGCAAAAATGGGCTACATTAGTTCTATCCTGTGTACAGTAAGACATCAGTAGCCGTTCCTTCTGGAGTTAGAAAGAAAAGCAAAATTGTATCCTGAATATTTATTTTTAGTTACTATGAACTAAATTATATGTGCTAACTCAGACTGAAAATTAAAGCATAAGAAAGTCTACTAATAGAAAATTAAGACCTGGCTTGTTTTCTTTCTTCTACCTTCATTCCTAGTTTAGTTGTTGCATTGTCTAATGCCCAGATCAGGGGATAAAATGAATTGGATAATTTATGTCGTTGGATTAGGAGTGGGAAGGTTCAGGGAGATTTGTTGAGCTTTTACAAGGCTTCTAACCCATTTTTATGCATAGAATTACTATCTGTTTAATCAAATTTCCTGGACTTAACCATCCTTGTTCTATCCCACCATAGCCCTTGTTAACATCTCCTCCATGTATAGTACAAATGACTTCATGAACATTTTTTGGAAAAGTGGCAAAATGAATTTTATTTGAAGAAAGAGAAATAATTACCACTACAACATAGGCCCATATATCCCTTTTCAACCACCTAACTTTCGAGAAATGAAATGAAGGATCTAACAGCTGTACACAGGCATACACACACACACACACACACACACACACACACACACATATACATTATTATCTTTTTAACTACCAAGAGAGATCAAAGGAAGTGAAATTCCCTTTGATGGATGCTATGGATTTCTGTCATAGAGTTTCAGGATGACAACTTTTTTTACAGGTTTGATACATAATTGACATATAACATTATATAGGTTTAAGATTAAGAAGTTGATTTGATACACTTAATTATTGCAGCATGATTAAGTCTTTAAATGATTTTGAGTTAATTTTTGCATATAATGTATGATAAGGGTCCAATTTCATTATTTTGCATATTTTTAGATAATTTTACAAAACAACTATAAATTTGGGGGATGTAATTGATCTTAAACTTCTTCCTGAACACTACTGCCTGAAGTAGTAGAATGTTTCCCATTGGCATTTTGTATATTTCTTTACTTCCTAATACCCAGATACTGAAATAGTAATTTCTAACTATGTAACACCAGGTTTCTTTTCCTGATCAGAACCTTATGTAGAGTTCTGAAATTTATTTTCTAAGAACAATTGATGTCTTATTAGTATTTCCTTTGTTCTTGTTCTATCTTCATTTATTCACTTATTTACTTATTTATTTATTCAATATTTTCTTTATTGTTTTTACTTTCTTCTTTTTTTTTTTAAAAGTCAACTCAGGTTCTGCTCTTGCTCACATATCCTATTGATTTTTTTAATGAGTTTTGATATCCCCCACAATATTTACTTCCTATTTCAAATTCTGATAATCATGACTGATTCAGTTTCTAGCTACTTAGAAAACTACTGTCACACGTCAGAGCTTTTTCTAGAGTAACTAATAAAAGGAGTGAATAATAATAGGAAGAATTTAACATAAACTAAAATGTTTAGTTACAAACTTTTCCATTAACTGCCAGTTTATCTTCGGGTGCATCATCTTAATCAATTCCTTCATGCTAGCAATACTTCTTTAAGCTGTCACATTATTAAAATTCTCAGCATAGATGTTTGAAACTTTTAATTCTCTGGTCTCACATTCTTATGTAAGAGAATTCATAGTTTACTACTATAATTGAAAGTTAATTTATTACAAATAAGGGATATATAAAATCACCAAATTAAACTGATACATTGAAAATTGTGTGTTCCAATACTATCTCAGGCTAAAGAACTGACCACTGATGGAATAATTATGGTATATCCATACTATGGAACAGTATCCATACTATGGAACAGTACTTTTAACAGCAACTTAAAAGAATAAACTATGGATACATACAACATGAATGACTCTCTAAAGCTTTATGCTAAATGAAAAAAAAAAAACACAAAATACTACATGTTGTATGGCTCCTGTATGACACTGTATAAAAGGCAAAACATATTGACAGAAAACAGAACAGTGGTTGCCAAAGGCTGTCAGCATGTGTATTTGTGTATGTGTATGTGTATGTGTATTTACAGGGGAAGGTGAGTGACTGAAAATGGACACCAGGAGACTTTGGGGGGATAATAGAAATGTACTATCACAGTGGTCTTGGTTACATGACTGTTCACATTGGTCAAAAATCAGAATTACACCTAAAAGTGGTGGATTTTTTATATACCAATTATATTCCAGTACACCTAATATTTTTTAAAAATATCACCAGCAAAACTTATACAAAAATTTAATTAATATAATTTTTAAAAGTTGAAAATATTTCTTATCTAGTGAGATACATTTTATAAATTTACTAGCATCATGTTTAACAGAAAATAAAAACACTGAAAAAGTAAGTTACCTTTTCATTATTCTTAAGCAAAATTTCCATACTGGTGGCTTTAAGGCAAATGTAGCCTTTTTGTTTGGCCAGCACAATATTTTAAAAAACAACTTACCTCAACACTTTTATGAACAATTAATTTTTGACAGAGCAAAAAATGAATTAAATGGAAAAAACACAGTTTTTTGGGTTTTTTTTTTTGTTTTCTTTTGGTTCTATTCTTCTTTATTTTTTAATTTTTTAAAATTTTATATTTGTTTTTTTATACAGCAGGTTCTTTTAGTTATCTATTTTATACATATTACTGTATATATGTCAATCCCAATCTCCCAATTCATCCCACCACCACCACCACCCAGCCACTTTCCCCCCTTGGTGACCATACCTATGTTCTCTACATCTGTGTCTCTATTTCTGCCCAGCAAACTTGTTCACCTGTACCATTTTTCTAGGTTCCACATATATGCATTATATACAATATTTGTTTTTCTCTTTCTGACTTACTTCACTCTGTATGACAGCCTCTAGATTCATCCACATCACTACAAATGACCCACTATCATTCCTTTTTATGGCTGAGTAATATTCCATTGTATATATATAGCACATCTTCTTTATCCATTCAGTTGTGGATGGGCATTTAGGTTGCTTCCATGACCTGGCTATTGGAAATACTGCTGCAATGAACATTTGGGTGCATAATGTCTTTTTGAATGATGGTTTTCTCTGTGTATATGCCAAGTAGTGGGATTGCTGGGTCATAAGGTAATTCTATTTTTAGTTTTTTAAGGAACCTCCATACTGTTCTCCATAGTGACTTTATCAATTTAGATTCCCACCAACAATGCAAGACAGTTCACTTTTCTCCACACGCTCTCCAGCAGTTGTTGTTGTAGATTTTCAGATGATTCCCCTTCTAACTGGTGTGAGGTGATACTTCCTTGTACCTTTGATTTGCATTTCTCTAATAATTAGTGATGTTGATGTGCTTTTCATGTGCTTCTTGCTCATCTGTATGTCTTCTTTGGAGAAATGTCTATTTAGGTCTTCTGATCATTTTTTGATTGGGTTGTTTGTTTTTTTAATATTGAGCTGCATGAGCTATTTATATATTTTGGAGTTTAATCCTTTGTCCATTGATTCATTTGCAAATATTTTCTCCCATTCTGAAGATTGTCTTTTTGTCTTGTTTGTAGTTTCCTTTGTTTGCAAAAGCTTTTAAGTTTCATTAAGTCCCATTTGTTTATTTTTGTTTTTATTGCCATTACTCTAGGAGTTGGATCAAAAAACATCTTGCCATGATTTATGTCAAACGGTGTTCTTCCTATGTTTTCCTCTAAGAGTTTTATAGTGCTTGGTCTTACATTTAGATCTCTAATACATTTTGAGTTTATTTTTGTGTATGATGTTAAGGAGTGTTCTAATTTCATTCTTTTACATGTAGCTGTCCAGTTTTCCGAACACTACATATTGAAGAGACTGTCTTTTCTCCATTATATATCCTTGCCACCTTTGTCATAGATTAGTTGGCCATAGGTGCAGGGGTTTATCTCTGGGCTTTCTATCGTATTCCATGGATCTATGTTTCTGTTTTTGTGCCAATACCATATTGTCTTGATTACTGTGGCTTGGTAGTATAATCTGAAATCAGGATGTCTGATTCCTCCAGCTCTGTTTTGTTCCCTCAAGACTGCTTTGGCTATTTGGGGTCTTTTTTGTCTCCACACAAATTTTAAGATTTTTTGTTCCAGTTCTGTAAAAAATGTCACTCATAATTTGATAGGGATTGCATTGAATCTGTAGATTGCTTTGGATAGTATAGTCATTTTCTCATATTGATTCTTCCTATCCAAGTACTTGGTATATCTCTCCATCTGTTTGTGTCATCTTTGATTTCTTTCATCAGTGTCTTATTGTTTTCTGAGTATAGGTTTTTACCTCCTTAGGTAGGTTTATTCCTAGATATTTTATTCTTTTTGTTGCAGTGGTGAATGGGAGTGTTTCCTTAATTTCTCTTTTGGATATTTCATTGCTAGTGTTTAGGAATGCAAGAGATTTCTGTGCATTAATTTTGTATCCTGCAACTTTACCAAATTCCTTGATTAGCTCTAGTAGTTTCCTGGTGGCATCTTTAGGATTATTTATATATAGTATCATGTCATCTGCAAACACTGACAGTTTTACTTCTTTTCCTAATTGTATTCCTTTTATTTTTTTTCTTCTCTTATTGCTGTGGGTAGGACTTCCAAAACCATGTTGAATAATAGTGGTGAGAGTGGACATCCTTGTTTTGTTCTTAGAGGAAATGCTTTCAGTTTTTCACCACTGAGAAGGAAGTTTGCTGTTGGCTTGTCAAATATGGCCTTTATTATGCTGAGTTAGTTTCCTTCTATGCCCTCTTTCTGGAGAGTTTTTTTTAATCATAAATTGGTGTTGAATTTTGTCAAAAGCTTTTAATGCATCTATTGAGATGATCATATTTTTATTCTTCAATTTGTTCATATGGTGTATCACATTGATTGATTTGCATATATTGAAGAATGCTTGCATCCCTGGGATAAATCCCACTTGATTGTGGTGTATGATCCTTTTAATGTGTTGTTGGATTCTGTTTGTTAGTATTTTGTTGAGGATTTTTGCATCTATATTCATCAGTGATATTGTCCTGTAGTATTCTTTTTATGTAACTTCTTTGTCTGGTTTTGGTATCAGGGTGATGGTGACCTCATAGAATGAGTTTGGGAGTGTTTCTTCCCTGTAAGTTTTTGGAAGAGTTTTAGAAGGATGGGTTTTAGCTCTTCTCTAAATGTGTCATAGAATTCAACTGTGAAGCCATCTGGTCTGGGACTTTTGTTTGTTGGAATATTTTTAATCACAGTCTCAATTTCATTACTTGTGATTGGTCTGTTCATATTTTCTATTTCTTCCTAGTTCAGTCTTGGAAGGTTATATCTTTCTAAGAATTTGTTCATTTCTTCCAGGTTATCCATTTTATTGGCATAGAGTTACTTGTAGTAGTCTCTTAGGATGCTTTGAATTTCTACAGTGTCTGTTGTAACTTCTCCACTTTCATTTCTAATTTTATTGATTTGAGTCCTCTCCCTCTTTTTCTTGATGAGTCTGGCTAAAGGTTTATCAATTTTGTTTATCTTCTCAAAGAACCAGCTTATAGTTTTATTGATCTTTGCTATTGTTTTGTCTATTTCATTTATTTCTGCCCTGATATTTATGATCTCTTTCCTTCTACTAACTTTGGGTTTTGGGCTTTGTTTCTTCTTCTTTCTCTAGTTCCTTAAGGTGTAAGGTTAGATTGTTTATTTGAGATTTGTCTTGTTTTTTGAGGTAGGCTGGTATTGCTATAAAGTTCCCTCTTAGAACTGCTTTTGCTGTATCCTGTAGGTTTTGGATTATTGTGTATTCATTGTCATTTGTTTCTAGGTATTTTTTGATTTCCTCTTTGATTTCTTCAGTGATCTCTTGGTTAATTAGTAACGTATTGTTTAGCTTCCATGTGTTTTTGTTTTTTACGTTTTTTACCCTGATTTCTAATCTCATAGTGTTGTGTTTGGAAAAGCTGCTTGATATGATTTCAAATTTTCTTAAGTTTACTGAGGCTTGATTTCTGACCAAAGATGTGATCTATCCTGGAGAATGTTCCATACACACTTGAGAAGAAAGTGTAATCTTCTGTTTTTGGATGGAGTGTCCTATAAATATCAATTAAATCTATCTGGTGTATTGTGTCATTTAAAGCTTGTGTTTCCTAATTAATTTTCTGTTTGGATGATCTGTCCATTGGTGTAAGTGAGGTATTAAAGTCCCCCACTACTATTGTGTTACTGTCTATTTCCTCTTCTACAGCTGTTAGCTTTTGCCTTATTTATTGATGTGTTCCTGT
Source organism: Kogia breviceps (assembly GCF_026419965.1). Taxonomy (NCBI): domain Eukaryota; kingdom Metazoa; phylum Chordata; class Mammalia; order Artiodactyla; family Physeteridae; genus Kogia; species Kogia breviceps. The sequence goes on from NC_081319.1 coordinate 62,999,239, forward strand.
GTTGGGTGCATAGATATTTACAATTGTTTTATCTTCTCCTTGGATTGATCCTTTGATCATTATGTAGTGTCATTCCTTGTCTCTTGTAACAGTTTTTATTTTAAAGTCTATTATGTCTGAGTATTGCTACTTCATCTTTTCTTTTGATTTCCATTTGCATGGAATATCTTTTCCCATCCCCTCACTCTTAGTCTATATGTGTCCCAAGGTCTGAAGTGGGTCCCTTGTAGACAGCATTTATACGGGTCTTGGTTTTGTGTCTGTTCAGCCAGTCTCTGTCTTTTGGTTGGAGCATTTAATCCATCTACATTTAAGTTAATTATTGATATGTATGTTCCTGTTGATATTTTCTTAATTGTTTTGTTTTTGTAGGTCTATTTTCTTCCCTTCCTGTTTTGTTCTCTTGTGTTTCTTGCTTAGAAAATTTCCTTTAGTGTTTGCTGTAAAGCTGGTTTGTGGTGCTGAATTCTCTTAGCTTTTGCTTGTCTGTAAATGTTCTGATTTCTCTGTCGAGTCTGAATGAGAGCCTTGCTGGGTAGAGTATTCTTCGATGTAGGTTTTTCCCTTTCATCACTTTAAATATATTGTGCCACTTCCTTCTTGCCTGCATAGTTTCTGGTGAAAAATCAGCTGATAACCTTATGGGCATTCCCTTGTATGTTATTTGTTGTTTTTCCCTTGTTGCTTTTAATATTTTTTTTGTATTTAATTTTTGTTAGTTTGATTAATATGTGTCTTAGCTTATTCCTCCTGGGTTTATCCTGTATGGGACTCTCTGCACTTCCTGGACTTGGGTGACTATTTCCTTTCCCATGTTAGGGAAGTTTATACTGTAATCTTTTCAAATGTTTTCTCAGGCCCTTTCTCTTTCATCTTCTTCTGGGACCACTTTATTTAAATGGTGTGTTTAATGTTGTCCCAGAGGTCTCTGAGACTGACCTCATTTCTTTTCATTCTTTTTTCTTTATTCTGTTCCATGGCAGAGATTTCCACCTTTCTCTCTTCCAAGTAACTTATCCATTCTTCTGCCTCAGTTATTCTGCTATTGATTCCTTCTAGTGTATTTTTCATTTCAGTTATTGTCTTGTTCATCTCTGTTTGTTTCTTCTTTAATTCTTCTATTTCTTGTTAAACATTTTTTGTATCTTCTCAATCTGTGCTTCCATTCTTTTTCTGAGATCTTGGATCATCTTTACTATCATTACTTTGAATTCTTTTTTCAGATGGATTACCTACCTTTTTCAGATGGATTACCTCTTCACTTACTTGTTCCTGTAGGTTTTTATCTTGCTCCTTCATCTGCAACATATTTCTTTTCATCTCATTTTGTCAAACTTACTGTATTTGTGGTCTCCTTTCTGCAGGCTGCAGTATCATAGTTCCTCTTGCTTCTGCTTTGTGCACCTTGGTGGATGAGGTTGGTCCAGAGGCTTGTTTAATTATCTTCTTGATAGGGGGTTTGATTGGTGTTCATATCAGAACCTGCCCTAGATATTGAGTGGGGCCTCCCCTTTACTCTGTGCTTTACCCTGCCAGGTGTAGTTTCTGCTCCCTAGTTATTGGAGTAGAGGCCCCCAGATCTGTTTCTTTACTGTGATTCTGATTTGCAGTGTGAGGTAGGTGGGATTGGAGCACTCCCACTCTGAGAGAAGTCACTGATAATTCTTCCTATGGAGTTGTTCACCTGTGAATGTGCTCTGTTGTGTCCTTTTTCACCTGTTGTGCAGGCTCACATAGTATACTATTGTTGGCACTACTCTCAGTCTCACATTAACTGTGGGTATGCTGGCAATTGGCCCTGGTGATTATCAGGTATTGTTTTCACCCAGCCATCAGTGCAGATACACTGAGGTCAGGTCCCAGGACTGTAGTAGTCATGTACCTGGACCCACTGTGGGAGCTATGGAGGCATCTCAGTCTCTGGCTTGGCCCAACCCACACAGGTACATGCCCATGAAACCCATGGCTGCTAAAGCCAGACCTGTTACAGCTTAAGAGCACTTGTCCTTTCACAGGTTTCACAGGTGATGAATTTAGGAAGCTGTCAGCAGATGTGTAACTCTGCAGTTCATGCAGCTACGAGGAGAGATTTCAGGTCTTTTTCCTTAGTCACATGGCCCCTGGGGCTCAGCTGTGGTTCCAGCTCCTCCTCTGGGCAGATTTCCCATTTGGGGGAGTTATCCATGTACTCCTGGGACAGCAGGACAGGTTCCAATACCCACTGACAGATTTCCTAGTTACAGAAGCTTTCTGCACCCTCCCAGGACAGCGGGGTGAGTTCCAGTACTCACTGGCAGATTTCCTAGTCGCAAGACATTTCTGCACCCTCCCAGGACAGAAGGGCATGTCCCACCACTCACTGGTGGATTTCCTAGTCAGGGGAGTTATCCACGTGCTCCTGGGACAGCAGGGCAGGTTCTGGCATCCACTGATGGATTTCTCAGTCATGGAAGCTATCTGTGTCCTCCCAGGTCAGCATGGGTGGGTCCTGGGGTCTACTTGTGGAATTCCTAGTGGCTGTATCTGTCCACACCATTCCAGGTCATCTGGGGTGGGTCCTATGACCCACTGGTATAATTCTGAGTTTCAGAATCTGTCCGCACACTTTCAGGTGAGGGGGGGCAGGTGTCTGCCTGTGAGTCTGGAAGAGGTGGCCAGTGCCTGCCTCTGGAGCCCAAGATGATGACAGTGACTCATGCCCCCCCACCCAGAGCTCCTGTAAGCAGTGTCCTGGGAGCTCTCACAGGGAAAGAAGCTCTTATGGTGGTCCCACCCCTCTCCTCGTGTACCTCCCACCGAAGATGCCTTGCTTCTCTTGTGGGCCCAGGCTCCCTCAGTTGCCACAGCCAGCCTGACCTCTTCAGGCTGTTTCTGCACCCAACCCTGGCCCTCTCCCTGGGACTGAGCTCTGGAGTCTGAGCTTCAGCACCTGACCTCCACCCCCACCGACAGAGGAGTGTTTCAGGTTGGGGAGCGCAGGGTGGCATTGCCAACCCTCTGTGCAGGTTACTTTCTGCTCTGCCTTTCATAAACCAGTTGCTGTTCTACCCTCTTAGGTTCCAAAGCTCCCTTTCCCCACTGTTCAGACTGATTTCCTCACTGGTGAGGAGACGTCCTAAGGTGTGGGAAACTTTCTTCCTTCATAGCTCCCTCCCTGGGATGCAGACCCCAACCTGATTCCTTCTTTTTCTTTTTGATTTTGTCTTACCCAGTTACGTGGAGATTTTCTTGTATTTTCGGAAATCTGAGGTCTTCTTTCGGCACTCAGTAGCTGTTTTGTGTGAATTGTTCCACCTGTAGATGTATTTTCAATGTTTCTAGTTGAACTCTACTTCCTACTCCTCTGCCATCTTGATCCCAACACCCTAAATTTTAAAAATAGGAATGAACAAAAAAAGTCAAATAGCTACACAGCTGTTAAGCTTGGTTACATGGCAAAGAGAACTTCTAGATATGTTTAATTAAGGATCTTGAGATGGAGAGATGATCTGTATTGTACTGGTGGGCCCAATGTAATCAAAATATTCTTATAAGAGGGAGGCAGGAGGGTCAGAGTCCAGATGAAGATGTGCCAATGGAAGCAGAGGTTAGAAAGAGAGAGACTTGAAGACACATTTTGACTATGTGCCATGAGCCAAAGAATGCAAGCCACCTTTAGAAGCTAGAAAAGTCTGGTCCCCTAGAGTTCCCAGAAGAAATAAAGCTCTCCCAACATGTTTTTTTTTTGTCTAGTGAGAACCATTTCAGACTTCTCATCCCCAGTACTGTGCTGTTTAAGTCATTAGTTTGTGGTAATTTTTTGGATGCAGAGTATAGAGGAAGAGTGAGAGAGAAGGAAACAAGTTTTAACAAACAAAAGGCAAATATTATCATCAATTGAAATGGGGAAGATTATAGAGCAGGTTTTGGAGGGAAAACCATAGTTCAGCTTTAGACATGTTAAGTTTGTGATGTTTCTACTTTATCAAAGGAGAGGTATTCAAATATCAGTTGGATAAACAAGTCCTGGTGGTTCAGAAGAAAGTCCTGGGCTGGATCCATCATTTGGGAGTTCTGAACATACAGATAATATTTAAGACTGGGCAAGATCACCAAAGGACAGAGGAGAGGTTCAAGGACCGAGCCCTGGGCCACAACTCAAAGCACTAGAGTTTTCCTGACAGTGGTGTTGGTCCATCCAGAAAGAATCTAAAAGTGATCGGCATCCACTGATGATCTTCAGAGATAAAAATGAACATTTTTGGAGCAAGGAGAAATATAAGCAATATACTGTATTTGTTAGTAAAAAGGAAGGTGCAGGTGAGATAATACATTGGAATTTTGGGAATTAGAAAGTAAAGCTGCAAAGACTTTAAGGTTAAACATAAATTGATAAAGGGAGTATGGCTAGATTAGAAAGACTTTTCAAAAGTTTTAACTGTTTTAGAAGCTACTGGTAATGGAAAATTATGAAAAAATGACAATTTAAATCAGATTAATTCTATTTACTTATTCTCTAAGTGATAAATATGCACATACCATAATTGATATTTTTTCATTCAGTAATGTCCATTAATAAACAGGAAGTAAGTGTTATAGAGCTCTGATAATATGTCTTAAAATCAGTCATGTTGTTTAAGTAACCCGCGAAAAGCTTTATGACACTAATTTTATTTATTTATTTATTTTGAAATCTCGGGATACAGGGAACTGGAAAAAGCAAAACAAACAAAACTGATTACTTTGCCAGACTCTACAAATACTATTTTGTTGTGCTAATATACACTACAGATGAGAGTACTTAATTTAGTAAGCAAATAAACACAGGATACAATGGACAATTCTAGTGATTTTGAAACATCATATTAAAACAAATATATAGTGCTAAATATTTTAAGTATAAATTTTCAGAAAATTAAATCACTTACAAAGTAAATTAGATTTTGTTTACATATAATAAAATTGAACATGCTTTTTGAGCATCATTTCTGTGACTTTAACATATCAAATTATTTATCAGAATTTTAAGAAAACATATTCAGATAAAACACACTTTTTTTCTTGCTTAGCAGAGGGCTTTAACAGCATATCCAAAGGAAATTCACCCACTAGAAAAATGTTCATTAAGCACAGAATACACTCCAAGCAGTTTCTCATGAAAGACACACAATGGAAATATACAAAGATAACATAGAGTAAGTCAAGTGGTGATAAATATCACAGGGTCAGGGTGAGGTTGGTGGGGAAAGCAGAGAATGAGGGATGGGTGAGGATGCTTTCATATAAGGGGTGAGGGCAGGCCTTGCTAAAAAGATGACATTTGAGGCTAAAAGGAATGAGTGATCAACTTTTTGGGGTGTATGTCTAGGAGAAAAGTCTCCAGAAGAAGGAATAACAATTCCAAAGGATTTGAGGTGTGCTTGTGCTCACCATGTTAAAAGAACAAGATGGGGCTTCCCTGGTGGTGCAGTGGTTGACAGTTTGCCTGCCAATGCAGGGGACACGGGTTCGGGCCCTGGTCTGGGAAGATCCCACCTGCCACGGAGCGGCTAGTCCCGTGAGCTGTGGCCACTGAGCCTGCGTGTCCAGAGCCTGTGCTCCACAACGGGAGAGGCCACAGCATTGAGGCCCGCATACTGCAGAAAAAAAAAAAAAAAAAAAAGAACAAGATGCAGTGAGCTGTGGTAGAGTGTGGGGGAGCAGAGTGGAAGGACATCTCATGTAGTGTTTTGGCTTTTACTGTGAAAGAGAAGAAAAACCACTGAAAATTTTGAATAGAAAAATAAAATAATTTGACTTACATTTTTAAAAGGATGACTCTGCTAGTCACTGCACCAGAAGGAAAGACTGAACTCTGGAGGGTCTTAGATCAGCAGTTAGAGTCCCAGCCTGGAATTTCACATGTCACCTACACTCAGGCTTCATCTACAGAATTAGAAACCTGGGGTACAACAACTTAACTATGCAATCAAGGTTACTGTCACCATTTACAGACAAATTAACATCGTGTGAGCCTCTTGAGAAGAACACAGTATTACTTCTGTGGGTTCCTGACAAAAATGTGTAACCTGAATTTTCTAATCATGAAGAAACATCCAAGTTGTGAGAAAATCTACATATTACTTGTCATATACTCAACAAACATGTCAAGGTCGCAAAAGACAAAGAAAATCTGTGGAACTATTCCAGATTGAAGAATATTAAACAGACATGGAACCTAAAATGTGTCACTTTTTGATTCATTTAGCTTTTTGCTATAAAGGATATTGCTGAATTTCAATATTTGGATGGGATCTCTGGGTTATGGCAGTACTGTAGAAACTTTAATTTTCTAAAAGCAATGACTGTTTCAGTGGCATACTGATAAACTGGCCTTCCTGAGGTTGTAGTAAGGAGCCCAGATTCATAACATTTACTGATTTCCAGGTTGTAAATACTCCCAACATCTGATTTCAAGCTACTAATGTGAAATCATGGAGAAGAATTGGAAAGAGATGTGCACATTTAGGTCTTCAAGTCCATTCACACTAGTTGCAGTGCCCACTAATGGGACTAGGATTATTTATGCACAAAGTATACTTGGCTTTTAGTTATAATAGATACCATGTCTGCATCTAATTCTCAACTGGTTCGAAAATAATTATATATGAGTTGAAGTTCCTAAGATGGCAGAGTAGAAGGACCCTGAGCTCACTTCCTTCCATGGGCACACCAAAACTACAATTATTTACAGAACAACTATTGATGAAAAAGACTGGAACCTAATGGAAAAGGTATTTTACAATTAAAGTTATATAGAAGGAACCACAAGGAGAAAGGTAGAAGGGGCAGAGTCTTGATATAGTTAAGACCCATACCCCTCAATGGATGACCCCAAACAGGAGAATAACTACAACTACAGAGTTTCTCACCAAGGATCAAGGGATCCAAGCCCCACATTGGGGTCCCCAGCCCAGGGGTCCTACACTGGGAAGATGAGCACCCAGAGTGTTTGGTTTTGAAGGGAAGTGGGGCTTACTTACAGGAGATGCAGAGGGCTATTGGAAATAGACTCCATTCTTAAAGGGCACACACAAAATCTCACACACTCTGGGACCCAGGGCAGAAGCAGCAACTTGAAAGGAGCCTGAGTTAGACCTACCTGCTGATCTGGAAAGTGTTCTGGAGAGGCAGGAGGCAACTGCAGCTCACCCTGGGGACATAGACATTGTAGGAAACCATTTCTGGGAGCTTATCCTACCACATGGACATTGCTACTGGCAAGCACCACTTTGGAGTCCTTCTTCTAGCTTATTAGATTCAGGACACAGCCCTGCCCTGTCCACCAGCCTGAAGCCACCAGCACTGGGACAACTCAGGCCAAGAAACTAACTGGGTGGGAACACAGCCCCACCCACCAACAGACAGGCTGCCATAAGTTCTCCTGAGCACACAGCCACTGCTGGACTCAACCTTGCCCAACAGAGGAATCAGGACCCAGACACACACACCAGTGTGTTGGCACTAGAACTGAGACCTTCATGGCCCTGTAGGCACAGACCCTAGGATCCAGCTTCACCCACCAGTGGGCAGGCAAAAGCCCCAGAATTCCCTGGGCCCTGACCCTACTCAACTGCTATCCTGCTCTAGCCCTAAGGCCAGCCTCACCCACCAGTAGGCAGACAATAGCCCCAGGACAACAGCAGCCCTGCAGCTTCCCATGACAGGATCCAGCCTACCCACCATTAGGCCAGACCCAGCCCTGGTATTAGAAGGACCCCAGCCCTGCCCAGCAGTAGACCAACACAACCTTCAATACCCTGGACCCCACAGCCAGCCATGTCAGGAACTGACACCACCAACTGTCCAGCATCAGCTCTGGGATCCCTGGACCCTGAAGCCAGACCTCAGGACCTGGCTCTAACCACGAGTGAGCCAGGATTAGTCCCAGGACCTGGCTTCACCATATTAACAAATTGAAGGATAAAACCATATGATCATCTCAATAGATGCAGAAAAGGCTTTTGATAAATTTCAACATCAATTCTCAAGAAAGTGAGTATAGAGGGAACAAACCTCAACATAATGAAGGCCATATTATGATAGGCTCACAGCTAGCATCATACTCAATAGTGAAAAGCTGAAAGCATTTCCTCTAAGATCAGGAATAAGACAAGGGTGCCCTTTCTCCTCACTTTTATTCAGCATACTGTTGTCAATCTTAGCCATGGAAATCAGACAAGAAAAAGAAATAAAAGGCATCCAAATTGGAAGGGAAAAAGTAAATCTGTCACTGCAGATGACATGATAATGTACATAGAAAATCCTAAAGATGCCACCAAAATATTACTAGAACTCATCAATGAATTCAGTAAAGTTGCAGGATACAAAATTAATATAGAAAAGACTGTTACATTTTTATACACTAACAACAAATTTTCAGATAGAGAAATTAAGGAAATAATTCTATTTATAATTCCTTCAAAAAGATTAAAATACCTAGGAATAAACCTATCTAAGGAGGTAAAAGACCTGTACTCAGAAAACTATAAGACACTGATGAAAGAAATTGAAGATGACAAAAACATATGAAAGGTATATCCTGTTCATAGATTGGAAGGATTAATAAGGTTAAAATGACCATGCTACCAAAGGCAACCTACAGATTCAATTCAATACCTATCAAAATACAAATGGCATAGAACTAGAATAAATAAAATTTGTATGGAGCACAAAAGACCCCAAATAGCCAAACAATCTTGAGAAAAAAGAACAGAACTGGAAGTATCACACTCCCTGACCTCAGACAGTACTACAAAGCTATAGAAATCAAAACAGTATGGTACTGGCACAAAAACAGACACATATATCAATGGAACAGAATAGAGAGTCCATAAATAAACTCACACACTTATGATCAATTAGTCTATGACAAGGGAGGCAATAATATACAATGGAGAAAAGACAGGCTTTTTAATAAGTGGTGCTGGAAAAACAGGACAGCTACATGTAAAAGAATGATATTAGAACATTCCTCACACCATATAGAAAAAATAAATTCAAAATGGATTAAAACCTAAATGTAAAACCAGAAACCAAAACTACTAGAAGAAAACATAGGCAGAACACTCTTTGACATAAATTGTAGCAATATTTTTTTGAATCTGTTTCCTCAGGCAAAGGACACAAAAGCAAAAATAAATAAGTGGGACCGAATTAAACTTAAAATCTTCTGCAAAGAAAAGGAAACCATCAACAAAATGAAAACAACTCAACATAAAAAAAAAACCCAACTAACAACCTGATTAATAAATGGGCAGAAGACCTGAATAGACATTTTCCAAAGAAGACATTACAGATGGCCAATAGGCACATGAAAAGATTCTCCATCACTAATCATCAGAGAAATGCAAGTCAAAACCACAATGAGATACCACCTCACACAAATGATAGCTGTCAGAACAGCTATCATCAAAAGAACACAAATAATAGATGTCAGTGAAGATGTGGAGAAAAGGGAACCATTGTACACTGTTGGTAGTAATGTAAATTGGTACAGTCACTAGAAAACAGTGTGGGGGTTTCTCAAAAAATTAAAAATAAAACTACAAAATGATCCAGCAATTCCACTCCTGGGTATAAATTTTTAAAAACCCACAAAAATACTAATTTGAAAAGATACATGCACTCCAATGTTCACAGCAGCATTATTTACAATAGCCAACATATGGAAGCAACCCAAGTGTCCATCAACAGATGAATGGATAAGAAGGAGTGGTATATTTTTTAAATGGATTATATCCAGCCATAAAAAAGAATGAAATTTTGCCACTTGAAACACATGGATGGACCTGGAGGGTATTATGCTTAGTGAAATAAGTTAGAGAAAGACAAATACTGTATGTTATCACTTATATGTGCAATCTGAAAAATAAACTAATTAATATAACAAAATTAAACAGATTCACAGATATAAAGAATAAACTAGTGATTACCAATGTGAAGAGAGAAGTGAGGAGGGGCATAATAGGAGTAGGGGATTAAGTGGTACAAACTGCTATGTATAAAATAGTAAGCTACAAGGATATATTGTACAACACAGATAATATATTCAATATTTTGTAATAACTGTAAATGGAGTATAATCTATAAAAATGTTTAATCACTATATTGTACACTTGAAACTAATATAATATTGTAAATCAAATATTCCTTAATGAAACCCCAAATAATAGTATATATAATATATAAATATAATATATTTATGTAAAATATATATGTTAATGTAAAATAAATATATTTCTAAATTTAAATATATATACATACATACTGAGAGAGAGAAATAAAGCAAATAAAATAAAATGGGAAATCAAAATGATATCAAAGACATAATATAAAACACAAATCAACTAATAAATGAACAAAAGAGAGTTATGGCTAATAAGGCAACAAATAAAATTAAAAGAAATCATAAAATACTATCTAATTAATCCCCAAAACAACAAAAAAGAGAGAGAAAAGGGCAAAGAAAATTTAGGACAAATGGATAAAAGATCATGATGGTAGAATGAAACTCAAACATATTTATAACACATTAAATGTAAATGTTTAAACACTCCAATTAAAAGACAGAGATTGTCAGATTGGATGAATAAAAAGTAATGAATTTTATGCTGCCTACAAGAAACCCACTTTAAATAACAACCAAAAATTTAATAATAAAAGGATAGAAAAAAATCATGTTAACATTAGTCAAAAAAAGCTGTGGTGGCTATATTAATATATCAGACTAAATAAGTTTCAGAGCAAAGAATTTTATCCAGGATAAGGAGAGTCATTTCTTAATGATAAAAAGGTTCAATTTATCAAGAAGACATAATAACCCTAAAGGTTTATGTCTCTAATAAAATAACTTCAAGATAAACGAAGCAGCAACTGATAGAACTAAGACAAAATATATCCATTATAGTTGAAGACTTCAACACATCTCTCTCAGTAATTGATAAAGCAAGTAGACAGAAAATCAGTAAGATATACAAGTTAGCCTGAACTGCCTTAGTAGAAATCACTGCTGCAAGTTTCTTAAGTTGTGTGTTTGAAATCTAAGAATGCAATAAAGATGTTATAGGAGGAAAATTATTTTTTGTGCTAAAGTTCAAATAGGAGAGAGCTAGTAACTTTTATTCTTAGAAATTTAGCTGTAACTTCAGTGTTACATATGCTCATATTTGCTCATATTATCAGTTTTAATTTTTCCTAAGTTATATAATTCTATTTATCCTGTGCTGTTTTGAACAATTCAGTAATATCTATTGATAAAAATTTTCATAAAGTGATTCCTATATACTTACTGTTAAGATATAACATAAGCATTGAATATTTTATAGTGAGAAAAAGTACCAAGTATGCTTTCTAGTACCCATCATCAAAAAAAGTGTTTTCAAGTAGAAAGAGCTTAAATACTGATTACTTTTTATGGACTAAAAAGTAAAATACAATTAGAAAAAAATCATTTTAAGGAACTCATTGATAATTCTTTATTATAAGAGTTTGATTTGATCTTAGCATTTTTTAAATGAAAAACTGAATCATAAGCTTTCAGTATAATGTGTTTATGTCTGATGATAAGGTGAGTAATTCTTCTATTAGATGATAATTCCTTTATAAAGGCTAGGCTCCTAAAGATGGTGTGAAGTTACTTTATCACACATTTCTTGGAAGCCCATTTTTTACACAGACAACACATTTTCAAGGTATCACATACAAGTACAGTGAAGTAGATATATTTAGTTTTCATACCTTGTGACTATTTTTGGCACAAGATTCTATGTATGCATAATTTTTCTGGAGTCATTCTGGGGCACCAACCTGAGTAATTTTATTCTCATCTCAAATCTCCACACTAAGCAGATTTTTTAAGATGTGAAGAAAAATACTTTCCTAGCAATTTACCTAAATTTAACTCCTCAAACTTAATTTGAACTAGAATCTCTAGGAATTGGAAAGTTGTCAGCTTTCCTTAAAATCCTATCACTTAGGGAAGTGAAATTGAGTAGTATGTAGCTGAAGTTCTGTATATGGAAGAACCTATTCAGCCTCCTTAATTTAGGATACTGTTTATGACTTCTTTATACCAATGTTTTCTTTGCTCTGGAAAAGAAATATTACAGCAATTATAAAATAATTAAATATGAAATTAATTTCTATTGAACTTAAATATTGTGTGAATGCAGGTGAACTCTAGCATCATAGAATGAGATGCATATCCATAGGTATTACATGCAGTAAGTTGATGCTTTAGGTAAACTTGAGGTGTTTGCATATAATTATAAAGTTAGCATAGAATATAAAGACCACTTGGAAAAATTCCAGATGGCTCAAGAAGTTGAAAACCACTTCTGCCCAGAAATATATTAAAAGAGAAAATAAATTAAAAGAGCTAACTAAAAGATATGATTGGGGTATATAAAAAGATGACTATCTCAAAAGTTTATAATCTGAGCAGAAAGTGCAAAACCCTGAATGAACAGAGGTTGTGGAATGGCTGTACTCCAATGGGAACAGGGAACAGAAGCCAGGGAATAAAATTCTGTGGAGTGATCCAGACTCAAAAAATACTATAAAACAGAAAGCCTGACTCACTATTAGAAACCAAGGTTAAAGCTTCCACTTAAGAAGAGAAAAGTAACAATTACTAATATAATAGAAACAGAAAAGCAAAATAATTCTCATTCAATTTTCAAATGTAAAACAAAATTCTAAAACACATGAAAATAGTTACTGTGATGAAAGACAGCTATCAAAATGTACAAGTCAATTAGGAATTTATTCCATCCACATATGAATAGAGGAGAACTGACAATGATTTTAAAATAAGCATGTTTATATGTCTCAGAGATAACATATAACATCATAACATTATTTTAAAATGATAATGCAGATTAAAACCACTATAAGAAATCACTGCACATTGATTATAATAGATAAAATAAAAAGTACTGATGATACATATACTGACAATACATACATACATATGTACATACATACACAGTAAGCTTTTTGTTGATAGCAATGCAAAATAGTATAATCTCTCTGGAAAACTATTTTGGTAGTTTCTTATAAAGGTAAACATATACTACTATATGACCTAGCAAAACCACTCATGAGTATATACTCTAGAGAAAGGAAGAATTATGTTTACACAAAACATGACCACAAATACTTGTAGAAACTCTATTAAAGTTTCCAAAAATGTAAATGACCCAAATGTCCTTCAACAATTTAATATGTTTAGAACAAAACAGAAAGCTATGCCACATCTATACGAAGGAATATTATTGAACAATAAAAAGGAACAAACTATTGATACATGCAACATCTTGGTTGAGTCACAATAATATTATTTTGAATGAAAATAGCTAGTCTTAAAAGATTATACACTGTGTGGTTCTATGTACACTAACCTGCATTGTGAAGATAAAACTTCATGATGTAAGGGCAAAAAAATAGACAACATAATTTTGAAAGAGAAAAACAAGTTTACTTGACTGACACTATGTGATTTTAAAAGATCCAGTGAGTCTAAAGAGCGAATTTTTCAAACTGTAAAGACACCTTTTTAATCAAGTTTGAAATAACAACTAGACGTACATTTAGAAAAATTAACCATGACCCATACACCATACAGAAAAATCAATTTAAAATGAACCAAATACTAAATAAAACAACTAAAATTATACAATTTATAGAAGAAAATACATGAAAATATTTGCAACTCTGAAAATGGACAGGTAAATAAACTGTGGCATATCCATGCAGTGGAATACAACTCTGCAGCAGGAAGACTGAGTTATTGATACATCCATTACAATGTATAGATTTCAAAAGAGTGATGCTGAAGGTACTCAGTTGGATGCAAAAGGTAATATATTTTCTGATTGAATTTACATGAATTCTATTTAAAAAATGATTCTCTAGTGATTGAAAGCAGAAGAGTGATTTCCAGAGGCTGAAGAAAGGAGAAAGAATTAACTGCAATGAGGCATAAGAAAACTTTTTGGAATGATGAAAATGTTCTATATGTTGATATGGCATTGATTATACTGATTAAACACATTTGTAAAAATTTAATGAACTATACACTGAAAAAGTGTGTTTTATTTTACATGGTCTTTATCTTTATAAAGTTGATGCAAAGGGTATTGTTACTGATAAACAAAATCAGATGGAAAAAAGAATAAATCTACAGATTCATAGATATTTTTAAAAATTGAAAATGAAAAACTGATAGACCCTATAAAATTATGAATGATCAAATTTTATTAAATAAGGAGAATGTCTGAATAAACCAGAAATCTGTAATTTAACTGAATTGATAATAACAATGTCCTCTCTCTGCTCCCCCTCTCGAGCCAAAGGCACCATGCCCAGCTGGTTATATCACTCTCTCAAGTAACATATTATCTTTATTTATACAAACATTCAGGGTATAGCTAAGGAACAAAGCAAACAAACTTAGTTTGTGAGGCTAGTAAAAACTTGATACCACACTTGACACTGGACTAAGCCAGGAAAGAAAATAAAATTATAGGTTGTATTGATAAAAGTTGTCCAAAGGCAAGCTGTTCAACATGGTAACCACAAGCCACATGTAGCACTGAGCACTTCAAATGTGGTTCATATAATTAAGATGTGCTATAAGTTTAAGGTCCTCGGTATGAGAAATGCATGTAGATAAAAAATTAAAGAGAGGGTGGAGAAGATGGGAAGAGTAAGATGCGGAGATCACCTTCCTCCTCACAGATACATCAGAAATACATCTACACGTTCTTCTATAGAACACCCACTGAATGCTAGCAGAAGACCTCAGACTTCCCAAAAGGCAAGAAACTCCCCACGTATCTGGGTAGGGCAAAAGAAAAAAGAATAAACAGAGACAACGAAGAGGGATGGGACGTACACCAGTGGGAGGGAGCTGTGAAGGAGGTAAGATTCCTACACACGAGAAGCCCCTTCGCAGGCGGAGACTGCGGGTGGCGGAGGGGGAAGCTCCGGAGCCGTGGAGGAGAGAGCAGCCACAGGGTGTGGAGGGCAAAGCAGAGAGATTCCCGCACAGAGGATTGGTGCCGACTAGCACTCACCAGCCCGAGAGGCTTGTCTGCTCCCCCACCGGGCCGGGCAGGGACTGGGAGATGAGGCTCGGGGCTTCAGTTGGATCCCAGGGAAAGGTCTGGAGTTGGCAGAGTGAAAACAGCCTGAAGGGGTTAGTGCACCACGGCTGGCCGGGAGGGAGTCCGGGAGAAGTCTGGAGCCTGCCGAAGAGGCAAGAGACCTTTTCTTCCCTCTTTGCCTCCTGGTGCGCGAGGAGAGGGGTATAAGCGCACCACGTAAATGAGCTCCAGAAACGGGCGCGGAGCTGCCGAAGAGACAGGAGACTTTTTCTTGCCTCTTTGCTTCCTGGGGCGCGAGGAGAGGGGATTAAGGGCACTGCGTAAAGGAGCTCCAGAAACGGGCGCAAGCCACAGCTGTCGGCTCGGAGAATAGAGACGGGTGTGGGACACTAGGGTTGCTGTTGCCGCCAACAAGAGGCCTGTGTGCGAGCACAGGTCACTCTCCACACTGCCTCTTCCTGGAGCCCGTGCAGCCTGCCACTGCCGGGGTCCCGGGATCCAGGGACAGCTTCCTCAGGAGAACGCACGGCGTGCCTCCAGCTGGTGCAGCATCACGCTGGCCTCTCCCGCCACAGGCTCGCCCCGCATCCTTGCCCCTCCCTCCCCCTGGCCTGTGCCAGAGTCCCCGAATCAGCTGCTCCTTTAACCCTGTCCTGTCTGAGCAAAGGGCAGACCGCACAGGCGACCTACATGCAGAGGCGGGGCCAAGTCCAAAGCTGAACCCCAGGAACTGTGTGAACAAAGAGGAGAGGGTGAAGTCTATCCTAGCAGCCTCAGAAGCAGTGGATTAAAGCTCCACAGTCAACTTGAAGTGCCCTGCATCTGTGGAAAACCTGAATAGACAGCGAAATATCTCAAGTTGAAGAGGTGGACTTTGGGAGCAACATATACTATTGTTTTCTCCTTTTTTCTTTTTGTGAGTCTGTATGTGTGTGCTGCTGTGTGAGATTTTGTCTGTATAGCTTTGCTTGCACAATTTGTCCTAGGGTTAGACAGATCAGTTTTTTTTTTAATAGAAATTTTTCTTCTTAATAATTATTTTTTATTTTAATAACTATATTTTATCTTACTTTATTTTGTCTTCTTCCTTTCTTCCTTCCTTCTGTCCTCCCTTCCTTCCTTCCTTTCTTCCTTCCTTCTGTCCTCCCTTCCTTCCTCCCTTCCGTCCTTCCTTTCTTCCTCCCTTCCTTCCTCCCTTTGTTCCTCCCTTCCTTCCTCCAATTCTTCCTCCCTTCCTTCTTCAATTCCCTCCTCCCTTTCTTCCTCTCCTCCTTCCTTCATTTCTTGATTTCTTCCTTCCTTCCTTTCTTTTCTTTCTATTTTTTCTCCCTTTAATTTTAAGCCGTGTGGATTAAAGGCTCTTGGTTCTCCAGCCAGGCATCAGGGCTGTGTCTCTGAGGTGGGAGAACCAACCTCAGGACACTGGTCCACAAGAGACCTCCCAGCTCCATGCAGTATCAAACGGTGTAAATCTCCCAGAGATCTCCATCTCAACACCAAGACCCAGCTTCAGTCAAGGACCAGCAACGAACAGTGCTTGGCACCCTATGCCCAACAAAGAGCAAGACAGGTCTACAGCCCCATCCATTAGCAGAGAGGCTGCCTAAAATCATAATAAAGCTACCAACATCCCCAAACACACCACCAGACTTGGACCTGCCCACCAGAAAGAAAAGATCCAGCCTCATTCAACAGAACAGAGGTACTAGTCCCCCCAACCAGGAAACCTGCTCGACCCACTGAACCAACCTCAGCCACAGGGGACAGCCACCAAAATCAACAGGAACTACGAACCTGCAGCCTGCAAAAAGGAGACCCGAAACACAGTAAGATAAGCAAAATGAGAAGACAGAAAAACACACAGCAGATGACAGAGCAAGATAAAAACACACCAGACCTAACAAATGAAGAGGAGGAAATAGACAGTCTACCTGAAAAAGAATTCAGAATAATGATAGTAAAGATGATTCAAAATCTTGGAAATAGAATAGACAAATTGCAAGAAACAATTAACAAGGACCTAGAATAAATAAAGAGGAAGCAAGCAATGATGAGCAACACAATAAATGAAATTAAAAATACTCTAGATGGGATCAATAGCAGAATAACTGAGGCAGAATGATGGATAAGTGACCTGGAAGATAAAATAGTGGAAATAACTACTGCAGAGCAGAAGAAAGAAAAAAGAATGAAAAGAACTGAGGACAGTCTCAGGGACCTCTGGAAAACATTAAATGCACCAACATTCGAATTATAGGGGTCCCAGAAGAAGAAGAGCAAAAGAAAGGGACTGAGAAAATATTTGAAGAGATTATACTTGAAAACTTACCTAATATAGGAAAGGAAATAGTCAATCAAGTCCAGGAAGCACAGAGAGTCCCACACAGGATAAACCCAAGGATAAACATGCCAAGACACATAATAATCAAACTGTTAAAAATTAAATACAATGAAAACATATTAAAAGCAACAAGGGAAAAACAACAAATAACACACAAGGGAATCCCCATAAGGTTAACATCTTATCTTTCAGCAGAAACCGTACAAGCCAGAAGGGAGTGGCAGGATATATTTAAAGTGATGAAGGAAAAAAAACCTACAACCAAGATTACTCTACCCAGCACGGATCGCATTCAGATTTGATGCAGAAATTAAAACCTTTACAAACAAGCAAAAGCTGAGAGAGTTCAGCACCACCAAACCAGCTTTACAACAAATGCTAAAGGAACTTCTCTAGGCAAGAAACACAAGAGAAGGAAAAGAACTACAAGAACAACCCCAAACAATTAAGTAAATGGTAATAGGAACACACATATCAATATGTATTATTTACCTTAAATGTAAATGGATTAAATGCTCCCACCAAAAGACACAGACTGGCTGAATGGATCCAAAATCAGGACCCATATATATGCTGTCTACAAGAGACCCACTTCAGACCTAGGGACACATACAGACTGAAAGTGAGGGGATGGAAAAAGATATTACATGCAAATGGAAATCAGAAGAAAACTGGAGTAGCAATTCTCATATCAGACAAAATAGACTTTAAAATAAAAACCATTACAAGAGACAAAGAAGGACACTACATAATGATCAAAGAATCGATCCATGAAAAGGATATAACAATTGTAAATATTTATGCACCCAACATAGGAGCACCTCAATACATAAGGCATATACTAACAGCCATAAAAGGGGAAATCGACAGTAACACAATCATAGTAGGGGACTTTAACACCCCACTTTCACCAATGCACAGATCATTCAAATGAAAATAAATAAGGAAACACAAGCTTTAAATGATACATTACACAAGATGGACTTAATTGATATTTATAGGACATTCCATCCAAAAACAACAGAATACACATTTTTCTCAAGTGCTCATGGAACATTCTCCAAGATAGATCATATGTTGGGTCACAAATCTAGCCTTGGCAAATTTAAGAAAATTGAAATCGTATCAAATATCTTTTCCAGCCACAACGCTATGAGACTAGATATCAATTACAGGAAAAGATCTGTAAAAAATACAAGCACGTGGAGGCTAACCAATACACTACTTAATAACGAAGTGATCACTGAAGAAATCAAATAGGAAATCAAAAAAATACTTAGAAACAAATGACAATGGAGACATGACCACCCCAAACCTATGGGATACAGCAAAAGCAGTTCTAAGAGGGAAGGTTATAGCAATACAATCATACCTTAAGAAACAGGAAACATCTTGAATAAACAAGCTAACTTTGCACCTAAAGCAATTAGAGAAAGGAGAACAAAAACCCCCCAAATTTAGCAGAAGGAACGAAATCATAAAGATCAGATCAGAAATAAATGAAAAAGAAATGAAGGAAACTATAGCAAAGATCAATAAAATTAAGAGCTGGTTCTTTGAGAAGATAAATAAAATTGAGAAACCATTAGCCAGACTCATCAAGAATAAAAGGGAGAAGACTCAAATCAATAGAATTAGAAATGAAAAAGGAGATGTAACAACTGACACTGCAGAAATACAAAAGATTATTAGAGATTACTACAAGAAACTGTATGCCAATAAAATGAACAACCTGGAAGAAATGGACAAATTCTTAAAATGCACAACCTGCCGAGACTGAACCAGAAAGAAATAGAAAATATGAACAGACCAATCACAAGCACTGAAATTGAAACTGTGATTAAAAATCTTCCAACAAACAAAAGCCCAGGACCAGATGGCTTCACAGGCGAATTCTATCAAACATTTAGAGAACAGGTAACACCTATCCTTCTCAAACTCTTTCAAAAGATAGCAGAGGGAGGAACACTCCCAAAATCATTCCATGAGGCCACCATCACCCTGATACCAAAACCAGACAAAGACGTCACAAACAACGAAAACTACAGGCCAATATCACTGATGAACATAGATGCAAAAATCCTCAACAAAATACTAGCAAACAGAATCCAACAGCACATTAAAAGGATCACACACCATGATCAAGTGGGGTTTATTCAAGGACTGCAAGGATTCTTCAATATACGCAAATCAATCAACATGATACACCATATCAACAATCTGAAGGAGGAAACTCATATGATCATCTCAATAGATGAAGAGAAAGCTTTTGACAAAATTCAAACCCATTTATGACAAAAACCCTGCAGAAAGTACGCACATAGGGAACTTTCCTCAACATAATAAAGGCCATATATGAGAAACCTACAGTCAGAATTGTTCTCAATGGTGAAAAATTGAAACCATTTCCACTAAGATCAGGAACAAGACAAGGTTGTCTACTGTCACCACTCTTATTCAACATAGTTTTGGAAGTTCTAGCCACAGCAATCAGAGAAGAGAAAGAAATAAAAGGAATCCAAATAGGATAAGAAGAAGTAAAGCTGTCACTTTTTGCAGATGACATGATACTGTACATAGAGAATCCTAAGGATGATACCAGAAAACTACTAGAGCTAATCAATGATTTGATAAAGTAGCAGGATACAAAATTAATGCACAGAAATCTCTGGCATTCTTAGACACTAATGATGAAAAATCTGAGAGAGAAATTAAGAAAACACTCCCATTTACCATTGCAACAAAAAGAATAAAATATCTAGGAATAAACCTACCGAAGGAGACAAAAGAATTTTATTCAGAAATCTCGAAGACACTGATGAAAGACATTAAAGATGATACAAATAGGTGGAGAAATATACCATGTTCTTGGATTGGAAGAATCAACATTGTGAAAATGACTCTACTACCCAAAGCAATCTACAGATTCAATGCAATCCCTATCAAACTAACACTGTTATTTTTTAGAGACATAGAACAATAAAATTCACAATTTGTATGGAAACACAAAAGACCCCGAATAGCCAAAGCAATCTTGAGAATGAAAAATGGACCTGGAGGAATCAGGCTCCCTGACTTCAGACTATACTACAAAGCTACAATAATCAAGACAGTATGGTACTGGCACAAAAACAGAAATATAGACCAATGGAACAGGATAGAAAGCTGGGAGATAAAGTCACACACATATGGTCACCTTATTTTTGATATAGAGTGGAAGGATATACAGTGGAAAAATGACAGCCTCTTCAATAATTGATGATGGGAAAACTGGACAGCTACCTGTATAAGTATGAAATTAGAACACTCCCTAACACCATACATAAAAATAAACTCAAAATTGGTTAAAGACCTAAATGTAAGGCCAGACTATTAAACTCTTAGAGGAAAACATAGGCAGAACACTCTATGACATAAATCACAGCAAGATCCTTTTTGACCCATCTCGTAGAGAAATGGAAATAAAAACAAAAATAAACAAATGGGACCTAATGAAACTAAAAAGCTTTCGCACAGCAAAGGATACCATAAATAAGACCAAAAGACATCCCTCAGAATGGGAGAAAATATTTGCAAATGAAGCAACTGACAAAGGATTAATATCCAAAATTTATAAGCAACTCAGGCAGCTCAATAACAAAAAGCAAACAACCCAATCCAAAAATGGGCAGAAGAACTAAATAGACATTTCTCCAAAGAAGATATACAGATTGCCAACAAACACATGAAAGACTGCTCAACATCATTAATCGTTAGAGAAATGCAAATCAAAACTACAATGAGATATCATCTCACACTGGTCAGAATGGCCCTCATCAAAAACTCACAATAAATGCTGGAGAGGGTGTGGAGAAAAGGGAACACTCTTGCACTGCTGGTGGGAATGTAAACTGATACAGCCACTATGGAGAACAGTATGGAGGTTCCTTAGAAAATTACAGATAGAACTACCATACGACCCCACAATCCCACTACTGAGCATATACCCTGAGAAAACCATAATTCAGAAAGAGTCATGTACAATGTTCATTGCAGCTCTATTTACAATAGCCTGGACATAGAAGCAACTTCAGTGTCCATCAACAGATGAATGGATAAAGAAGATGTGGCACATATATACAATGGAATATTACTCAGCCATAAAAAGAAATGAAACTGAGCTATTTGTAATGAGGTGGATAGACCTGGAGTCTGTCATACAGAGTGAAGTAAGTCAGAAGGAGAAAAACAAATACCGTATGCTAACACATATATATGGAATCTAAGAAAAAAAATGTCATGAAGAGATTAATGGTAGGACAGGAATAAAACACAGACCTACTAGAGCATGGACTGAGGATATAGGGAGGGGGAATGGCAAGCTGTAACAAAGTGAGAAAGTGGCAGGGACATATATACACTACCAAATGTAAAATAGATAGCTAGAGGGAAGCAGTCGCATAGCACAGGGAGATCAGCTTTGTGTTTTGTGACCACCTAGAGGGGTGGGATATGGAGGGTGGGAGGGATGTATTTGTAAGAGAGAAGAGATATGGGAACATATGTATATGTATAACTGATTCGCTTTGTTGTAAAGCAGAAATTAACACACCATTGTAAAACAGTTATACTCCAATAAAGATGTTAAAAAAAAAAGTTTCCCAACTGGAAAATAAATAAATAAATAAACTATTGAAGAGACCACCTTGGAATTTCTATCTCCTGACTGAGAAGAGAACTATTTCCATTGTCTTTTTCTTTGTGATATAGTCTTAGACTTGACAAAATCTCTACCTTCAATGAAATAATAAATGACATAATTGTAGGTGTCACTACATAACAACTAAATAGAATCAGTGAGCTTCAGTTAAGCAAACGTATTTCAAATAAGACCAGAATTAGTATTCTCAACAAGTCAATTGAATAAACAAGAAATTATAGTCATTAAGACCCTGCTTCTATTCACTTGTCTCTGAGATTAGCAGATTGCCAGTTGGTGCCAGTTTGAGCCAGTTGCTAAAATAGGCATTCATCTCTTCAATGCAGCTTCCCTCTGCTTGCAGGTGTGTAATCGGTTTTCCATGAAACTGGAGGAAAATTTGTAATTCTAGCCTCGTTTTCCTTAAGAATCCTTCATAAACCGTACCCCTGTAATTTATTTTCACGTCCCTCTATACTCATCATGCTTATTATTCTGAAATATCCCTTTTCCAAGACAACTCCAATTTCTCTTGATTCTTGATGCCTTCTACAAATCTCAAATTGAAAATAATTGCTTCCTTATTTGGAATCCCACAGGATTTTGTTTACACATCTAATTATAATATTAAGGTATGTATTTCTCTCTGTTTCACAGTTAGGCATTGTTTTCCACATGTCTTTCTCTCCAACAATTGATATATTGAATTACGTATTCATTCATTTACAAGTGTCTGATGAGTACCTACTATGAGCTCAGGACTGCTTAAGGCCCTGAGAATAAAATAGTGAACAAAACAAAATACCAACCTTCATGGAGTTTACGAGGATGTAGTTTAGGCAGAGAATACTACAATTGCCAGAGACACGTGGTATGGAAAATGTAAAGCAGGCTAAAAGAATTTAAAGTGATTGCAACCCAAGTAAACACCTCTCTGTTGGGGAGAGAGGTGAGCAGAGGTCTGAGTGCCCAGAGCAGAGGGGTCATGCTCTACCTGAGAAAGTAGAGAGAGATCCCAACAGGGGAACAGTGCTGCAAAGTCTGGGGCAGAAGTGAACTTGGTCACCGGACTTTGAAGGAGGCAAGTTCAGAGAAGGGAGGGAAATGATATCTTATCATAAGGCCTTATCTTCTCATTGTTGGTGGGTTTTACACAGAGTAATATTCAAAGGTAATTTAATATAATGATTTGGGGGATGCAAAATCTCGTTTGAATTGAATTTCATCTCCTTCTTCGTTTAATGACCTTGAATATATTGCTTAGCCTGAGGCTTGGGGACTTCCTTAAATCAAGGTTTTCATTTTCTATTTGAAAACCTTATATTAATATCATCTATTAAGAAAAAAGAGATAAGTTAAAAAGGTAAATTCTCATAGAAAACAAATGTATATTTAGGATAAATCATTGAGTAGAACTTTTTTCCTAAAATAAACATTATAAAGCACATTAATACTCAAAAATCAGACAAAGTTATTTTCTAATTTTAACTGGTCAAACTCCTTAGAGAACGTAACTCCTTTCTACACTGAAAATCAGCTCCAACAGCAGCTTTCTCTGCTCTGAGGAGCAATATTCTTGCCTCCATCAAGAAAAAAGGAACTCATTCATCTGGACTCTAATTTTTCCCCTTTCAACTTGATCTGCATTTAATTCTGAGGTTGACTCTTTCCACTTTAATTCTAAAGACAATTGAAGGAGATAAATTCATAGACTTTTTGATGATGGCCATTCTGACTGGTATGAGGTGGTACATCATTGTAGTTTTGATTTGCATTTCTCTAATAATTAGCAATGTTGAGCATCATTTCATGTGCCTGTTGGCCATCTGTATGTCTACTTTAGAGAAATGTCTATTAAGATTTCTGCTCATTTTTAAAAATTAGGTTGTTTGTTTTTTTGATATTGAGCTCTATGAGTTGTTCGTATATTTTGGAAGTCAATCCCTTGTTGGTCACATTATTTACAAATAGTATTTTCCCCTTCTGTAGGTTGTCTTTTTATTTTGTTTATGGTTTCTTTTTCTGTGCAAAAGCTTTTAAGCTTAATTAGGTCTCATTTGGTTATTTCTGTTTTGATTTCCATTACTCTGGGAGATCCAAAAATATATTGCTGCAAGTTATGTCAAAGAGTGTTCTGCCTATATTTTCATCCAGGAGTTTTATAGTATCCGGTCTTACATCTGTAACCCATTTTGAGTCTACTTTTGTGTGTGACCTTAGAGAAAAAGTCTACAAATAATAAATGCTGGAGAGTGTGTGGAGAGAAGTGAACCCTCTTACACTGTTGGTGGGAATGTAAATTGATACAGCCACTATGGAGAACAATATGGAGGTTCCTTAAAAAACTAAAAATAGGGCTTCCCTGGTGGCACAATGGTTTGGAAGCCACCTGCCAATGCAGGGGATGTGGGTTCATGCCCTGGTCCAGGAGGATCCCACATGCTGCAGAGTGGCTGGACCAGTGAGTCATGGCCGCTGAGCCTGTGCATCCAGAGACTGTGCTCTGCAACGGGAGAGGCTGCAATGGTGAGAGGCCCATGTACCACAAAAAAAAAAAAAAAAAAACCCAAAAAAACTAAAAATAGAGGTACCATATGATCCAGCAATCCCACTCCTGAGCATATAGCTGGGGGAAACCATAATTCAAAAAGATGCATGCACCCCATGTTCATTGCAGCATTGTTTACAATAGCCAGGGCATGGAAGAAACCTAGGTGTCCATCGACAGAGGAATAGATAAAGAAGATGTGGTACATATATACAATGGAATGTTATTCAGCCATGAAAAAGAATGAAATAATGCCATTTGCAACAACATGGATAGATCTAGAGATTATCATACTAAGTGAAGTAAGTAAGCCAAATAAAGACAAATATCATATGATACCACTTATATGTGGAATCTAAAAAAAAAAAAATGATACAAATGAACTTATTTACAAAACAGAAAGAGACTCCCTGACATAGAAAACAAACTTATGGTTACCAAAGTGGAGCAGGGGAAAGGGATAAATGCAGAGTTTGAGATTAAAATATACACACTACCATATGTAAAATAGAGAACCAACAAGAACCTACTATATAGCACAGGGGACTATACACAATATCTTGTAATAACCTATAATGAGAGAGACTGTATAAAAAGCATATATATATATTTACTATATACATGTATAACTGAATCACTTTACTGTACACCTGAAACTAACATATTATAAATCAACTTTATTTCAATAATTTTCTTTTAAAAAAGCAAAAGTTTAATTCAAATGATATAAACTACCAGTTGACAAACATGCTCTGAAATATTAACATTGCCTAATTAATTATGAGTTTGGGGATGAATTTCTAAATTCACCTCCTACTAACATCCTCTTTCTTCCCTTCCTTTGTGCCTCTCTACCCTGGAAAACATAGCTTGTTTCTTTATACCTCTGTGTGTTTAGTTATTGTCCTTTGGCACTCTATTTTCCCTTTACCTCATCTCTTCTTTGAAAATTCCTAATGTCATTAATTTCAGAAAACAACATTACAACCTCTGTAGAGTCTTCCCTCACCACTCCACCCCCCATTAGAATGAATCAGTTATCAATATCTGCAATGTTCCCTTATTATTTTATAGAACATAATATTCTACTACTCCTTATGCCATGATAAAATTATTGGTTTACAGGTTAAAACCCTCCACTGGATTGCAAAACTCTCAAAGACAGAAAGAATGTGTTATTAAATTTTGTAACCCTGGAAGAGAACACAGTGAGAGATACATGGTAGAGACAAAAATTATTACTGGATTAATCGCACCTTAAAGAGAACAATATTTCTTTTGGAAGTAGGGAATTTCCACTCTGTAAATTACTTAGGCAACTATCTCTATTCTCAAAAGAAAAAACAAAGTTTACCTATCTGTGAGATGTTGGCTGATAATTCTGCCTTTCTTTACATAGAGTTTATCTCATCTTCTTAATTCTCTACCATTTGCTTGTAAACATCCATCCACTGAGTCAGCCAAAGGCACTCTATGTCATAAAAATACTTGCTAAGATGTCAGCAATCATCTCCTGAGGGGAATGGTCCTTACATATCTCTCAACTTTGGTAGTTGTCCCAAGTGGTCTTGTATTATAAATATTTATGTAGAGTAGAATTGGAAACTTCTGATAGACTTTATGCCTCTTAAAGTTAGAAATTGTGTCATACTCTTTGTATCATTCCCTGTATCCAATACATGCTTTGCATAAGGAAGATAATTAATACATATATCTTGCATGAGTGAATAAGTATACATAGGTAAGGATATATTACAAATAGATATTTATTACTATCTATAACTATCATTTATTCTTTTTTTTTTTTTTTTTTTTTTTTTTTGGTCATGTCATGTGGCATGAGAAATCTTAGTCCCCTGAGCAGGGATCGAAGCCTTCAGTGGAAGTGAGGAGTCTTAACCACTGGACCACCAGGGAAGTTCTTATTTATAACTATCTTTTAAATTAGTTATACATTTGTAGTGACTTTACCCCAAAGCTGTGAGAAAGGACACTAGTCTTCAGTAGCGTTGGGCAAAATATTCCCTGAAAGCCAATTCCTGACTACTACCTGTTTTTTCATTGCCCACTGGCCAAGAACATTTTTTACATTTTTAAATTGGTTTAAAAGTAATAAAAAAGTAGAATGTTTTATGCCACATGAAAATTACATGAAATTATAATTTCAGTGCTCATAAATAAAGTTTTATTGGATAACAGCTGCACCCATTTATTTAGACATTGTCTATGGCTGCATTCATATTCGAACAACAAAGTTGAGTAGTTGTAAATGTGTGGCCAATAAAGCCAAAAATATTTACTATCTGTCCCTTTATAGGAAAAGTTTGGTGACTCTCTTCACAAAAGAACAAAAGCAAAACAAACACAAATAAAGCAAAGATGGATATGATAATATTTGCAATCTTCCTTCACAGCCTACTTTTCTAGTCATTTCTTTAACCTTTCAGTAATGTGACCCTATATTTTACAGGACTGGAGTTTTCTAATCCACACATAGTGGTGATGTGTAGCCTTCACTTGCCAGGGATTAAAATGTACATGTACATTAAAATATACTCAAATACACATATGTACACAATCAATGAAGAGTAGGAATTGGGAGAATCATGAGGCAATGTCTATGCTGAGTTTTACTGAGCTGGAGGGGTGTATCAAGCCAGCACAGAATTTAATAATTTTGATTATCTGTACAAGTAAGAGCTAATATTGAAAATGCTGAAACATTGATTTTAATTAGAAAAAACTAAGAGCTAATGTGTTCATGTCTCTTGAATTTTGAATGAGAACACTTCAAAGTTCCATTTGATCATTTTAATAAAAGAAGTTACAAAAAGTTTACTGTGCTTCTTAAAATCCAAAGTCCATCACTTGTCTAAAACATCTAATTCTGATTTTGTCCATTTCTTTGAAGACAAAGTCAGTGAAGAAATTTTGATTGGTATTTAACAGGAATCTTAAAATAAAATAAACTGAATTTCTCCTTTAAAACAATATTAAGTTAAATAAATGCACTCATTTTAGTGACTACTTTTCTTTTCCACAACAGGGGCATCTCCCAATAATTTCTTTGCTCAGCAGTCTAGGAGTCTAAGCAGCTAAATTTATGAACAAAAGGAAACACTTAAGCCACAGAGTTAAGTGGATCATTTCCTCCCTTAACGATCACATTGCTAATGGAATCTCAACTTCCAGTGATGAACTGTTTAACTTTTGCCAAGTTAAGGATTGCATGTATCCTGGTTTGCACAGCTGATGTGTCAGGGAGGGTCTACCATGAGTCCATTTGTGTGTGTGTGTGTGTGTGTGTGTGTGTGTGTGTATTGAATAAAGAGGTATACCGACATATTCACCTGAATTGAAATTTTCTGTTGCATTACAACAGGCATCAGTTAAAGGTAATTATTTCAAAGCCAGTGCATATGAAAGTATCAACCATACCACTCACTATTTGCCAACATTCAGACCCAGAGCATACTTTTAATGCAATCAGATTGATTTCAGATGCACACAGCAGCTTGCAGCAAGCAGCAGCGAGCAGTAGCTGGAAGCAAGATCTAGGTTCCCCAGACCGGGAGTCCTAACCACTAGACCACAAGGGACAGCAGCTAGGGCCTGGACCCCTAATTCTTGCCTGCCTTGTCAGAAAAGAATTCAGGTGAGGAGGCAGAAGGTAAAGAGAAAAGTAAAAAGTTTATTGGAAAAGCAAAGTACATGCAGAAAGATGCATGGGCAAACTCAGAGAGAGAGAGAGAGAGAGTTGTGCCTTTGGGAAGTTTAAATCCTTTATAAGGGGACAGTTTTCTGGGTCTTTGTCCCCCTTCTGTCGAATCATCTTGCTTTGTCCCTCCTGGCTAATCTGTCTCAGGACCCTCCCCTTAGGTTCACACACACCTCTCAGCCACGATAGACCCCGACATGAAGACATCTGGGAGAAGCAAGAGTCGCCATGGCCTGGAGTTGTCCCCTGACATTTGACTCCCAAGGGAATTTTCTGCTCATGTGTAGTGTCTCCCTTGCCCCAATGAGGTGGGGAGTGGAGATCCCTTGATCCTTTACTCAAACAAGGTTTTGCCCCTCTTTGATCTGGCCATGACTCTTACCTTAATGCCTCCACAAGAGACAAAGCTTGGCTATTTACCATGTGGCTGTCATTGCTTCCATTTCAGAGAGCAAACAGGAGGCTGATTTTAAACGTCTAACCTGAAGCCCACCCATCTCCTGTCTCAGGAAATGCAAATAGGAGGTTAGTTGTAAGTGTCCAGCCTGAAGCCCACTTTTTCTTGCCCCATGAAATGTAAACAGAAGATCACTTGTAAAGGTCTAAACTGGAGCCCATCTATCTCCTACTTCAAGTTGTCTATGACAGTGTTAGCTTCCTTCTTGAACGTATATACATGTTCTACATTTTCTCAGTACCTCTGGTGTACCTAATGCAAACTTCTAGCTGTCAAAGATATCTTTGATATTCCTCACCCCAGTTCATCTTGTGACAAAATACACCAGCCAAAAGTACTTTCCCTTTTATTATGTGACAACACATACATTCATTTATTAAAATTTTCATGCCATCAGAGGACTTTTGAGGAGGAATTAGAATGAATTATAGGCCATACCTACAATAGGCTAAAACATACACATATATTAAAATTGAACATGAGTAATCAGGATAAATCTGTAATAATTTATTAGGTAATGATGAGAAATTAAGAAGAATTACTTAACATTTCTGAAAATTCCAAGGTGTTACAATGAGAATTCTCACCTTATGATTGGTCACACTTTGTCAAAGTGGTGCCCTCAAAATTTATAAAGTTAGCTAATATTGTGCAGCATTGTGGTTTAGAACAAATGGTACCCTAGTATCCATCTCATTGCCAATTGAATCACTTGCAAAACACTCTACTCCTTTACCATTGTCTGACTCTCTCTATTTAATGAAGTCAGATAATTTAATTTTTAAGGTCCTATTCATACACACCAAATAGTGTTAATATGTACAATGGTAGAATTACATATATTTTAATATTTTAAAAATAACTAAAGTTCAGTATCAGAATCAAAGTCTTTTTAAAAGTCTATTTATCCCATGTTGCACTGATTAAATAGTGTTATCAAAGAGATGTCTGGAATATTATATAAACCCATTCAAATTTTATTTTCTAAAATTCATCTTTAAGTATAATGTACCAAACAAGCACATTCTCTTTCCAAACAAATAAGTAAATAAAAACAAAATTTAGCCAATCAAAACTAACAAAATGAAACAGACAAAAGAAAAAGTCTCTGGAGGAAGAACATTGAAGGGGAAGGAAGAAGAGGAGGAGATATCGAAAATAGCCTAATATTGAGAGATATTGCTCCTCATATTCTCTTTAAAATGTCTTAAGATGGTCAACATACAGATTGGCAGTCTACACAGAAGTGTAAATTACCTGAACTGAGATGAGCAGAAGAACTGTCCAGCTGAGCCCATCCCAAATTGCCATCCCACAGAATCATGAGCTAATAAATGGTTGTTGCTTTAAGCAGTTAAGTTTTTGGTGTGTCTTGTTACACAGCAAAGGCATAACTATAACACAAGCCCAGAGCTTTCTCTTTCTACCTATCCTCACTCCCAAGTAGAACAAGAGACAACATTGTCACAGGAATGTTTAACTTATTTACATTGACTCTAGCTAAATCAGGGAGCAATAAAATAAATAGATCTGCCTCCTTAACCTCTAAGTCTTAAAATTTTTCTGCTCATTTCAGGCCTTTTCAAATTATTATTATTTCTTTACATCCCCAATGCATTTCTTCATCACCTAATTTATAGTCCACTGTACAATTTTTTTCCTAATGCCACCCCAATTCTGCTTCTATCTCATTTCTTCCTCCAAGTGGTTCTCTACCCATTACTTTCTTCAATATATTATTAATCTCACAAGGACCAGAACCTAATCAGTTGGACATTCCTAAGGGGTATTTGTATAGTTCTGTGTTGACTTGAATATCATGCCAAACTTTTTAATTTTGTTACCTTACTTTACTCTCTCATGCTCTTAAAAACAAACAAACAGCAACAACAAAAAAAACCACAAAGTATTCTTTAGTCCTCAATTCTTTACGTTGTTAGAATCTCCCCAAACATTCCCTGAATTAGATTTTCAACTAATTAGTGTGAAAAATATTAATGTGTGCAAAATATCATTAACAACAATCAGTATGAAAAAGATTATTGAATATATACAATCCGATAATTAGACATTTTTCAAAACATTTAACCAGTTGCTCCCACACAAATTTTTTTTAAATCATCTTCTGTCAACTGAGAAAATGCTAACCTCATTATAAGGTAAATTCCCAAACTGACTTGAATTTCTTTCTGTATTTTCCCGTTCTGTTCCTATCCACAATCCCACTAGTCCTATTATATAGAAATTGTTTTAATTATTTTGTTTTTAAATCAGTTTCAACATCTTCTAGAGTTTAATTGTCCCACTTGATTATTCTTCCTTTCCAGCATCTAAGTGACTCTTTTCATAAGCTATTTTTTTTTCTGAAATATTTCTATTATTTGTCAAGTTCCACAATAATCTTCTTGGCACTTTGATTGAGACTGTTTTGAATATTATAGAACAATTGAGGGGAACCAAATCATGGGATTATCTTCATAGATACTGGAAAAGGCATTTGATTAAAATCAACACCCATTTATGTTGTCATGCATAAAATAGGATTTTATGGATATTCCCTTAACATAGTAAAATGTGCATCACTCAGTGTAGTTGCTAGCATGTTACTTAGTGAGGAAGTAACAGAAACTTTCTTGCTAAGTTAACAAAAAGATTAAAAAATATATCAATTCTCTGTCCTAGTTTTTAACATTTCGTTGAAGACCTTAGCCAATGGAATTAAACAAGAGGAAGAAATTATAGATCACAGATTTTAAAATTATAAGGTTCAGGTTAAAAAGAATTAAGAGGTATATTCCCTTATATCAGCCATCACTATTTGTGTATATTTGGTTGAAAAAAATCTAAAAAAAAATAAGACAATTCTGGAAATGTGAACACAGATGATATTTAGAAAAGTATCTTAATACTTTAAGTGTGATAAAATAATTGCAAATCTTTGAATTTAGAGATAGACTCTGAAATATTTTCAGATAAAATGATGTGATATCTCAAATGTCCTGCAAAGTAGTCTGGGATGAGGGAAGAGAAAGTGTGTACAGATAAGACACGACTGGCCATGTGTTAATTGCCAGAGTTGGGTACTATACACTGAATATACTGTTTTCTCTAATGTTCCACATGTTTGAAGTCCATCATAAAAAATATATGCATGTTTATTCATATTTTACTCAGCCTTCCTTTGCTTATAAAGATTTAACTCTTCTCAGAAAACAATAGAGTCACCACTCTATCCCCTCTTTATGCATCTTCAGTGGTTTCCTTGCAGTTTGTTTTCTTGAAGTTTCTGTATTGATTGGCTATATAAAGATGACAGGAAAGGAGAAAGGTTAGAAGAGAGTAAACTAACAGAATCTGACAAGTTCACGGATCAGAGGGGCTGGGAAGACATAATAAATAAACATCTACACAACTTTCTGGTTGAAATAGATCCAGTGATTCACATTTCTAAAGTTGATGGGTGTTTCTACCTTTTTCTCAGTTGGTCTCTGCTCCTAAGTTGAATTCTGAAGGTACCACAGTGTGAAATTTGGAAGCAGAGACCTTTACAATTTTTGGTTTTATAACCAGCATATCAGTAACATATTGATATGTTACTAAAATCATTCTGTTTGGGAAGTTGGTTCCTCTGTTGGCTCCATAAAAATACACTCTCAGTAAATTTGCTCACTGAGTAAAGTTTCTGAAGGTTTTGAAATCATGAAAATCAAATTATAGAGCAAAATAATCTTCGGTGATATTACTGACTACACACTCCTCATACTTCCATCGTACCCCTCATATGTGTGTCCTCTCTCCAGAAAAACTGGTATTTTATTCCTATCAGCAAAATATTTCTTCCCATGTTCAGACCCTGGGGACTTGTATTTTATCAAGAAGTCTTGCAAATAATCACTTAAACTGATTATTCTACACTACTGTATATAGAAGAATTATTTTTGATCAGATTGACCCAAAGTTACATCAGAATGAATTAGGGAAAATTCTGCTGATACAAAGTAGAAATGCAGAGACAGACTGGTCCTGACATGAATAAATGAGTAAATTCATAGAGATAATGGGATTAGAGACAACATTTAATTAATTCCTCATCATTTATATGAAGACAACAAAGTTTATAGGAAAAAAAAAACCAAAAACAGTCTTGCTTATGGTCACAGAGCTGGTGACAAAGACAAATCTAGAAGAAGATCGCTGAAATCATGTCCAAAAGGCTTTCTACTCTGCTGCCTTTAGTATCAAAAGACATACCTTTCTCTGCTTGTGAAAAAGCCGTATTTTATAAGGCAGAATATTTGCTCACTCAGGTACTACTTTCCTTGAAGTATGAATTAAATAGCTATTGAGAAACATAGCCAAGTCCAGTTTCCATACCAGAAATTACAGCTCCTATTCTTTTCTGACTAGATAGATAATTAGGTTGAAAAGGCCCATAGATAGTGAAATTTGACAGAAGGCAGAAGGGAAGTTTTGAAAGGTGAAATTGAAATTGCAGGCTTTTTAGAAATGATGTGCAAAAATGTGCATGTGTGTCTGTGTGTGTGTCTGTGTGTGTGTGTATGTGATGGAGCAGATTGATTTCTTTATTTAAAGTTATCTATATGTGAGGATTTACACTAGATAATAAATGAAAAGAAAATTATGGTAAGAGCAACATGGCTTTTAACTATATTGTCAATTACTATACATGAATATATAATCAATAAGCTAAAAGTCATCTTATTTTAAAACATATATAACCATTAGAATGAAACAAATCTCCCATTGTTATATTTTTTTAAAGGGGAACATAGAGGTAGTTTTCAGTCATCAAATGTGGGTAATATCCTCAAATCAGGTGTTCATAAATTGTGATGCATGTCAAAAGCCCCTGGAAGGTTTTTAAAGCACCTATGCCTACCACTCTGCATCTACTGTCTCAAAAGATCTGCAGTGAAGTCCAGGAAAGTTCTCCAGGTGATTCAATGCATGATGCACAACTCTTATTAAGACCAGTCCCTACTGCAATGTTCATGATGAGCTCTGTTGATCTTCTTCTACCAGAGAAGACCTTTCAGACCCCATTCACTCATTGTCGGCCACTTGATGACCGCTGGTGCCCACACAGCCACCTCTGCAGGTGCTGAGTGGTACAGGACAGATGTCTACTAACAAAGCCCCAGAGCCTGGAGATTTTTCTCTTGAAGGAGTTTTTCTTTATCTTCATATTAGGCCTTTCAGAAAATCTCGTTACTCCTTGGTGTTTATTCAGAGTAATCTGATCACTCCAAAGAAGTGTAAGTAGAATTGATTGATTAAAGATACCCAGGAAAAAGCTGATATGGTGAGGGAATAAAACAAATTGACCAAAACAATCTAACATTAAATAAATATGATCTAGGAAAACAAAAGAAAATTTATGTAAACTAACCAAAATCAACTAAAGACAATTTCATAGTGCTTCCCTTACCGTTGTTATCTATCAAAATACTGAATTACTATATTCAAAGTAATAGAATGAGCAAATAAATAATAGCTCATTTAAATTTTGTGTTCATTTGGATCTTCCTAATACAAATAGAAAACAATGAACAATGAATTTTTAAATTTTTTATTATATAAAATTACCAAAGTACCAAAAATAAAGAATAATACCAATCCCTGATTGATTAATTGATTGATTGCTCATAAGGTTGAACTCAGTCTCCAACCCCCACTCCCTTTCCTGGAGGTCTGGCTGACATCAACCAGCACTGAGACTATGGAGCTTGCAGTAACTTTGCTGCTGTATTATACAACACACTATGCAAGCTACACAGCTCAGGTGGCAGGGGATGGGAGTCTTACAGGCTCTAGATGTCTGATCCTAGCCTCTTAGCTTCTATCCAAATCATTGGCTGACCAGTAAACTGAACTATGCAAAGGAAATCCCTCAAGGGACAAATATATAAAGTAGGACTATACACACACACACACACACACACACATATAAGCTTATATATATTATATATATTTATGTATATATACACATGAATGATTATATACTGTAAAGGAGATAGTTTTACATTTAAGTTCAGGCAAGTCAATAAAAATAAAATCCCTTGGGAGAATAACACAAAACCCATTGTAGATAAGACTGCTATGTCTGATCTATAATGTTCACTTTTCAACCAAAAATTAGTAAGCCTATGAAGAAATAGGAAAGTGTAACCAAAATTCATGAAAATAAAAGGATTCAATAGAAATTGATTGGACTCCAGTGTTGATTTTAGCTCAGAAATGCATCAAAGCAGCTGTCATAAATATGTTCAGAGAATTAAATAATATGCTAATGATGAGCTACAAAGAATACATAACCATAGAGGAATGGAAACTATAATAAGAACAAAGTGGAAATTATAGAGCTGAGAAGTATAACAATTTAAATGAAAAGTTTACTAGCTGGGACCTATATAAAGCAAACAGTGGCACACACGGCCCCCAGTCAGTGAGTCACGGATGGATGGATGAAATATAAAGTTTGCTTTTTGTAGGAAGGGAATTTATCATTCCTCTGCTTGAGGCAATGTTCTCTGTGGAAGAACCTTGGTATAATTCCTTATGTTGACCTTGTAATCATCTGTAACATATTTAACAGCTCTGTGCCCTTTTCCTTATCTCTTCAAAAAATAAAGTGATAATATTATTAAACTGTCTTGTAATTTATTTGGTGAGAATAAAGAAATGATCTATAGCAAACTCTTTGTTAGTATAATGAAGCATCTTAAAGTTAAGTACTGTGATAAATACTTCTGATTGTGATGAGAGGGTATATGAAAGTGTTAGTAAAAATGTACAGCTCTCCAGAAAAATCCTACAGATGAAACTCTCTCTAAAAAAAAAGATTACTGTTTATAACCATTATCTAACCGTACCTTTAGTGTAAAAAACTGCTAAAATATTTTAATTTCACTCTTTCTCTATTCCAGGATTCCAGAGTCAAGTGTAGGTAGGATAATACTTAGATATGGGATAATTTCAACAACAGCACAACGTTTGGTCAAATCAGCTTCCTGAATTTTCTAACTCCCCCAGCTCTTCCCATTCATACACACCAAGGGACATATACAACAGGTACATATGAAAAATTTTCATTTTACTATAATGAACATACAAAGGCATCATTATTAACACAGGCTTTTAGTTCCATTCATTGTTCCTTATGGTAGAAACATGTAAGTTGTAACATACTAAGCATATTTTTTCATAAATATGAGTTCTAAGGAAGTTTTACATATGCTGCTAAAAATGATAGTTACCAATTCAAACTTAAAGTCTGGGGATATGTGTTTCTTCTTCATAATGAGAATTCAATATAATGACAGAGAGGTATAATTTTTAAAGATATATATTCATAACAAAAAGTAAATGAGAGATATTATTCAGTGAGATTTCCATCAAACTTCCAGGAAAAGAAAAGCTGATGAAAGAGTGTTGACTAGTGAAGCAAATGGAAAGAAATCGTATGTAGAACAATATGCAGAAGACAATGCATCCAAAGAAGGGACAATTTGTAGCAGAAGCTGCTAATCTCCCCCAGTATCCATTCTGCCTTTCTTCTTTTTTATAACGGGAGACACTGACATTCAGCTTCCAATTCTTAGCAAGGAATGTGGCTCAGCTACACTTACCCATTCCAGCTTCCCCTGAATACACCCAGGTGACTGGATTCAGACAAGTGAGATGTGAGCAGAATCTGATGTGTAAAACTCCAGGGTCAAACTCTTAAAAAGAAAAATGATTGTATTCTATTTCCTCTTTCCCTTTTTAGATTGGCAGGAAATTGGCAACAACTAAAAGAGTGCCTTGGCCCAAGACACAATTTACGTGGCAACTGAATCAAAGTCAGTCCAATAGCTGGAGCGTCTACGGATAATGTGAGGATAGGCCTTGTGCTACCCACAGGCCCCTGGTCTTTATGTTAAGAAAGAAATTAATTTCTCTTTATTTAAAATAATGTATTTTGGAGAGTCTTTTTGTTAAAGCAGTTTAGTTTTTTTCCTAACCAATATACCATTTTACCTGACAAACTCACAGAGAGGCTCTAGACCGTGAGTAGGTAATGAGAAACTGGGCTGAAAACAGAGTATTATTTTGAAATTTTTAAATAGAAAATTGTTCCCCCTCCTTTCACCTCAATAAAATCCCTTTTCCCATAGAAGAGAAAATGAAGTGCTACTCTCTTTACAAAGCAGACTCTCTCTCAGGGAAGAAATAGGACAGTTTAGTTTAGATTTATCCAGGGCAGGAATTAAGGTGAGTTGAGTGAGAATGAGTGTGGCCAACTAAGGCAAGCAAAGATTTGGATCCTGTCTTTATTAAAAATATTGATATTTTTCCACCATGGATTTTGGCTTAATTTTGATTTTAACAAATATTGCATTAAAATTATTTTGATTACTGAGTTTTTCATCACCACCCTAAATTCTGAGCCAGAGGCAATGCCTCATTCAACCCACTCTAGTTCCAGCCAAGGTATTATCAACCTGGTTCTCCCTATAGATCAGCAGGGAAGATCTCTTCCAGTTTTAAAAAAAATGGCTTACTGACAGCTAACCTTCTGCATATTCTGATAGTTGACAAGCTTGATACATATGCACAAAGCAATCAATTTCCTAAATCTTTTGTTTTTAATCATTTTTAAATTTTTATCAGAATTGTGCAAATATTTTCAAAACCAGATACTACCAATAGTTTCTGTCTAAATAATTTGGATATGAATCTTTATTTTTTAAATTAATTAATTTATTTTTTTAACATCTTTATTAGAGTATAATTGCTTTACAATGTTGTGTTAGTTTCTGCTTTATAACAAAGTGACTCGGCTATACATATACACATATCCCCATATCTCTTCCCTCTTGCATCTCCCTCACTCCCAACCTCCCTATCCCACTCCTCTAGGTGGTCAGAAAGCACTGAGCTGATCTCCCTGTAGTATGTGGCTTCTTCCAACTAGCTATCTGTTTTACATTTGCTAGTGTGTATATGTCCATGCCACTCT
Organism: Kogia breviceps; assembly: GCF_026419965.1. Classification (NCBI taxonomy): domain Eukaryota; kingdom Metazoa; phylum Chordata; class Mammalia; order Artiodactyla; family Physeteridae; genus Kogia; species Kogia breviceps. The sequence continues at coordinate 63,037,131 of NC_081319.1, forward strand.
CTCACTTTGTCCCAGTTTACCCTTCCACCTCCCTGTGTCCTCAAGTCCATGCTCTAGTAGGTCTGCGTCTTTTCTCCTGTCCTCCCCCTAAGTTCTTCATAACCATTTTTTGTTTATTCCATATATATATGTTAGCATATGGTATTTGTTTTTCTCCTTCTGACTTACTTCACTCTGTATGACAGACTCCAGGTCTATGCACCTCATTACAAATAACTCAGTTTCATTTCTTTTTATGGCTGGGTAATATTGCACTGTATATATGTGCCACATCTTCTTTATCCATTCATCTGTTGATGGACACTTAGGTTGCTTCCATGTCCTGGCTATTGTAAATGGTGCTGCAGTGAACATTGTGGTACATGATTCATTTTGAATTATGTTTTCTCAGGGTATATGCCCAGTAGTGGGATTGCTAGGTCACATGGTAGTTCTAGTTTTAGTTTTTTAAGGAACCTCCATACTGTTCTCTATAGTGGTTTTATCAATTGACATTCCCATCAACAGTGCAAGAGGGTTCCCTTTTCTCCACACCCTCTCCAATATTTATTGTTTGTAGATTTTTTGATGATGGTCATTCTGACTGGTGTGAGGTGATAGCTCATTGCAGTTTTGATTTGCATTCCTCTACTGATTAATGATGTTGAGCATTCTTTCATGTGTTTGTTGGCAATCTGTATATTTTCTTTGGAGAAATGTCTATTTAGGTCTTCTGCCCATTTTTGGATTGGGTTGTTTGTTTCTTTGATATTGAGCTGCATGAGTTGCTTGTATGTTTTGGAGATTAATCCTTTGTCAGTTCCTTCATTTGCAAATATTTTCTCCCATTCTGAGAGGGTAGTCTTTCATCTTGTTTATGTTTTCCTTTGCTGTGCAAAAGCTTTTAAGTTTCATTAGGTCCCATTTGTTTATTTTTGTTGTTATATCCATTTCTCTAGGAGGTGGGTCAAAAAGGATCTTGCTGTGATTTATGTCATAGAGTGTTCTGCCTATGTTTTCCTCTAAGAGTTTTATAGTGTCTGGTGTTACATTTATGTCTGTCATCCATCTTGAGTTTATTTTTGTGTATGGTGTTAGGAAGTGTTCTAATTTCAGTCTTTTACATGTAGCTGTCCAATTTTCCCAGCACAACTTATTGAAGTGGCTGTCTTTTCTCCACTGTATATTCTTGACTCCTTTATCAAAACTAAGGTAACCATATGTATGGGTTTATCTCCCTGCTTTCTATCCTGTTCCATTGATCTATATTTCTGGTTTTGTGCCAATACCATACTGTCTTGATTACTGTAGTTTTGTAGTATAGTCTGAATTCAAGGATCCTGATTCCTCCTGCTCCATTTTTCATTCTCAAGATTGCTTTGGCTATTTGGGGTCTTTGGTGTTTCCATACATATTGTGAAATTTTTTGTTCTAGTTCTGTGAAAAATTCCAGTGGTTGTTGATAGGGATTGCATTGAATCTGTAGATTGCTTTGGGTAGTATAGTCATTTTAACAATGTTGATTCTTCCAATTTAAGGACATGGTATTTCTCTCCATCTTAGATACCAATATTTATTTGTCAATTTTAGCTAGATTCTACTGATTCTTTCTTCAATAATTATAGAAAATTCAGCTACCCAATACCCATTAAAACCCTTTGCTATCTACCCTACATCCCAATACTTTAAATACAGTTGTATTATATTTTTGTTTAAATAGTCAATATTTATCATTTTACTGTATTAACATCTTTCATATAGTAAATTCAGTTGAATTTCAGTTGAACTGAATAATATAAAAAATTTTGTTTATTTTTCTTTAAAACCATGTATTTGTTTTTCCTCTGTTTTTTATTTACATAGTTTTCTATGTCTTTATTGAATGGTAGGTGAAAGGCATATTTCTTGAGTTCTTGAATCTGTAGAATTTATTAATCTTAAATTCATATTTGAATAATGCTCTAACACACTATAGATTTCTAGAGTGAAAATTATTTTCCCTCAGAATTTTGAGGGTAGTATCTCCCAATTTTTCACTCAAAGTATCTGTTGACAATGTAGATGCCATTCTTATTCCCATTTTTTTAATATGACCTAAGCTTTTTCCTGCTTCGAGGTTTTATATTTTGCTTTATTTTTTGCTATTGTTGCAAAGTTTTATGATGATGTGCCTTTGATGTGGATTTTCATTACTACTGTGTATATACTAGGAACACTTTCATTTCTGAAAAATGTCCTTGTACAATTTATTTTTTGATATTTTCCTACTCACCATTTTCTTATGTCTTTTCTTTCTTTTTTTTTTTTTTTGTGGTACGTGGGCCTCTCACTGTTGTGGCCTCTCCCCTTGCAGAGCACAGGCTCCAGACGCGCAGGCTCAGTGGCCATGGCTCACAGGCCCAGCCGCTCTGTGGCATGTAGGATCTTCCCGGACCGGGGTACAAACCCGTGTCCCCTGCATCGACAGGCGGATTCTCAACCACTGTGCCACCAGGGAAGCCCCTTATGTCTTTTCTTATCACAACTATTTTGATATTGAACTTCTTTTTATTTATCCCTAATTTTGTTTATTTTTATACTCAGTATTTTCTTTAGGGGACCTCTTTTGGGGAGACTTCCTGGAAATTTTCTTCAAACTCTTTTATTTAATATTTAAATTTTAATATCTCAGGAATAACTTTCAAAAATACATTATTACCCTCTTATTGCTCTCATTTTATATGTTTTTCTTTTTTAGAGAAGTAATATTTCTCTAAGGATATTCACAATAGTATCTTTGAAGTTTTCTTCAGCTCTGTGCATTGAATTTATATTTTCCAAATTTATTTTCTCTTACTGTTTGTTTTGATGTGTGTGTGTGTGTGTGTGTGTGTGTGTGTGTGTGTGTGTGTAAGGACTTTCCAAATCTGGTGATCCTTGATTCTCTGCTTTTATTTCAGAGGGAAGCACTAAAATTTTAAGTAGTATTTCTATTTATAGAGTATGTATAAATACAGAAAATTGCTTCTTGATTGATAAATGTGTTGGTTAGTGTGCCTTAGTTACAGAGTAATTAGAACTTTTTCTTGAGCAAAAATATTCTTCTTCTGGAACATATTCTTCTCCCCAAGAGAAAACTTTATTTTTTGGTAAGGTGGGTATGGGTTGCATAGTGAGTTATCAGGCTGCTTGAGTTATAGAAAAAGAGCAAGAGAAGGGCCTTATGAGTGTCACATTAATGTACTTTTATGTATCTGTTTTTTTTCAGTCAGGTACTTCATCTTTATGTTTTTCTACACTGATGTCTCCAAGTAGAGAGTTCTGGTTTGTTTTGCAAGGGAATAAATTTTTTGTAGGAATTTGCAATTTCTTGCAGAAATTGAAAAGATAAATATTTAAAGTCTGATTACCACATAAAACTAGAATTTTTGTTAACTATTCTTAAGTGTGAATGGAGCTAAAGTATTTTAACTTTAACTTATTTAACTTTAATGACTTTTTCATAAAATAAAAAATAAATATGTATTTTATCATGTTACTGTGGGTGTTAGAAAAATATACTTAAAATGCCTATCAGTAAACAATTTTTAAAAATGGTTATTGTTTTCATTAGTAAGTAGTCCTGTTACTATCACTGCTTATTAAAACCATCTGTTCATATTCAGGAACCATTTCTTAAACATTAGAGCAATGTTTACATTTTTCCTTCATAAGGCTTCTAAAAGTTTTTGAAAAATATGTTGTTTCTAATATTTTGCTCTTTGCATGAAAATTATTGTCAGACTGAAGTTTATGTGCCTGGTGCACAAGGAAGACAAACAAATCAAAAAGTCAGTTTGTAGCAAAAAAAAAAAAAAAAAAAAATGTTTACTGTAAAATTCAAGCAAAGAGAATGGGTGGTTTCTAATGAAAAGACCCAAACTCCCCAGTGGCTTCCAGATAATGGTTTTTAGAGACACTGTTAGGGGAAAGGGTCATATGATGTGTGAACAGCTCATGGACCTTCTTCTAATTGGTTGGTGGTTAGATAATAGGGTGATGTTTCTGGAATATCAAGCTTCCAATTCCTACCATTCTGAGGTCTACATGCTTGTGGTCAGCATCTAGTCACCATCCTCCACTGGATGGAGGTCTTAATTTCTGCAGAACAACTCAAAGGTATGCATCAAATTGTTATCTACCTCACTTCAGGAGGAACTAGGAGTCCTGTGACCATATTGTCCTAATCATTCACTGCTTGAACCTGTTCTTTGCAACCTGGGGAAGGCCTAGGAGACTGAAACCTTTTTTCTCTACTAGCAAGAAACAGGGGAGATGGAGCTTTTGTACCCATGAGAGCCCTGCAGTGTCCTGCTCTGCTCAGTTTCAAAATTTCAGTAATTCATGTTTCATGTCATTCATTCTACTCCTAGGTATTGTTCTCTAATGTTGTAAGGGAGCAATATTTCCCACTCCAAAATGTGTCTCTTTGTCATGATGACTTATTTAGGCTGATTATTTTTTAAAAACAGAAGACCCAAGAAGTCTTTTTCTTTAACCTACCTCTTAGCTGCGTAACATAATTTAGATAGAGGGTTTTTCCTTGAATAAAGCTATTGCCAGAGATACATGCAAAGAATATGGGCTGGGTGTGGTGGGGGGAACTCTTCGAGATCAGAGTCCACTCTGGGTACCATTGTCTCTGGTCTGACCCAGGGAATATTTGTCATCAAACATTTGCTTTTTTCACCTTCATTTCAATTGTCTTCCTCTGCTCTGAAGTCCAAACCACTACCCCAGGTTTCTCTTTCTCTTTAATGAAGATGGTATTTAAGGTGAGGGCTTCAGCCATTTTGGTGAGCTACCCAGTTTTCCTGGGTTTCTCCCATGTAGGTATGTTATTAAGTTTTGTTTGTTTGTTTTTTCTGTTAATCTTTCTCAAACAGTTAATTCCTAGACCAGCCAGAAGAATGTATAAGGGTAGAGGAGAATTTCTTCCCCTTCCAACATATACATGTTATTAAATTTCTTTTTTTTTCCTCTTGTTAATCTATCTTTTATTACCAGGGGTGGGGGGTGATCTCAGCCAAGAATCTAGAAGCGTAGAGAGAAGATTATTTTTCCTCCCCTACATACATGTACCACACAAATTCTGTTGCTAATTGTTGACTGAAAGAAAAATGCACAACATAAAAGTTGTGAGTTAAATTTTATTCAAGGACCACACTGTGGAATATAGCCTGGGAATAAGCCTCTCAGATAGCTCTGAGGTGGTAAGGGAGGAGCCAGGATATATATATATGAGTTTTTTGCAGGAAAAAAACCCCATAGAGTTGAATACCAAAATATTACTGCTAATCAGAAAAGACATACACCTCAGGTTAATGATTTTAGTGCTTTTCTATGTATGGGAAGATGCAAGAGTCTGGGCTCATTGAAATTATTCCTTAGATATTCATCTTATCTAGGGCCAGTATAGCCAAAGCACAGAATGTTTCCTGTTTTTTCTCCATCCTGAATTCCTCTCAGGGTGTACTGTCAGTGGGCAACTGCAGTGGCTGAAGGTTTGTTCCTTGTAGAACTTGAATGATGTGCAACATTCTTTGTTTACATAATCGTGACAGCAAATACTGAGAGTTTCTTTTTATTAATTTTATTAATACATTTAACTCAAATCTTGTTTAGTTGTAAACTTTTTGCCAGTTATAAAAATATGTGAATAATTACAAACTTTATGTTCAGACAGGAAAAATAAGCTCAAGTCATACCATGTCACTATAGTTACAACTGCTTGTTATATGAGAAAATTAAAATAATGTGCATAAATTACTGCAAATTTATTTCCCTTTCCAGGGTCATGTTTTCACTACCAAAAGGAGTAAGTATTCACTAGAATAGAATGGCCTTGTTGAAAATACATATAATTGTCCTAATTCTACTTCCAGGGATAAGTTTTAAACTTCCTAAAAGATATATTGTTCATAATTATCTTGTGTTTTGTTTCATGTAAGTTTTTGAAGTTGAACTTTTTAAATGTGAAAATATTTCTGCAAAATACTTTACAAATAGCTTAACAAGATAAGAAATGAATGAACATTTAAGCCACTTAAATTTATTTGAGCCATCTCTGGGGTTTTTTTGGGGGGTGGTCTAAAATTTTATTTTGAATTTTTCTGTATTAAGTAATTACTTATCACAAAAGCTCTTTAATCTGTTTATATAAAATATAATTATATGTAATAACAAATCAAAATTATATATTCAGATATGTTCTGATTAAAAGTAGAGCTGAATATTTTATGATGAGAAAGAACTAAACAGAACTTTTACTTACCAAAAAGTCCTTACTGAAGTAGCTGCATTTGGTTTTGTTGAAAGTAATCACTTGACCTTTTCTAAAACATCCAATTTTCCATGTGAACAAAGAGAAGAAAATGGATGTGTGCTCCTCCTTCTCACTAGCAGTCCCTTAAAGCAATGTTATTTCTGACACCAGAACTTGGTAATAATTTCAATTCTGCCATGTATTAACCATACAACCTTGAATAAGCTTTTTTGCCATTCCAAACCTGGGGTTCATCATATGTAAAGCAGGGAAAATAATGGTACCTGCTTTCTTTATGATAATAAATGAATATAGCTTGTAAAATGCTTAGCAGAACACCTGATATAAAGTAAGTGCTCAAAGACTATATTATTATTATTACAGCACATAAAAGGGATAAATATGAATCCTTGGTGTTCTAATCAAATGACAAATTTTAGGTATAAGAAGTACACTTTTAACCAAAGTAAATGGAAAACAATTCCACATCTACACTAATACATAGCCAAGTGATCAGTAAACATTATGTCTGTAATTATTTTGACTTCACAAATTTTATGAAAGGTAATACCAGCTTCCATTTAATGGTATTACAAGCCAGTATAGCTCCTGAAAAGTTTCAGTCTTCTTTTCATAGAATATCTTGTATTTAGGACTCTGTGAACCTACTAAAATGAGTAGTTGCAATAAACCCCAAATAAAAAGAGAAAGTTGATTTTTATATGTAGTTGTTGGATATATGTAAATTTATATATATATCAGTTTAGTTTTGAATAATATTTGTTAGAAACATACATTTAGTTTTGAAATATATGGCATAAAATATTTTGTATAAAGTAGTTATATACCTGAAAAAAAGTTGAAGATTCTCTTTGTTTGTGATAATAAGATTCTTACCATAACTTACAAAACTAAATTCAAGTAATTGAGCATACTTTCAAAAGAAGGAATACCATCCAATTATCTGCTCACTCACTCTCGCTGCTCTGACTCCACATTGCTGTTTAAATGCAGTTTGCATAAGACATCCAGACTGAAGTCTACATTAATTTCTGTGTCTTGACCCACAAACATACTTGTCCATATCCTGAACTTGAAAAGAAACCAATTATCTGCCTACAATCTTTGTCCTTCTTCAAATAATAAAAAAGGCTGAAGTAGAGATTAAGAAAAGGATAAATATATTTCATGTCCACTTGCTCCCCATGCATAATATTGGATAGGACAGCCCAGACTTAGGATTTTAACAGCATAAATAAAGGTCACTAACTAAGCAGAACTCCAGAATAATACAAGGAAAACACTCCGTGGATCTTTAAAATGGAATTGCCCATGTATTTTGAGTCTATTAGTTGAGGACAAATTTTGGAGCTAATTTGAAGAGTTTGCAAGAGTCAGAATTAACACTCAGAAGAAATTTGGATGGTTTTTAGAGACAAAATTTCTATCTTTTGCTATGATTTGAATTTTTAACTGAATAAATGAAAAAGATATTATTGGATATAAGCCAATGAAAGAAGAATTTAAGATGTATGAGTTTAAATATTTTTATCTCCAGATTAAGTAGTTTAGAACTCATATGCAAGATATTATTTTGCTTGCTCGACTCATGACCTACATCTTAGCCTACTTTTAAAGGTTTTATGCCCCACATAATATGTTTTTAGATATGGGGTGGAATTTCTAACAGCCATCTATATTTTTTCACTTCCCCCACCTTTATCCCATCTCATGTTTGGGTTCTACACACCAATATTCTCTTCCACTGTAGATATTTAGGAAAATAGTTTTCAATAGGAATATAGGATAATTATTTTGCTTTGGATTTCTGGTGGAAATGTTTTCTAATGTACTTCCTTTCACCAACATACAGACAGGCTGAGAAAAATTATCCTTCTCTATTCTCACTATGCATTTCTTACTTTTAGAACATTTTGTTACAATAATAGATTTTCTCATCTATTTTTCTTTACTAGTTCATGAGTTCATTGAAAGAAGGTACTCTTACTTGTCCATCTCACAATAGTCAGCACATAGCATTCTGTGTGGTATTGTACTAAGAATCCAATCCATATTTCAAATGATGAATAAGTGAATGAGTGAGTACATGACATGAGTATAAAGGGAGAAAATAATGGAAAGCCTCATTTTTCACAGGAAGTATTTAGGAAGACAACTTTAAGCACTGTTTGTGTCTATAAGTTTTGCAGAGACAAAAATAGGCTAATTTACAGTGCATTCTTACCTCTTCAGTTTTTCCCTACCTTCACAAAATCTCTTAGAACTTGCCATATATTATGGCTTAGTATAATGGATGAGTTCCAATAATTGGATTGGTTAGAAAAATGGTGAATAAGTAGATTCCTTTATCAATAGTTCTTGTTAAGATAAATGGATTGCTATATTTTTTGTTTGTTTGTTTCTGTCTCTTCAGGTTTCTTTCCCATCATCATATACAATATAGGACCTGTTTAATCAATGACATGTTTTTAAGGTTCAAGTCAATGGAGAAGCATAAGAAAATCAATTTATAAATTTATAATTCATGACTCAGGCTGGAACACTGTTCTTGTTTACAGCTTTTTCTTTATGATGTTAACTAATTGGTACTATCATAGGGCATGTAACAATTATTTTTGGTTTCTGTCTGTTGATTCCAATAAAATAGAAGTTGAGCACAGTGAAGTTTCACTATTTGGTTGTCAAAACATAGTATAATGTTATTAGATAAGCCATGCTTAATTATGCATCATTTTAACCCTTAATGTGGCTAGAGTTTAGCTCACAGAGTTAGCCATGAGTATTGTTTGATATCAAAGCTCTAAATCATCAGGTAAATTTCTAAAGCTTCATGTGTTTGGGTACTTTAGGAGAGTACAGGAAAAATAAGATCAGATGTGAGATACTCAATATACAGGCAAATTTTGAACTCATCACATGTTGACATTTTCTTATTTATTTAGGCATTAAGAAATCATAGTGGAAACCATGAATTAGTGTTGAAAATAGCCATACTGAGTAGTTACTTTAAAACTTTGAGAGGATAGCCAACTCTGTAGTGAGTTTACTTTTTTCACATTTGGTGTAATAAATAACACTTTATATATATATTTAGTTTAACATTTTTATATACCTTAGTTTTTTTTTTTAAGCTAAAATCAATGGTTATGTATTTTTTTAGTTCATGATCACTGAGTTGAAAGAACTGCTGAGAGCAGGGTTTCCAGGTAAAATACAAGACACCCATTTAAATTTGATTTTCAGATGAGTGAGGAATAACTTTTTTAGGATAAGTATGTATGTAATATTTGGAAATACTTGTAAAAATTGATCATTTTTCTGAAATTCGAATTTAAATTGGAATCATATTTTTAATTGTTAAATCTGGCAACTCTAGGCATGAGTTATCTTAGAATGGATTATAACAAATAGATACTTACTAGATCTTTTATTCCCTTCAGAAAAACCTACTCTCTTAAAACTATGAGCATCAAGCACCATCATACTCTTTCTGATGCCTAAGGGCAGTATATGAGAAGTTGTTCCATGATCTTCAGAATATTTGAAAATTATTGTGTGCTACAATTAGGCAGGAGGAGAAAGAAAAGAAGTGAATCAATGGTTAGGGTTGGGGTTATACAGATATAGTGCAGTGTGTTTATCTTTGAGGCAGCAGTTTAATAGAATGTATCAGAAAATTCTGCTAAAAATGCTAAAGCTAGAACACTCTTTGTATAGAAAAGAGTTTAACCTTTCCCCAAAAATGTCCTTGGCTTTTGGGAGATAACCTCTAAGTCACTGAAATGTCATGTCTGATAAGAGTATCTTTGCCTGGAGGCTTTGGGCCAACCAAATATTACCAATATGATTGTTAGTGTGGCTCAAAGCCTAAACCTTAAATGTGATACAAGTTGGGGGCTATGGGTCTTGAGGGATCTGCTAACCTCCTAAGGAGCTGGAGACTGATTAGGTAAGACTGAAGTAAGCCACTTGGACAGTCAACCAGGCTTATGTAATGGAACCCCAATAAAAACTCTGGACATTACAACTTACGTGAACTTCCCTGGCTGGAAGTACTCCATGTGTGTTGTCATATGTTGTTTCCAAGATCATTGCCATAGTGTATACTCCATGGGGAAAGGACATTTGGGAGTTCCATGTTTGGAACCCTCCTGGAGTTTACCTTTCTTCCCTCGGATGCCTTTAATCTGTATTCTTTACCTGAAATATGTTGTAACCACGAGCATAACAACAGAGTCCTGTGAGTACTTCTAGCAAATTTTAAAAATTGAGAGTGCTTTTAAAAACTCCTGAACATTCACTTGAGGATGGTCTTAAGTGGTCTGTACTCTCAAACTTTGTAGTTGACTAATTCTTGAACCATACATTCTGTTTTATCTATAAAATAATATCAATTAGGTTAGTAAAAAAAACTTTTCAAAAACAAAATAAATACCAAAAGGAGGTGAACTAATTTTATGTTAGTTATCTTTTGCTGCATAATAAACCAGTTCAAAATTTTGTGGCTTGAAACATTTTATTACCTCTCACAATTTTGTGTGTTGAGTGAACTCAGCTAGGAGTCTCCCTCTCTCCATGAGACCACCCTGGGATCACATACAGCATAGTGGCCAACGTGGTCAGACCTCCTAGAGTGGGCTGACATTCCCCCGGAGCAAGTGTTCTAAGACCTCAGCAGAATTGGCTAGGCTTCTAATGACACAGCATCAGTTGTTCTGCACGTTTTTGGTAAAAATTTAGTCATATTGCCAGTCCTAATTCAAAGGGAGTTGTCTACACAGGAGTATAAATACTGGAAGACATCATTCACTGGGTGACCATTTTTTGAGACCATAACAAAGTATTCAGTGTTACATCAGGAAAACAACTGTCCACCTGTAATTAGCAAAATGCCAAAATTATTTTTATTTTTTTATTTTTATTTTTTTTCCAAATAATGGATGCAAGTTTACCAAATATTAGCAAATTAAATTTAGCTGTACATTGAAATAATAATATGACAGACACAGAAGGCTTATTCAAAGAACATATGGATAGTTCCATTTAAAAATGTTAGACTCCATTGAGATTTGAGGGGGAAAAACTGTAATCAACACAACAAATGCTCCTGTCTCAATAAAATTGATAAAGTTCAAAACTTGGAAAGGGAGGGCATTTAACAACTTAGGAATAGGACAGAACTCTGATAGCCAGATAAAAATGCATAAATATCAGAATATTTTCAATAAAATACAAATATTTTCTACCAAATCAAAGATAGAAAAATAAACCTATACAATTTCAAGCAGAAACCTGAAAATAATTTTTGCAGATGAAAAAATAGAAATGGCTCACATAAAAGTTAAACGTTCAACCCCATAAGAAACCAAGGGAGATACAAAGTAAAACCCCATGTAAATACTATTTCTCATCCACCGCTTGACAAAATTTTTTATATCGGATAATATAAAACTTTGTTGAAGATATAGAATACCAGAAACACTCACCCACTGCCGCTGAAGTTGAAGAATGAAATATGACTGATTTGCAAAGCATTTTTGGCATCACCTCATAAAATTCACCCTTAGCCTTGTGGTTCCCAAAATGGTGTATGAAGGAATCATCCCGAGATCTTTATAAGCTTCTGGTTCCTGACTCCACCTCTAGCCAGTCTGATTTAATTGAAGAGACGTGGGCGTTAGGAGCTTTGGAAGCTCCCCAGGGGATTCTAAGGTGCAATGTTGTTTGGGAAGCACAACCATTCTCTACAATGCAGGACCTACACTATCGAGCATGTAACTTAGAAAATCTCTCGCACATGTGTACCAGGACGTTTACAAGAGTCAAGAGTAACAGTGGTCATGATAGCAAAATACTGAAAACAATCAGAATGTACATCAATCTAGAATGGATAAATCATAGTGGAATATTCAATAAAACTGAAAAAATAAAATAAAAGCTCATGCATTAATAGCATTGATTCTCTGAATCATATTTGGAGTGAAGGAAGTCTGTCTTAGAAGATAAACACAACATGATTCCCAGTTATATGGTGTCTGAAGTACACAATACTTGATAGAGTTTTAATTGTGGATGCATAATTGGATAATGGAGGAGATAGAAAATGTGAGAGGAATGGGTATAGGCTTCAAGATGGTGGTTGATTTGAGGAGAAGGGAAAAAAGGAAGTGGTCAGGAAGTGGATGCTGGAAGCTGCATTTAATGTTCTACACTGTGACTTGGTTGTAGGTATACAGCTGTTTATTTTATTGTTGCTCTTTACCTCTATTTCAGGTTTTATACACTTTAGTATGCTAGCTGTATTTCACAATACTTTAAAAATAAATTAATGTAGAGATTTTAAACAGGAGAATGAATAACAGATTGTTCATGTAATAACCATCACTCAGGCTATTGAGAGAAGACTATGGGGGTGATGTGTCAAGTGTGAATACAAATAATGAATAGAGAACTGTTGCAAAAGTTGATAAGGGATTGTGTCCTTAAGATGAGGACAATTACAGTGAGGTCTAAGGGTCATAGATGGTTTAGGAAGTACTCAGGGTTCAGTGATTCAGAAAATGGAGCAGAAGGGGATGGCAGGGAGGGAGAATGGAAAGTCAAGGTGTCTCTCAGGTTTCTAAGTTGAATCACAAGGACACTGATGTTCTTTGTTAAGGTGGGAAACCACAGGTGGAGTAAAGATCTTCACCATTAAGTGCAAAGGTCATGCTCTTGTGGGCACATTCAGTTAGACCCGACTGACTCTCACCTACGTTCAGGTGTGAAAAGAGAGATATAAAGTCTAGATCTCAGGAGAAATTGCTAAGTCAGGTGCATTTTTGAGGGTCATCAGTGTATAGATACTAAATGTATTTGTGGCTAAAAGAGAGATTTCATAGTATCATGTAAAGTGAGAAGACAAATTCTGAGGAAGCAAATATAGAAGTCTGGGCAATGAACACTGAGAAGACATGCTAGAGAACTAAAAAGAAATAACCCCAGTTAAGTGTTTGGATAATAAGGAGAGAGTAAATACTGCCATGTATCATCAGAAATCACTTCTACCTATTACACATCAAGCTGGTATAAAAAAATTAAAACCTATGTTAGCCTAGGGTTGATACAAGCCAGTGGTTAAAAAACGAGAAGCAATTTCTCGTGCTTTTTTGTTTAAAGTAAAGAACACTGTCACTGACAATATGAAAAGCTATAAACATACTTTATCAATGTATAAAACTAAGCATCAGCTATTTCTTCACCAGTCAAGAATTTTAAGGAAGTAAGAAAACAAAGAGATTCCATAGCCCTTTCATGAATCCTTTACGTATTTCCATGGCACAATTTTTTCAATTATCAAGTTTTATTGAAAGCACTAAAATTTAAACATACCTAGTCTGTCACTGACATTGTGGAATAAAAGCAGGACACCTATAGACGTTTTGCTTTCAAATAAGAATTCCTCAAATATGTGAAAGTGAAATGAAGGTAATCTCATAGTTCTGAAGGTCAGAAATTCAGTGGGTCTCACTGGGCTTAAATCAAGGGATTTGGCAAGGCTGTGTTCTTTCCTGGGGTCACTAGGGAGAATCATTTTCCTTGTTTTTTCCAGCTTCTAAAGGCTGCTCGTATTCCTTGGCTTGTGGCTTCCTCTTTTCATCTTCAAAGCCAGTAATGTTTCATCTGTATGATCTCATTTCTTTCTGTTTTTAAATGTTTATTTATTTATTTATTTTCTTAATAGTCATCCATTTTATACACATCAGTGCATACATGTCAATCTCAATCTCCCAATTCAACACACCCCCACCCCCTGCCACTTTCTCCCCATGGTGTCCATAGTTTTTTTCTCTACTTCGGTGTCTCAATTTCTACTCTGCATACCAGTTCATTTGTACCATTTTCTAGGTTCCACATATATGTCTTAATATACAATATTTGTTTTTCTCTATCTGACTTATTTCACACTGTATGACAGTGTCTACATGCATCCACGTCTCTACAAAAGACCCAATTTCCTTTCTTTTTATGACTAATATTCCATTGTATATATGTACCACATTTTCTTTATCCATTCATTTGTCAATGGGCATTTAGGTTGCTTCCATGACCTAGCTATTGTAAATAGTGCTGCAATGAATACTGGAGTGCTTGTGTCTTTTTGAATTATGGTTTTCTCTGGGTATATGCCCAGTAGTGGGATAGCTGGGTCATATGGTAATTCTATTTTTAGTTCATTAAGGAATATCCATAATGTTCTCCATAGTGGCTGTTTCAATTTACATTCCCACCAACAATGCAAGAGGGTTCCCTTTTCTCCACACCCTCTCCAGCATTTGTTGTTTATATATTTTCTGATGATGCACATTCTAACTGGTGTGAGGTGATACCTCATTGTAGTTTTGATTTGAATTTCTCTAATAATTAGTGATGTTGAGCAGCTTTTCATGTGTCTCTTGGCCATCTGTATGTCTTCTGTGGAGAAATGTCTATTTAGCACTTTTGTCATTTTGGGATTGGGTTGTTGGTTTTTTAATATTGAGCTGCATGAGCTCCTTATATATTTAGGAGATTAATCCTTTGTCCATTGATACATTTGCAAATATTTTCTCCCATTCTGAGGGCTGTCTATTCATTTTGTTTATTGTTTCCTTTGCTGTGTAAAAGCTTTTAAGTTTCATTAGGTCCCATTTGTTTATTTTTGTTTTTATTTCCATTACTCTAGGAGGTGGATCAAAAAAGATCTTGCTGTGATTTATGTCAAAGAGTGTTCTCCCTATGATTTCCTCTAAGAGATTTATACTGCCCAGTCTTATATTTAGGTCTCTAATCCATTTTTTTTTTTTTTTGTATGGTGTTAGGGACTGTTCTAATTTCATTCTTTTATAAGTAGCTGTCAGTTTTCCAGCACCACTTATTGAAGAGATTTTCTTTCCTCCATTGTATACCCTTGCCACCTTTGTCACAGATTAAATGACCATAGATGTGTGGGTTTATCTCTGGGCTTTCTATCCTGTTCCATTGATCTATATTTCTGTTTTTGTGTCAGTACCATATTGTCATGATTATTGTAGCTTTGTAGTATAGTCTGAAGTCAGGGAGTCTGATTCCTCCAGCTCCATTTTTTCCCTCAATACTGCTTTGTCTATTCCAGGTCTTTGTGACTCCATAAAAATTTTAAGATTTTTTTGTTCTTGTTCTGTAAAAACTGCCATTGGTAATTTGATAGGAATTGCATTGAATCTGTAGATTGCTTTAGGTAATATAGTCATTTTCACAATATTGATTTTTCCAATCCAAGGACATGTTTTATCTCTCCATCTGTTGGTATCATCTTTAATTTCTTTCATCAGTGTGTTAGAGTTTTCTGCATACAGTTCCTTTGTCTCCCTAGGTAGGTTTATTCCTAAGTATTCTTTTCTTTTTGTTGCAGTGGTAAATGGGAGTGTTTCCTTAATTTCTCTTTCAGATTTTTCATCATTAGTGTATAGGAATGCAAGAGATTTCTGTGCATTAATTTTGTATCATGCAACTTTACCAAATTCATTGATTAGCTCTAGTAGTTTTCTGGTGGCATCTGGATTCTCTAAGTATAGTATCGTGTCATCTGCAAACAGTGACAGTTTTACTTCTTCTTTTCCAATTTGTGTTCCTTTTATTTCTTTTTCTTCTCTGATTGCCATGGCTAGGACTTCCAAAACTATGTTGAATAATAGTAATAGTGGTGAGACTGGACATCCTTGTCTTGTTCCTGATCTGACGAAAAGCTTTCAGTTTTTCACCATTGAGAATGATGTTTGCTGTAGTCTTGTCGTATATGGTCTTTATCGTGCTGAAGTAGGTTCCCTCTTTGCCCTCTTTACGGAGAGTTTTTATCATAAATCAGTGTTGAATTTTGTAAAAAACTTTTTCTGCATCGAATGAGATGATCATACACTTTTTATTCTTCAATTTGTTAATATGGTGTATCAAACTGATTGATTTGCGTATGTTGAAGAATCCTTGCATCCCTGGTATAAATCCCACCTGATCGTGTTTTGTGATCCTTTTAATCTGCTGTTGGATTCTGTTTGCAATTATTTTGCTGAGGATTTTTGCATCTATATTCATCAGTGATATTGGTCTGTAATTTTCTTTTTTTGTAATATCTTTGGTTTTTGTATCAGGGTGCCTGTGGCCTCATAGAATGAGTTTGTGAGTGTTCCTTCCTCTGCAATATTTTGGAAGAGTTTAAGAAGGATGGGTGTTAGCTCTTTTCTAAATTATTTTAGAATTCACCTGTGAAGCCATCTGGTCCTGGACTTATGTTTGTTGGAAGATTCTTAATCACAGTTTCAATTTCATTACTTGTGATTGGTCTCTTCATATTTTATATTTCTCCCTGGTTAAGTCTTGGAAAGATAACCTTTCTAAGAATATGTCCAATTAAGATTATAGGTGGACAGAGAGAAGATGGCAGAAGAGTAAGATGGGGAGGTCAACTTCCTCCCCACAGATACATCATAAATACATCTACACATGGAACTGCTCCTATAGAACACCCACTGAACGCTGGCAGAAGACCTCAGACCTTCCAAAAGGCAAGAAACTCCCCACATACCTGGTCTGAGCAATGTGGAGTAAAGATTCTTGTTGCTCCAGCCAGGTGTGTCTCTGAGGTGGGAGAACCAACTTCAGGACACTGGTCCACAAGAGACCTCCCAGCTCCATGTAATATCAAACAGAGAAAATCTCACAGAGATCTCCATCTCAACAGCAAGACCCAGCTTCACTCAATGACCAGCAAGCTACAGTGCTGGACACCCTATTCCCAACAACTGGCAAGACAGGACCACAACCCCTTCCATTGGCAGAGAGTCTGACTAAAATCATAATAAGACTACAGACATTGCAAAACAAACCACCAGACATGGACCTGCCCATCAGAAAGACAAGATCCAGCCTCATCCACCAGAACACAGGCTCTAGTCCCCTCAACCAGGAAACCTACTTAATCCACTGAACCAACCTTAGCCACTGGGGACAGACACCAAAAACAACGGGAAATACAAACTTGTAGCCTGTGAAAAGGAGACCCCAAACACAGTAAGATAAGCAAAATGAAAAGGCAGAAAAACACACAGCAGATGAAGGAGCAAGGTAAAAACCCACCAGACCTAAAAAATGAAGAGGAAATAGGCAGTCTACCTGAAAAAGAATTCAGAATAATGATATTAAAGATGATCCAAAATCCTGGAAATAGAATAGACAAAATGCAAGAAACATTTCACAAGGACCTAGAAGAACTAAAGAGGAAGCAAGCAATGATGAACAACACACTAAATGAAATTTAAAATACTCTAGATGTGATCAATAGCAGAATAACTGAGGCAGAGAACAGATAAGTGACCTAGAAGGTAAAATAATGGAAATAACTACTGCAAAGCAGAATAAAGCAACAAACAGAAAAGAACTGAGGACAGTCTCAGAGACCTCGGGGACAACATTAAACACTGCAACATTTGAATTATAGGGATCCCAGAAGAGAAAGAGCAAAAGAAAGGGACTGAGAAAATATTTGAAGAGATTATAGTTGAAAACTTCCCTAGTACGGGAAAGGAAATAGCTAATAAAGTGCAGGAAGCACAGAGAGTCCCATACAGGATAAATCAAAGGAGAAACATGCCAAGACATATATTAATCAAACTATCAAAAATTAAATACAAAGAAAACATGTTAAAAGCAACAAGGGAAAAACAACAAATAACACACAAGGGAATCCCCATAAGGTTAACATCTGATCTTTCAGCAGAAATGCTACAAGCCAGAAGGGATTGGCAGGACATATTTAAAGTGAAGAAGGAGAAAAACCTACAACCAAGATTACTCTACCCAGCAAGGATCTCATTCAGATTTGATGGAGAAATTAAAACCTTTACAGACAAGCAAAAGCTGAGAGAGTTCAGCACCACCAAACCAGCTTCACAACAAATGCTAAAGGAACTTCTCTAGGCAAGAAACACAAGAGAAGGAAAAGACCTACAAGAACATACTCGAAACAATTAAGTAAATGGTAATAGGAACATACATATCGATAATTACCTTAAATGTAAATCAATTAAATTCTCCAACCAAAAGACAGAGACTGGCTGAATGGATACAAAAAACAAGACCTATATATACGCTGTCTACAAGAGAACGACTTCAGACCTAGTGACACATACAGACTGAAAGTGAGGGGATGGAAAAAGATATTCCATGCAAATGGAAATCAGAAGAAAACTGGAGTAGCAATTGTCATATCAGACAAAATAGACTTTAAAATAAAAACTATTACAAGAGACAAAGAAGGACACTACATAATGATCAAGGAATCGATCCATGAAGAAGATATAACAATTGTAAATATTTATGCACCCAACATAGGAGCACCTCAATACATAAGGCAAATACTAACAGCCATAAAAGGGGAAATTGACAGTAACACAATCATAGTAGGGGACTTTAACACCCCACTTTCACCAATGGATAGGTTACCAAAATGAAAATAATAAGGAAACACAAATTTTAAATGATACATTACACAAGATGGACTTAATTGATATTTATAGGACATTCCATCCAAAAATAATAGAACACTCATTTTTTTCAAGTGCTCATGGAAAATTCTCCAGGATAGATCATATATTGGGTCCAAAATCTAGCCTTGGCAAATTTAAGAAAATTAAAATCATATCAAATAACTTTTCCAGCCACAACGCAATGAAACTAGATATCAATTACAGGAAAAGATCTGTAAAAAATACAACACATGGAGGCTAACCAATAAACTACATAATAATGAAGTGATCACTGAAGAAATCAAAGAGGAAATCAAAAAATACTTAGAAAAAATGACAATGGAGACACGACGACCCAAAACCTATGGGATACAGCAAAAGCAGTTATAAGAGGGAATTTTATAGCAATACAATCATACCTTAAGAAACAGGAAACATCTTGAATAAACAAGCTAACTTTGCACCTAAAGAAAGAAGAACAAAAAACCCCCCAAATTTAGCAGAAGGAAAGAAATCATAAGGATCAGATCAGAAATAAATGAAAAAGAAATGAAGGAAACAATAGCAAAGATCACTGAAAGTAAAAGCTGGCACTTTGAGAAGATAAATAAAATTGATAAACCATTAGCCAGACTCATCAAGAAAAAAAGGGAGAAGACTCAAATCAATAGAATTAGAAATGAAAAAGGAGATGTAACAACTGACACTGCAGAAATACAAAAGATCATTAGAGATTATTACTACAAGCAACTCTATGCCAATAAAATGGACAACCTGGAAGAAAAGGAAACATCTTAGAAATGCACAACCGGCCGAGACAGAACCAGGAAGAAATAGAAAATATGAACAGTAGAATCACAAGCACTGAAATGGAAACTGTGATTAAAAATATTCCAACAAACAAAAGTCCAGAACCAGATGGCTTCACAGGCGAATTCCATCAAACATTTAGAGAATAGCTAACACCTATCCTTCTCTAACTCTTCCAAAATATAGCAGAGAGAGGAACACTCCGAAACTCATTCTATGAGGCCACCATCACCCTGATACCAAAACCAGACAAAGACGTCACAAAGAAAGAAAATTACAGGCCAATATCATTGATGAACAAGATGCAAAAATCCTCAACAAAATACTGGCAAACAGAATCCAACAGCACATAAAAAGAATCATACACCATGATCAAGTGGGGTTTATTCCAGGAATGCAAGGATTCTTCAATATATGCAAATCAATCAACGTGATACACCATATCAACAAACTGAAGGAGAAAAACCATATGATCATCTCAACAGATGCAGAGAAAGCTTCTGACAAAATTCAACAGCGATTTATGATAAAAACCCTGCAGAAAGTAGCATAGAGGGAACTTTCCTCAACATAGTAAAGGCAATATATGACAAATGCACAGACAACATCATCCTCAATGGTGAAAAGCTGAAAGCAGTTCCACTAAGATCAGTAAAAAGACAAGGTTGCCCACTCTCACCACTCTTATTCAACATAGTTTTGGAAGTTCTAGCCACAGCAATCAATGAAGAAAAAGAAATAAAACGAATTCAAATTGGAAAAGAAGAAGTAAAGCTGTCACTGTTTGCAGATGACATGATACTATACATAGAGAATCCTAAGGATGCTACCAGAAAAGTACTAGAGCTAATCAATGAATTTGGTAAAGTAGCAGGATACAAAATTAATGAACTGAAATCTCTGGCAGTCTGATACACTAATCATGTAAAATCTGAAATTGAATTTAAGAAAACACTCCCATTTACCATTGCAAGAGAAAGAATAAAATATCTTGGAATAAACCTACCTAAGGAGACAGAAGACCTGTATGCAGAAAATTATAAGACACTGATGAAAGAAATTAAAGATGATACAAATAGATGGAGAGATATACCATGTTCTTGGATTGGAAGAATCAACATTGTGAAAATGACTCTACTACCCAAAGCAATCTACAGATTCAATGCAATCCCTATCAAATTACCACTGGCATTTTTTACAGTACTAGAACAAAAAATTTCACAATTTGTATGGAAACACAAAAGACCCTGAATAGCCAAAGCAATCTTGAGAACGAAAAATGGAGTTAGAGGAATCAGGCTCCCTGACTTCAGACTATACTACAAGGCTACAGTAATCAAGACAGTATGGTACCTGCACAAAATCAGAAATATAGATCAATGGAACAGGATAGAAAGCCCAGAGATAAAGTCACACACATATGGTCACCTTATCTTTGATAAAGGAGGGAACGATATACAGTGGAGAAAAGACAGCCTCTTCAATACGTGGTGCTGGGAAAAATGGACAGCTACCTGTAAAAGTATGAAATTAGAACACTCCCTAACACCACACACAAAAATAAACTCAAAATGGGTAAAGACCTAAATGTAAGGCCAGACACTATCAAACTCTTAAAGGAAAACATAGGCAGAACACTCTATGATATAAATCACAGCAAGATCCTTTTGACCCATCTCCTAGAGAAATGGAAATAAAAACAAAAATAAGCAAATGGGACCTAATGAAACTTAAAAGCTCTTGCACAGCAAAGGATACCATAAACAAAAACAAAAGACAACCCACAGAATGGGAGAAAATATTTGCAAATGAAGCAACTGACAAAGGATTAATATCCAATATTTATAAGAAGCTCAATAACAAAAAAACAAACAACCCAATCCAAAACTGGGCAGAAAACCTAAATAGACATTTCTCCAAAGAAGATACACAGATTGCCAACAAACACATGAAAGAATGCTCAACATCATTAATCATTAGAGAAATGCAAATCAAAACTACAGTGAAATACCATCTCACACCAGTCAGAGTGGCCATCATCAAAAATCTAGAAACAATAAATGCTGGAGAGGGTGTGGAGGAAAGGGAACACTCATGCACTGCTGGTGGGAATGTAAATTGATACAGCCACTATGGAGAACAGTATGGAGGTTCCTTAAAAAACTACAAATAGAACTACCATATGACCCAGCAATCCCACTACTGGGCATATACCCCGAGAAAACCATAATTCAAAAAGAGTCATGTACCAAAATATTCATTGCAGCTCTATTTACGATAGCCAGGACATGGAAGCAACCTAAGTGTCCATCAAGAGATGAATGGATAAAGAAGATGTGGCACATATATACAATGGAATATTACTCAGCCATAAATGAAATGAAACTGAATTATTTGTAATGAGGTGGATAGACCTGGAGTCTATCATACAGAGTGAAGTAAGTCAGAAGGAGAAAAACAAATACCATATGCTAACACATATATATGGAATCTAAGAAAAAAATGTCATGAAGAGATTAGTGGTAGGATAGGAATGAAACACAGACCTACTAGAGCATGGATTTGAGGATATGGGGAGGGGGAAGGGTAAGATGTGACGAAGTGAGAGAGTGGCAGGGACATATACACACTACCAAATATAAATTAGATAGCTAGTGGGAAGCTGCCGCATAGCACAGTGAGATCACCTGTGTGCTTTGCGACCACCTAGAGGGGTGAGATATGTAGGGTGGGAGGGAGGGTAACGCAAGAGGGATGAGATATGGGAACATATGTATATGTATAACTGATTCATTTTGTTGTAAAGGAGAAGCTAACACACTATTATAAAAGTTATACTCTAATAACGATGTTAAAAAATAAAGAAATGCATGTAAATATCTCAATAAGAATGTTTGTATTAATTATATTGAAATGATAGTTTGGATATTTTGGGTTAAATAAAATATACTATTAATATTAATTTACCTATTTCTTTTAAAAATTATTTTAATATAGTAAATTTTAAATTATATAGATTTTTCATTTTAGTGACTTGGATATTATTTTTATTGAATAGTCCAGATAATTTTGCAGTGTGGTGGGCATAATGGTCCCCAAAGATGTCCGCATTCTAATCCCTTGAACCTGGGAATATGACTTTGCAGATGTTATGA
Source organism: Kogia breviceps (assembly GCF_026419965.1). NCBI lineage: Eukaryota > Metazoa > Chordata > Mammalia > Artiodactyla > Physeteridae > Kogia > Kogia breviceps. Next base: position 63,059,897 of record NC_081319.1, read on the forward strand.
AGATTGCAGACTATAAAATGGGAGATTATCCAATTTTATGCAGGTACTTCATATCTTAAATAAGCCCTTAAAATTGAGCACTTTCCCCCACTGCAGTCAGTGAAGTGGGCTGAAGGAGAAGTTGGAGTTAGAACTTCCACCACCACACCATGTTAACAAGGCTGTGCTACCCGGGTGAGTAACAGCCTGTGAGAAAGAGTAACAGAGCATCCCTACCTTCTCAGATAGAGGGGTTTCAGCAGAAGCCTGATAGGGAGTCAGAACTCCCACCCTGGCTGCAATAACAAAAGCTCCTCCTTTTTTGTATCAATGGAGCTCAGTTGGGGAATCTGGACTCCGTTTCCACATGACAAGAAAGTAGCATCCTTCTCCATTCCCCAGTGGAATGGTATCAGAGGAAATCAGTTAAATTAGAATATTTAAAGAAGATTCACACTCTTCCAACATAATGTCCATACTGTCTAGTTTCCAATAAAAAATTCCTTATTATACCAAGAAACAGGAAAATGTAACTTGAATGAGAAAAGACAGGCAACAGAGGTCAACAGCAAAATGCCATAGATAATAAGAGTCCTGCTAAACAAAGGAGAAAGAGGGTGGGGCTGAAAAAGTATTTGAATAACTGATAGCTGAAATTATCCTAAATTGGCAAAGACATAAACCTACAGATTCCAGAAGGTGAACAAGTCCCAAACAGGATAAACCCAAAGAAATCCAAGCCAAGACAAATCATAATCAAACTACTGAAAACTGAAGAAAAAGAAAAGAATCTCAAAAGCAGAGAAATAACCTATAGGGGAAAAACAATGCAAAAGACAGTGAATTTCACATTGGAAACTTTGGAGATCAGAAGGAAGTGGCACATTTTTCAAGTGCTGGAAGAAAAGAACTGTCAACTCTGAATTCTATATCTAGCAAAAATATCCTTCAAAAAAGAAGCAGAAATCAAGACAGAATCAGAGAATTCAGATGAAGGAAAAACTAAGAGAATTTCTCACCTACTCTAAAAGAATGGCTAAAATAGGTGCTTTAAGCATAAAGGAAATAATTTTTAAAAATCTTGTAACAACAGGAAGGAAGAAAGAACAATGGAAAAAATAAAAATATGGGTAAATACAATATCCTTTCCTTCTCCTCCTGCGTTTTCTAAATCATACGTGAATCTTGAAACAAATAAATAAATTCCACATAGATTAAAAACATACGTAGAAAAAGTAAACATGAAAGCATTTGAGAAGAAAACACAGAATATGAAAGCAGGTATTTATTTCCTAAATAAGACCCCAAAAGCAAAGATATCAGAAGAAGAAAATGATAAATGTGAGTACATTTAAATATCTTCATGAAGTGGTAATATAACAAAAATTTAAAGTGAATCTTCTGATTTGCATAATCTATTTGTAAATGTTTAAGCAACAAAGAATTAATATCTAGATATTATAAAGATACCCTACACATCAAGATTTTAAAAACTGAATAACTGAATAAAAAATGACATAGGATAGGAGCAGGCAAATTATTGAAATGGGATGCCAAATTACAAATAAACAAAATTTGCTCAATCTAGTTATCAGCAAAATGAAAACTAAAACATTATTGCTATTGTTCCCTCCCTTAAGATTGGAAAACATTAAGGAGTAACATAATATCATATGTTGATAATGATGTAAGATAAAATAAAAACTCTAATACACTTTTTGTATAAATGTAAATTGGTATATTTTTGAAAGCATTTGGTAATGCCTGGTTGAGTTGAAGCTGCACTTAACCCATGACCCAGCAACTGTACCCTGAGAAGGTAGAGGAACATTTACCTACAGGAGAAACTCTCACACAGTTGCCCCCAAAAGAAAGTGTATAATTTTATGGATATAATGGTGAAAAAAAAAAAAAAGGGAAAGAAACTAACAAAACTCCCACAGGGAAATGGACAAATGTAGGCAAAGTGTCCACATAAATTCACATAATTAGAAAAGGAACCAAGAATAGAACCCTGCTGGAATTGGCCCTGGGTCCCCTGTGGCACACCAGAGAAACTGTTTCATGAAATATTCACAAAGAGCTGAATCGCAGATGTAGGGATCATGTCAAGGGATTCCTAAGCTGGAAGGGAATTAATAAGAGCAAATTGTGCAGCTAAAACTCAGTGTCAGACATAGTTAGATTAAACAGCATATACTCTTTTTTGCCTTTCTATTCTGTGCTGGCAACTCATTAATTCAATATGTATTTATTGAATTCCTTGAACACATTAAATGTGCCCAGTTCTCTGGTATCTGTTTCATTTTGTCTTAATAAAGAGTTAATCAAATAAACTATTTGTTGGTTCACAACTTTGAGAGTTTCCCAGGTGAAACCTGAAACTAGCCCCCTTACCTGGAGGGTAGGCAGAGATGGAAGAAGAGACACTCTAGGTTGGCAGATGGTAGTTTTAATAAGCAAGGGAACTTACACATGAGGTTTGTCTCCAGCAGCTGCAATACAGTACATCTCCATAACCACCCACCAGAATCTCAAAGTTTACAGAGGCCTTAATGGGGCTCAGCAAGTGCTCCATCCAGAGAGTCTCAGCAACACATGCTCTCCCAAGACTGCCTTCTTGGAACAGCTCCTGCTATGGGAACAGTGCGCAGAACCTACATTCCCAGGACAAGGGAAGGGGGAAGAGCCTCAGGTTGCCAGGTCCAGCTCAAGGGTCAACCAGTGGCCAAGTCCTCTCCATGACCTATTTATGTGTTTCTTCTCAGAAGTAACACATGTAGGTAACTTCTGGAGTGATACTGATAGTAGCACTTCCAGACATCATGCATATGAGTTGGGTGTCCAGGCTAGCAAAAGGTGAAATGTTTTCTTCTGCGGAAGCTGTCACCCTTCTTAGATTTTACTTCAGAAGGTACGTTCAGAAGCTGAATTTATATCACATTTGCCTGTAGTAAGCACTTTGTGAGGGAGTTTTTCTGTTGGCTTGCTTTCTATGGAAAGCAAGGATTCAATAGCAGGACTCTAGTCCAACTGGTAATACATTCTTCTTCTGACATGGTCTTGGTCAGACCATTTATCTACTTATACATATTAATTCATTTTAGGTATACTCTATTCAGGAATGCCTACTCAAAAACTACTCATTTATTAATTTAAAAGTAATGATTGGATTCTTTACACTTCCCACTGAGTTTCTCTCCAACCATATCTGCAGTCAGGACTAGATCAAGAAGTCTGTTACATCTTAATTTATTTTCCCACATAAAAAGGAAAAAAAATTCTCTTTGCCTCTTTGAAATTCTTGAAGTTCATTGCTATTTCAGAAATATCCAAACTGAGAATGATTTTCCCTTTGTGTAATGTTTTACTTATAGGAGTTAAAAACTTCATGCATATCAGCCCCCAGTGTTATGATACTATTTTAATTTAGAAACAGATGACCATTATTTCACTGTAAGGCATTTTCCAGATTTATAGAGTCATAAACCTGATGGCATTTGGGAATGCTCAGGATGGAGAGCAGTAATGAGCATCAGTATAATTGTAACAAATGGGAATATTATCTAGCCTTGCAATTGTTTTATGTTTTAGCAGTTTGGGTTTTTTTCTCTCAGTGAATTCACTGAAAGGCAGAATTATCTTGGATATCCTGCACTTAAATGCTAAGTAGCCCTCAATGATTAGATGAGCTCAAATATCTTGAACCACCCAACTCTCAGTCAAAACGTAAAATAGCAATTTCTTCTTACTTAGGAGTGATTATTGAAAGCCCTAAAATGAGTTAGTAAGTTCAGCTGATTAAAGTAATATTATAAGTAGTGATCCTCTTCACATTCAAATAGCTTTCCTCTTTTCCCTGTTTAAATATTGATTCCTAAATTCAATAAGCAATCTCTCAAGTCAGTGCTATTGATTACCAAGTGACAAATTAGTGTAAATGTATAACTTCCTATAGGAAAAAGTATCATACTAGTAATGAATCAGTGACATGATCTTTTAAAAACAAGTGGTTAGGGCTTCCCTGGTGGTGCAGTGGTTGAGAATCTGCCTGCCAATGCAGGGGACGCGGGTTCATACCCCGGTCTGGGAAGATCTCACATGCTGTAGAGCGGCTGGGCCCATGAGCCATGGCCGCTGAGCCTGCACATCCGGAGCCTGTGCTCCGCAACGGGAGAGGCCACAACAGTGAGAGGCCTGTGTATCATTAAAAAAAAAAAAAAAAAAAACCAAGTGGTTATTATTATACTATTATTATTATTTCAGCCTAAAAACAAATATTTTTACTCCTGCCACCATTTTCATATTTAAATCCTAGAACCAATATGAGCATATAAATGTATCAGGGCATATTATTCCTTTTTCATTTGAAATACAGTCATCTTTCCTTTATTCACAAAAGTAGAAGACAGTAGTATGGGTCATTAAATAGAAAGTCAATAAAATTATTCTATATATGGAATTGCATTTTATAATAACTTGTGTAGCAGATTTTCTTTTCTAGCTTTTTTGATTAAGTTAAAATGAATGGATTATTTTATTCCCTAAGCACACACATACTCACCAGATTTGACAAATCAAAAAAACAAACCAAAAAACCAAACAGCAACAACAAAAAACAGTGAAGTCACACTTAACAGTTATATTCAAGTCCTGCTTGGAAATTTTACCTTGCACATAACAAACAAAGAATTAATCTGGACCCAGCCTTTCTTCAGATAATGTTGAAATATATTCCTTTTCAAAAAATATTTCTTAAGATCTTGTATGCATAGCACTCTGCTGGTCTGGGGGAAAACAGAAATAGATACAAGCTTCACAACTGAATATGGCCTAGATAAGGAGCTAATATCTTCCCATTTTAAAGTTCTCTCTACCAAGGCACCACATCAGAATTCAAGCATATTCACTCTCTCATACTGTTAATGATAACCACTTCCTTGACCCTATATCTCCCTTTATCTATAGCCCCATCTTGTTCCTGACTTGGTAACCAACTTTGTGAAAAGCTATTTACCCACTCAGTCTCCACCTCTGTATTTTGGCTTTATCCCAATGTCCCATTGTCACATTATTAGGTCAAAGGATAGCTCTCACTTGCTTGAACACTCAGAATCTTTTTACACAAACATTTTCTTTATCTAAAAGTCAGGTCTTGGCTTCCTAATTCCACACTATGGTCCTTTTGTCTGCCTTACCCAGTTTGTGCCCTTGAAAACTGGCTAGCTTTCTTCTGTCCCTCTTCCTAATTGACATATTTAGACAACCTGTCAATTCACATGGCCTCAGTAAATATATTTATGCCAGTGACTCCCAACTCTGCAGCCCAGGGCTTTCTCCTGAGTTTCTGACCCATTTATCCAACTGCTTACTGAAAACATTCCCTTTCAAGTTTCCCAATCACTTCAAACTTGGAATATCTAAAACTGAACAGATTTTTGACTGCCAGATCTACTCCTCTTCTAACGTTTACTTAAATCTGCTGATGGCCCCATCTACCTCTTGTTCAAATATAGCTGATCCTTAACTCCTTACTTTCTTTTACCTCCTATATGGAATTAATTACCAAATCCCATGGACTCTAACATGAAAACAACTCTTGCATCTGGGTTCTTCTCTTGAACACCACTATGAGATATCCTAGTTCACACTATGCCCACCATTCCAAAAGCTTTAAACTGGCCTTCCTGCCTATAATCTTCTCCTTCTTCAATCTGTTCTCCATATTTTATGAGAGAGTGCATGTATCATGCTTAAAAATCTTTTAATCCTTTGTCATCATTTTCATGATAAAACCAAAATCTATAACATATTTTGTAGATGGAAAGGAAAGAATTAGCCATATGCCTGTGATACATTCTCACTTTACCATGAAATGCCCTAAAAATAGAAAAGATGACCTGGTCAAATCTTAGAAACGTGTTATTGACAGCCCTGCTGCCAAGCACATTAGTGATATTTACTAGTAGAAGAGTCATTGCCTATAGACTGGTATCAGAATGTACCAGGTGTGTTGATGGTTAACAAACATGAGCTCAGGATTTATAGGGCATGGCTCCATGGAAAATGTTATATAAGCAATGGTCAAAGCAATTCCTTTTTCTGCAAATTTTGATTCCATTCATCATTTAGATACTTCATCTTTTTTAAAACATCATTATTATTGGAGTATAACTGCTTTACATTGTTGGTTAATTGCTGATGAATAACAAAGTTATATATACAAAGCTATATGTACACATACATCCCCATATTTCCTCTCTCTTGAGTCTCCCTCCCACCCTCCCTATCCCATCCCTGTAGGTGGTCACAAAGCACCAAGCTGGTCTCCCTGTGCTATGTGGCTGCTTCTCACTAGCTATCTATTTTACATTTGGTAGTGTAAATATGTCCTTTCCACTCTCTCACTTCATCCCACTTACCCTTCCCCCTCCTAGTGTCCTCAAGTCCATTCTCTACGTCTGTGTCTTTTGTGTGTCCTGTCCCTAAGTTCTTCAGAACCATTTTTTTTTAGATTTCATATTTATGTGTTAGCATATGGAATTTGTTTTTCTCTTTCTAACCTACTTCACTCTGCATGACAGACTCTAGGTCCATCCACCTCACTACATATAACTCAATTTCACTTCTTTTTATGGCTGAGTAATATTCCATTGTATATATGTGCCACATATTCTTTATCCATTTATCTGTCAAAGGACACTTAGGTAGTTTCCATGTCCTGGCTATTGTAAATAGCACTGCAATGAATATTGTGGTACATGACTCTTTTTGAATTATGGTTTTCTCAGGGTATATGCCCAGTAGTGGGATTGCTGGGTTGTATGGTAGTTTTATTTTTAGAGTTTTAAGGAACCTCCATACTGTTCTCCATAGTGGCTGTATCAATTTATATTCCCACCAACAGTGCAAGAGGATTCCCTTTTCTCCACACCCTGTCCAGCATTGATTGTTTGTAGATTTTTTGAGGATGGCCATACTGACTTGTGGGAGGTGATACCTTATTGTAGTTTTCATTTGCATTTTTCTAATGATTAATGATGTTGAGCATCCTTTCATGTGTTTATTGGCAATCTGTATATCTTCTTTGGAGAAATGTCTATTTAGCTCTTCTGCCCATTTTTGAATTGGGTTGTTTGTTTTCTTTGATATTGAGCTGCATGAGCTGTGTGTATATTTTGGAGATTAACCCTTTGTCAGTTGTTTCATTTGCAAATATTTTGTCCCATTCTGAGGGTTGTCTTCTCGTCTTGTTTATGTTTTCCTTTGCTGTGCGAAAGCTTTTAAGTTTCATTAGGTCCCATTTGTTTATTTATTTTTTTATTTTGATTTCTCTAAGAGATGGGTCAAAAAGGATCTTGCTGTGATTTATGTCATAGAGTGTTCTTCCTATTTTTCCTCTAAGAGTTTTATAGTGTCTGACCTTACATTTAGGTCTTTAATCCATTTTGAGTTTATTTTTGTGTATGGTGTTAGGGAGTGTTCTAATTTCATTCTTTTACATGTATCTGTCCAGTTTTCCCAGAACCACTTATTGAAGAAGCTGTCTTTTCTCCATTGTATATTCTTGCCTTCTTTGTCAAAGATAAGGTGACCATATGCGCATGGGTTTATCTCTGGGCTTTCTATCCTGTTGCATTGATTAATATCTCTGTTTTTGTGGCAGTACCACACTGTCTTGATTACTGTAGCTTTGTAGTATAGTCTGAAGTCAGAAAGCCTGATTCCTCCAGTTCTGTTTTTCTTTCTCAAAATTACTTTGGCTATTCAGGGTCTTTTGTGTTTCCATACAAATTGTGAAATGTTTTGTTCTAGTTCTGTGAAAAATGCCATTTGTAGTTTGATAGGGATTGCATTGAATCTGTAGATTGCTTTGGGTAGGATAATCATTTCCATGATGTTGATTCTTCCAGTCCAAGAACATGGCATCTCTCCATCTGTTTGTAACATCTTTAATTTCTTTCATCAGTGTCTTATAGTTTTCTGCATACAGGTCTTTTGTGCCCTTAGGTAGGTTTATTTCTAGGTATTTTATTCTTTTTGTTGAAATGGTAAATGGGAGTGTTTCCTCAATTTCTCTTTCAGATTTTTCATCATTAGTATATAGCAATGCAAGAGATTTCTGTACATTAATTTTGCATCCTGCAATTTTACCAAATTCATTGATTAGCTCTAGTAGTTTTCTGGTATCATCTTTAGGATTCTCTCTATATAGTATCATGTTATCTGAACACAGTGACAGTTTTACTTCTTTTCCAATTTGGATTCCTTTCATTTCTTTTTCTTCTCTGATTGCTGTGGCTAAAACTTCCAAAATTATGTTGAATAATAGTGGTGAGAGTGGGGAACTTGGTCTTGTTCCTGATATTAGTGGAAATGCTTTCCTTTTTTCACCATTGAGAATAATGTTTACTGTGGGTTTCTTATATATGGCCTTTATTATGGTGAGGTAAGTTTCCTCTATGCCTAGTTTCTGGAGAGTTTTTTTTATCATAAATAGGTGTTGAATTCTGTCAAAAGTGTTTCTGCATATATTGACATTATCGTATGGTTTTTATCCTTCAGTTTGTTAATATGGTGTATCACATTGATTGATTTGCATATATTGAATAATCCTTGCATTCCTGGGATAAACCCCACTTAATCATGATGTATGATTCTTTTAAACTGCTATTGGATTCTGTTTGCTAGTATTTTGTTGAGGATGTTAGCATCTATGTTCATCAGTGATATTGTCCTGTAGTTTTCTTTTTATGTAACATCTTTGTCTGCTTTTGATATGGGTGATGGTGGCCTCATAGAATGAGTTTTGAAGTGTCCTCCCTCTGCTATATGTTGGAAGAGTTTGAGAAGTATAGGTCTTAGCTCTTCTCTAAATGTTTGATAGAATTTGCCTATGAAGCCATCTAGTCCTGAGTTTTTGTTTGTTGGAAGATTTTTAATCACAGTCTCAATATCATTGCTTGTGATTCGTCTGTTTATAGTTTCTATTTCTTCCTGGTTCAGTCTTGGCAGGTTATGCATTTCTAAGAATTTGTCCATTTCTTCCAGGTTGTCCATTTTATTGTCATACAATTGCTTGTAGTAATCTCTCATGATCCTTTGTATTTCTGCAGTGTCAGTTGTTACTTCTCCTTTTTCATTTCTAATTCTGTTGATTTGAGTCTTCTCCCTTTTTTTCTTGATGGGTCTGGCTAATGGTTTATCAATTTTGTTGATCTTCTCAAAGAACCAGCTTTTAATTTTATTGATGTTTGCTACTGTTTCCTTCATTTTGTTTCAATTATTTCTGATGTGATCATTATGATTTCTTTCCTTCTGCTAACTTTGGTGGTTTTTCGTTCATCTTTCTCTAATTGCTTTAGGTGTAAGGTTAGGTTGTTCATTTGAGATATTTCTTGTTTCTTGAGGTAGGATTGTATTGCTATAAACTTCCTGCTTAGAACTACTTTTGTTGCACCCCATACGTTTTGGGTCATCGTGTTTTCATTGTCATTTGTTTCTAAGTATATTTTATTTATTCAGTGATCTCTTGGTTAGTTAGTAGCATATTATTTAACCTCCATATTTTTGTATTTTTACAGTTTTTTTTCCTGTAATTGATATCTAGTCTCATAGCATTGTGGTCAGAAAAGATTCTTGATACAATTTCAATTTGCTTAAATTTACCAAGGCTTGATTTGTGACTCAAGATATGATCTATTCTGGAGAATGTTCCATGAGCACTTGAGAAGAAAATGTATTCTGTTGTTTTTGGATGGAATGTCCTATAAATATCAATTAAGTCTATCTTGTTTAGTGTATAATTTAAAGCTTGTGTTTCCTTAGTTATTTTCGTTTTGGTTGATCTGTCCATTTGTGAAAGTGAGGTGTAAAAGTCCCCTACTATGAATGTGTTACTGTTGATTTCCCCTTTTATGGCTGTTAGCATTTGCCTTATATATTGAGGTGCTCCTATGTTGGGTGAATAAATATTTACAATTGTTATATTTTCTTCTTGAATTGATCCCTTGATCATTATATAGTGTCCTTCTGTGTCTCTTGCAATAGTCTTTATTTTAAAGTCTATTTTGTCTGATATGAGAATTGCTACTCCAGCTTTCTTTTGATTTCCATTTGCATGGAATACCTTTTTCCTTATCCTCACTTTCAGTCTGTATATTTCCCTAGGTCTGAAGTGGGTCTCTTGTAAACAGCATATGTATGGGTATTGTTCTTGTATCCATTCAGCCAGTCTATGTCTTTTGGTTGGAGCATGTAACCCATTTACATTTAAGGTAATTATTGATATACATGTTCCGATGACCATTTTCTTAATTGTTTTGAGTTTGCTATTGTAGGTCTTTTCCTTCTCTTGTGTTTCCTGCCTAGAGAAGTTCCTTCAGCATTTGTTGTAAAGCTGGTTTGGTGGTACTGAATTCTCTTAGCTTTTGATTGTCTGTAAAGGTTTTAATTTCTCCATTGAATCTGAATGAGATTCTTGCTGGGGAGAGTAATCTTGGTTGTAGGTTTTTCCCTTTCATCACTTTAATTATGTCCTTCCACTCCCTTCTTGCTTGCAGAGTGTCTGCTGAAAGATCAGCTGTTAACCTTTTGGGGATTCCCTTGTATGTTATTTGTTGCTTTTCCTTTGCTGGTTTTAATATTTTTTCTTTATATTTAATTTTTGATAGTTTGATTATTATGTGTCTTGGCGTGTTTCTCCTTGGATTTACCTTGTATGGGACTCTCTGTACTTCCTGGACCCGGTTGACCATTTCCTTTCCCATGTTAGGGAAGTTTTCAACTATAATCTCTTCAAATATTTTCTTAGTCCCTTTCTTTTTCTCTTCATCTTCTGGTACCCCTATAATTCAAATATTGGTGTGTTTAATGTTTTCCCAGGGGTCTCTGAGACTGTTCTCAAGTCTCTTCATTCTTTTTTTGTTATTCTGCTCTGTGATAGTTATTTCCATTGTTTTTTCTTCCAGCTCACTTATCCGTTTTTCTGCCTCAGTTATTCTGCTGTTGATTCCTTCTAGAGAATTTTTAATTTCATTTCTCATGCTGTTCATCATTATTTGTTTGCTCTTTAGTTTTTCTAGGTCCTTGTTAAACTTTTCTTGTATTTTCTCCATTCTATTTCCAAGATTTTGATCATCTTTACTATCATTTCTCTGCATTCTTTTTCAGGTTGTTTGCCTATTTCCTCTTCATTTGTTTGGTCTGGTGGATTTTTACCCTGCTCCTTCATATGTTGTGAATTTCTCTGTCTTCTCATTTTGCTTAACTTACTGTGTTTGGGGTCTCCTTTTTGCAAGCTGCAGGTTTGTAGCTCCCTTTGGTTTTGGAGTCTACCCTCAGTGGATGAGGTATGTTCAGTGGGTTGTGTAGGCTTCCTGCGGTAGGGGACTGGTGCCTGTGTTCTGGTGCATGAGGGTGGATCTTTTCTTTATGGTGGACAGGACCACATCCGGTGGTGTGTTTTGGGGTGTATGTGAACTTAGTATGGTTTTAGGCAGCCTCTCTGTTAATAGGTGTGGTTGTGTTCATGTCTTGCTAGTTGTTTGGCATGGGGTTTCTAGCACTGGAGCTTGCTGGTCATTGAGTGGAGCTGGGTCTTAGTGTTGAGATGGAGATCTCTGGGATACCTCTCACCAATTGATACTATGTGAGTCCAGGAGGTCTCTTGTTTTCCAATAATCTGAACTCAGCTGTCCCACCTCACAGGCTCCGGCCTGACCCCCAGCCAGAGCACAAAAACTCTGTCAGCTACATAGCTTTTGGGAAGTCTGAAGTCTTCTGCCAGTGTTCAGTAGATGTTCTGTAGGAGTTGCTCCACATGTAGATGTATGTTTCATGTATTTTTGAGGAGGAAGGTGATCTCCATGTCTTACTCCTCTGCCATCTTGAAGGTTCTCTCCTAGATAGTTCATCTTTAAATTTGGGGCAAAGAATAGATTTTAATGTTGTCAGAAAATTGTATTGCTTATCCCAAACTTTTTTCTGCTAGTTCTTGAGATTACTTCTATCCTTAGTATTATTAGTAAAACTTGATATTAGATAAGATCAATGATTCTTATTTTTTTTAAATTGAAGTATAGTTGATTTACAATGTTGTGTTAGTTTCTGGTGTACAGGAAAGTGATTTAGATATTCTTCTGTTATGGTTTATCACAGGATATTGAATATCGTTCCCTGTGCTCTACAGTAGGACCTTGTTGTTTATCTATTTTATATATAGTAATTTGTATCTGCTAATCCCAAACTCCTAATTCATTCTCCGCCCCCTTCTTGTTTGGTAACCATAAGTTTATTTTCCATGTCTGTGAGTCTGTTTCTGTTTTGTAAAGAAGTTCATTTGCATCATATTTTAGATTCCACGTACAAATGATAATATGATATTTGTCTTTATCTTACTTCACCTAGTATGATAATCTCTAGGTCCATCCATGTTGTTGCAAGTGACATTATTTCATTCTTTTTTATGGCTGTGTAGTATTCCACTGCACATATGTATACCCCATCTTCCTTATCTGTTCAACTGTTGATAGACATTAGGTTGTTTCCATGTCTCCCTATTGTGAATAGTGCTGCTATAAATATAGGCATGCTTGTGTCTTTTCAAATTAGAGTTTTCTCCGGGTATATGCTCAGAAGCAGGATTGCTGCCTCATATGGTAATTCTATTTTTAGTTTTTATTTTTATATTTTTTTGCGGTACGCAGGCCTCTCACTGCTGCAGCCCCTCCCGCCACGAAGCACAGGCTCCGGACGCACAGGCCGAGTGGCCGTGGCCCACAGGCGCAGCTGCTCCGCAGCACATGGGATCCCCCAGGACTGGGGCATGAACCCATGCCCCCCACATCGGCAGGCAGACTCCCAACCACTGCGCCACGAGGGAAGCCCCTATTTTTAGTTTTTAAATGAACCTCCATACTGTTTTTCATATTTGCTGTACCAATTTACATTCCCAGCAACAATGTATGAGGGTTCCCTTTTCTCCACACCCTCTCTAGCATTTATGATTTGTAGACTTTTTAATCATGGCCATTCTGACTGGTGCAAGGTGATACCTCATTGTAGTTTGATTTTCATTTCTCTAATAATTAGCAAAGTTGAATATATTTTCATGTATGTGTTGGCCATCTGTATGTCTTCTTTGGAGAAATGTCTATTTAGGTCTTCTGCCCATTTTTTTAATTGGATTGTTTGCTTTTTTATTGTAGAGTGGTATGAGCTTTTTATATATTTTGGGAATTAAGCCCTTGTTGGTTACATCATTCACAACTATTTTCTTTTAATCTGTAGATTGTCTTTTCTCTTTGTTTATGGTTTCCTCTGATGTGTAAAATCTTTTACGTTTGACTAGGTCCCAGTTGTTTATTCTTGCTTTTGTTTCTTTAGCTTTGAGAGACTGATGTAAGGAAACATTGCTATGATTTATGTCAGAGATCGTTTTGCCTGAATTCTCTTCTAGTATTTTTATGGTATCATGTCTTATATTTAAGTCTTTAAGCCATTTTGAGTTTATTTTTGTGTATGGTGTGAGGGAGTGTTCTAACTTCATTGATTTACATGCAGCTGTCCAGCTTTCCCAACACCACTTAAGATTTCTGTTTCTTGAGTCTGATTTGACAATATCATCCTTTGAGTAAATTCAAATAAGTATTAATGCAAGTTAGTCTATTTTAAGTCCTTGAGCCTTATCTTTTATTCATCATAAACCCTATACTCCAGGTTTACTGGACTTCTGGACTTATTTTGGTCCCTTGAGTGTATTCTTGTTTCTCTCTCTTTCACTGAGTTTTTTAATAAGCTGTTTTCTTACCTGGAATGCTATTTTTCTCATTCACGCCTTCCCCTATACTCTTTTCAGCAACCACAGTCAGTTACTCCCTTTGCCTGTTAATCCCTACTTTTTCTTTAATTTTCAGTTTAATGCAATTTCCTCATAGAATACTTTCTGACTCCTTTCTATATGTTATGATAGCATATAGTAAAGTGTAATATCTACTACACTTGTAATTACCCATAAGTCATTGAACTCCACAAAGGAAAGACTCCTGTCTTCCTTACTTACCATTCTATTCCATAGCTTAATAAAGCTTGTTACATAAAAGGTACAGAAATACATGTTGAACGAAGCTATTTTGGAACAGATCATAATTGTTGACTTAAAATAGCTCCTAGCTGTGATTGAATTTCAGAAAGATCTATATTATATACACAGTAGTTTGAAAACTTAAACAGGTCTAAAGAATAAGTTTGAGAACACTTCATTCTATTTTATTTATTTTCTTGTTTCATGTTATCTAAGGGCAAACTTTTTTTCCTACCCAGTATGTGACCTCTGAAAGTCACATAATTTTTAAATTCCTCACTATAAAATGAGAGTAGTAATAATGCTATCTTAAAATAATGGCTCTAGGGCTTCTCTGGTGGTGCAGTGGTTGAGAGTCTGCCTGCTGATGCAGTTGACACAAGTTCGTGTGCCAGTCCGGGAAGATCCCACATGCCACGGAGTGGCTAGGCCCATGAGCCGTGGCCGCTGAGACTGCATGTCTGGAGCCTGTGCTCTGCACTGGGAGAGGCCACAACAGTGAGAGGTCTGCGTACTGCAAAAAAAAAAAGGCTCTACATATTGCTTAAATTTCTAAAAAGATTGTGGAATAAAAGTATTAAGATATTCACTTTAAATATAAGAATTTAAAAATTGAATAGAATCCATTTTCTTAATGTTTTTCATTGTGCTTTTATTTTATTAAAAGTATACATAGAATGCATTCCAACCATCAATCCCTGATAGGAACTACACTTGATTTTGTATAAGCTTCTGTCTTCATTATATTTACTACTCTTCTCCTACTTCTGACACAGTATTTTAGAGGTATGACAGGAAGTTTGATTATCTGTAGGTGTGTTTCTTCTGTTAAACAATGCTGAAGGATCCTTGAATATAGTCTTGCTAATACACAGAAAAGCTAGGAAGTATATTAGAAATGTAAAATGTTACAGCCAAACTATAACAACATTTTTTCTAGCCTCCAAAATGCACATTGTTTCCACTGTAAAAGAGCCCTTATGTATTATAAATTCCTTCCTGCATTACCAAAGTTACTCTGTCATTATCCATACCCTTATCTGATTACCTAAATGTATAGGATGGACATCAGTCAATACTCCTGGAAAAATGCAACGCCTGGTGGGCTTTATGATTTTAGAAACAAGATAAAAGCCTTATGACTCAAAGAATGCAATCAAATGCATTTTTGTAGCCACAAGCATCGTATTTACTTAACAGATTGTGACTATAAAAGTAAATCTATTTTACTGGAAGACGGGACCAAAGCTGTCAGAGAACGGGGTAGTAAATAGCTCTGAAATTGTTTTCTCTGCTTCATTTCAAAAGCTTAGAGCTACCAATGTTTGACCTTTTACAAATGAAATGGTTTTGTGTAGGTCTTGGTGCTGCACTGCATGCTGATGGTGGTGTGGGCTTGAGGCAGTCATCAAGAATGGTGAATATGCTCATCACTGGTGCATTCTTCTGCACCAAGAACATTTCTCATTTAGTGACATTTGCAGGTACTCTCTAAGAAAAGGTGGAGTGAGTCTATGATTCTATTTTCCCACAAACATTTTTCATTTAGTGTCTCTTGAACAAGCAGGGCAAGAAAAATTGAGTAATTGTCCAAAATGACTTCATATAACTTAGTCAAAAGTCAGGTTGAAAAAGGAGGCATTTTACTGAGAACATCTGGTGTCAACCTATCAGTCTTTCCTAGCTGATAATAGAAAATATTAAAATATGTTTGAGGATTATGGAGACTTGCTGCCTTTTGTCAATTGCAGATTAACATTAATCTCAGTCTCTGGTTTCAGAATATCTGCCTCAAGGTTTCAAATACATGGGTATTGATCTGTTAATGTAGGATAACCCGTGGGCAGTTTTTAAAGTACCCATGAAGTATAAACCATTTTAATATTAAAAAGAAAACACTCTGAGTGACAGAATAAAGGTCTGTCATACCTCTATTTATGCTCTATAATATATGAGATCATACTTAACTTCTATAGTGATATTAAAGCTTAATATTGCTAACTTCTGATCCTCTATCATATATTAGACCCTGTCTTATTTTTGATACATCTAAGGTACTGGTCATTATTCCTTTATTTTTAGAGTTGAAAAAACCTTGGCACATATAAAATATACAATTGCCCATGTCACATGAAATGGTTAGTAAAGAAACTGGAGGCCAGTCTTTCTGAATCCAAACCTCATGGCAGGAATGTTTACAACTGTATAAACTTGTGTGTATGTCATTCTAAAAATGGAAGACATATTCTTGGATTTTATTTTGTCTGTTTTGAAATAAGAGATTTATTAGAAAAGAATTGGTTTCACAAGTTAGGGTCCCTCTGAACAGAGTCTTGGGTAATTTTCAGAGGACACTTTAATACTGAACGAGTATTCAAGGTGTTGAGCTTCATGCTAAACACTTTGCATCCACTATCTCATTCAGCCCTCATTCACGAGGATATGATTATAATCCCCAATTCACAGAAAGGGAAATTGATGATTAGGGAATATCTCTATTCTCTTCAGATCTGTTTTCTGCACTTTTCTGCCCCAATCTGCACCCTGAGAGTCTGACCTCTCAGGACTACTTTTCCTGGGCTCCATGGCTCCTTGGCTTCCTGTTGGGTTTGGAAGTTGGAAGAACTAAGAGGGATGAAGTGTGAGAGAAGAAATTAGAATATTTTCTCATCTGGCTAAGGTTCTGACAGAGGCTGCCTTTCTTGGTATTACAGCTCAGATCAGTGGTCCCACCTGGGTGTTCCCATCCCCATCACAGTCTCTGTGAATTGGTAACCCCCTTCCCTCTCCTTTCCTTATCGGACCTCAGGTGGGAACAGCTTTCTGCTGTTGCCAGTTCTGGTAACTCTGCACACTCTTGTTAGGTGCTCTTCAATGACACCATTTGGATGGTGCAATCATTGAGTGCTGAGACCTCGACTGACATGAAAAATGTTGACTAAAGTGCCTGAGGGTTTCTTGATTAGGGCTTGGAAGAACTGGAGTTCAATTCAGGTTTGTTTGATGTCAACACCATTTACTCACAGATTAATCACCATGGGAAAGAGCATGGATTGTGTCTCAGCCCCTGAGGATATTTGCATTTGTCTTCAGGGTCTATTCATTATCTGGAAGAGGTGCCTGAAACTGAGACACTGATGTCCAAGGAACCTGACTACAGGCTGTCAAAAGCAGCTCAAATCCTGAAGATCTAGCCAAGCGGAAGGCTGTTGAGCAGGTAGACCAAACTTCTCAAGGTTAAAAGGTAGCAATATTACTCTGGCCGTTGTTAGAGTGATTGCTGGAAGAACCGCTCTTGCCAGCCGTACCAAAAATCCAGGAGGCTCAATACCATTATGCCTTGACCTCAGTCCCAGACACTATCCAACTAATTCATCAAGGCCTATACCACAGAATTTGAGTTATTCTTTATCTCATCAAAAATTATGTATGATATAGAGACACAGATGTAGAGAACAAATGTATGTATACCAAAGGGAGAAAGGAGGGGTGGTGGGGTGGTGGGATGAATTGGGAGATTGGGATTGACATATATACACTAAAATGTATAAAATAGATACCTAATGAGAACCTGCTGTATAAAAGTAAATAAATAAAATAAATTGCAAAATAAAAATAAATCACAGAAAAAAATTATGTATGAAACTCCTGCTATGGGCTAGACATTGTGCTAACTGTAAGGCATATAAAGATGAATAAGACAATGCTTTTGCCCACAAAACAATCACAGAGTAGATATGCAAAGGCATTGTCCAGAAGTCCAATAAATAGTTACAGTAGCTATGATTGAGGCTTGCGTGGGTTGCTGTGGAAGAAAAAAAGAGTGTTTTTTTACTCTTACCCTTTTGGCCTAACATCACTCAGCTGCATCACCCAGCCACACATTGCTTTTTTCCTAATGCCTAAAATTCATAACCCACACCCTAAGCTGTAAAACTTCTTTGACCATATCACCTGGAGACTTGTATGGAATAATCAGCACACATAATACACTGAATGAACTGCTCAACAAACCCTCAGCCCTTTCACAGTCAAATATCTCTCAAAATGGTGACTAGATTTTGGTCATAATTAATAAAAAATTGTCTTGCTTTTTTTTTTCAACCTCTAAGTCTAAACAGCAATTGTTTAGACAATATTTGAAATAATAAATGCCTAACCTAAAGTTCAGTCAGATATAAACCCAAGAGAAGTATTTTACAGTCAGTATGATTATACTTTCTTTTAAGATGAGGTAGAAAGAACATTCTGCCTTGCCTTCCCATCTTCACTTCTCTCCCTACCTTCAGTTTTCTTCCCATCTGCTTCTGCCTGCCTCTCTCTGCTCTATCCCAAGACGTCTGTTTCTCCCCTCTCATCTTCATCATGTATAGGGCTGTTTTCAGTGAGATTCAACTACAGTAAAACTGATGAATAAAAGTTTGAAGAGTAATCATGAAACGCCTCCCACAAATTACTAGTCAATTGAAAGGGAAAAAATAGTGAAGATATGTTGGGAAAACCTGACAAATACCAACATAACAAAGTGAACAAGTGATTGGATGGCAATGTGCTGCAAATAGTACATGGAGAAAAAATATGAAATAGTACAAGAAAACAGATGGGCCATCCAGCCCCCTACAGAATATAAGGATTGTACTCTTTAAACCTCTCATGGGCATGAAACACAGGAAAAGACTATTTCAGATTAATGGACTCTGAAGAGAAATGACAACTAATGGTAACACATACAACTGGATCAGATCTTAGACCAGAAATTAAAAGGAAACAGTGTTGGTACAGTTGGAAAATTTTTCATGGGGTCTGTGTATGAAATGAGTGTGAACTATCAATGTTGATTTCCTGATTTGGAGGATGTATCAGGGTTGTGTAGAAGAGTGTTGTTTTGGTGAAACATTCACGATGAAATACACTCTGGGGTGTTTGTGGTGAAGGAACATCATGTCTGCAAGTTACTTTCAAAAGATTCAGAAACAGACTAATATGTGTGTGTGTGTGTGTGTGTGTAGAGAGAGAAGGCACAAAAGCTATACATTTCTAACAAATTCCTTTTCCTGGGTGAAAAAATATTGGGGTTCTATGTTCTGTTCTAGTAATTTCTCTGTAAGGTTAAAATAGTTTGAACATAAATTACCTAAAAAATGCTCCTGGGATCCACTCCTATTTTCAGACAAGAGGGAACAACAGGAACCAAACTTGCTCTGAATTAAACAACTAAAAAAACAGATAAAGTATATTAAATAATAAATTCAAGTCATTGGGCAATAGGCATAAGTTATAATTGTTGATCCCTGAGAGAGGAAGAAATAAAAAATAAAAACTATCCATATTTGATGAAAACTATACATTCACAAATTTAGGAATCACAACAAACTTTAAGCATATGATAATCAAATTGCTTGATACCAGTGATAAAGTGAAAAAATTTAGAGCAATCAGAGAAAATAAAGAAACCACATATCGAGGAAAAAAACATAAGAATGACAACAGATTCACATTTTTTTAAAAATGAGTAATCCAAAGTATATAAGAGCAACATCTCTAAAGTACTGAAAGGAAAAAGCTATAAATTATAATTCTACATCCATCAAAATTATGTTTCAAAAACAAAGGAAATACTTTTCAAACATACAGAAGCTGAAAGTATTCTTCATCAGAACCTGTAATTAAAGAAATATTAAAAGATCCTCAGGCCAAATAAAAATGATATCAGTTGGAAACCTGGATTTACACAAAGGAATAAAAAGCACCACAAATGGTAAATATGTGAGTAAATATAATTTTTAATATTTTTAAATACCCCCAAATAATAATTAGCTATTTAAAACAAACAAAAAGATGTTAAGATGTTATTAACAACATATGACAACAACAGCCTCAAAGATGAGGAAGAGAGGAAACAGAGAGCACTGTTGTAAATTTCCTATCATAGCATGAGGTGTTTTAATTTTACTTCAAGTTAGGCTGCAATCAGTTAACTGTATATACAACATGCTGGAAAGCTACTGCTAAAAAAACCCCAGAGTTATGAAGCTAATTAAGTCAAAAAAGCAGATTAATAGAATCATAAAAAAAAAAATTCTATGCAAAAGAAGACAGAAGATGAAGAAAAGGGAAATGATTAGATTGGGCAAGCAGAAAATAAACAATAATATGGTAGTTTTAAACTCACGAATATTAGTAATCATGTTAAATATAAATTAATTGTACTATATTGTAAATCAATTATACTTCAATACAATTTTAAAAATATATGTATATAAATGAACTAAACACCCTAATTTTAAAAGAGTTTTCATATTAGATTAAAAAAGAAAGCCCAACTACATGTTACTTAATTTGAATGCAACTAAAAACAGTAACTACAAACTTGAATACAAATCTGATTTGGGGATAATTTAAAAAGTTGAATGATTGATAAGTTTGCTAATATTTTAAATGTTTTTTTTAAATAGATGTGTGTGTGTGTGTGTG
Organism: Kogia breviceps; assembly: GCF_026419965.1. Classification (NCBI taxonomy): domain Eukaryota; kingdom Metazoa; phylum Chordata; class Mammalia; order Artiodactyla; family Physeteridae; genus Kogia; species Kogia breviceps. The sequence goes on from NC_081319.1 coordinate 63,080,433, forward strand.
TGTGTATGTGTGTGTGTACATCCCTAGGGACAAGGAACCACAACCTAGGAGTAAGATTTGAATGGAGGCCTTCCCTTTCATTTTATTTTATTGTTACCTATTGGTGACAATAAGTACCTTTTTTCTAGGTGCATGTCAACTGATACAATTCCATGAAGAGTTTCCAGTTGGGCTTGGGGAACTCAATTCCACTCATGCCACTCGGTTCCCTGCAGATGCACCAAAACTCTGCCTTCTAAAATTTATAGTTTACATTGTTTTGGCAGAGAGGGGTAAAATTGTTTTAAAATCCTTCCAAAAATTGTCTTATTTTGAATGAGAGGCTGGTCAGTTTCTGATGCTTGTTATCACAGTACTTGGAGCTACAGTGCATTGCTTGCTTACCATGAATGCTGTAATCTGGACTGTAAGTACTCATTTGGTACACATAATTCTCATTCACAATTATTGAAGCAACTCTTTTATTTAGAAATGAATAAAATCAAAGAATTTCTTGAGTAAAAAGCCATGTGGCTTTCCAAAAAGTCAGTTTAAACAGCCACAAACTATCTACAAATACTATGTCCAAGTAACAATTTCTACATATTTCTGTTGTGAAATGCCAGTCTCTACTGATAGGAGAAGACCTTAGTCTAGGAGCCTCGAATAGAAATTTCCCAGTCCTGATCTTAGCTCATTTTGTTGTCCTTATTAAATATTGGCCTGCCATACTCTTCTGGGCACTGTGCCAATTTACACCCACTCATTTGCTCCTGGGACCTGAGTAGGCAGGTTGACTGCCAAGAAACACATTTAGCTTTGTTGTCTATAATTACAATAACTACGAATTTAAAGTCACCTTAGAGTTACATTTTAAATGATCACTTTTATAGTTCTAATAATTTCTATTTCTACTGTCATTGCAAAAATCTATAGAAATTCTAGAAATCAGGAGATTTATATTTCATTCCCTAATACTTGCCTTTAAGATCACCTGCCACTTTGCCATACTGAAAGCAGTTTCTGCTACAACTCTAATGGATGTGACAATATAGAATTCCCACAGTGAGGAAAAACCAAGTTCTGGACTAGTTTCTGCTTTCAAAATTTCATCTACAGCTATTTTCTTTACCATATCAAGTAATAACCAAATAGTCTCCTCTACATAGCAGTAGTTGTGGGTAAAACCATCCATTTGTCTCTTTCCTGGTTTTATTCTTTTTTAATCCTCTCTACAATGTTTTAATCCCAGCTATATGTGTGATTTATGTTATTGAATTAAAACAAAAAAAATAGTTTTTCTAAGAGAGTAATAAAAGTCATTATATTGATTCAAAGCTCTCTCTCTCTTCAGGTTTTCTTAATCTTGGAATAGAGAAAGGGTGTTCTGTACTGTCTTCTGCATTCCATTTCACTTAAGTATTTCTCATATTTACCCTCTAGAAGGTAAAGAAGGCAGAGGAGAAAGCAGCTCCTGTGTGACTTTCCCGGGGCAGGTTGCTACCCTTTTTTTGTTTGTCTTCACCACTGTTGCAGCTCATGGTCTATGATTTAGGGTGCATTGTGAAAGTCCCCCGGGCCCTGCTGATGAGGACTCCACCCCAAGTAGATTCCCTAGGCACTGATGATCCTTTGGGAAAAAAAATTACATTTTCTGTTGTCCTTTGTGGGCAACCTTAAGCTGCTTACCTCTGACCCACAAATCTTGACTCCCCATCCTACTTGAAGCCTGTACTGCTGCAGACCTCGGGACCCAGTGGATCATTCTTATCCACTCTGCCTGACCCTATCATTCAACATCTGTCTCCCATATTCTCCTTCCCCTGGCTCCCATAACCCAATAAACTTGGAGCCCACTCAGGAACCACACGTCAACCTCTGGCTTGTGCACAAAAGCTCCTTATCCTAGCTTTGAGGAGGAGGAACCAATCAAGTACCATTTCCCTTACCTTCAACAATAATCTCTCCTTGTGGAGAGATTCTTTTATCTCTTAAAAGAAAGTAGACAAATAGTTCAGCCTCTTTTACTATTTCTAAGAGCATGGTAATTTCATGTCAAGAACAATGCCATCTTTCAAATTGTCTCTGGAGACTATATTAAGTTTCTCATTGGAATCCATTTCTATAGTAGTTCCTGCAACAGTTAGTAATCACTTGGGGCAGAAAATGATCTCAATCATTATTTCCACCATGCTACCACATAAGGCAAAAGGATTGCAAGAGCTTGTATAGGAACTCTGAGACAGGAGGGACATCCCCTTGCATATTTTGCTGTTGGATAAAGAATATGCTAGGTTTCCTATGGGAGAGAGTGACCCTTGAGCAGAGTCTCAAAGGATAAAGAGGCATTACAGAGGCCAGGAAGGAGAAAAGCAGAGGTGTCAGAAGGAGCAAACGAGGGGTATGAGAATCAGCATGGGCTGGGAATTCATTGTCTATGTAGAGAATATCAGTGATCTCTAAGCAGCAGGACCTGACACACGTTTGGAACAACATGTATGTATTGTGAGACAAGAAGTAATAAGTTCATGATCAGGTCAGAGTGATACCTCTAAACCACATGTTGAGATTTTTATTTTGGTGAGATTTAAAAACTGAGTAAAGTAGTCCTTCCTTTTGAGTGGAGTATACAACTTAGATCAACCATAGTTTTTACCTTGAAAATTTAAGTCATATATATTTAGAAGATTAAGTCACAAGCTGTTGATAGTTTTTATTTTTTTAACACCTTTATTTGAGTATAACTGTTTTACAATAGTGTGTTAGTTTCTCCTTTACAACAAAGTGAATCAGTTATACATATACATATGTTCCCATATCTCTTCCCTCTTGCGTCGCCCTCCCTCCCACCCTACATATCCCACCCCTCTACATGGTCAAAAAGCACAGGGGTGAACTCCCTGTGCTATGTTGCAGCTCCCCACTAGCTATCTAATTTACATTTGGTAGTGTGTATATGTCCCTGCCACTCTCTCACATCGTCACCGCTTACCCTTCCCCCTCCCCATATCCTCAAGTCCATGCTCTAGTAAGTCTGTGTTTTATTGCCGTCCTGCCACCAATCTCTTCATGACATTATTTTTTCTTAGATTCCATATATATGTGTTAGCATACGGTATTTGTTTTTATCCTTCTGATTTACTTCACTCTGTATGACAGACTCCAGGTCTATCCACCTCATTACAAATAGCTCAGTTTCATTTCTTTTTATGGCTGAGTAATATTCCATTGTATATATGTGCCACATCTTCTTTATCCATTCATCTGTTGATGGAAACTTAGGTTGCTTCCATGTCCTGGCTATCATAAATAGAGCTGCAATGAACATTGTTGTACATGACTCTTTCTGAATTATGGTTTTCTCAGGGTATATGCTCAGTAGTGGGTTTGCGGGGTCGTATGGTAGTTCTATTTGTAATTTTCTAAGGAACCTCTATACTGTTCTCCATAGTGGCTGTATCAGTTTACATTCCCACCAGCAGTGCAAGAGTGTTCCCTTTTCTCCACACCCTCTCCAGCATTTATTGTTTCTAGAGTTTTTGATGATGACCATTCTGACCGGTGTGAGGTGATATCTCACTGTAGTTTTGATTTGCATTTCTCTAATGATTAATGATGTTGAGCATTCTTTCATGTGTTTGTTGGCAATCTGTGTATCTTCTTTGGAGAAATGTCTATTTAGTTCTTCTGCCCATTTTTGGATTGGGTTGTTTGTTTTTTTGTTATTGAGCTGCATGAGTTGCTTATAAATTTTGGATATTAATCCTTTGTCAGTTGCTTCATTTGCAAATATTTTCTCCCATTCTGAGGGTTGTCTTTTGGTCTTGTTTATGGTATCCTTTGCTGTGCAAAACCTTTTAAGTTTCATTAGATCCCATTTGTTTATTTTTGGTTTTTTTTTCCATTTCTCTACGAGATGGGTCAAAAAGGATCTTGCTGTGATTGATGTCATAGAGTGTTCTGCCTATGTTTTCCTCTAAGAGTTTGATAGTGTCTGGCCTTACATTTAGGTCTTTAACCCATTTTGAGTTTATTTTTGTGTGTGGTGTTAAGGAGTGTTCTAATTTCATACTTTTACAGGTAGCTGTCCAGTTTTCGCAGCACCACTTATTGAAGAGGCTGTCTTTTCTCCACTGTATATTGTTCCTTCCTTTATCAAAGATAAGGTGACCATATGTGTGTGACTTTATCTCTGGGCTTTCTTTACTGTTCCATTGATCTATATTTCTGTTTTTGTGCCAGTACCATACCGTCTTGATTACTGTGGCCTTGTAGTATAATCTGAAGTCAGGGAGCCTGATTCCTCCAGCTCCATTTTTCGTTCTCAAGATTGCTTTGGCTATTCGGGGTCTTTTGTGTTTCCATACAAATTGTGAAATTTTTTTTCTAGTTCTGTAAAAAATGCCAGTGGTAATTTGATAGGGATTGCATTGAATCTGTAGATTGCTTTGGGTAATAGAGTCATTTTCACAATGTTGATTCTTCCAATCCAAGAACATGGTATATTTCTCCACCTATTTGTATCATCTTTAATTTCTTTCATCAGTGCCTTATACTTTTCTGCATATAAGTCTTTTGTCTCCTTAGGTAGGTTTATTCCTAGATATTTTATTCTTTTTGTTGCAATGGTAAATGAGAGTGTTTTCTTAAATTCCCTCTCAGATTTTTCATCATTACTGTGTAAGAATGCCAGAGATTTCTGTGCATTAATTTTGTATCCTGCTACTTTACCAAATTCATTGATTAGTTCTAGTAGTTTTCCGGTAGCATCCTTAGTATTCTCTATTTAGAGTATCATGTCATCTGCAAAGAGTGACAGCTTTACTTCTTCTTTTCCTATTTGGATTCCTTTTATTTCTTTTTTCTTTTTTTTTTTTTTTTGGTCTGACTGCTGTGGCTAGAACTTCCAAAACTAGGTTGAATAAGAGTGGTTATCATGGGAAACCTTGTCTTGTTCCTGACCTTAGTGGAAATGGTTTCAGTTTTTTACCATTGAGAACAATGCTGGCTGTGGGTTTGTCATATATGGCCTTTATTATGTTCAGGAAAGTTCCGTCTATGCCTACTTTCTGCAGGGTTTTTATCATAAATGGATGTTGAATTTTGTCAAAAGCTTTCTCTGCATCTATTGAGATGATCATATGGTTTTTCTCCTTCAGTTTGTTGATATGGTGTATCACGTTGATTGATTTGCATATATTGAAGAATCCTTGCATTTCTGGAATAAACCCCACTTGATCATGGTGTATGAATCTTTTAATGTGCTGTTGGATTCCGTTTGTTAGTGTTTTACTGAGGATTTTTGCATCTATGTTCATCAGTGATATTGGCCTGTAGTTTTCTTTCTTTGTGACGACTTTTTCTGGTTTTGGTATCAGGGTGATGGTGGCCTCAAAGAATGAGTTTGGGAGTGTTCTTCCCTCTGTATCTTTTGGAAGAGTTTGAGAAGGATAGGTGTTACCTCTTCTCTAAATGTTTGATAGAATTCACCTGTGAAGCCATCTGGTCCTGGGCTTTTGTTTGTTGGAAGATTTTGAATCACAGTTTCAATTTCAGTGCTTGTGATTGGTCTGTTCATATTTTCTATTTCTTTCTGGTTCAGTCTCGGCAGGTTGTGCATTTCTAAGAATTTGTCCATTTCTTCCAGGTTGTCCATTTTATTGGCATCGAGTTGCTTGTAGTAATCTCTAATAATCTTTTGTATTTCTGCTGTGTCAGTTGTTACATTTCCTTTTTCATTTCTAATTCTATTGATTTGAGTCTTCTCCCTTTTTTTCTTGATGAGTCTGGCTAATGGTTTATCAATTTTATTTATCTTCTCAAAGAACCAGCTCTTAATTTTATTGATCTTTGCTATTGTTTCCTTCATTTCTTTTTCATTTATTTCTGATCTGATCTTTATGATTTCTTTCCTTCTGCTAAATTTGGGTTTTTTTTGTTCTTTCTTCTCTAATTGCTTTAGGTGCAAAGTTAGGTTGTTTATTCGAGATGTTTCCTGTTTCTTAAGGTATGATTGTATTGCTATAAACTTCCCTCTTAGAACTGCTTTTGCCGTATCCCATAGGTTTTGGGGCGTCGTGTCTCCATTGTCATTTGTTTCTAAGTACTTTTTGATTTCCTTTTTGATTTCTTCAGTGATTACTTCCTTATTAAGTAGTGTATTGTTTAGCCTCCATGTGTTTGTATTTTTTACAGATCTTTTCCTGTAATTGATATCTAGTCTCATAGTGTTGTGGTCAGAAAAGACACTTGATGTGATTTCAATTTTCTTAAATTTGCCAAGGCTAGATTTGTGACCCAATATATGATCTATCCTGGAGAATATTCCATGAGCACTTGAGAAAAATGTGTATTCTGTTGTTTTTGGATGGAATGTCCTATAAATATCAAGTAAATCCATCTTGTATAATGTATCATTTAAAGCTTGTGTTTCCTTATTTTTCATTTTGGATGATCTGTCCATTGGTGACAGTGGGGTGTTAAGGTCCCCTACTATGATTGTGTTACTGTCGATTTCCCCTTTTATGGCTGTTAGTATTTGCCTTATATATAGAGGTGCTCCTACGTTGGGTGCATAAATATTTACAATTGTTATATCTTCTTTATAGATCGATCCCTTGATCATTATGTAGTGTCCTTCTTTGTGTCTTGTAATGGTTTTTATTTTAAAGTCTCTTTTGTCTGATATGAGAATTGCTACTCCAGCTTTCTTCTGATTTCTATTTTCATGGAATATCTTTTTCCATCCCCTCACTTTCAGTCTGTAAGTGTCCCTAGGTCTGAAGTGGGTCTCTTGTAGACAGCATATATATGGGTCCTGATTTTGGATCCATTCAGCCAGTCTGTGTCTTTTGGTGGGAATATTTAATCCATTTACATTTAAGGTTATTATTGATATGTGTGTTCCTATTACCATTTACTTAATTGTTTGGGGTTGTTCTTGTAGTTCTTTTCCTTCTCTTGTGTTTCTTGCCTAGAGAAGTTCCTTTAGCATTTGTTGTAAAGCTGGTTTGGTGGTGCTGAACTCTCTCAGCTTTTGCTTGTCTGTAAAGGTGTTAATTTCTCCATCAAATCTGAATGAGATCCTTCCTGGGTAGAGTAATCTTGGTTGTAGGTTTTTTTCATCACTTTAAATATGTCCTGTCACTCCCTTCTGGCTTGTAGAGTTTCTGCTGAAAGATCAGATGTTAACCTTATGGGGATTCCCTTGTGTGTTATTTTTCCCTTGCTGCTTTTAATATGTTTTCTTTGTATTTAATTTTTGACAGTTTGATTATTATGTGTCTTGGCATGTTTATCCTTGGTTTTATCCTGTATGGGACTCTCTATGCTTCCTGGACTTGATTGACTATTTCCTTTCCTATATTTGGGAAGTTTTCAACTATAATCTCTTCAAATATTTTCTCAATCCCTTTCTTTTTCTCTTCTTCTTCTTCTGGGACCCCTATGATTCGAATGTTGGTGCGTTTAATGTCCCAGAGGTCTCTGAGACTGTCCTCAGTTCTTTTCATTCTTTTTTCTTTATTCTGTTCTGCAGTAGTTATTTCCATTATTTTATCTTCCAGGTCACTTATCCGTCATTCTGCCTCAGTTATTCGGCTATTGATCCCATCTAGAGTATTTTTCATTTCATTTATTGTGTTGCTCATCGTTACTTGATTCCTCTTTATTTCTTCTAGGTCTTTGTTAACTGTTTCTTGCAATTTGTCTATTCTATTTCCAAGATTTTGAATCATCTTTACTATCATTAATCTGAATTCTTTTTCAGGTAGACTGTCTATTACCTCTTCATTTGTTAGGTCTGGTGTGTTTTTATCTTGCTCCTTCATCTGCTGTGTGTTTTTATGTCTTCTCATTTTGCTTATCTTACTGTGTTTGGCGTCTGCTTTTTGCAGGCTGCAGGTTCGTAGTTCCTGTTGATTTTGGTGGCTGTCCCCAGTGGCTGAGGTTGGTTCAGTGGGTTGAGCAGATTTCCTGGTTGGGGGAACTAGTGCCTCTGTTCTGGTAGATGAGCCTGGATCTTGTCTTTCTGGTGGGCAGGTCCATGTCTGGTGGTGTGTATGGGGATGTTGGTAGCCTTATTATGATTTTAGGCATCCTCTCTGCTAATGGATGGGGCTGTAGACCTGTCTTGCTCTTTGTTGGGTGTAGGGTGTCCAGCACTGTTTGTTGCTGGTCCTTGAGTGAAGCTGGGTGTTGAGATGGAGATCTCTGGGAGATTTTCGCTATTTGATATTATGTGGAGCTGGGAGGTCTCTTGTGGACCAGTGTCCTGAGGTTGGTTCTCCCACCTCAGAGACATAGCCTTGATACCTGGCTGGAGTGCCAAGAGCCTTTAAGCCACACGGCTCAAAATAAAAGGGAAAAGAAAATAGAAAGGCAAGAAAGGAAGGAAGGAAGAAATGAGGAAGGGAGGGAAGTAAGGAAGGAAGAAAGGAAGGGAGGGAGGAAGAAAGGAAGGGAAGAAGGAAGGAAGGAAGGGAGGAAGGAAGGAGGGAAGTAGGAAAGAAAGGAGGGAAGAAAGGAAGAAAGAAAGGGAGAAGACAAAATAAAGTAGGGTAAAATACAGTTATTAAAATAAAAAATTATTATTCATAAGAAAAATTTCTATTAAAGAAAAAAAAAAATGGGTCGGTCTAACCCTTGGACAAATGGTGAAAACAAAGCTTTACAGACAAAATCTCACACAGCAGCACACACATACACATTCACAAAAAGAAAAAAAGGGGAAAAATAATAGTATATCTTGCTCCCAAAGTCCACCTCCTCAACTTGGGATATTTCTCTGTCTATTCAGGTTTTCCACAGATGCAGGGCACTTCAAGTTGACTGTGGAGCTTTAACCCGCTGCTTCTGAGGCTGCTGGGAGAGACCTCCCCCTCTCTTTGTCCGCACAGCTCCTGGGGTTCAGCTTTGGCCTTGGCCCCACCTCTGCGCATAGGTCGTCCGAGGGTGTCTGCCCTTGGCTCAGACAGGGCGGGGTTAAAGGAGCAGCTGATTCGGGGGCTCTAGCTCACTCAGGCAGCGGGGAGGGAGGAGCACGGAGGCAGGGCAAGCCTGCGACATCAGAGGCCAGCGTGACGCTGCACCGGCCCGAGGCGCACCGTGAGTTTTCCCGGGAAAGCTGTCCCTGGATCCCGGGACCCCGGCAGTGTTGGGCTGCACAGTCTCCCAGGAGGGGCGGTGTGGAGAGGAACCTGTGCTCACACACAGGACTCTTGGTGGCGGCAGCAGCAACCCTAGCGTCCCACACCCGTCTGTTGTCCGTGCCGACAGCCGTGGCTCACGCCCGTTTCTGGAGCTCCTTTACGCGGTGCCCTTAATCCCCTCCCCTCGCGCCCCAGGAAGTGAAGATGCAAGAAAAAGTCTCTTGTCTCTTCGGTAGCTCCATGCCCGTTTCTGGAGCTCCTTTAAGCGGCGCTCTTAAATCCCTCTCCTTGCGCACCAGAAGGCAAAGAGGGAGGAAAAGGTCTCTTGCCTCTTTGGCAGCTCCAGACTTCTACTGGACTCCCTCCCGGCTAGCTGTGGTGCACTAACCCCTTCAGGCTGTTTTCACTCTGCCAACTCCAGACCTTTCCCTGGGATCCGACTGAAGCCTGAGCCTCAGCTCCCAGCCCCACCCGCCCCGGTGGGTGAGCAGACAAGCCTCTCAGGCTGGTGAGTGCTGGTCGGCACCGATCCTCTGTGGAATCTCTCCGCTTTGCCCTCCGCACCCTGTTGCTGCGCTCTCCTCCGCGGCTCCGAAGCTTCCCCCTCCGGCATCTGCAGTCTCCGCCCGCGAAGGGGCTCCTAGTGTGTGGGAACCTTTCCTCCTTCACAGCTCCCTCCCACTGGTGCAGGTCCTGTCCCTATTCTTTTGTCTCTGTTTTTACCTTTTTTCTTTTGCCCTACCCAGGTACATGGGGAGTTTCTTGCCTTTTGGGAGGTCTGAGGTCTTCTGCCAGCGTTCTGTGGGTGTTCTATAGGAGAAGTTCCACGTGTAGATGTATTTCTGATGTATCTGTGAGGAGGAAGATGATCCCCGTGTCTTACTCTTCCACCATCTTCTCCTGATAGTTTTTAGATTCAGATTAAAATCCTACATCCTCAAAATTTTCATACATTCTTTGCAGATTCATTATTAGAGTTGATAGTCTGCTTCTTTAACCACAAAACTAAATTTTCTATAGAGAAAAGGTTAACTGTCTATGAGGATGTCTTGGGATTTCTTCAATAAATAAAGGGAGAGCTCCAACATCAGTAAACCTTAAAGCCAAATGTCCTATGATGCAATTAAACTGGGAAAGTAAGCTGACCATAGTTTACCTTTTGTGTTAGGGGCTAACATCTAAAAATTCTGTGCCATGTGTTTAAAGAGAAAAAAAACAAAGGCAGGAACACACAAAAGCATGACCAGTTCCAGAAGACCCTCAAAGTTTTCTGAAATTAATAAAGTAAAAACAAACTGTTCATGGAGCAAGATTGAAATGCTCTGTGATTTCCTGCATTATTTGTCTTAAATTTAAGGCCAACTTTACTCCCCTTAAATTAACCAAAAAATAAACCCCCAAATACAAATGCTTAGAGCTACAAAACAAGTAGTTTTGAAATTATTGTTATGGCATTCTTCATGATGATGTTTCATTTAGATGAAGACCGTGTGATGGTTAGTTTTACATGTCCAATTGCCTGGGCAATGGAGTGGCCAGATATTTGGATCAGGTATTTGGTCAAACTTATTCTGAGTGTCTCTGTGAAGATGTTTTTGGAGGAGATTAACATTTGAATAAGTAGACTGAGTAAAACAGACTGCCCACCCTAATGTGGATGGGCCTCATTCAATAAGTGAAAGGCCTGAGTCAAACAAAAAGGCTGACCCTCCCACAAGTAAAGGGGAACTCTTCCTGCCTGACTGCATTGGCGGGGACATCACTTTTGTTTTACCTTCAAACTCAAATTGAAATGCTGGCTCTTTTGGGTCTCAAGCCTGCCAGCTTTCAGAGCAGACGTATGCCATTGCTTCGTCTTCATTTCTGCCTGCTGACTGCAGGTCCTGGGGTTTCTCAGCCTCCATGACTGTGTGAGTCAATTCCTTACAATAAATTTTATATATATTAATAAATATAGATAAGTGTATATATAAATATAGATAAGTGCATATATATAAATAAATATAGACAAGTGTATATATATAAATATAGATAAGTGTATGTATATAAATATAGATAAGTGTGTATATATAAATAAATATAGATAAGTGTATATATAAATAAATATAGATAAGTGCGTATATATAGAGAGATAAGTGTATATATATAAATAAATATAGACAAGTGTATACATATATAAATAAATATAGATAAGTGTGTATATATATAAATAAATATAGACAAGTGTATAAATATAGATAAGTGTGTATATATTTAAATAAATATAGATAAGTATATATAAATAAATATAAATAAGTATGTATATATAAATATAGATAAGTATATATATAAATAAATATAGATGTTTCTATATATATAAATAGATACATATAAGTGTATACATATATACATATATATTTATACTGTTGGTCTTCTTTCTCTAGAGAACACTGACTAATACTAATACAGATCTTAAAGAAAGCTTTACTCAACTGCAAAGCATACTTTAATCCAATTCCTCACTCTCTAAAGACCACTCAATAAAAAAAGACAAGAGAAATAATGACACTCTATCCAGCAGGCACTGAGCAAGCTATTGTTAAATAAAATGAAGAAAACACAATATGGACATATGTTTCTTCTACTCAGTATTTGAACTTAAGACTAACAACCCTTGTCAGAAAACTGTGAACTGTGCATTCTTAATTAGTCTATTAGCATTGGGAAAATAATGTATGACTTTTTAGTGATACAATTCCCTATGACATACATATGATTCAGAATATATGTATTCACATATATACACTATATTAATATATATACACACACAAGTATATGCATCTATAGACACATTATACACACACACGTGTGTATGTGTAAGTTCAAATTAGAAAACATCAGGAGTGTGAATTTTTTAATAAGGTTATTAGAAACCTGATATTTATCATAACTCTGCAATGTATTGCTCTCAGAGGGAATTCAATAGTATGAGAGTTATTGTTTGAAAGTTATATAAAGGACAAGCAAGATATATTATGCACAATAATTAAAATTTATAATGAAAAAAATCCTGACAGAAGAAGATAAATAGCTGAATAGCTGTACATATTATATACCAAATTAATCAAGAAAATAGTAAAATGGATTTTGAGGCTATATTTCCTTAAAGGAGGCTTTCAGTATATGATTTAGTTGGATTACATTTGACAATGTCAACCACATATACAATATTTTATAGGTTGGCATTAAAAAAATGATTAAACACAGATTTTATTTTAGTTATATTGTTAAATCACTCTCTTATTCTACCTATTTGCAGTTTGTCCCAAGAATCCTATTCCTCATACAGTATTTGAAGATCATAAATATTTTCAACAGGAAAATATTAAACACTCACATTGAACCACATGGTGATAGTAATAATATATTTAAGTATTTGAATTACAAAAAACTAATAATGCACTGAGGCGGAAATGAAAAGCCCTTGCAGTCAGTGCATTGTGTGAGAAACCAAGAGAAGGGAGAACAGGACTTCACCCTGCATGGCAAGTATAGAGTGTGGAACTCAGCGTCTCAGGGGAGGCAGTACTCCACCCACTGGGTCAGCCCTCCATACCCTGGACTAACATAACATGACTGATATGCAGGTATGCCTTAAACAAAATTTCATCAATTATGTGGTCTTTATTCATTTTCTATTACTCATTTCAATTTAGTTTAAGCTGTTTTGCATAAGTGTAGATAACATTAATATTTTAAAGTTTTATGGTTCTTTTGGTGTTTTGAGCTGACAATTATTTTCTGAGATAAAATGATTCAACCTTTGTAAAATGTTTTTCCCTCAAATATCATAATATTTTAAAAAATTAAGTGAGCCATATAGCTTTAAGGATTAAGCAGTCCTTTTTGTAAATATAATTTTTAACAATTTTAAGTCAATTTGTCATCTTTATAGTCTCTGTGTCAAGATGAGCCTAACCATTTTTTTTTACTTCACACATTATTTGTTCATTTTGCCTTACAAGAGATTTAGGATCCATTTCATATGACACAATGGGAATTCTTGATTTCATAGCACTCCACATATTTGTACAATTCACAATTATTTTGTTTGAACAAATAAATACAAAATTATAATTCTCTTTTAATAAGTACTCTTTGAAATTTACAATAATAATTATCAGGAACAAATGTTAGATTTATAGTAGATTCTACTCTCATTCTTATCTTCCATAGATTTTTCTTTTATTATATGAAAAAGAATCATGAGAAATCCTAATCTTTTTACAAAAAAATTCTTTTCTTTTATATCTTTCAATTTGTTTTTAGTATATAAAATTTACTTTACTTGAGTGTAAGCATAACATAGACACACTTTTAAAATTTAGTGTGTTATCTCTCAACATCATATGAAAGTATGTTCTCACATTATCAGCTTTTTCATACTTATCCTTTTAAGAACAAATTGAAATATTAAAAGAACAATGTCAAAATTGAAGTTGCAACAAAGCTCACATATTTGGCTCTCTCTATCTGTTTTCTTCCCAAAGGACCCACCAGTACAATTCAGAGATTTTAATATGACTGTGGATGTTAGGGAGGGGATCCCCTGCAACTGTAATATGTGTGTGAGATGAAACTTGACTGTAGTATCAATTAGTTTTCATTCAGCAGTCTTTGCCTGAAATCCTTGAAGAAATAGTGAACAAAGAAAATTCTATTTCTTCTTTGCCTTTCCCCAACCTTGTAGGACTCAGTTAGCATCCTCTAATCAGGAATAAATGCTGGAGTTGACCCTACTAAACATCTGACTGAGTTAGAGTCAATGGTGCAAGAGTAAGCTGCCGGCAATTCATATACTCTGCCAGGATCCTCGTGGATAATCCATACAGAGAAACAAGTACACAAAATTTAGTTCCCATTGAGTTGGGTAGGCCACTGAAGAATGGCTCTAACTGTGTCTCTAATGGCTCTAACAAAAACACATGAAAGCGAGACTGTTTCTGGATAAAGAATTTTATTAAGATCTGCAATATCTGGTATAGTACTTTTCAATTACCAATAAATATCTTCTTTTGTAAACCCAAGAAAGTAGAAGAAAGTCAAAAGAAATACATGAAGACTCATTAGGTCAAAAGAAAGGGACTTAAAGAGGACATAAATTTTGTCATTATTTACTAAACAGTACATTTCAAAGCCTCATAGGTTTTTGTTTTTTCACTGTGACTATGGGTGAAGACGACAGTGCCAATGATATCCTTCCTATCTGACAGAGAAAAGTAAGTATTCAAGCAAATTAGCCATTTGAGATGTGAATTTCAATGTTGATAAATAGGTAGAAAAACACAGTCAGATAAGAATCAATCTTCCCAACATTTTTTCATAGATAGCAAGAATTTCTAAAGTCTTGGGAGACTTAAAAGACCATAATACCTCTTGTTCAAAGGATATCATCATGAGCACATGTATTTAACAGAGAACAGAAGAAGTTAATAGTAGTTATGGATATTGACATACTTATCCATTTTACACAAAGGAATAAAATTGATATTCTTGGGAAAGTTCTCATTTTAATGCCTTATCATATGAGATTATTTATACAAGTTTTATGATGCAAAAGATTATCTCTGCACCAATCTGCAAGGATAGAATATCTCCTTCATAATTTCTTGGACTCCTCTTGTTATTTATGTGAACCTGAACTTTTAAGGGAAAGTTCTGGAATTTTATTATTTAACATTATAAGATAACAATCTTTCTATTGAGTTCTATTGTACTGGAGGAAATCGAGAAAAGGCTGAATAAAATTTTAAGGATTTTATTTAATGAGGAAATTACTTAATAAAGAAACTGTAGCAATTTTCTTTCAGAAGAATCTATGTAAATGTTCATACAACTGATGAAACAAAGTTCCTAAAAGAAGGAGAATGTATTATGAAACAATCCAAGCAGTATTTACTGTGAAACCTGAGTATATTGCATTGATATATGATGCCCATATTTTCACAGAAGAGGAGCAGAGTCACTGAGGGAGTAAAATATAATTATTAAACTAATAACTTCAATGCAGCAATTGAATATGGCAAAAAGCCAGATTCCAAAATTAAATGGCAAGAAGAGGATTTTTCCCAGGGAAAAAAGTAAAGAGACAGAAAAAAATATATGAAATAGATAGACATATATATATAGATATGGCAAGCAAATATAAGTTATTGAATCTGTAACAGTACCAAAAGAAAAAAAAATTTAACGCAGTGAAAGTAATTATCAAGAAAATATGCCTTAAGCTTTCACATTTGAAATTGTTCCAGTTTTCCATTGTTGCTAACAAACTACCTTAAAACTAAGTTGCATAAAAGAAAACTATTTTGTCACACAATTGTGTGAGTTTGAAATTCAGGCATCAGTTAATCTTTACCCATGATGATGAAGTCCTCAGCTATTGCACATTGAAGGCTAGAGATGGTTTTGAATGCTTGACCGGGACCATACATGTGAGGCCCTCAGTCTGGATGCTGTAAGGATTCTGCTCTTCTTCACTTTGCATTTGTGGGGGCTGGTGTGTGCAATACAGCGTCTTCTTTCAAGTGTCTGGTCTTGGGCTGGGAGGGTGGGGAGGCTCTTTCTCTCTCCATGACCTCTCCTTGTCTTCCTCACAGCATGTGCTTTCAGGGTAGTTGGACTACTTATGTGGAAACTTGGACTTCCTTAGAGGGAGCTTTTATAAAAGACTTACATGGAAGCTACAAGGTTTCTTATGACCTAGACTCAGAAGTTCCATCATTGTTGTATGTTCTCTTCATCAAATGAATAACTGGGTCAAAATAGATTCAAAGATAATTAGACAAACAATTCTTAATGGAAGGAGTAACAAATATTCTGTGCTTATTTTTACTCTATCACAGAAGTTTTCATTTTTTCACAGAAAGAATAATGAATTTATTCTAGAAGAAAATCTGAATTTGAAAAATTGAGATAATTTTACAAGCATCTGGTAAAACAAAGAATCTAAATATTCAAGGGAAAGAAAATAATTCCAGCTTTAGATATCTTTCCCACAAGAAAAAGATGATAGAATACAATTAACTATGATAGCTGAGTTTTTAAGAAACAATATTTGGAAGCAAATTTTCTCTACACAACCAAATTTTTTCAAACGTAAGATCAAAAGAAAGACATTTTTTAATACTCGAAGATTTACAAAAGATGCCAACAAGATAAATTTTCTTAAAACTGTGATCAATTAAACCCTGATTTCAAAGTTAAATCTAAGCAATTATTAATGTGATTATGAGGATTAATATAAATATCAAGAAAGTAGTATTTAGAAAGAAGATTAATCATGTTATAAATAATGGTAGCAATCTGTACTTAAAACTTAGGTTGTTTTAACAAACCTGGGAAGGGGGACAAGGCATGATATAGATATTTATATTATGGAGATGTTATTTCAATATCTATACATTACTTCATTTTTAATCTTAATGACATATAGGTTCAAATTTTTCTAGATTTTCTAGATCAAATTTTTCTATTTTTATTGTGATAATCTCCACCAGAACAAAAATATGAATCAATTCCAAAAGAACAGAAAATAGAAACAGAAACAACTTGATTAATGTATTAAATAACATAAAACACAAAGATAGCTTAAGGATAAGTAAACACACACAATTTATAAAACCTTACAGCTTGAATAAAGAAACCAAAACTTTTGGTTAATTTGATAAATAAGAATGAGTTAGTGGGGAGGGATAAATTGGGTGATTGGGACTGACATATACACACTACCATATATAAAATAGATAATTAATGAGAACATGTTGTATAGCACAGGGAACTCCACTCCATACTCTGTAATGGCCTATATGGGAAAATAATTTTTTAAAAATGTGAATATATGTATATGTATTTATAACTGATTCACTTTGTTGTACACTTGAAACTAGCACAACATTGTAAATCAACTATACTCCAATAAAAATTTTAAAAAATAAGTCAATATTTAAATAAATGGAATGTATGGACAAACAATAAAAAGGAAGAAAAAAAAAAGAGAATGGGTTAGGGTTTCCCTGGTGGCGCAGTGGTTGAGAGTCCACCTGCCAATGCAGGGGACACGGGTTCATGCCCTGGTCCGGGAAGATCCCACATGCCGCAGAGTGACTGGGCCTGTGAGCCACAGCTGCTGAACCTGTGTATCCGGAGCCTGTGCTCCACAAAGGGAGAGGCCACAACAGTGAGAGGCCCACGTACTGTAAAAAAAAAAAAAAAAAAAAAAAAAAGAATGTGTTAAAATGTCTAATTATCAGGTATAAATTACTTACATGAAGGACACTTAAAACAATATGATTCATAAGATCCAAGAACAAAGAATTAAACAAATTCAATTTGAAAAAAGGCAGGGAAAGTGGTAGTAGTATCAGCAGAAAAGAAATGAAGGCAAAAAACATTACAAGAAAGAAAGCAGTTATTTTTCACTGATGATAGAATACAAATGAAAGTGTGAAATCATACATTTTTACATAGCAAAATACATAAAATAGAAGCTCTTAGAAACCCAAGAAATTAACTGTATAGTTAATGCAGTAGATTTTAACATGTACTTTTTAGAATAAGATATTTTCAAGTATAAAAAATTAAAAACTATACAGTAAATCTAAATAATATAATTCATAAAGTTTCAATGACTAAAATTTAAAAATATATGCTTTTGTGCCATATACTTAATATCTATAATGAAAAATGTATACCTTTTTTCAAATAACCATAGATTAATCCACAAAGGTAAATTCACAGTCTAAACCCATAACACTTCATCCCAGCTTCCCCTTCTCTATGTTTGTGTCTTTATTCCTACACTGCTACTAGGCTCATCAGTACCATAAATGTGAATAAAAATAAATAAATTGTAAACATTTAGATATTATTAGAAGCTCTTTTCGTTGTGGGTTCCTAATTGGTGGTTCAGGTTTCCCATGATTGACAGGCCTCCTGCCATCATTTGTAAACATTTGAGTGATTATGTTTATGTGTGGTTTTTTGGAGAAGAGTCTCAATGACTTTCACAAGTTCAATGACAATGATTCCTATAAGTAGACAAACATTGCTCTTTCAAATAACCCTCATTTCAAAAAGGAGATAAAAACTGCTAATACAGGAGGATTCTCAGGTGGCACACTGGTTAAGAATCCAAACATGGGTTCGACCCCTGGCCCAGGAAGATCCCACATGCCATGGAGCCCATGCGCCACAATTACTGAGCTTGCACTCTAGAGCCCGTGAACCACAACTACTGAAGCCCACACACCTAGATCTCATGCTCTGCAACAAGAGAAGCCACAAAAGTGAGAAGCCCGCACACCACAGTGAAAAGTAGTCCCCACTTATAGCAGCTAGAGAAAGCCCATGCACAGCAACGAAGACCCAACACAGACAAAGAAAACAAAAAACAAACAAATTAATTAATTTAAAAACTGCTAATACACATGATTGTAAATTAACAAAACTCTGCTATATATCAAAATTTATAAACTGTGGCCAAAGCTGTATTTCTGGAAATTTATATTAATAAATGCTTATATTTATTAAATATTGATTTCATATAGCTTTTTGAGTTGGTTGTAAAGTATATTGATTTCCAAAGAAAAGTAAGCAGAAGTTATTAATAAAAGCAGTTATTTATTAAATTACACAATTAAAAAAGTGAAATTAATAAATAAAAACCTTGAGTTGTTTTTTGAAAGTTCTAATAAATTAAGCAATACTCTGGCAATTCTAATCAAGGGAAAAAATGGATCAAAAGAAAAATGTATGCATAGCATAAAAAATTATTAAGATTATACTTACTGATTAAAAGAGAGTTTTAAAATTAGAATGCTCTATATAACAACTCATTTTAAGTTTTACCATTTTAATAAAATGGACACATTTAAAAATAATAATACAAATTTTGAAGGCTTATTCAAGAAGAAATAACAAAATCTGCATAGATGAATAATTAGGGACCAAACTTGTTTCCCAAAGAACTAAACTCCATTAAGTAGCAAACAAATGGTTTAACAAATGAGTAGTAGATAGGTAAAATCTATGTTAACTAATTTGTTCCAGAGTATAAATAAAAATGCATGCTCTTTTTTTTTAAGAAACTGACACTAATTCCAACAATTGAAAACAGTAAAAATGGAGACAAATGTATTTTATTAGTTATAGGTATAAATATCTTAAATTAATTATTATTTAATCATATCCACCTATGTATTATTTGTACTTTATGCAAATAAAGTTTATTGAAGAAATGCAATTGGGAATTCCCTGGTGATCCAGTGTTTAGGACTCCATGCTTCCACTGAAGGGGACAGGGGTTCAATCCCTGGTCAGGGAACTAAGATCCAGCAAGCCATGCAACATGGCCAAAAAATGAAAAAGCAAAATATGCAATTATGACTGCACATGAAATAATTTATTAGTGGACTTCATTGTATTAATGCAACAAAGGTGATAAAGCATATGTGATTTTACGGATAGTAAAAAAGCATTGTACCAGAAACTTATTGTAACTCTCCTCTCTGCCTATATTTTTACTCCAAATCTGGGAACCAGCTATGTTTTGGTTAAAACTGGACAGATCTTGCCTCAGCTGCGCTATCATCTCTGACTTTTTGACCAGGGTTTCCCTACTGCCAGGATGGGAGTTTGATTCAGACACGTGCAGAGATGGACACACAGTGGAGTTAACTGTCCATACATCAAAACTTGACAAAATGGGGTTTACAGGAACTATACTCTTCTGTCTCTCAGAAGAATAATTCTAATGGAAATTCTACACAACTCTTCTAATGGTCTCGGGAAAGACTGAATTTCAATTGCTCAAGGTATTTGACCAGCTCAATTACAAACCTTCTCCTTTTCCCCCTGTTTTGAACATTCCAGAGACCCATGCCTGTGCCTGGGGATCACAATATCTGTAAAGATTTTGCTTTTGAAGAGGGACATTTGACATTTTTGAAAAATTGTATGGGATTGCCCTTTGCAGGTATTAGGAAAATAAATAGTTATGACCCAAAGAACATGCCAATTCAAAAATATTGAATTATATAATTTTATTACTGAGGAGGGCAAAAAGAAAAACAGAATGCATAAAGGTAGCACACAAAGGGTACAAAACTATAGTGAATTTTCAACTCTTTTATGAAATTAAATTAGTTGTGATACATCATCCTACTGATAGTGAACAGTCTGTACTTATTCAATTTGTATCAGCAGTTACATTGTTTCCTCTGATATCCTGATTTTCATAATTCTTTATCAGTACCTCCTACAGTTACCCCTGAAAGAGTTTCTACTTGACAGTACATATGGCTAGTAATGGTCTTCAGCATTTCTTAGTAAGATTAAATTAGGTTCAGTTTCCCACAAGCATTCTAACTTTTGATGCTGTTTGTAGTATCAGATTTTCTGTACAATTGGCATTGAAATGTTGCTTTCTTTTTGAGGTGTTCTTAATTTTGCATACATCCAAGAATTCTTAATTTTCTTATATTAAATATAAGAAATTACTGTATTTAATTTAAAAATACACATGTATTTCCTATGTATATATAGAATATTATGTTCTTAATTTTCTATATATAAAATAGTATACAAAAGAAAGCAATGATTAATGTTACAATAGGATGAATTCCAAAATTAAAAAGCATATTAACTTTAAGTTAATAGCTTTTGAATATATTCCAGTGATATATAGTTAAAGCAGATTCTTGGTTAGCTATGTGTAAGCCTTCTTCTTAATCATGCAAAAGGTTTATAAATGACTGATAAGTTTTAGTAGTTTATTTTTTCCATATGCTTTACAATTTGATAGATCTTCCTCATCTCCTTTTCTTTTTCCCAATTGATACCTAATGTGTAATTATTAAGGACTTTGTAGTCTAAAGCTTTGAGTTGAATTTTTTCCTCATAGCTCAATATATCTCTTAAAATAACCATTATTATATGTTATATTATTCTTACAGGTTAAACCAGGACCAGTAGAATCAGTGCCGTCTTTCCACATAATGATTCTAATATAAGACACACATGTCACACCAAGACCATTAACCATTATTAAAGTTTAATCATGTAACATTTATTATAAGGTACATATCTAACATATTTGCTGCATATCTGTATAGGAGAAAACTTACACCCTTTAGTCAATATTGGTTTTTAATTTTTTAGCAGTTACAGCCTGCACTAACCAAGTTTCAACTTTTCTAATTATATTTTGAGCAGCTAATTTACACAATCCTTTATGCTCCATAAATAGCACCATGCTTGATACCTAATTGTTCCCATAAATAGGTAAAATTCTTACTGGGTTAGTACTAGTAAATATATCTTTTAGCTGTTGTCTAGCTATTGTTATATGGATATACATGTAAGAATTTTTTAGCTATATTTTGTAACAACACAATTTAATTCAAAGCTGTCCAGGTACAAATGTATCCACAATTACATTCTAACTGTGTAGTTGTCAGGTCTTGCATTAGATTTTGATTCCATCATATTTGTATCTGATTACAGTATTGTTACTGACAGGCTCTATGTTGTACATATCTCTAGGGCTGTATGTAGATCTCCAGGATTAATTAATCTTGTATAAGTTAAACTTTGCACCCTTTGACTAATCGCTCCCTGTTTCCTCTGCCTCCAACAATGACAGTGGATCACCACCTACAAGCCTGCCTTTCATTAGATCAATCAAATATTCTTCTACTGATTGGTGAGCTATGCCTTCTACTTTTAGTCATATATCATTATTCCTGGGACCAGAACTTGCACAACAGCAGGTTGACACCACCAAATCTGGACCCTCAGAGCCCTGCAGCCAGAGACCTCAGGATTTGGTTCCACCCACCAGTGAGTTAACAATAGCCACAGGACACCCTGAGTCTCAGCCCTACGCACCAGCAGGTCCACAACAATTCCAGACCCATGGGAACTTTAGCCAGAGACCTCAGGACCTGGCTCAGACTACCTGTGATGTGGAACCAGCCCTGAGATCCCTTGGGTCCCAGCCCTGTCCATCAGTGGGCAGACAACAGCCCCAGGAAACCCCTGGGCCCCAAACCTATTTACCAGCCAGCCAGCACCATCTCTGTGACACACTGGGTCTCTCGGCCAGCCTCCCTGGGATCTGGATCCATCCACCAGTGGACTGACACCAGCTTTAGGACACACCAAACTTCAAAGACAGCCATATTAGGAAGTACTCCCACCCACCAGTGGGCCAAAACCAGCTCCATGACACCCAGGACCCTGAAGTGAGAGACTCAAGTACCTGGCCCCACCCACCAGCAAGACAGCATCAGCACAGGGACACCCCAGTCTCAGCCCTGGCCACAAACAAGCCCACACTATCTATGAGACACTATGGACTCCTCAGCCAACTGACCTGGGATCCAGCCCCACTTACCAGTGGGCCAACACCAGTTTTACTCAACCCCAATCACAGCAGCCAGTGCTACTAGGAAATGACCCTGCCTTCTAGCCAGCTGACACTAGATCAGAGCCCCACCAGGGTACCTCTGGCAGCCATCTCATGACCTGGCTTCATCCACCAGTGGCCAGAGGCCACTGCACAATGCAGGGCATAGCAACCAACCAGACCAGAGGCCAGCAACATCTATCAGACTACCTCAGTAGTCAGCCCACCACAACAGAAAGACTCATACAGCCCAGATAGGGTGCTGTGCAATCCTAAAATATATAGCTCTAGTGACCAGATAGGAGTGTGCTACTGGGACACATAGGATGTGTCCTACAAAAGGCCATCTTTCCAAGATCAGGAAACATAACAAACTTCCCAAATACATAGAAATAAAAACATCAAATTAGGCAAAATGAGACAACAGAGGAATATGTTCCAAACAAAGAAACAAGATAAAGCATCAGAAGTAAGTAAAGTGGAGATAGGCAATGTAACTGATAAAGAGATGAAGGTAATGTTTATAAAGATACTCAAGGAACTCAGGAGAAGAATGGATGAAGAGTGAGAAGTTAGGAGTATTTAACTAAGTGTTAGAAAATATAAATTAGAACCAAACAGAGATGAAGAATATAATAACTGAAATGAAAATACACTAGAAGAAATCAACAGCAGATTAGATGATACGGAGGAACATATCAGCAAGCTAGAAGACAGAGTAGTGGAAATAACTGAAGCTGAACAACAACAACAAAAAAGAATTTAAAAAATGAGGACCGTTTAAGAGATTCTGGGAGAAAGTGTACTAACACTCACGTTGTAAGTTTCCCTGAGGAAGAAGAAGAGAGAAAAAGAAGCAGAGAACATATCTGAAGACATAACAGCTGAAAATTTTCCTAACTTGGGAAAGAAAACAGACATCCAAGTCCAAGAAGCACAAAGAGCCCCAGACAGGATTAACCTGAAAAAGATCACACAAATATATATTGTAAATAAAATGGCAAACACTAAAGATAAAATATTAAAAGAAGTCAGGGAAAGCAACAATTTACATACAAGAAAACTCTCATAAGCTATCAGCTGATCTTTCAGCAGAAACTCTGTAGGCCAGAAGGGAGTAACATGATATATTTAAAATGATGAAAGGGAAAACCCTACAACCAAGAATACCTGGCAAGGCTTTCATTCAGATTTATTGGAGAGATAAAAAATTCTACAGACAAGCAAAGGCTAAAAGAGTTCAGCACCACCAAAACACTTTCTAAAAAATGTTTAAAGGACTTCTAAAGAAAAGGCCATAACAAGAAACATGAAAATTATGACAAAAATATATCACTGGTAAAGACAAATATAGAGCTAAGGTAGTAAATCATCCATGTATAAAGCTAGTAGGAAGACAAAATGGTTAAAAGACAAAAGTAGTAGAACCTTCTATATCCACAATAAGTAGTAATGGATACACAAAACAGGAAGATGTAAAATATATTGTCAAAAACAGTAAATGTTGGGAGGAAAGTAAAAATGCAGGGTTGTTAAAATGCATTTGAACTTAAGAGATCAGCAATTTAAAATAAATTAAATTTTTTAAAATATAAATTTTTATATATAAACTTAATGGTAACCACAAACCAAAAATCTATAATAGAAACACACACAGAAGAGAAAGGAATCCAAACATAACACTAAAGATAATGACCAAATCACAAGAGAAGATAGCAAAAGAAGAAAAAAAGAACAAAAGAGAACTATAAAAACCCCAAAACAATTTTTAAAAATGGCAATAGGGGGCTTCCCTGGTGGCGCAGTGGTTGAGAGTCCGCCTGCCGATGCAGGAGACACGGGTTCGTGCCCTGTTCCAGGAAGATCCCACATGCTACGGAGCGGCTGCGCCCATGAGCCATGGCCACTGAGCCTGCGCGTCCAGAGCCTGTGCTCCGCTACGGAAGAGGCCACAACAGTGAGAGGCCCATGTATCGCAAAAAAAAAAAAAAAAAAAATGGCAATAGGAACATATCTAACAATGATTACTTTAAATATAAATGAACTAAATACTTCAATCAGAAGACAGAGCAGATGAATGGATTAAAAAACAACAAAAAAGAACCACATATATGCTGACTTCAAGACACTCACTTAAGATCTATAGACACACAGAGACTGAAAATGAGAGGTTGGAAAAAGGTATCTCATGCAAATGGAAATGAAAAGAAAGTTGGAGCACCAATACTTATATCAGACAAAATAGACATTAAAAGAAAGACATTAAAACAAGAAACAAAGAAAGGAATTTTATAGTTATCAAGGGATCAATCCAAAAAGAAGATATAACAATTGTAAACATATATGCACTCAATATAAGAGCACCTAAATACATAAAGTAAATATGGACAGACATAAGGATGAAAGTAATAAAAAAAAAAAAATAGTAGGGCACTTTAACACCACACATACATCAATGGCCAGATCAACCAGACAGAAAATCAGAAAGGAAACAATGGCCTTAAGGTACATATTTCATCAAATGGACTTAACAGATATATAGAGAACATTCCATCCAAAAGCAGCAGAATATGCTTTCTTTCCAAGGGCATATGGAACATTCTCCAGGATAGATTACATGCTAGACCCCAAAAAAAGTCTCAATAAATTTGAGAAAATTGAAATATATCTAGTATCTTTTCTGACCACAATAGTATGAGAAGAGAAATAAACCACAAGAAAAAAACTTAAAAAAACTAAAGACATGTGAAGCCTAAACAGTATGCTGCTAAACAGACTATGGATAACTGAAGAAACTAAAGAAGAAAAAAAAAATACTTGGAGACAAATGAAAATGAAAATTCAATTATCCAAAATGTATGGGACACAGCAAAGCAGTTTTAAGAGGGAAGCATATAGCTATACAAACCTACCTCAGGAAACAAGAAAAATCTCAAAAAAAACCAACTAACTTCACACCTGAACAAACTAGAAAGAGAATAAACAAAACCCAAAGTTAGTAGAAGTATAGAAATATTAGACAGAAATATTAAAGAAATAGAGACTGAAAAAGCAGTAGAGAAGATAAATGAAACTAAGAGCTGATTCTTTGAAAATATAAACAAATTTGATAATTCTTTAGACAAAATAATCATGAAAAAAAGAGGGCCCAAATCAATAAAATCAGAAATGAATAGAAGTAACAAAGGACACCATAAAAATACGAAGGATCATAAGAGATTACTATGAAAAATTGCACACCATTAAAATGGACAACTTAGAAAAAAATGGAAAAATTCCTAGAAACTTACTATCTCCCAAGTCTGGACCAGGAAGAAATAGAAAATATGAACAATGAACAGACCAATTACCAGTAATGAAATTGAAAAGTCCAGGGTCAGATGGCTTCACAGGTGAACTCTACCAAACTTTTAGAGAATATTTAACATCTATACTTCTCAAACTATTCCAAAATAATTACTGAGGAAGGAATATATCCAAACTCATTCTATGAGACCAACATCATCCTGATACCAAAAGCAGACAAAGACATTACAAAAAAATTATAGGCCAACATCACTAATGAACATAGATGCAAAAATCCTCAACAAAATATAAGCAAACCAAATTGAACAATATTTTTAAAGGATCATACACCATGATCAAGTAGGATTTATCCCATGGATGCAAGGATGGTTCAGTATCTACAAATCAATCAATGTGATACACCACATTAACAAGTTGAAGAATAATAATTATTTGATTACCTCAATAAAGGTGGAAAAATCTTTTGACAAAATTCAATTCCTGCTTATGACAAAAACCTCAATAAAGTAGGTATGGAGAGAGCATACCTGAATGTAATAAAGGTTATATAGGATAAGCCCACAGCTAACATCATACTCAACAGTGAAAAGCTGAAAACTTTCATCTAAAATCAGGGGCAAGACAAGAATGCACACTCTCACCACTTTTACTCAACATAGTATTGGGTGTCCTAGCCACAACAGTTAGACAAGAAAAAGAAATTAAAAGGCATCCAAATTGAGAGGGATGAAGTAAAACTCACTGTTTGCAGATGACATGATACTATACCTAGAAAATCCCAAAGATGTCACCAAAAATACTGCTAGAACTCATCAATGAATTCAGCAAAGTTGCAGGACACAAAATTAATATCCAGATATCTGCTGCATTTCTATACACTAACAATGATCTATCTAAAAGAGAAATTAGAAAACAATACCATTTACAATTGCATCAAAAAGAATAAAATGCCTAGGAATAAATCTAACTAAAGATGTCAAAGATCTGTACTCATAAACACTGACAGAAATACTGATGAAAGAAATTGAAGATGTCACAAATAGATAGAAAAATATAGTGTGTTTATGAATTGGGAGAATTAATGTTGTTAAAATGACCATACTGCCCAAGGCAATCTACAGGTTCAGTGCAATTCATATCACGATACCAATCATATTTTTCACAGAACTAGAAAAATAATTCTAAAATTTGTATGGAAACACAAAAGACCCCAAATATCCAAAACAATCTTGAGAAAGAAGAACAGAGCTGGGAGTATCATGCTACTTGAATGCAAACTATATTACCAAGCTACAGTAATCAAAACAGTAAGTTACTGGCACAAAATCAGATATGTAGGTCATCGGGACAGAATAGAGGCCTAGAAATGAGCAAACACATTAGCCTACAACAAAGAAAACAGGAATATACAATGGGAGGACTTCCGTGGTGGTCCAGTGGTTAAGAATGCAGACAATGTGGGTTTGATCCCTGGTCAGCGAACTAAGATCCCACATGCCCAGAGGCAACTAAGCCAGTGCACCACAACTACTGAGCCTGCGTTCTCTAGAGCCCACATGCCACAACTAGAGAGCCTGTGTGTTGCAACTACAGCACCCACATGCCACAACTAGAGAGAAGCCCATGCACCACAATGTGGAGCCTGCATGCTGCAAAGAAAGATCCTGCATGACACAACTAGGACCCAACACAGCCAGATAAATAGCTTAAAAAAAAAAAAAAAAGAATATACAATGGAGGAAAGACTCCCTCTTCAAAAAATGGTGCTGGGAAAACTGTACATTTACATGCAAAAGAATTATACTGGACTACTCTCCCACACCATGAACAAAACTAAATTCAAAATTAAAGACAAATATTAAGACTTAAAGACTTAAGGACTAAAGACTTAAATATAAGTTCTGAAACCATAAAATTCTAGAAAATAACATAGGCATTGTGCTGTTTTGCATCAGTCTTTGCTATATATATATTTGATATATCTCCCCAGGCAAGAGAAACAAAAGCAAAAACAAATAGGACTACATCAAACCAGAAAGCTGTGCACAGTGAAGTAACCTATCAACAAAATGAAAAAGCCACCTACTCAATGGGAGAAATATTTGCAAATGATATATTCAAAAATGGGATAGTATCCAAAAACTACAAAAACTCATATAACTGAACATCAAAAAACCTAATAACCCAATTAAAAATGGACATAGGATCTGAATAGTCATTTTTCCAAATAAGACTTACAGATGCCCAAAAAAGTACAAAAAGATGCTCAACATCACTAATCATCAGGGAAATGAAAATCAAAACCATGAGATATCACCTCACGCCTGTCAGAATGGCTATTATCAAAAAGATAACAAATAATAATTGTTGGGGATGATGTGGAGAAAAGGGAACCCCATGCCCTGTTGGTTGGAATGTATATTGGTGCATACATTGTGGAAAACAGGATGAAGATTCCTTAAAAATTAAAAATAGAACAACCAAAAAATCCACTCCTGGGTATACATCTGAAGATAATGAAAACACTAATTCAAAAGGTTATATGCACTCCTATGTTCACTACAGCATTATTTACAATAGCCAAGACATGGAAATAACCATAATGTCCATAAATAGATGAAAGAGGTTGTGATATATATGTATGTGTGTGTATATACATACACAATGGATTATTACAGCCATAAAAAATGAAATCTTGACATTCATAACAACAAGGATGGCTCTAGAGGGTATTATTCTAGTTAAATAAATCAGAGAGGAAGAAAAATACTTTATGATTTCAATTAGATGTGGAATGTTAAAAACAAAACAAATGAAGAAACATAACAAAATAGAAAGTTATAGATACAGAGATCAAACAGGCCAGAGAGAGGGAGTAGAGAGAGGAGAAAAATAGGTGAGAGAGGTTAAGTGGTATGAACCTCCATTTTCAAAACAAATGAGTCAAGGGTGTGTAATTTACAGTGTGGGGAATATAGTCAATAGCTATGTAATATCTTAGTATGGTGACACATCTTAACTAGGCTTATTGTGGTGATCATTTTGAAATATACAGAAATATAGAGTCATTGTGTTGTATACCAAGAACTAACATAGTGCTATAGGTCAATTATACTTCAAAAACATACAAAAAATAAGTAAACAAACTCATATAAAAAGAGATCAGATTTGTGGTTACCAGAGGCAGGTGACTAGAGAAGGAAGAATTGGATGAAGACAGTCAAAAGGCACAAACTTCCAGATATAAGATAGATAAGTATGAGGGATGTAATGTACAACATGATAAGTATAATTAACATTGCTGTATGTTATTGATGAAAGTTATTAAGTAAGAACATTCTAAGAGGTCTCATCACAAGGAAAAATTCTTTTCTCTTTCTTTTATTTTGTATCTGTATGAGTTGGTGGATGTTTAGTGAACTTGTGATAATCATTTCATGATGTATGTAAGTCAAATTATTATGCTGTACAACTTAAACTTGTAAAGTGAAGTATCTCAATTACATGTCAATAAAACTGGAAGAAAAAAATATATTTAGCTACATGTAAAATTCCAAATTTGAGACTGAAGTTTTCTTTCTTCAACTCTATAGCAAAAAAAAAAAAAAAAAAAAAAAAAAAAAAAATCCATTGTCTTCTTACAGCCAGTGTTGCTGTTGAAAAGTCTGTTGTCATACTACACCTTCCTTTTTGAGCCATCTATTTTTTCTACCTGGAAACGTTGAGACTTTTCCTTTCGCTTTGATGTGCTAAGTTTTTAAAAAATGTGTTTTGGTTTTGGGGTTTTATTGGTCCTTCCTATCATGTTTGGCATTATTCAATTTGACACTATTCAAATTGACATTAACTTGGAAAATTCTTGATTATTTAAAAAATTATTTTCTCCACATTGATTTCTCCCCTTCTAGTGCTTTTATTGTATAGAAATATTACTTCTACTTTTGCCACCCATATCCCTGAAAATTTTATTGACACAGTTCATTGATTTGATTTTCCAGCTTCTTGCTCTAAAATGGCAATAACGAAGGCATGATACTCAGAATGTCATATGTGGGAACTCCATCAATGCCTGTCCTTCATCAGTGGTACTCAGGCATTTTCTTTGCTAGTTCTCTCCCTTTTTTCAATCATTTCTGTCTCCACAAACCCATCTTATAGTTTTGTTTTACATATTATACTATGTAAATTACCTCCTGATTCTATGGAATCTCTAGATTGTATTCAGTGAAGCAAATCAGAAGCACTTCCTGTTTGCCATCTTGTCTTAAATAAGAACTCTCCAAACATTGATTTTCTTACTCATCAATTTTGTGCTGTGCAGTTTTTCTTGCATGAATAAAAAAATTAAATAGAACATATATAATATTATGAAAACTATTTAATTTGTAATTGACATATTTCTTGTTTTAATTTCCAACATCAATTTCAAACTATTTGATTATAATTCTTGTATACTTTTCTTCTCTAAAAGTGTGTGTAAATTTTTATTAATTTATCTTAAAACTGAATAATTGGAGACAATATGTTCTTAACATAGAAAGGAGATACTAAATGTCTATCTGAATCTTTTTTAACATAATTTGCTTTCAACTCTACTCATAAAATGTGTCAAGATATATTTTTCTTCTGCTGCTAGTACCTTGGGAAGCATTAATCTCAGAATAATTGAGAAACACTGACTAAGCTATTAATTTTAAATGACACATTTGTATCTGTCATTTAAATTGATAGAGCTATAATTGAGAGTAATAGTAAAAAGGTAACTTCTTTATCATTGAATAATTAGTGATTTTTAAATTACTTACCTAATGCAACCAT
Source organism: Kogia breviceps (assembly GCF_026419965.1). NCBI lineage: Eukaryota > Metazoa > Chordata > Mammalia > Artiodactyla > Physeteridae > Kogia > Kogia breviceps. The sequence goes on from NC_081319.1 coordinate 63,111,132, forward strand.
GAGTGTTATACTTGCTTATAATAATTAAATATCAGAATCTTACAACAATAAATGCAGATGATTTGTTTAAATGGATTTTCAATTTTTTAGGGTAATACTTTATTTTTTGTGTTAAATATTTGCATTCTAATTTGGAGATCCAACATCTTCCCAGAAAAACTTTAAGGCTATGTGAGTTGTCCTGAAAACTATAGCTAGTGAATCAAATATCCTGGGAAATCTGAAGAGAATAAATAAGTAATGAGGATGTTAAAACATGTACTGCTCTGCTTAGGTATGTTGCACAGTGTCTCTTTCTATGCAAAAGCAAATGTCTGAGCAATTTAAGAATTATAGGGAGAAGTGTGTTTAACTTTTATTTATTTCATTAACCTTATAATGTAATTATTTTGTATAAAATGATAAATGAGCTTGTGTGTGTGTATATGTAGAAGAGAAAGCATGATTGAGAGAGAATTTTCAATTAACTGGAAAAAAAACTTCATTCATTCATGTTTTCTTACAAAATGGCAACAAGTTTATTTCTAAAAGAGAAAGTGATTGCAATGAAGAGTCTAATGATATTTCTAATATTCAAATGGAAATTTCGAATGAACATAGTTACTCCCCAAAACTGAAACACTGTGAATATATTTCAAATATATCCTTAAAGTGATATCTCTGATGCAAAATATCTAATGCTCTGTCCATTTTAATTTAGATAGATACATTTTAAGTTACACTCATTTAACCCTGTGTAAAAAGAGCATCTTTCTCTTTCTAGGAGAGAAAGAAGTAATAATTACACAAGAATATCCTTACGCTTTCAGCAGCTCATGTTAACTTTACATAGTAACAACTTTTTAAATTATGAGTTTTTAAGGATATTCAATCATGCATTAAATTGCAATATTTAATTGTATAACTAAAAGGGTCTATGATAATGATTGGATTGTTTCTTCAATACAAAATGAATTTTATATTTAACTTAATTTTAATTTTAAGATAAAATTTGCCTTGAATGCTCAAGGAGTGGAAAAACCAGTTTTCTTTAAAATTGATTAATTGCTTCTTTCCTCTGCTGCATTTTTTTATACAAATGTTTATTTTTTTAAATTTAAATAAATGCACATTCGTGGAATTATTTGTGTAATTTTAAGAATTTCTGAAGTGCAATCTTCTCGCAGAAGATTTCTTCTGTCAGAGTAGAGCTACTGCTTTCCTACAATGCCATGTGAGTATATAACACATCAAAATTATACACTTGCCCATCATCAATGATACACATTTCCCTATTATGGATATAACATAGATAATACAATTCAAATAAAACACTTGATAATTTGCTATTAAGTGTGAGACACTATTTGGGCACTACAGAAAATCCAAGGTGACAGAGCTCCTGATCTCAGGGTCAGTGCTCAGCAGAGGCTCCTGCTCCAGATGGTATCAGCTTGTTTGTTTCCCTTGCTTCCTTCCTTCTTTCCTTCCTTCCTCTTTCCCTCCCTCCCTCACTTCCTTTCTCTCTCTCTCTCTTTTTCTTTTTTGAAAATATAATCTTTTAAATAGGACAAACATTTATGGGGCATTTTTTATTTGTGTAATAAAATATAAAATAAACTTTAAAGCTTTTGTTATGGTGGTCTCAGTACAAGCGTGTTGGAGGAGGTATACCTAGTTCCATTTTACAATTGAGTAAATGAGACCCAAAGAGAGAAGTAACATAAAGACTCTCACACAGCAAATGAAGTATTTTATTAATTTCACTATACCATGTTGAAAGGACCACCCAGTGGAATATCAGGTTAGGCAGTTGATTAATAAATGCTTGTTTGGGAAATAATAAAGGTCTGCACCATTCAGTTTTTCCTTAATGTCTAAATATATATTACAATATTTCCATATTTTGAGAAATATAAATAGTAATGCTCTGAGCTCTATGTATTTTGGATAGCACAGTCCTCTTTACAATGGAGAAAAAGCCTTTGGCTTCAAAAGGATACCTATTATGAAAGAAAGTATAGCTGAGACTAAAGGAGACTTAGATATTATATGAATCTCTCATTCACTTCTGCTAAGTAGGAAAAACAGCTACTAGTCTAACAAAGATTCATGATCCTTTTCCATAGGGTTGTTGTTGCTGAGTCAGCTCTACAGACAAGAACTACAGTTCCCAGATTCCTTTGCAGGTAGATGGAGCCATGTGACTAGTCGTCACCAGTGGAATACGAGAAGGGACATATATCATCTCCCAGTCAAAATGAATAAGAAGCAAATGTGCTTTCTCTGCCATCTCATCCCCTGTGTGCTGACTGGCAGAAAGTGAGCGTCTCCTGGATTGATCATTAAATGATAGCTTAGAACAGAAAACTTCCCCAATCCCTAATGAAGAACACTTTCACCACAGTTGTATGAACAAAAATAAATTTTTATTGTAAAAAGCCTTTGACATTTTCAAATGTGTTAGTTATAAAAGCTATTGTTGGCTTACCTAATTCCAGTTGTTCCCACTGCAAGCCCTGTTGTCATTTTTGACCTTCAATGTATGTTATTAAGTTATTAGTTCATTTTTATTGCTTCTTATTGTTTAGAGTTAAACTAAGGGTAACTGAATATTATTCAATATAGGAGAAGAATAAAAGGGTAAATAATCGTAGAAAAATCAAAACAAATCCAAAAAGAAAGGTAGGAATTTGAGTACTTCCAATAAGTCAGTGAGAAATGCATGCAAAGAAAGATCAGGGACTTCTAAATGACACACCCACTTGACACTAATTGAGTTAACACTCTCAAAATGAAAATTTAAAGATTCACAATCAAACAGGGAAAGAAGTACACCCAGTTTATGTTGAAGAAAAGTTGTAAAAATACAAATAGATATTAGACACTATTTTTTTTTCTTGGCACAGCAAAGTAGGATGAAATCCAATAAAAGAAAACAAATGTAAAGATACAGGGCTCAGAGATGTGAGTGGAATATTTCCAAAGCTCTACAAAGACTATGTGGAAAATCATACATCTGAATCAACACATTGAAATTCAGAAGATACTCTTACAAGGCTAAAAGTGAAAATTTAATTTCATCTTGTATGGAAAAATAGCTGAAATGGCAGGAAGTGCAGTTGGTCTCCAGTGAATTACAAAAAAAGACTTCCAGAGGCCTCTTTCTGGAAAGGCAGGAAGATACAATGAATGACTGGTCCAGCATCCTTTACGTGGGTCAGAAAGTTATTTCAGTAGAGCTGCGTTCCTATGTGTGTAAAGTTCAACAGGCTTCTGAAAGCAGAGGAGAGATTTGAGTTATTATTGATCTCAGCTATAGAAGAAATCTTTCCCGATATGTATAGAACATTTGATTACAAAGCATGTGATAATGTAAGTGCCACTCTGATCACTTAGTGCCTGGGCCATTCCGGCTGCTCAGTATTTTTGAGAGATTACGTGTTGTAACTAGATAGAGCATTATTTTCTTTGTCTATAATGCAAGGTGAAATATAAGGCTCTGAGATGACATAATGATAAAAAGTATGTGGGTATGTGGGAGTATATTTTCTTTTTAAATATTTGTGTATTTTTATTTCCAAATCATCCTGTTTATAGCATGTGATGAATTTCAAGTAGATATTTTAACATAAATTTCTTTTTCACAGATTAGGACTAAAAATGAAAATATTTAAAATTAAATATTTAAAAAGAAAAAGTTCCCACATACTTTTTGATCAGTGTTCTCAGATCCAGTGTTAGTTTTTCTCCAGTTTCTCTGAAAAGAAAGCCCTTGGCAAGCTGTGCACCTTAAAAAAGAACTTTCACCATTTCTTAAGAACTGATCCAAAGTTCAGGTTCCATATTTCTGGAGAAGCAAATAGACCCCAGAACTATATTTCAGACTTATTCTAGATGCAGTAGAATTGAAGGCTCTGTATTATTTAATGACAGCACTGTTTCTCTTAATATATCTTTACATACATCTTCTTTCTAATGTCTATACATGTAACAGCACAGTAAATTTTAACTTGAGAATAGGAAATGAATATGCCCACATGTGTGATGGAATCCTGACCTTGAACCTGGCATAGTGACAAGCTCATATGCTTCTTTACACCGTGTTTCAATAGAATTGTAAAAGCAGAAGACTCAACAGAAGTAATCTAGCTCAATCCCTCATTCTATTGTTCAGGAAACTAAAGTCTAGAGAAGTGAGATGATTTACCCAAGGTTGTATGGTCAATTAGTGATGGAGTTAGAATAAAAAACTTTAACTGTATTTTCCTTGTATTATGAGACATTGACTTTCATGGTTTGATAACTAGCTGCACATAAAGATTCCTTAAAGCAAAGGATGAACTACGAAGTGGTCTCCTTATGGACATTATCCTTAAAGATGATGGTGTATAACCATATCTCTTGGTATACACCAAAGATGAAGGTGTATAACAATCACCAGGGAAGTTTGTTTAAAATACAGTTTTCCTGAATACTATGGCAAAATATTCTGAGTCAGAAAGTACAGTCTGGGACAAAGCATCTTTTCTGATATAGGTGACCGGCACACTGCCCTTTACAAAGCAGCACATGTGAACAAATAATAATTTGCTGTGATGCCTTTCACATCCTTGCTTCAATAAAAATCAGGAAATTCAGGTTCAACATGTTAGTAACAGATTCATTAACAGTAAGTAGTGTACTCAGAACACACTATACATTTTACCACTGAGTTGAAGACTTCTATGATTTTAAATATTTCTCAAATGACGGATCACCATCATAAGATTCATCATGGTTTATGTAGTTATATCTATGAATTACTTAAGACTCTGTATAATACATATAAGGTTTTTATTGATATTTTTGTATTTATAAGGTACATAAATAATCCTATATTGCCCTTGATGTTTTACTCTGAGGAAAGTAACGTCTCCACTTATAGTTATCTTTTCCATAGAAAATTAATTTGCCCAATAAGAAATGGAAATAGTTCATAGAGTCACTCAAAAAGATAACTCAAATCCTATTAAATGTTCAGTTTCTAAATGGCTGAAACCATAATTACTTTTTTTCAAACTCTATATAGAGACTAGTTAGAACTGAAATACTGATACAATCATTCAAGTGTCTCTCCCATGAAAAATCATTATAATTCTCCATTAAAATCTAGAATTACAGGCATCATCTAGGAATCATCTAGAAAGGCAAATTCGAGCATGTAGTTATTATTTATTTTTAGTGATATATTTTGCTCTGTTAGGCTAGCATTTGTTCCCTAAATTATGGTGGCAAAGATTATTGTAGTGTACATGTGCTTGTTCTATATTATTCTAAATCATCAACACCCAACAATTTTTGCATAATTAAAATATAAATTCCTACGTGGAGAATAAGAAAATAATATGGTTTTAGTCAATGTTCCTTAAGAGATATTTTACAGTTTTTCTGTTGACTTTCATCTCTTAAGTAAAATAAAAACCTCATCCCAGAGTAGAACTGAAAAATATAACATATTATAATGCAACATAGATTTATAGAAAGCATTTTTAACCAGAACAGCTAAGTCATAAAAGAGATAAAGTGTTAATTAACTTACATGGGACTACTGATATTATATGAGAAAAGCAAATACTCTTATCTGAGATTTTCTTTTTGTTCAGGTTTTTTGGTCCAGAAGGATAAATGTTTGAATATCTGATGTAGTAAATACTTTTGGGACTAGAACCCTATGCGCTATTTGACATTCTTGCCATTATTTTAGACAATTTCTCACTTTCTATAATGAATTTTATGGCATAGCATGATAACTCTATTAGTCAGTGTTGAAGTTCTAATGCAGCTTTGTGGCCAAATCAAGAGGCTACGTTTCTTTTAAAAAACTTCTGTTCTGGAGAAAATATTAAACCTAAATTACTCTCCTAAATTTTGCACTGTATTTTAGCCTCTGTATTGAAATACAAGTGATATTCTCTATGTTGATCTTATGTACAGCCAATTTATGCTTTTTATTATTTCTAACAAATTCTCTGGGAATTTAGAGTCTTTTTCATGCTGATAAATATATTATTGATAAATATTACTCTTGTTTTATCCCCTTTTACTGGAAAATTGCAAATATCTACTTTCTTCAAAAGTAGAAAATAGAATAAAAAACTCCTATGTACCTATAAATCATTTTCAATAATAATTCATAAATGGTCTTCTTTTAAAGCATATCACAAAACT